>NC_059343.1:102060828-102685828 GCF_018350155.1 Leopardus geoffroyi | reverse complement strand
TGACATTCCACTTGAAAAAGACAGACCTGATATTAACAAAATTTGTAATTGCAAGCATGAAAAAACAGCCTTCAGCGACACAAGCAACACCACTAACTCACCAGGTACATGAGCACCACCCCTACCCTACTGTCCCATCCTCCAACCCCTTGCACTTGGCTGCTTTGCCCTGAGTGTATCCTTAAGATTGCACTGCATGCCTGGAGCAAATCGAACAAGAAAATTGGAGAGAGCTCCTTCCCAGGAAAACCAGAAATTTACTGAAGGCTGAGACACCAGTAGAATCCTGACACCAGGAGATACAGAATGTCTGACATTCACTCATTCCCTTACTTAGTCCTTCATTTGCAAATGCTTATGAACACCCACCAATTGCTAAGCTGTGTGCTAGGCATTGGACAAGATGGACGGGGTCCCTGCCCGTGTGGAGCTCACACCCTGGTGAGGGAAACTAGCACAGTCGACCTTGAACAATTTGGGGGTTAGGGGCGCCGACCCCCCCATGCAGTCAAAAATCTACAAATAACTTTTCACTCCCCAGAAACGTAGCTACTAATAGCCTATTAACCAGAGCCTTACATAACCTTAACGGTCGATTAATACATATTTTGTATGTTGTATGCACTATATACTGTATTCTTACAATAAAGTAAGCTAGAGAAGAGAAAATGTTACCAAGAAAATCATAAGGAAGAGAAAATACATTTATAATACTCTACTGCGGTTATCAAAGAAAAATCCACACATAAGTGGATTTGCACAGTTCAAACCTGTGTTGTTCAAAGGTCAACTGAAAGCTGTTAATTATAATGCTATGAGGGTGGGGAATACAGGGCAACACAGAGAGGGGGCACAGAGGAGGGCCCTCAGCACGACTTAGGTGACTCAGGGAGAGATTCCAGTGATGTCTAAGCTGAGGCCTGAAGGATGAATAGGCGTTTGCCTGATGAAGAGGTGGAGAAAGAGTGGCTCGGGCAAAGTGAACAGTTTGTGCAAAAGCACGGAGGTAAAAGACTCGATTGGAGAGCTCGACAAAGACCGCATAGCGGCATCTCAGAGTGCAAGAGTGCAGTGGGAGACTGACAGGAAGTGAAGCTAGAGAAATCATCAAGGAACAGGTACCGCAGAGCCTTGCAAACCGTGGGATCAAAATTTGGACTTTATCTTAATGGCAGTAGGAGTTTGAAGCAGGAGAGTGGCCCGAACGGGTTTGCAGCAGAGAGATAAGTCTGGTTGCATAGAGGAGAAGGGATGGCCAGAGGGCATGAGGGAAAGGAGGGAGCCCAGTTAGAGGGCAATGTTTGGTGGCCCAAGCAAGAAACGGGATGGTGACCTGGGAGAGGGTAATAGATGTCACAGTGAAGAACAAGAGAAGTTGAATTTGAGAGGTGTTTTCAAAGTAGACTTGACATTGGTCATTGATTAGATAAGGAGAGGGGAAGAAAGGTCACACAGGATTTTCGGGTCTCTGACTTGAGCACTGGGTGCTGCCGTTTACTGGGCGGGGGGAGCGGGGTGTTAGAAATGAGGGAGACCTCAGTGGAAGACAGAGATTCGGGGGTTACCAGCAAAAGTGGTGATTGGAACCGTATTCATAGATGAAACCGCCTAGCCTTACTACTCAGAGTGCAGGGCAGTGACCAGCAGTGTAGGCATCGCTTGGGAGCTTGTTCGAAATGCAGAATCTCCAACCCTGCTCCAGACCTACTGAACACAAATCCTCACTTTGGCGAGCTCCCCAGCGCTCTCTGTGCACATTAAAGTCTGAGAAGCACTGGTCTAGGGGCATAAACATTTCTCAGAGGGGGCCCTCTGTAAACACTGACTTTGAGGCGCTTCCCCGCCCCCCTCAAATCAAGTTGTTTACTTGCAATAAACAAAAATGTGTGTGTAAGGCAAAATCACTTTCACACAGGAACTTATGATAGGCGTTACAGAGAAGAGACTCGGAGGTCATGGAATCACACAAAATATGTGTGCCTTACTAAGAAGACATTCTTTTTTTGTTTAAGTTTTATTTATTCAGGTAATCACACCCAACATGGGGCTCAAACTCACCACCCTGAGACCAAGAATTGCATGTTCTTCCGACGGAGCCAGCCAGGCGCCTTCAGAGATACATTTTGATGAAGAAACAGCCCCCGTGATAGACAGAATTACATGTCACATGATCTGTTAGAGAAAGAAAGAAAGTTACAGTCTCAGCAGAGTGGTAGGCCCTTAATCTTTCACTAGACAAATTTTGTGACTCCACTCAAATTCATGTGATCACCATCCCTTACAAATAGCCTTTTGAAATGTCTTAACTATAATATTTCATTACACTCCGTCTCCCTACCAAGAAATCCCTACCAAGATTTTAAGGGTTTCTTCCCATGAGTCCTGCTGAAGCTATCCCAGAGAACCTTGAGAGGATGTTCGGCTAAGAATGAATTTTAGCAATTTGTTTAATTCCATCAAAGCATGGCTATTCATTACAGGATTCTACCGGGGCCTTCTGTAGATGAAAATGTAATAGATACTGTTTGTATTAGGGTCTTCCCAAGAGACAGAACCAATAGGGTGTGTATACGGGGGTGGTGTATATGTGTGTGTAGAGGGCGAGAAAGGTTTCTTGTAAGGAATTGGCTTACGTGATTGTGGGGGCCAACAAATCTGAAATTTGTAGGGCTAGCCAACAGTTTGGAAATTGAGGTAAGAGTTGATGTTGCAGTCTTGAGTCTGACATCTCCAGGGCAGGCCAGCAGGCTGGAAACTCTGGCAGAATTCCTATGTTATAGTCTTGAGGCAGAATTCACTTCTTCAGGAAACTTCAGTCTCAGCTCTTAAGGCCTTCAAATGATTGGATGAGGCCTACCCATGGCACATATTATAGAGAGCAATCTGCTTTACTTAAGGTCGACTGATTATAAATGTTATTCACATCTAAAAAATATCTTCATGGCAACATCCAGACTAGCGTTTGATGAAACAGCTAGGTATCATCGTCTAGCCGGGTTCACACATAAAATCAACCATCAAACTGTTTTTCTTTTTTTTTTTTTTTTTAATTTTTTTTAACGTTTATTTATTTTTGAGACAGAGAGAGACAGAGCATGAACGGGGGAGGGCCAGAGAGAGGGAGACACAGAATCTGAAACAGGATCCAGGCTCTGAGCGGTCAGCACAGAGCCCGACGCGGGGCTCGAACTCACAGACCGCGAGATCATGACCTGAGCCGAAGTCAGCCGCTTAACTGACTGAGCCACCCAACCGCCCCATCAAACTGTTTTTCATTTCACCACGTTGTGGTGGTGGTCTGTGAAAACCCAAAAGAATGGAGTGTTATTCTACATGTACTCCCTTCAGGAGTGGGAAGGACTTTTTCTAAAGACAAATGGCTCCTTTCTCTCCACAGTATGCCACAGCCATACATTTGAGGCTTGTATTCTGTGGCTAAGAACCATACAGTTGGGCTTCTTTTTATGACACATAACTTGCAAGGTGGAAAGGCATCAGGCACGCACCTCTGTGGCAGAGACTTCTGTTCGTTAACGTCTGGCTCTCCTCCAGACACACAAGGAAGTGCACTTCTCCATCTGTCATGAAGTTGGTTAGGGCCGTGTGGCAAGTTCGGCCCATGGGTCGTAGGCTGGAGTGGCACATAGAACTTCTGGAACAGAGTACTTAACTGCTTGTGCAACACCCTCAGCCTCTCTTCTCATGCTACATCAGTCAATGTAAAACAGTCATATGTTCAAGATGGGGCAATTATTAGATGGTAAAGCCGCCATCAGCCTGGATGGTCTAGTTGCCATATAGAGGTACAGTTGTGCTAGAAAGCCCTTCAGACTCACACTGGATATGAGGGACAAATGAGTCTTTGTTGCCTTAAAGCACTACTTTGTGACCATTTGCTACTATATCATAACCTGGTATATCCTCCGCTAATTGTCCCTACAAACACGAAAGCACCGGAGAAGGCAGGCGGCCAGCTTTGACCACATCATCCATTCTTCTCCTCTGCCTCAGAAGCCGTGGTCTCCCTCCCTCCCTTCATCCTTCCTTTCCGATGTGCTTTCCATTATATGCAGACCATCTCGGTCCATCTCCCACCTACACCCGAAATACAAACTTCCTTGGGTTCAAACAAATTGTTCTAAAATGCAGCATCTTAAGATGCCTCTTTGAAACAGCCTCTACTTCTATCAGATAAGAAATAAAAACTTGCTGAACAATGAGCACTAATTTTCAAATTTCAAAACCAATAGAGAGTCCCCCTCATGTACCAGCTTCTTCCTTAATCATAAAATTCAGCATCACTGTGATGTGTTCAGACACCTCGGCTTGGGGTTCTCAGCCAGTCAAAACACAAGACCAAAAAATGTAAAGCTGCACATTGGCTCCATTGCACTAAGGGCCATCGACCAGAACGATTGCGTTTCTGGAACGTACTGGTAGAATGGAAAAAGCATCACTGGAATGAAATATTGCCACAGAGGCGCCTGTTTTTATAAGCGAACGTGTTGACAAGACCTTGACAAGACGTATAGCAGCAGGCGGCTTCTATGAAAGGCAGCATTGTGGGTCACCAACCTTGTTCCCTTTAAACTATCCAAAGATAAGAAGGGGGAAGATGGAGGAAGGAGTCCGGTGGAGTCTGCCTGTTATGATGAACTGTGAGGCCCTAGGAACTTTTAAAACATATTGGTGGGTAAAGGTTGAGGTAGCCGTTATTTAAAAAATACGAGCACATGTGGCACCTGGGTGGCTCAGTCGGTTGAGCGTCGGACTCTGGCTCAGGTCACGACCTCCAGGTTCGTGAGTTCGAACCCCACATCGGGCTCACAGAGCCCACTTTGGATTCTCTGTCCCTCTCTCTCTGCCCTTCCCCTGCTCACACTCTCGCTTTCAAAATTAAAAAAAAAAAAATTCAAGTACAGAACTTGACAACTAGAAATGTGAATGCGTCTTTAGTTCAAGCTGCTGCTTTTGGGGGAGCAGCTGGGGAGAACCCTTGGATGGGCCCTTCAGTTCCAGACGTGCAGAGTAAGTCATGATGCTTCGTTCTCGAAAGAAACTCTGACGCATCCCAAATGAAGATATTGTTAGACTGATAAACCGAGTTCTGTTTGATAATATAAATGGTTGTAAAAATTGCTGGGTGAACTAGAGTCACCTCATCTGCAGATTTCTTTTGCCCTGGGGGACTGTCCTCGGCCTTACGATCACTGCTCACTCTTGTGGAAATATGTCTTCTCCTGTTTGAATGATCACACGCGGGAGGTGAGGAATCGAGCCTGAAACAACCTACAGGGACGACTTTCACCTTAAGAAGAGAGAGAGAAGATAAGACGGAACTGAATTAAATGCTAGCTTCCTAATTCTGATAATCGAGGGCTAGATTGTTTGGACAACCCTCCTGCTGAAAACAAGTGAAAAAGCTCGATAAAATAGAAAAATTACCACCTTAAAAGCATAAAAGACCCAACACGACAGTAGGGAATTACGAGGCCAAAATTAACAGGAAAATATTCACCAGGGAGATGAATAAGAACAAAAGCAACTTTCTTCTCTGAGCGTTCTTGACAATCCCTCCAATTTGTGAATTTTCATTCTGAAGACTCACAGAACAAGTGGCAGCAGGACAGAAGTAAAACCCAGAGGCCTCACAAGAACTTCCCACAGGCAGGACCCAGAAGTCAGGGCCCCAAAGTCCTGAGAGTGCTTCGCCCAGAATTGGGACAGTCTTTACGTGGGATCACAGCCTAAGTCCAATTCTCTGGGTTATTCAGAGAACCTCAAGCTTTGTTTTTTATTTTATTTTTTACTTTATTTATTTTGAGAGAGAGAGTGAGCAGGGGAGGGGCAGAGAGAGAGAGAGAGAGAGAGAGAGAGAGAGAGAATCCCAAGCAGGCTCCACACTGTCAGCACAGAGCCCGATGTGGGGCTCAAACCCACAAACCGTGAGACCATGACCTGAGCCGAAACCAAGAGCTGGACATTTAATTGACTGAGCCACACAGGCCCCCCTCAGAGAACCTCAAGCTTTCAACTACACTTAAAGCACTTGGTGCCCCAAGTGCCTGACAGAAAAAAATACATATCCTCTTTGGAAGAAGATACCGTTATCCCTGATCTCAAATTATTCTTACAAAAAAAAATTTTAAATCCAACAAGGAACACACAAAGATGAGCAAGCATGGAAAGAAACTAGACTCCAGGAGCAAGAATCAGTAGAAATAACCAACAAAGTCAATAGCGCATTGTAAACAGAGAAATCATCAATGAAATACACAATTTATAAAAACGTTATTATTGTTCTTGTTTATATAAGTGTTTCATATAGTACTTACCTGGATGCACTAATTGTTAACATCTAGACAGGATGATAACAAAAATTCTAATTATCAAGTTTTGTGGGATTTCCCCACCAACAAAATAAAACAGGTGTTGGTATTTTGCCTCATTTGCTCTACATCTTTATTTATATTTTTAATATTTTCTTTGTAAGAAATAAAATATTACACATAAATCCCTTCACCTGCTTTCCTTCCCTAAGGTAACCACTATCTCGAAATTGTTGTATATCTTTCCCGTGTATGATTTGCACTTTTACTCGAAATAAATGCACTCAGGGGCGCCTGTGTGGCTCAGTCGATAGAGCGTCCGACTTCGGCTCAGGTCATAATCTCACGGTTTGTGAGTTCGAGCCCCGCATCAGGCTCTGTGCTGACCGCTCGGAGCCTGGAGCCTGCTTCAGATTCTGTGTCTCCTTCTCTCTCTGCCCCTCCCCAACTTGTTCTATGTTTCTCAAAAAATAAATAAATTTTTAAAAATTAAAAAAAAAGAAATAAATGTACTCATAAACAATAAAATCTTTGTAATATCATTTTTCTACCTTGTAAAAAATATTGCTTACAGCAAATGTTTTTAGCTTTAAATATTAGGGTGAACTGCATTAAATTGCCCATACTGATCATTAGTTTCCCATAAGAAAAGACTATTTTATATACCCCAAACTAATATTTCACATATACATAATCAATGTATGAAAATCAATGAATTAAAACAAAAACTAAAGTGAAGAAGAAAACAAAAACAAAGAGACTAATTACATAGAAACCATATATAAAGTAAAGAAAATCAACAAATCCAATTTTTTTTAAAAGATTGATTAGTAAAACTGGCAAACTTTTGGTGGGCTTATTTAATAAGAAAGAAAGAGAGAAGACATAAATAACCAAGATAGGATCAGAGACAAAAAGCAGATTTCATGCATATGCTGAAAACATTTTTAAAAAATAAATGACAAAAATTACTGAAACTGACTAAAGAAGAAATAAAAAATCTGACCAGATCTATAACAAGAGGCTGAGTTAGTAATCAAACAGAAAAGCGTAGAACCAGATGTCTATACTGGTGAATTCTACCAGACATTTAAAAATAATTAACACTAGGGGCACTTGGCTGGGTCAGTTGGTAGAGCATGCAACTCTTGATCTCAGTGTTGTGGGTTTGAACCCCATGTTGGGTGTGGAGACTACTTAAGATAAAATCTTAATAATAGTAAACACTAACCCTTCTCAAACTCTTCCAAAAAGCATTAGTAGAGAAAATACTTCCTTCCTAACTCATTCTTGAGGCTAGCATTACCCTGACACCAAAGCCAGACAAAGATATAACAAAAAAGAAAAACTACAGACCAATATCCTTTATGAATATAGATACAAAAATCCTTGGGGTGCCTGGGTGGCTCAGTTGGTTGAGCATCTGACTCTTGATTTCAGCTCAGGTCATGATCCCAGGGACATGGGATCGAGCTTAGCATGGAGCCTGCTTCAGATTCTCTCTCTCTCTCTCTCTCTCTCTCTCTCTCTCCCTCTGCCCCTCTCCTCCACTTGCACACGTTCTCTCTCTTTCTAAAATTAAAAAAAAAATCCTCAAGAAAATACTACCAAGCCAAATTCTGCAGCATATTAAAAGGATTATAAACCAGGATCAAGTGGGATTTGTCCCACAAGTGCAAGGGTAGTTCAACATAAGAAAATCAGTCAATGTAATAATACTCCACGTTAATAGAATGACAGAAAAAATCCACATGATCATCTTGATTAATGAAGAAAAGGCATTAGACAAAATCTAACACCATTTTAGGATAAAAACATTCAGAAAACTAGGAAAAGAAGGGAATTTTCTCAACCTGATAAAAGGCATTTATGAAAAACCTATAGCTGGCATCATATTCAACAGTGAAAGACTGGAAGCCTTCCTCCCACATTCCTAAGTTCAGGAACAACACAAGGATGTCATTTTCTTCACTGCTATTCAACAACGTACTGGATGTTCTAGCCAGGTCAATTAGGCAAGAAAAAGAAAGAAAAGACATCCAAATTGGAGAGGAAGAGCTGAAATTTATTCACAGATGACATGATCTTATAAGCAGAAAATTATAAAGCCTCCAGAAAAATCTACATAAGCTGATAAATGAACGCAGTAAATTTACAGAATACAAGATCAACATACAAAAATCAATTGCATTTCTATACACAAGCAATGAACAATCCAAAAAGGAAATTAAGAAAACATTTGCATTTACCATAGCATCCAAAAGAAGAAAATACCTAAGAATAAATTAAACCAAGGAGGTCAAAGAATCGTGTACTGAAAGCTACAAAACATCAGTGTGCATGAAGCAATGAGAGGGACTGAGCCCCAGCCAGAATCCAGAAACTAGTACACCCTCAGATTTCAGCATACCAGTTTTACATTTCTTTTTGTTCTTACTTTTTAATGTTTATTTTTGTTTATTTTTTAACTTTTTTTAATGTTTATTTTCGAGAGAGAGAGAGAGAGAGAGAGAGAGAGAGAGAACGAGTGGGGGAGGGGCAGAGAGAGAGGGAGACACAGAATCCGAAGCAGGCTCCACACTGTCAGCATAAAGCCCGACATGGGGCTCAACCCAGGAACTGCGAGACCATGACCTGAGCCAAAGTCGGACACTTAACCGACTGAGCCACTCAGGCGCGTCTACATTTCTTTTTAAGTGGTTACAAAGATCTACCCCCATATCTTTTCAGGTATTGTTTTGGGATTCACCAGGAAGGTAAGCTCAAAGATAGACATATTTCAAACGGTTAATATACATTTGAAAAGCAGTTTTCAAGTACACATTTTGAAAACAAGGGCAGTCAAAATAAAGAAGGCAAAATATTCGTCAGTTATACATATTTGAGAAGAAAGAGAGTCAGTCTTTGTCCAAAGAAACAAAGATGAAAGAAATAAGGCATTAAAGAATTTTTAGTTGAATTTTTTAACATTTAGAATACATAATTTAAAGTTACTTTGATTTTGGAGAGACTGATTAGGTTATCAGCATCCATTGGCTATTTTCCTAATTCTGGTGTTGAGGGTTTTTTTTTTATTCAAAAAAGCTCTTTATATATTAAGTAAATTTGCCATTTATCATAAATGTAAATAATTTCCACGGTTCATTGTTTTTATTTTCAATGTTCATTTGCTATTTAGGAAGCTATACATTTTTACGTAGTCAAATTTCTCAATCTTTCTGTGATTCCTGAGTTTCGGATCATACTTTAAAATATCTTCCCCACCTTAGGATTATTGAAATGTTTGCCTATATTTTCTCCTAGTATTTTTGTTTTAATATTTAAATCTTTGCTCCATTTGGAATTTATCTGGTATGAGGAATGAGGTAGGGGTCAAGTTGCTTTTTGATGGGGGGAGAATCAAGCTTAATTTTTTTTCCCCAAGAGGCTAACCAATTGTCCCAACATCATTTCCTGAAAAGCCCACCATTTCTATATTGGTTTGAAATGCTAGTTTTAGCATATAATTAATTTCCAAAGAGAGTTGGGTCTGTTTCTGAATTTTCTGTCTACTTTATTCATCTTAAATGGAGTTCTATCTCTCCACTTACCATTTTATTTCTGCTTAGTGCTCTGAGTGTTCCTTTCCTGATCCGAAGGTGTCTCTAAGATCCAGCCAGAAAACAACTTAGTAAGCATGAAATGAAAATCAAAAGAAATACATGGTTTGGGGCCAGTTCATCCAGGCCATATGTACTACCCCCACCCAACAAGAGAGAACACCTCTCTAACAATCAGTGGTCTACAAAGCCCTTTGCAATCCAGCTCTTGTCCCTTTGCAACACCATCCCTGGCCACTTTCCATCCTCTCCTCCCCTCACCATTTGCTTAGAAGCCCCCAAAACGTCTTGTCATTTCATATCATCTTGCCTTGCCCATGTTATGCCTTTTGCCCAGAAGCCCTTCTCTTCCTTGCCCACCTGGCAAATTCCTATCCAATCCTTTAAAACCCAGCCACACTGTAAACTGTCACTCCTCCCTCCTCTTTCAAGTGATGTTCTTCACTTAATAGAGTCAGAAACTATCTTATTCATATTTGTGTCTCCAATGCCGAAAACAACCAGTACACCAGTGTTCAGCTGTGTTTGTTGCATGAAAAGCTTAATTCAAATCAATCTCGTGTTTCCGTTGTTAAGTGTTCTTACACCATACTGGGGTGGCTGACAGTCAGTGGTTTTTCAAGAAAAAAGTTTACTCTGACCAGTATATCACCCCTTGCCTCCCTATCTAGTGGCCTAGTGCACTTCACTGAACTGGGCGGGGGTGAGGGTGGAGACAGAAGAAGGACGAGGGGGGAGAGGAAAAGGAGTGTCCTTAAAACAGCAGAACCATATTAGACACAGTGGAGGGTAATAGGATTCTATCTCCATAAGCATTTTCCTGAGTTCATTGCTTGTGTAAAACGAGACATACCATAAAAGCAGCAGGATATCGATACTGTAATAGAGTATTCAAATTATAATAATGGAATTAGTCAGATATGGTGCTGCTTTGATTGGACAAATATTAAAAAATAATTGAACTATTTTCTTACCCCGATAGGCACTCTATGGCATAGTTTTTAAACTGGAGACAGTTTCTCCCATAGAATAATTTTCATTTGGGTCCAGGAAACCTTTATCTACATGAACTACATTTCTAAAAAGTAAAAATTTTAGTAGCAAATGTGAGCTTTGCAGTGTTCTCAAAATTTTACTAAAAACATAGCTGACATAGAAAAGCAGTTATGTATTCAAATCCCTTTTCTCCAAGGACCAGTCATTTTAATCTGTTTTATACACACAGTCCTTGGACTCAATTGTACTATAAATGACACAGGTTGGCTCGAAATCTGTCAAATTGTTCTCCAAGTTCTTGGTGCGATTTTTTTAATCTCTGTTTTTCACTATAAAATTTTTCCTCTTGATTTACCAGCATACTTTTTCACCATTTCCAGCCACTGTCTAATTTTATAGAAACAAAAAGGGTGAGGTGGTTCCCGGGTGATGAAGACGCAGCTGATTTGTGTTAAAACCGGCAACAAAAACTCCATAATTCCTTTTGTTCCCCTTAAACATATTTCTTAGAAGCGGAATATATACATTTTCCTTAAAACCCAGTATATTTACTTTGCATGATCTTTTCTGACTGTATTTCCCCAGAATAATGGAGAAAAAAGGAAGGCTTATCTAGATAAATTGCTGTGAACAAAGTCAAACCAGGAAATCTAGTCACTGAGTTATTTTCACCCTCTGACGATTTGTTTGGAGCAGTTGAGGAGGGATGAGCAGTGGCTTTGTATATTTCACCCTGGCAGAGCAGTTCAGCCCACACGGCCTTATCGGCAGACGTAAATCGGCACATGGCTAGGATATCACGGAAGAGAAGGGAAGCGGTGTGATGTGGTAGGGGTAAACCTCTCTGTGACATGGTGCTCATAGCCTGTTTGTATTTTCTATCTTGGTCTTCTTAAACGTGCTATGTTGTGCTGTCACAGCATAAATAGAACCATGATTTATATCTTTCCAACCTTCCTCTACCCAACAGCTTTTATATGGGTAAGCTGATCTCATTAAACTGAAAGACATTCATGCTAATCCCTGATGTCATCACCATATCTTAGGACAAATACTATTGAACACCATCTACGTGTCGGGCTTAGTTAATAATATCCAAAGAACCTATATATAAGCAAGGACTCTAATAGGAAATTTCCTGGCATCAGTTCAGCCAGAGAGCTATTTTGGGGCAGGAACAGGAGGCTACACAGAAGACTGGCTCCTCTGATGGAATTAGAGTGTTGAGGCTCCTATTTTCTTCAGTATATTCCCTAACTCTGATCCTTCAGTCAACCGAAGATTTATTCACAGGATTCTATAAGAATAAGGAAAGTCAGTATGAGTATAAACCTGGTAAGAGTTTAGTTTTTTAATGTTTATTTATTTTTGAGAGGTGGGGAGGACAGAGGATCTGAAGCAGGCTCTGTGCTGACAGCAGAGAGCCTGACGTGGGGCTCGAACTCATGAACCGTGAGATCGTGATCTGAGCTGAAGTCAGATGCTTAACCAACTGAGCCACCTAGGGGCCCCTGAACCTTTATAGGAGGTTAAAGAGAAAACAGGACACCTAATCTTTGCCATTAAGATTTTTATGGTAGCTTTACCAGGAATGGAAATTTGTAAGGCAGCCTTTGGAATTCTTGGCAGTAACCTGAACTCAGTGACTCAATTTGCAGTGGCCCCTCACCATCTCGTTCCACATCTCATCAT
Source organism: Leopardus geoffroyi (assembly GCF_018350155.1). Taxonomy (NCBI): domain Eukaryota; kingdom Metazoa; phylum Chordata; class Mammalia; order Carnivora; family Felidae; genus Leopardus; species Leopardus geoffroyi. The sequence continues at coordinate 102,673,212 of NC_059343.1, read as the reverse complement.
TCACTTCCAAAGTCCCCGAAGGGGCTATTGCCTCTGCTCTGTACTCAAGATCTTTTTGGATTTCTCATCTAAGTTTACCAGTCTCTAAACCAATCATGCGCAGTTACAAATGCTTGATCATACAGTAATTGCAAAGCGCAGTTTGCACTCAAACAGGGTACTCTAGAAGACATATGGTTTTACAAAAGGAATTTGTGGGGCAGTGTCCACAAAAATGACCAGGAGAGACGACATTGTGTATTTCGGCCCACCTATGGGTGGGGCAGGCCCTGGAGGCGTTGGGCTTAATTAGATCACCGTTGCACAAATTTCTTTTTTTTTAATTTTTTTTAAGATTTATTCATTTTTCAGAGACAGAGCGTGAGGGGGGGAGGGGCAGAGAGAGAGGGAGACACAGAATCCGAAGCAGGCTCCAGGCTCTGAGCTGTCAGCACAGAGCCTGACACAGGGCTTGAACTCACAGACTGTGAGTTCATGACCTGAGCCAAAGTCGGATGCTCAATTGACTGAGCCACCCAGGTGCCCCTGCACAAATTTCTTCAAGCAACTTCCTTGTTGAGACACAGTCATTGGGCTTCTCCACAGTCCCTACGGTCTTCATACAAATATAAAATAAAATGAACACGAGTATGCATTTGTACCATTAGTAAATTGGACCTTAAAAAGATAAACGATACATTTTCATTATAGACATAAACCCAAATAGAACTTAACATCTGTATTACTTGTGATTTAATATTATACTTTCTTGTACTGTGGGTTTATTTTCTTTTGTTTTAAAGATAAAAAATAATCTTATTTTATTTTCTTAATTTAAATTCACATTCGTTAGCATACAGTGGAGTCTTGGCTTCAGAAGTAGAACCCAGTGATTCATCACTTACGTACGATGCCCCGTGCTCATCTCAAAAAGTGCCCTCCTTAATGCCCATCGCCCATCTAGCCTATCTCCCACCCTCCTCCCCTCCAGCACCCCTCAGTTTGTTGTCTGTATTTAAGAGTCTCTTATTGGGGCGCCTGGGTGGCTCAGTCGGTTAGGCGGCCGACCTCGGCTCAGGTCATGATCTCGCGGTCCGTGAGTTCGAGCCTCGCGTTGGGCTCTGTGCTGACAGCTCAGAGCCTGGAGCCTGTTTCAGATTCTGTGTCTCCCTCTCTCTGACCCTTCCCTGTTCATGCTCTGTCTCTCCCTGTCTCAAAAATAAATAAAACGTTAATAAAAAAAAAAGAGTCTCTTACGGTTTGCCTCCCTCAACATGGATGGAACTAGAGTATATTATGCTAAGTGAAATAAGTCAGAGAAAGATATCATGACTTCACTCATATTTGGAATTTGAGAAGGGGAAGGAAGAATAAGGGTTTATTTTCTCATAGACACCTCTCCCTAACTCAACTGAGGACACGAGACCATACCTGATAATTTGTGCCAATGGTACTTAGCCAAACCCATGCACGAATATTCAATATTTTTTGAGGAATTGAAACAACACTTGATTCTTGACCCTAAGAGAATAGAATGTTCAATGTCACATAGTTTGTGTAGTTGTATGTGTTTCATACAACTATCAGATCGCCTTTTTCTTCTCTCCATTATGGTTATGCCCATTTCTTATAGTAAACAGCCTCTGAGGTGTCTACATAGCTCACAGTACTTCTTGCTTCTCTCACTACTACTTTTCGACCTATATGGAGAGGAAGTCAGGTTTGCAATGTGTGACTCTGCCCCCACGATTGCAGTTGACTAGATTAGGGGTAGTGCCCGCCAAGAAGTGAACGAATAAGAGTCTTCCTCCTGGGAATTTTTCATAGGGCATAGAGTCAGCCAGTCGGTCTCTGTGTTGACAGAGAAGCCCAGAAAGTCATTCTACAAAGAGAGAAAAGCAAAGATGAGAGACCAAAAGAGAATATGCTTTCTGGGCTCCTGTGCTGACTTTCTGGCTCCTAGTTCTGGTTTCCTCTAGAGGTCCAGCTACATTCCGGCCTGCAGATACCACGAGACCTCCACCATTTCCTTTTTGTGAATGACCATTTATGTCTTTTTGCTTAAGCTGGCTTGAGATACGGTTTACTACTTAAAACCAGAATCTTACCGAATCCACTCCATTATCCAAAAATCGACCAAAGGGGAGTGAAGCTACCAGACTGGTTAGCTGACACAACTTGCATAGCTGGCATTGTAGAGCAGTCTAGGTGGTGGGATGGCCTGTGACTTGTTACACATGTAGTAACAATTCAGAAATCCAAAAAGTGGTGATCTAAGGCCCAGCCACCATATACAGACTCGGGGGACATGAAGAATGCCTAGTAGCATGACCAAAGCATGCCTGTTGTATGACATAGCCAAAAAAGAAAAAGAGGGCTGGGGCACCTGGGGGTCTCAGTCGGTTCAATGTCTGACTCTCGATTTAGGCTCAGGTCATGACCTCACAGTTCATGAGATCGAGCCCCATATAGGGCTCTGTGCTGATATCGCGGAGCCTGCTTGGGATTCTCTGTCTCCCCATCTCTCTACCCTCCTCTGTGGCATGCTTGCACTCTCTCTCCCAAAATAAATAAACATTAAAAAAAGATTTTAAAGAACAAAGGTGGATGTGGTTTATAATAATTTTTGAAGCTGTTTCATTTTTTTAAATGCAGGATTTGACACAATGAAGCAACATGCAAAGAAGAACAAAACTGGAGCCCGTCTCACTCAAAACCTAGGGTTTAACTGCAGCTCATGTCTATAAGGAAGAAGGGAAGAAATACCTCTGATTTCCCACGACTCTAACCAAAGGTGGCAAATATTAATTCCATGTGAATTGAACACTGGTTAAAAACTAAAGGATAGGGGCGCCTGGGTGGCGCAGTCGGTTAAGCGTCCGACTTCAGCCAGGTCACGATCTCGCGGTCCGTGAGTTCGAGCCCCGCGTCGGGCTCTGGGCTGATGGCTCAGAGCCTGGAGCCTGTTTCCGATTCTGTGTCTCCCTCTCTCTCTGCCCCTCCCCCGTTCATGCCCTGTCTCTCTCTGTCCCAAAAATAAAATAAACGTTGAAAAAAAAAATTAAAAAAAAAAAAAAGACTAAAGGATAACCTATGTTAGAGAATGAGCTTGTATTAAACCAACCATTACTATTTCACTGCAATATGCATTATTACTATTGAGAGATTTTCCTCAAGATTTACACTAAGTTCTCTGATGCAAGTCTAGCTGCAGACTTCTTTTCCTTGCTTGTGTTCCATTACCTTACTTTTTACTCCTTATCTGGAGCAGTCCTTACAGCCTTCTAATCTGACATTCTCTCTTGGGTGTGCCTTGCACCAAGGGCAACACCTCTCTACCAAAATCAGTATCTTACTTCCAAACTAAAGCACTTTTTTGCCCCCCAGCTTCAGTTATTTTAAAATATTTTTGGAGTAATTTTATTTTTATTTCTTTTTGAATGTTTATTTTACTTTTGAGAGACAGCACGCGGGAGAGGGGTAGAAAGGGAGGGGCACAGAGGGTCTGAAGCAGGCTCTGCAATGACAGCAGAGAGCCCAACACGAGGCTCAAACTTATGAACCGTGAGATCATGACCTGAGCCAAAGTCAGATGCTTAACCAACTGAGCCACCCAGACGCCCCTGAAGTAATTTTAGATTTACATAAAACTTACAAAGATAGTACAGAAAATTTCCATGTATCTCCCCCCCCCCCCATTTTCCCCAGTGTCAACCTCTTATATGACTATGGTACATTTGTCAAAACCAAGAAACCAACATTGATAATGACTATTGACTACACTTGAGAACTCCAGGCTAAGATTTCAACAGTTTTTCCAATGGTAGTTGTTTTTTGTTGTTGTTGTTGTTTTGTTTTTTTCTGTTCCAGGATCCAATCCATGGTTCCTGCATTGCATTTAGCAGTCCTTCCTTTTAATCCTCAGTAGACAACCGGGAGCTTGAGGGAAACCCTTCTCTTGGTCAGGACACCCTTTGAGTCTCACTTTTTACAAAACCATAAAGGCATCCAACTGGAAAGTCCACCTAGTAAGTATGTTTGTTGGTTTCAGAGAATATCATCATTCCATTGCTTCTTGTTCCTCCTCATGCCTGACATCCTGCCTCAGCAACTTTGCCCAACATTTAATGTGATTTATTCAATCAAAGAGCGTTTTCCTTAAAACTTACAATCTTCACGCCCATTAGAAACAATGAGTAACTTCCAACAAGCATTCAAATGATTCTCTACTTCTACTCCTATGGCCTTCTCTGAAGAAAACCACTGTCGTCTTTCGTTCCTTTCATAACTCATCTCCTACTCAAGGTCTTTTTTTCCACTGGTATCTCTTCCCCACTACAGGTGCACTGTCCACTTACTTGTCCATGCTATTCATCTTTTTTTAAAACAATTTTTATGTTTATTTATATTTGAGAGAGAGAGAAAATGAGAGGTGGAGGGGCAGAAGGAAGGAGACACAGAATCCGAAGCAGGCCCCAAGCTCTGAGCTGTCAGCAGAGCCCGACATGGGGCTCGAACCCAGGAACCGTGAGATCATGACCTGAGCCAAAGACGGACACTTAACCGACTGAGCCACCCAGGCACCCCCAAGCTATTCACCGTAAAAGGGCAAATAGAAGAGATTTATGTCTTGTGGGGCAGGTGTGGGCTGTGCGTGAAAACACAAGATGCCATGTGCAAATGAAGCAGAACGAAGCAGGATTTTATGATGTGCCTCTGTGCGCTGCGATGGATTATAATCATCCCAGCACTTTACCAAGTCACATTAGCCACAAAAGTTCTGGAGCAGAGAAATAAATAAGCGTCAACTGTAGGGATGCTCTGAAGTTTTGGGCCAAAAATCTTCTCTCACATATGGCCTCACCCTTTTGAAGGGCGAATGTCTACCTCAACATCATTTCTGCGCAGACATCACAGAACGTGGGCAGAATGTAATTATGTATGTTACCATAATATATAATCAGCATGAAAATGTCAGTAATATGAACAAAGAACATCAGACTTATTTTTAACATCTGAACATTTGTTTTCAAATATAGGTAAGCACTGTAGATGACAATTAGACTGGAAATCTCCCTGTGTTCTTTATTTGTTGAAATCTTCCGGTCATTGACATATAAATACATATTTATTATGGCAGGAGTAAAATCCTGGTTCTTAACGATGATTGTGAAAGCTTTTAATTTTATGTACGAACATAATTTTTAGGAACTTACAGTTAAATAGGGAAATGGATAAAGTCAATACAAACATTAAGAAAACATGCAGTGGGGTGACTGGTTGACTCAGTCAGTAGAGTATGCAAGTCTTGATCTCAGGATCCTGAGTTTGGGCTCCACATTGGGCTTAGAGCCTACTTTAAAACATGCAGTGAACAAATAAACTTAAGAGCATTCTTTTGAGCCAATAATTTTTTATTTAAATATAAGATAAAAATTTAAAAAATATAGAATTCTAATCTTTGTAGAATTGTTTTTTGTATTAGCATTCGAAAGAATAAACAAAATCACGTTTAAGAACTGCACTTAATTTTTCGTTTTTAATTACAAAAAGACCATGCATGTTTTAAGAGATCTTATTCAAAAATCTTTCCACAGCTTATGAGGATGAAATAAAAGCTAAATGTCAACTTTTCCACTTTGAAATTTCGTAAGAAGGAAAAACTCCCAAATCATGTACATCTACGATAAATCATGCTCCATCCAAACATAATAATGAATGTAACGAGAATAAAGGGAAGAAAGTCTTAGAGACAAGTGAAATGGCCAAAGTTTGATTCTCGCTAAGCAAACTTTAAAACAGACTTTAAGAAATATTTTTAAGGCACTTCCTCCTGTTCTATGTCTATGGCGTTAAAAAACCTAAACGAAATTTGTCGAAGTGATGCTTATGGACTGCCAACCACTCTCAGTAGTTGAAATTGAGGGATTTTTGAGATTTGCTCAAGCTATAATTCCTAGCTACAAAGTTCCTTCTAGAAATGAAATTACTGGAAAACATTTTCTGTGAATTATATTCTGTGCACAAAATGATTAGTGATACTATGAGATGTACTACTTTTTTATTTTGTGCCTTGTACACTTGGACATGCAGAAACACCCAGAAATCGTTTTTTTTTTTTTAATCAGATACCACAATGGGTTAATGCTTTTGTTTTACTTGCTTACAGTATCACTTAGCTATTGCTACATGAAAACAGCTACCCCAAAACTCCGTGGCTTAATGTAACAACCATTTATTTGGCTCACGATTCTTCAGGTTGGCAATTTAGTCTGGGCTCAGCTGGGCAGCTCTGGGTACAGCCTTCATGTGCCTGTGGGCAGCTGTGTGTCAGCTCAGTTAATCTGCTTCTGGGTGTTGACTGGATGTATACGTGCAATAAATACCAAGATAGAGGTGAAAAATCATAGCTAATTTTAAAGTCTGGAGTCTGTTACATTGCTCCATTGTCACATTTCTAGATGCATAATTGAAAGGCACATTTTTCACCAATGATTTTATACAACGGCAAGGGCTTGTTTCTGTCCCTGCTGAGATAGAGAAGCACATTCCATTCTGTCTCCCTCACCGAATGCAGCTGTAAAACCTGGATGGAATGCATGGGGCAGCTATTTGAGGATTCTGCAAACTAAGTGGTAGCAGAGATCTTGGAAAAGAAGACAAGAATTCAAAGTGGCAATAAATCGGCATCCATGGTAACACAGGCAGCGGCACCGACAGCATCAGGAGCAGGGACCCACAGGGTCTAAAACTCAGAGGCGGGGAAACCTTCCTCTTCAGGAAAATGTAGTACCAAAGGGTAGAGCACATGACCATTGCTTTTTTCCTCCCAGACATGAGCACAGTCACCAGAAGTGCACAGTGGAACAGGGTACTGAAGTCCCAGCTTTCTGGCCAGAGGACTGACTAGGGAAGCCCCAGGAATCAGAAAGTAGCAGGGAGATGGCGGAGAGAGAAGAGCTCAGAAAACGACTCTATAAAATAGTTCATGAAGTCCTTATAGAAGTGTACACCAAAAAAAGGTCAATTTTACTGTATGTTAAACTGAGAAATAGAATAACAATGAGATAAATACAATCTAAAATAAAAACCTAAAGGGGAAAAAAAACCCCACCAAGGTCACACAAGGTATCAGAGGTAAAAGCGTTGAATGGGGGCAACAATCTTAAAACCGCATCTGAAAAAACTTAGAAAATGGGGTTTCCAGTTTCCAGTCCAGCATGAAAGAACTTTGTAAGCACCACTAGGAGAGAAAATAGTTATTTCCCCATATTGGATACTATGCATTTGGGCAAAGAACCTAGGGAGTTCAGGGGGAGTCTCGAAAGCTGTTGGAGGTCTAGCTGAAAACATCTGTAAATTGGTTTGCCAACACTCATTCTTTCAAAAACTTATTCTCACACTTAACAAATATTAGCTAAGCACCTATCATGCGCCAAGAATTACGTAAGTTGCTGAATTTATGACAAAGTTCAAGACACAGCTTCTGACCTCAAGGCTTTCAGAGATTACTAAATAATATAGGTCTAGTTTCCAGTCTAGCACGTAAAGAGCTTGGAAGTCGCCTCTCCAGGCTAACAACGAGTAAAAGGCTGAACACATTGAAAAATCAACAACTCTTTTTAGATCTGTAAGAGATGTCAGGTTAAAAAAAATAAAGTGAGGTCAAAGAACAAACCAGTGCTCACAAAAGGGACTGACAGGTGAATATAGAGAATCACAACTTACCCAAGCAGAATCCTCTGAGGAAACCAATGCTGGGTTAGGGAAACCTGAACTGTAATTGATGAATCACTGAAGGCTCAGTGTGGGCAAGTCTGAGAGTCAAAAACTCTAAAGGGACCCAGCCATCACGGGTTCCCCACACTTTTGTGAGTTTTACCTCCTGGATTTCTACCAGATTCTCACAGTATCAGAGAACAATCCCCTCCTGCTTCTGGCAAGGAGAGGGGAAAAGGAACTATGTTGAAATACGCCAGAGCATTCTGTTCTCCTTAACAAGGTCTGCCCTCAGGAGAAACTATTTAACCAGAACCTAGCCTGCTGGGGGTTTATCAGAACCTAACTGGCCTGAGGAAGGAAGTACTCAAATCCAGCCAGTTGTAGCCTTCCACTTGGGAGAAGGAAAACACCCAACACAACCTCAGTCAAGCCATCCAATACCACCTGAGGAGGGAGAAAAAACCTGAGAAGCGCGTGTGAAGTTCACATTCCAGAGGGACAGGCTCATTAAAATCTAAGACCTAATTTAAGACTATAGAATGCTTCCCCTTCCCCCACACCTTATTACTATATCACTAAAGACCTATTTACAGCAGTTCCTTTTACCCAGTATATCATGCCTACCTGTGAAGAAAAAATTACAAGACATACTCATGGGCAAAAAACAGTCTGAAGAAATAAAGAATCTGAATCAAACTCTGATATGGCAGGGATATAGGAATTATCAGGCCAGAAATTTAAAACAATCATGATTAATATGCTAAGGGCTCAAATGGACAAAGTAGACAGCATGCAAAAAGAGATAGGCAATGTAAACAATGAGATAGAAATTCTAAGAAAGAACCAAAAAGAAATGCTGCAGATCAAAAACACTGTAACAAGAATGAAGAATGTTTATTAGTAGACTGGACATGGCTGAGAAAAGAACCTCTGAGCTTGAGGACATCTCAATAGGAACCTCCAAAACTGAGAAATAAACAGAAAAAAAGACTGGAAAAAAATTCCACAATATCCAAGAGCTGTGGGACAAGTTCAAAAGGTGTAACATACATAATGGGAACACCAGAAGGAGAACAAAGAAAGTAATGGGAGAAATATTTGAAACAATAATTACTGAGAATTTCCCCCAAATTAATGTCAGACACCAAACTGACCCAGGAAGCTTAGAGGACACCAACCAAAATAAATGCCCAAAAAACCTACACCTAAGCATATAATTTTCAAATTACAGAAAATTAGAGAAAAGTTCTTGAAAGAAATTAAAGGAAAAAACAACCTTACCCGTAGAGGAGCAAGGATAAGGTTTATACCCAACTTCTCATAAAGCAAAGAGAGAACGGAGTGAAATATTTAGTGTTGAGAGGAAAAAAACCACCACCAATCTAAAATTCTATACTCCACAAAAGAATCCTTCAAAATCAAAATAGAAATAGAATTTCCCAAACAAAAATTGAAGGAATTTGTTGCCAATACACCTGCCTGGCAAGAAATGTTTTTAAAAGTTATTTAAAGAGAAGAAAAAATTATATAGGTCAGAAATTCAGTCAACATGGGGCGCCTGGGTGGCTCAGTTGGTTAAGCATCTGACTCTTGGTTTTGGCTCAGGTCATGACCTCATGGTTTCGTGGGTTTGAGCCTCATGTTGGGCTCTGCGCTGGGAGTGTAAAGTTTGCTTGGGATTCTCTCTCTCCCTCCCTCTCTGCCCCTCACCAACTTGTGCTGTCTCTGTCTCTCTCAAAATAAATAAACTTTAAAAAAGAAAAGAAATTCAGCCTACATAAAGAAAGAAGAACACTGCAAAAGGAATAATTGAAGGTAACATTAAACTTTTAATTTTTTATTCTTAATTGATCTCACAGACAAAAGTCTGTTCAAAATATTAATACCAACACTGTATGTAACTGTGTATGCCCATGTGTGTGTGTGCTCATGTATGCTTATTGTATAAGTGAAATAAAAGACAGAAAAGATACAAAGGACAGGAGGGATATGTTATGATTGTTTTGTTATTATAAGATAGTTGCACTATCTTTGAAGCTGTATAGTCTTATTTTAAAGTGGGTTTGGATTAGTTGTAAATGTTTATTACAAACTTTAGGGCAACCACTAAAAAAAGTTAAAAAAAATATATAACTGATATGCTAAAAAAAAAAAAAGGAAAGAAAATGGCATTACATAAAGTGCTCAGTTAAAACCACAAAAGGCAGAAAAAGGAGTGGAAAACAAAAATAGGAACAAAGAACAAGGACAACAAATAAAAAACAGTAACAAACATGGTAGTTCAACTATATCTATAATCATTTTGAACATCAAGGGTCTACATACACCAATTAAAAGACAGAGATCGTCAGAGTGGATCAAAAAACAAGGCCCAATTATAGGTTATCTACAAGAAACCCACTTTATATATAAAGATACATATAGTTTAAAAGCAAATGCATAGAGAAGGAGATACCATGCTAAAATTAATCAAAAGAAGCAGGAGTAGCTATATTAATTTCAGACAGAGCAGACTTCAGACAAGGACAAGTTACCAGGGATAAAGAAGGGCATTACATAATGATAAAGGGGTCAATTCTCCAAGAAGACAACAATCCTTGATGTGCATGTTCTTAACAGAGCATCAAACCACACGAGGTAAAAACTGATAGAAATGCAAGGAGATATAGATGTATCCACTATTATACTTGGAGACATCAATACTCCTGTATCAGGAATGGATAGATCCAGTAGGCAGAAAATCAGTAAAGACAAAGTTGAACTCAACAACAGCATCAATCAACTGGACATAATGGACAGCTATAGACTATTTCATCCAGCAATAGCAGAATACTCATTCTTCTCAAGCCCACATAGAACATTCACCAAGATAGACCGCATTGTGGGCCCAAAACCACACCTTAACAAATTTAAAAGAACGGAAATTATACAATGCATGCTCTCAGACCACAATAAAATTAAACTAGAAAACAATAACAAAAAGAGAGCTGGAAAATCCCCAAATACTTTGAGATTAAACAACTCATTTCCAAATAACACATGGGCCAAATAAGAAATCTCAAGAGATAGGGGCGCCTGGGTGGCTCAGTCGGTTGAGTGTCCGACTTCGGCTCAGGTCATGATCTCGTGGTTTGTGGGTTTGAGCCCCGCGTCGGGCTCTGTGCTGACAGCTCAGAGCCTGGAGCCTGCTTCAGATTCTGTGTCTCCCTCTTTCTCTGCCCCTCCCCTGCTCATGCTCTGTCTCTCTCTGTCTCAAAAATAAATAAAAACATTAAAAAAAATTTTTTTTAATTTCTCTTGAGATTTTTTTAAATTTTTTTAATGTTTTGTAAACATTAAAAAAATTTTTTTTAATTTCTCTTGAGATTTTTTTTTAATTTTTTTAATGTTTTGTTTTTTATTTATTTTTGAGACAGAGAGAGACAGAGCATGAGCAGGGGAGGGGCAGAGAAAGAGGGAGACACAGAATCCGAAGCAGGCTCCAGGCTCTGAGCTGTCAGCACAGAGCCCGACGCGGGGCTCAAACCCACGAACCGCGAGATCATGACCTGAGCCGAAGTCGGACGCTCAACCGACTGAGCCACCCAGGTGCCCCTCAAGAGAAATTTTTAAATATTTGAACTAAATTAAAATGAAAACACAACTTAATAAACCCAGTGAAATGCAGTGAAAGCAGTGGTTAGAGGGAAAATTCTAGTATTGAATGCATATATTAAAAAAAGAGAAAGATCTCAAATGAATAATCTAAATGTCCACCTCAGGAAACCAGAAAAAGAAAAGCAAATTAGGTCCAAACTAAGCAGAAGACAAGAAATAATAAAAATTAGAGCTGATATGTGGAATTTAAGAAACAAATGAGCAAAGGGAAGCAGAGAGAGAGAGACAAAGCAAGAAAGAGACTCTAAACTATAGAGAACTTATGGTTACCAGGGAGAGGTGGGTGGAAGGATGAGTGAAATGGGTGATGGGGATTAAGGAGTGCATTTGTGATGAGCACAGGATGGGGTACGGAAGTGTTGAATCATTATCTTGTACATCTGAAACTAATATAACACTGTATTTTAACTAACTGGAATTAAAATAAAAACTTAAAAAAAAAAAGAATTAGAGCAGAAATCAATGAAGTTGAAAAAAGGAAATCAATAGACAAAAATCACTGAAACCAAATGCTGATTCTCTGAAAAGATCAACGAAAGTGATAGTCTATAGGCAGGCTAATTAAGGAAAAAAAGAGAGAAAACACAATTTACTAATGCAGGCATACCTTGTTTGCTCATTCTTTTCTTTATTGCACTTCACAAATATTACATTTTTTACACATTTAAGGTTTGTGGCAACACTGTGTTGAGCAGGTCTATTGGTGCCATTTTTGCAACAGCATTTGCTCACTTTGTGTCTCTGTGTCACATTTGGGAAATTCTCACAATATTTCAAACCTTTTCATTATTATTATATTTGTCATGATGATCTATGATCAATGATTATGACTTACTGAAAGCTCAGATGATGGTTAGCATTTTTTAGCAATTATGTTAAGTTTAAAAAAATTTTTTTTTATTTTAGAGCGAGAGCAGGGGAGAGGGGCAGAGGGAGAGAGAGAGAATCTTAAGCAGGCTCCATGCTCAGTGCAGAGCCCAACATGGGGCTGGATCCCATGATGCTGGGATCATGACCTAAGCCAAAATCAAGAGTCAGACGTTCGACCAACTGAGCCAGCCAGGTGCCCAAGCAATTAAGTATTTTTAAATTAAGATACAGAAATTGTTTTCTCAGACATAATGCTATTGCATACTTAATAGACTACAGGACAGTGTAAACACAACTTTTATATGCTCTGGGAAACCAAAAAAATAATTTGACTCACTTTATTGTGATATTTGCTATATTGTAGTGGTCTGGAACCAAACGCTCAATATCTCTAAGATATGCTTGTTTCTAGAATGAAAGAAAAGACATCACTACAGATCCCATAGACATTAAAAGGCTAATAAAGCATACTATCGATAACCCTATGCCCACAAATTTGATAATCTAGATGAAATGGACCAATTCCTTGAAAGATACAATCTGCAAAAGCCCACACAAGTAGCAATAGACAATCTGAATAGGCCCATATCATCAATAAAATTGAACCAATAATTAATAATCTTTTAAAACAAAGCAACAGGCCCAGATGAATTTTACCAAACATTTAAGGAAGAAATTATGGCAATTCTCCACAATCTCTTGGAAGATAGAAGCAGAGGTAACTCATTCTATGAAGCCAGCATACCCTAATACCAAAACCAAACAAAAGACATTACAAGAAAACTACAGACCAGTATCTCTCATGAGCATAAATGCAAAAATCTTCAACAAAATATTAGCAAATTGAATCTAACAATGCATTAAAAGAATTATACACCACAATCAAGTGGGATTTATCCCAGGTATGTAAAGCTAGCTCAACATTTGAAAACTGATTATTTAATTCATCACATCAATAGGCTAAAGAAGAAAAATAACATGATCATATCAACAGATGCAGAAAAGGCATTTGACAAAATCCAACACTGACGTATGATAAAAACTCTCAGTAAACTAAGAATAGAGGAGAACTTTCTCAACTTAAGAAATAACATCTACAGGGGCACCTATGTGGCTCAGTCGGTTGAGCATCTTGACTTCAGCTCAGTTTATGATCTCATGGTCTGTGAGTTTGAGCCGCTCATCAGGCTCCTTGCTGTCAACACAGAGCCCACTTCGGATCCTCTGTCCCCCTCTCTCTCTGCCCCTCCCCCACTCGCACTCGCTCTCTCAAAAATAAATAAAACAGTTTTAAAAAAGAAATAATATCTACCAATAAGCAATAGCTAATATCATACTTAATGGTGAGAGGCTCAAAGCTTTCCCACTAAGAACATCAACAAGCACGATGTCCCTTCTCATCTCTGCTAACATCATAATGGAAGGCCTAAAAATACAGTAAGACAAGAAAAGGAAAAAAATAGGTATACAGTGGGAAGGAAGAAATAAAACTGTCTTTGTTTGCAGATGATGTGCTTGTCTATGTAGACTATCCAAAGGAATAAACCAAAAAAAAGATTGGAACTCATAAACAGTGATACAGGTCAACTGCGTTCCTATATTCCAGCAATGAATAAATGAAATTTTACATCAAAAATGTAATGTCACTTATATCAGCACACCAAAAAATGAAAATCTAAGGTATAAATCTAACAGTAAGTATATGTAGGAGTTCTAACCAGACCGACTCCATCTTTGGGCCCTCCATCTTATTTTTGCCTGTGTGCTTACCTCCCAGGAGGCTGCATGTTCCGGGACTACTGGAGGTTAATGTATGTCCTGACTGGAATGTGAGAAGGCTTGTTCTGTTCTACCCTAAAGTGGTGTACAGGTGGCACCACTTTGGTTAATTACCCTTTGACCTCACCACAGTGCCTCTATAAAAGTTAAGGATTCATGTTCGAACTGGGCGGAGAACGGCTGGGTAGTGTCTGGATTGTTGGTGTGCCCAACCCCCCCGCTAGTAAGTTACCCCGAACAGAACTCTGTATAAACAATATGGGGTGACTTGCAACATTTTTTGGTCTCAAAGTGCCTTCTCAGTCGGAGAACACTGTCTCTCATCCACATTTTAACATATGAACAAGATATATAGAAGGAAAACTACAAAATTCTGGTTAAAGGAATCAACTAAATAAATGGAAAGATATGCCATGTTCACGGATAGGAAGACTCAATATTCTCAAGATGTCAGTTCTTCCCATCTTGATCTGTAGATTCAATGTAATCCCAATTAAAATTCTAGCAAGTTATTTTGTGGACATCAACAGACTGATTGTAAAGTTTACATGGAGAGGCAAAAGACCCAGAATTGCCAATACAGTATTGAAGGAGAAGAACAAAGTTGGAGGACTGACCTTACCCGACTTCCAGACTTATAAAGTTACAGCAATCAAGACAGCGTGGTATTGGTGAAAGAATAGACAAATAGATCAATAGAATAGAATAGAGAGCCCAAAATAGATCCACATAAACATAGTCAGCTGGTCTTTGACAAGGGAGCAAAAGCAATACAATGGAGAAAAAATAGTCTTTTCAACAAATGGTGCAGAAACAAATGGACATCCATGTGCGAAAAATAAATAAATAAATCTAGATATAGACCTTACACACTTCAAAAAATTAGCTCAAAATGGATCACAGATCTAAATGTAGAATGTAAAACTAGAAAACTCCTATAATGTAACATAGGAGAAAATCTAGGTAACCTTGGATTTGAAGATGGCTTTTCAGATACAACACTAAAGGCACAATCCATGAAAGGAAGGATTAATGAACTGGACTTCATTAAAATTAAGTTTTCTCTTGTCTGCAAAAGACACTCTTAAAGGAATGAAAACACAAGCCACAGACTGGGAGAAATATTTGCTAACTATACAAAGACCCCTTAAAATTCAATAATAAGAAAACAAACAACCCGATTAAAAAAATGGGCCAAAGACCTTTACAGTCACCTCACCAAAAAAGATATACGGATGGCAAATAAACATATGAAAAGACGCTCCCCATCACATGTCATCAGGGAAACGCCAAGTTAAAATAACAGCGAGATACCACTTCACACCTATTAGAATGGCCAAAATCCAGAGCACTGACAACACCAAATACTGGTGAAGATGGGGAGCAACAGGAAATCTTATTCATTGCTGGATGGGGATGCAAAATGGTACAGCTACTTTGGAACACGGTTGGGTGGTTTCTTACAAAATTAAATATACTCTTATAATACTGTGGTACGGGGTGTGGATAATGGGGGAGACTATGCATGTGAGGGAACAGGAGGCATATGGAAAATCTCTGTACCTTCCACTCAGTTTTTAAAAATTGTTTTAACGTTTATTTTTGAGAGAGACAGAGTACGAGCGGGGAAGGGGCAGAGAGAGAGGGAGAGACAGAATCTGAAGCAGGTTTCAGTCTCTGAGCTGTCAGCCCAGAGCCCGACGCAGGGCTTGAACTCACGAACCGCAAGATCATGACCTGAGCCAAAGTCCAACGCTTAACCGACTGAGCCACCCAGACGCCCCTTTCCGCTCGGTTTTGCTATGAAGCTAAAACTACTCTAAAATACAAAATCTATTTTTAAAAGATTCACAAAGCATTTTCTTCAAGCAGTACACAAAACTGGCAGTGCTGAGAAATGAGTGTCCCTGCAATGTAATGTCAAAATTTTAAATGTGAAAAAAATCTTTTCAATGTGAAAACCTCATTTTTCAAAAAAAAAAAACGTGATAATTTTTCAATAGGATTTTGGATTTATTCTTATATTCCAGAACTTTTTTCTATGGTAGTGTTATTTCGTTTTGGCCTTGGCTTCAGGTAAATATTGATTTTAACACCTAGTCACTTAACAGGATGCTCAAATGTAATTCAGTGCACCGACAGTCACCAATTAAACAAGAACATCAGAACCACGAGGAGTATTTTATGTAACCTTCTGTAAATTTTCTGATTCATCCAACAGGCATATGTTCTGGCTCTTCCTCAATTTTAGGTGTACCCTCATAATTTATTGTCAGTTTGAACTAAGAAGAAAGATGCTTTCTGTATTCCCATATGCAGGTTTTATTATCACAAACTAGGAATGACAATAATAAAGAGAGGTTTCAAACATACCCTTAGAAAATCAAAGTCACCATTCTTGGTAGACTTTCCTCAACATTTATCAAGTGCAGTGCTAACGATCCTTTTCAGCAAGTCAATTCGTTTGGTTACCTAGGCATACATTTTACAGCTAGTTTCTCTGGTGGCTGGTTCATCAGGAATTATTGTTCAGAGCTAAATCTTTCCTGACATTCATTTTCATGACTGAGATTTGGTTACGGCTTTAGGTTTTTTCCAACCTAAAATTACTACAGTGATGCTGTCTAGTGTAGAATTTGGGGGTCTGGTTCATCTATGTGCTAAAGCAGACCACAACTTCCTTCTCGAGAGTTATATTGGCCCTGACAGTGAGTATTCCCTTGGCTTGTCTCCACGCAGAAGGGCAGTTGCTTTCTATTCCAGGATGGATTCTTGTTTGACTCATCTTTCACTTGGGTTGACTTTTAACACACATAGCTCTGTACTTTGGCAAACACAGACTAGTTGTGCTCTAAGGACTTGCCAGACAGCATACCCTCAAACCCACAGTTGTTGAACTTATCAAAAGCTCGGCTGAGAGAAATCAAATTTATGGAGGATTGCCTGAAGACTACAAAGTCTATCCATTTCTCTTGTCGACAATTTATCCCTGGGGGCACCCAGGTGGCTCAGTCAGTAGAGCATGCGACTCTTGATCTCGGGGTTGTGAGTTCAAGCCCACACTGTACATAAAGCCTATGAACAAAAAAAAAAAAGAAAGAAAAGAAAACGTATCCCTGGATAAAAGTGTATCCCTAAATACAAGAAAACTGTATCCTTGGACTGAATTGATTTGGTCCCACATAACTGCTTTTTTAAATTTGAGACATAATTTGCATACTATAAAATTCACCTATTTAAAACGTACAGTTCAGTGTTTTTGAGTATATTCAGAGTTGTGCAACAGTCACACTGTTATTCTTTGAAACGAAGAGTTCTGTGGAACTCATTTACTATTTTTATATTTTGCATATAAAAAACAGTTCTGTGTACTGTTTCATTTCACGAAATCTGCTAAAATGTCGGACAACCCCTGGGAGTGAGGAAAATTAGAGACAGGTAGTCAAAAAACTTGGGTTTGCCTTTAGCCTGCTTTGTTAGTCCCTGTTTGTTCTTCCGTCCGTGTAGAATGAAGTGAGTTCGATTAGAAATTCCTGAGGTTCTTTCCAGTTCTGCCACTCTATGATAAGTCCCCAAAATTAAATAGCTTTTTGAATGCAGCCACACTACCAATTATCTGACAAGACAAAATCTTATTTAAACAGGTTGCGTCGATTTAAGTTTGAGGAGTTCTGCCGTAGGGGAAGTGAGTAGCCAGCAGTGGTGTTCTTGCTGTTGTTGGCCAAGCTCTTTAATTGCAACTGTACATACTTTTTAAACAATGGTAAATTAAGCTGTCTTCCCAAACTGTGTACTGTCTGTGTATGATCAGTTAACTGTCTCAGAGTCTGTTTATCTGGTACTAGGAACACGTTGTTAGCATTCCCTGTTTCCAAAGACTACATCCCTGTTGCTTAGAAGCTACGGATAAGTGATTCTTTTCTCTCTCCTCATTCCTTCCTTTTCAACAGTTTGTTCTGGAGATTTTCAAACACAGAAGAAAGTTTTCCAGTTTGTTCTGGAGATTTTCAAACACAGAAGAAAGTTAGTCTACAACTAATATTTTAACTACACGTATCGATTCATCTACCCATCTCATCCATAAATTGATCCTATTTTTGATACATTTTGAAATAAGTTTAAGATAGCATTACAGGGGCGCCTGCGTGGCTCAGTCGGTTAAGCGTCCGACTTTGGCTCAGGTCATGATCTCACAGTTCCTGGATTCGAGCCCTGCGTCGGGCTCTTTGCTAACAGCTGGGAGTCTGGAGCCTGCTTTAGATTCTGTGCGGTCTCTCTCAAAAACAAATACACATTTAAAAACGTTTTTAATTTAAAAAAGATAGCAGTATATTTCACACCTAAATACTTCAGTATAAATATTAATTAGAGTTAAATATTTGTTTATGGTGTTTGTTATTAGGTAAAATATAAATAATATGAAATGCACAAATCTTAAATCTAAAGGTTTGGGTTACCCAGGACAAAGCTTGTGTCACTTTCCAGTCAATTCTGGAATCTACACACCAAAGGCAAACACGTTAGGATTTTTCCCACTATTCCTTTTTATTGCTGGGTCATATTCCATTGTATAAATATACCTTGGTTTACTTATCCATTCTCCTGTTGATGGAACTTGGGCTCTTTCCAGTTTGGGGCCATCACCCATAAAGCTACTGTGAACATGCTTGGTCAAGTCTTTTTATAGACATTTGCTTTCACTACTCTTGGGTGAGTAGCTAAGAGTGGAATTGCTGGATCATAAGGTATGTGTATGTTTAGTTTCCTAAGAAACTGCTAGACCTTTACCCACAATGAAATAGTAAGAGTTTCACTTCCTCCACATCCTTGCCAATATTTCGTGTCTTCAGCTTTTTTGATTGTAGCCATTCTGGTAGGTGTGTGGTGGTATCTTACTGTTATTTTAATTTGCTTTCCCCTTCTGATGAGTACTATAGAATGCTTTTCATGGCTTTCTTTTCTGTCTACCTATCTTTCATTGTAAAGTGTGTGTTCAAATCTTTTGCCCATTTTCATTAGGTATTTATTTCATTGAGTTGTCAGGAGTTTGGGTTTCTTTTTTTTTTTTTTAAATAATCTCTACACTCAACATGGGGCTCAAACTCATGACCCCGAGAATAAGAGCTGCGTTGCTCCACCAACTGCCAGCCAGGGGCCCCTGGAGTTTACTTATCCTGGGCCCCAGTCTTTTTTCAGATGCACGTTTTATGAATACTTTCTCCCAACCTATGGCTTGCCTACATATCTCCTCAATGGTGTCATTTCATTAGCAGAAGTTTTACATTTTGATGGTCTATTTTATCAATTTTGTCTTTGATAGATATTGTTATCTGTGGCTTAAGAAACTTTTGCCTACTGCCAAATCCTGAAGATATTCCCCTAATGTTTTCTTATAGAAGCTTTAGATCTAGAATCCATCTCAGATTGATTTTGTATATAGTGTGAGATAGGGGTTGAGGTTAATTTTTTTTCACATGGTCATCCAGTTGTTCCAACACTTTATTTATCCAGTAGGGAAGAGAATATAAAATTAAGATACAGAAATCAAGGGCACCTGAGTGCCTCAGTCTGTTTAGCGTCTGACTCTTGATTTTGGCTCCGGTCATGATCTTGCGATTCATGAGATCGAGCCCCACGTCAGGCTCTGGGCAGACAGTGTGGAGTCTGCTTGGGATGCTCTCTCTGCCCCGCACCCCTCCCCCACTCGGTCGCACTCTCTCTCAAAATAAATAAACAATTTTAAAAAATAAATGAAATAAAATTAAGATACAGAAACCAATAGCCTTTATATATGCAAGAAATAACCAGGGAAGATAATAGTAGAGAAAGGTTCCATTCAAATCACAATAATGAAGATAAAGATCTTAGAAACAGACCTAACAAAAAATGTGCCAATCCTATGTGAGGGAAATTTTAAATACTCCTGAAAGACACAAAATAGAGATGAACAAATGGGAAGGTATTTCCTGTTCTTGAATAGAACAACTTAGCATCATAAAGATATCAGCTGTCCTCAAGTTAGTCTTTAAATTTAACAGAAGCCCAATAAAAAACTAAAAGGATTTTTTATGGAGCTAGACAAGTTGATACTATCTATAGGGAAAAATAAACATGCAACAATAGTTAGGAAAACACTGAAAAGGAAACCACATATGGGATGTTAAAGCATACTATAAAGCCTTTATAAATAAAACAGTGTGGTTCTGCTCACATAAATAGACCAGCGATACAGAATAGGAAGTCCAGAAATATAAACCAAGTACACAGAGAAATTTGGTGTATGATAAAAGTGGCATCTAAAATCACTAGGGAAAAATAAAATAATAAAATAAAATAAAATAAAATAAAATAAAATACAATCACTAGAGCAAAGATGAACTTCTAATAAACAGTGCAGGATAGCCATTTGGGGAAACATAAAATTAGGGTCACACCTCACACTACACACAAGAATAAATCTCAAATGGATCAGAGAGCTGAATAAATACATTGAATCACATAAGTCCTGGAAGAAAATTTTACTGAATTCCTATACATGCTTTGTGTAGGGAATGGTTTTCTAACTATGACTCAAAATCCAGATGCAATAAAAGATTCATACATTTGACCACAT
This sequence comes from Leopardus geoffroyi, assembly GCF_018350155.1. NCBI lineage: Eukaryota > Metazoa > Chordata > Mammalia > Carnivora > Felidae > Leopardus > Leopardus geoffroyi. The sequence continues at coordinate 102,652,592 of NC_059343.1, read as the reverse complement.
ACAAGTTGTAAAAACTTTTGCATGGCAAAAAGAATCAATCCGACGCATGAGCAAAAAGCCAAAGACAAACGACAATGTGCTTGGCTGGCTCAGCTAGTAGAGTATGCCACTCTTGATCACACCGTTGTATGTCCAAGTCCCACACTGGGCATAGAGCTTATGAAAAAAAAAAAAAAAAGATAAATGACAAACTGAGAGAAAATACTTGTAACACATATCACTGATAAAGGGCAAATAATTCTAATATCTAAAGACTTCTTTAAAATTAAGTGGAGGGGTGCCTGGGTAGCTCAGTCCGTTAAGGGTCTGACTTCAGCTCAGGTCATGATCTCACGGCTCGTGAGTTCAAGCCCTGCGTCAGGCTCTGTGATGACAGCTCAGAGCCCGGAGCCTGCTTTGGATTTTGTGTGTCCCTCTCTCTGCCCCTCCCTTGCTCGCACTCTCTCTCTCTCAAAAATAAATAAACATTGAAAAAAAATTAATTAAGTGAAAAACCCAGAAAAACCTGATAAAACATAAGCAAAAGACATGAACAGACAATTCACAAAAAAGATGTAAAAATGGCCTTTAAACAATAAAAATGTTCAACTTAACTTAAATAATAGAAGTGTACATTGAAACCACACTGTGATACCATTCCTCAGTGATCAGATGGGAAAAACTTAAAAAGTAAGACAAGACAGTCAGTTGGTGAGGTTGTGGAGAAACAGGCACTTGTACATTCAGTACCATATGCTGGTGGGAATGCAAATTGATACAGCCTTGTGGAGAGGGAATTTGGCAATATTTAACAAAAATACACAGGCACTTACCATTTGAACCAATATTTCCACTGCTAGGAATTTATTCTGAAGATAAACCTTCAACAGTACAAAAATACATACATACACAGTTATTTATTGTACCATATTTCTGTGATTGCAAAACAATGGAAACAACCTGAATGCTCCTACATAGGAAAGTGGTTAAACTATAGTATACCCACACAATGGAGTATTATGTAACCACAAGAAAGAATGAGAATCTATAAATGATTTGGAGTGATTTCTAGGAAATACTGTGGTTTTTTTGGTCTATTTTTTTTAATTCCAGTATTGTTAATTAACATACAGTGGAAGCATTAAGTAAAAAAAAAAAAGAATGCAAAAGAGTAATAAAGGAAAATAAAATATCCATGTATCTGCTTATTTTGTAAAAAGAAACATAAGAAATATTAACCAGAAACCAAAGAAACTGGTTATCTACAGGGGGTGAGTGGGAAAAAGATGGAAAGAATGGTGGATGAAAATTAGGATAGAGGGCATCAGGGGTGGGATGCCTGGATGGCTCAGTCAGTAGAGTGTCCAACTTCAGCTCAGGTCATGATCTCACGGTTCATAGCTTCGAGCACCACATCGGGCTCTCTGAGGTCAGCACAGAGCCTGCTTCAGATCCTCTGTCCCCCTCTCTCTGCCCCTCCCTTGCTTATTCTGTCTCTCTCAAAAATAAATAAACATTAAAAATTTTTTTAAACAAAAAGAAGGAATCAGGTAGGAGTGAGGCTTCTCTAAATATATATTTTTGTATAGTTTTGGCTTTGGGATTTTTTTTAGTTTATTTTTATTTATTTGGAGAAGGGTGAGTGGGGATAGGGCAGAGAGAGAAGGAGAGAGAGAATCCCAAGCAGGCTCCACACTGTTAGCACAGAGCCTGATGCAGGCCTCAAACCCATGGACCATGAGATCATGACCTAAGCCAAAATCAAGAGTCAGACACTTAATTGACTGAGCCACCCAGGCACCCCTGTTTTGTCTTTTGGAATCATGTAAATAACATTTCACATATTCAAAAATGAATAAAATCAATAAGGATTGAGGAGGACCCAGAAATGCGATATAAACACAAGCAAATGAACCTAGCTGTATGTCAAATGAATAACATAACCCCACTCTGGTGGCAGTGGTGGGGGAGGAGGGTGACACAGAACATTTGTATAGCTATACAAGTATGCATATGTATGTGTATACACACAGGTATTTCCCAACTCTGTCATCTAAGATGGCCTCTAGAAGCCGTCACAATCCAGTACCAATGAATACATGTAGATCCCATATCCTGGTTTCTAAATACCATTCTCTCTCTCTTTTTAAAATCTATTTATTTAACTTCAAGTTAGTTAATATACAGTGTAGTTTTGGTTTCAGGAGTAAAACCCAGTGATTCATCATTTACATGTAACACCCACTGCTCATCCAACAATGGAAAAAAGATAGCCTCTTCAGCAAATAGTGCTGGAAAAAAAATGAACAGCAACATGCAGAAGAATGAGACTGGATCACTTTCTTACACCATACATAAAAATAAATTCAAAATAGATGAAAGACCTAAATGTGAGACAGGAAACTGTCAAAATCCTAGAGGAGAAAACAGGCAGCAACCTCTTTGACCTCTGCCACAGCAACTTCTTACTAGACATGTCTCTGGAGGCAAGGAAAATAAAAGCAAAAGTGAACTATTAGGACCTCATCAAGATAAAAAGCTTCTGTACAGCAAAGGAAACAGTCAACAAAACTAAAAGGCAACCGACGGAATGGGAGAAGATGGTGCAAATGACATATTGGATAAATGGTTAGTATCCAAAATCTATAAAGAACTTAGCGAAATACTATTCTCTAATAAAAGGAACTGGGGCTTTTTGTGGAAATGGCTGATTCCAAGGCTTAGCAGCGAAAGTACAAAAGGAGCCTGGAATATCTTGTTATCAGAAAGTAATGAAATAATCAAAGAATGATAAGAATGTATCAAAAGATAAATGAAAAAAAAAAAAGGAAAAAAAGAACATATCAAAGACACAGGAGCCAGCTTGAAAGGACTCCCACTGGCCAAATCTGTGATAATTTGATCAACAAAATAAATAATGCTATTAATGAATTACAACCATAGATTAAAAGATATCCCTGAGTCCATACTGATATAAATAAATAGTAATAATTGATTAAGGCAAGAAAGTTGATGAGTTACAGAATGTTTACATAGACTCACAGAGCCTCCCCACAAAATACTTACTAACTACAAAGCAAAAAATAGTAACTTACACTGGTGAAAACCCAGCATCATCTCAACCAAGTAATCAAAGTTAAAATCACCTGTAATGAGACAAATCAACCTCATGTGCCTCCTGATATGATGCGCTGAGGGCACATTATTTCTGTAGAATTCCTACTAAATGTGTATAGCCTGAATCTATCTGATCATGAGGAAATATTAGACAAGCCCAAATTGAGGGACATTCCATAAAATAACTGGCCTGTACTCTTCAAAAATGTCCATGTCATAAAAGACAAAGACTAGGGATGTTTCTGGATAAAAAGAGACTAAAGAGACATTACAATTAAATGCAATATGTCATCATGAATTAGTTCCTGGATCAGATATTTTTCTTCTCTTGATACAAAGAACATGAGTGGAACAATAGGAAAAAATTGAATAAAGTCTGTAGGTTAAAGGATAGTGTCACGTCAACATTAGTTTCCTGATTTTGTTAAGTGTATTGTGGTTATGTAAGTGAATATCCTTGTATTTTAAGAAATATACATTACGGGGGCGCCTGGGTGGCGCAGTCGGTTAAACGTCCGACTTCAGCCAGGTCACCATCTCGCGGTCCGTGAGTTCGAGCCCCACGTCGGGCTCTGGGCTGATGGCTCAGAGCCTGGAGCCTGTTTCGACCCTGTGTCTCCCTCTCTCTCTGCCCCTCCCCCGTTCATGCTCCGTCTCTCTCTGTCCCAAAAATAAATAAACGTTGAAAAAAAAAATTAAAAAAAAAAAAAAAAAAGAAATATACATTACTTAGAGCTAAAGGGGCATCACGTGTTCAACATAATCAAACTTTTCAGAAAAGAAATGTGTGTATGTTGAAAGAGAATGATAAAATATGGCAAAATGCTAACACTTAAGGAATCTGGATAAAGGGCATGCGAGACTTCTTTGTACTGGGGTGCCTGGGTGGCTTGGTGGGTTGAGCGTCTGACTCTTGATTTCAGCTCGGGTCACGATCGCAATGTTGTGGGATCCAGCCCCATGTTGGGCTCTGCGCTGAGCATGGAGCCTGCTTAAGCTTCTCTCTCTTCCTCTGCCCCTCTCCCCCACTCACGCTCTCTCTCTCAAAACTAGAAAAAAAAATTTTTTTTAAATACTTCTTTGTACTAATTCTTGCAACATTTCTATGAGTCTGACATTACTTCAAAATAAAACATTTAATACACTTCTACAAAAAGAGCTGTAAATATTGAACTTTAGTAAATGCTATGCTTGTTGAAAAAAAATAGTTGTAAAAAATTACAGAACTTCCCACAATCAGCACAGATAACCACATAGAAGAGGAGCAACACCCTAACCTAGACCGGCTACCCTGGGCTGTAAAGGGGGAAACAAAGCCTCTCTTACGTAGATCACTGCATCTAAGCCACTGTTGGGTCTTGCAACAGCAATGTATTCTACATCAACTAACACAGATCACATACCTGAAAGAGGGATGCTTCCAAAAGAAATAAACTATTTGGCATTGCCCAATTCAGAGGTGGCCATGGAGGATGGTAGACAAGAAAAAACTTCCAGAGGAAGGATAAGGAAGACAGAAGATAAGGAAATCCCACTCAGAGAGCAGAACCAGAATCTGACCAAAGGACCTCCACTGCCAGGGTAGGAAGTCTTCACAATTTCTGTCTAGCTGGTTTGCTATGGACCAAATGACTGCTACAGTTTCCATCCTTCTCTTTTCTGAATGTGAATGATTGTGGTCATTCTGTCCATGCTTCACATTTCTATATTGGGTGTTAGAGGATATCTATCTATATGTGGGCTTGATGGAGAAGACTGAGCATAACCCAGAGATACTGGACTTTGAACTGCATGTAGCAACTGGGATAGGGCTTTGGGTGGTTTCCCTTGAGGGAGGGGGCAAGTACGTCCTAAGAATGGCAAGAAGGACACACATGAATGGCAAAAGGGGGAAGACTGAGGCAGAGACTGCCAGTGGTCTGCTAAACTCCATTCTTCCCTTCGTTCTGGGCATATGACTAAGTTACTTTTCCCAGGCTCCTTGCAAGTTAGGTGTGGCCATATAACCGAGTTCTCTCCAATGGAATGTGAACAAAAGCGATGGCTGCCACTTTCAGGTTTGGCCCATGGAAAAACTCCCACATGTACTCCTCCATGATCTTTCCCCACCTCCTGTGGGCTAGAATGGTGATGACCAAACAACCTTGAAAGCCATGTGTTAAAGATGGCAGAGTTGCGGGGTGCCTGGGTGGCTCAGGTGGTTAAGCGTCCGACTTCGGCTCAGGTCATGATCTCACGGTTCGTGAGTTCGAGCCCTGCATTGGGCTCTGTGCTGACAGCTCAGAGCCTGGAGCCTGCTTCAGATTCTGTCTCTGTCTCTCTGCCTCTCCCCTACATGCTCGCTATCTCTCTCTCAAATATAAAAAATAAAACATAAAAAAAATTTTAAAGATGGCAGAGTTGCTTTTCATTAGCCTGTGTCTTACAACAACTATATAGAGAAAAGGCACCTGCCAATTTGGAAGGGTCGTTGGAAGAGTCATCCTGAATTGCTACCAAAGGGAGAAATAAATAAATGTATTAAGTCACTGAATTGCTATTAAGTCTTCTTTTACAATAGCTTAGCCTTCTGCCTATAGAGGCCCTGGGGCTCTCAAAGCAGACAATTATTATTTTCTTAATGTTTATTTCTGAGACAGACAGAGACAGAGCATGAGCGGGGCAGGAGCAGAGAAAGAGGGAGACACAGAATCTGAAGCAGGCTCCAGGCTCTGAGCTGTCAGCACAGAGCCCGACGCTAGGCTCGAACCCACAAACCATGAGATCATGACCTGAACCGAAGTCGGACACTTAATTGACTGAGCCACCCAGGCGCCCCCAAAGAAGACAATTCTTAATAAAAAGACTTTGAAGGTGCTAAAATCCTAAGAACGTGCCAGATAAACCTTTAAATGCTATGGAAGGGCTGGTTAAATGTGTCTACACTTATACTAAAACTTGTACAAAGGACACTGGTCCCAAGGGATTTAGAATTGGAAAATGTGAATCTGACCCAAACAGGTTTTGGCAGGCATGAAATGGAGTTCCATGCTCTGCTCCAAGCTTAATCCATCCAATCTTCTCTCAACTCACTACCAAAGCCATTTGCAAAGGATGGGAAGATGATGAAAATGGTTGTTCCACTAACACAGAAAGCCAGGAAATCACAGGGAAATTTCCATGTGGCATAAGACAGACCCTGACAGCTATGGAGGCTGGGAACTAAATATAGCAGTTACAAGTTCAATTACTCTTGCACAGGCTTTGGGAAAGTCCCATGGGAACATCCCTCTGTCAGTTCCCGGAGATGGCAGCCAAAAAAAAACAAAAACAAACAAAAAAACCCAGCATCCCCATAACTCCACCAAAATGGCACAAAACTCAACCTGCCATCAATGGGTTAGCCTGGGGCAGAGGACAGACAGTAATTTGGAGGAGGAAACTAGATTCTAGAGATAGGTTAGTGAGAACACTGGTAAGAAAACTTGGCAAAATGAAGGTCAATAGGGCACAGAAGAGTTTCAACGGAGTGGGAGGAATGAAGAGAGAACGGGAGAAGAATCCAGACAGCGAAGAGAGAGAGATGGAGCAGTAGAGGGAGAGGGTTAGTGAAATGAATGTTTTTTCCCCTAGTTTTGAAGATTGGAGATGTTTGTATGTTTCTAGGAATGATCCAGTTGAGGGGAAAATAAAGAATGCAGGGGAGGGGAATCCAGGGTCTCAAAAACAGGGAGAGCTTATCTCCCTAAGAAAAGGAAACGTAGTATATACAAATTCAGAGGCAAGTAGGCAGGTGCATTTGGTAGCACAAAGATGAAGGGAGATGGATAAGAGCATGGACAGTGAAGTCAGATGACCTGGGTTCATATCTAGACTCCATCACTTTTGAGTTATGTGCTCTTAGGCAAGTTGATTTAACATGTGCACCAGTGTATTTACCTGTAAAATGCGGATACTATCAACTATAAGTTCATAACAAGAACTATCACTGAAGCACCGTGAAGTGTTTGGCACACAGTGAACACCCAATAAATACTGGCTATTTCTTTAAAATTACCTATAATTGGAGCATCTGGGTGGCTCAGTCTGTTGGACGTTCAACTTTGGCTCTGGTCATGATCTCATGGCTCGTGAGTTTGAGCCCCGCATCAGGCTCCGTGCTGACAGCTGGGAGCCTGGGGCCTGGTTGGGATTCTGTGTCTCCTTCTCTCTCTCTCTGCCCCTCCCCTGCTTGTGCTCGCTCTCTCTCAAAAAGAAACATTAAAAAAAATTGAAATTACCTATAATTTACAAGTACTGTAAAATTATTTAAAAGCTGGGGCGCCTGGGTGGCGCAGTCGGTTAAGCGTCCGACTTCAGCCAGGTCACGATCTCGCGGTCCGTGAGTTCGAGCCCCGCGTCAGGCTCTGGGCTGATGGCTCAGAGCCTGGAGCCTGTTTCTGATTCTGTGTCTCCCTCTCTCTCTGCCCCTCCCCCGTTCATGCTCTGTCTCTCTCTGTCCCAAAAATAAATAAACGTTGAAAAAAATAAATAAAAGCTAGCTTGCCAAAGACTCACTGGAGCAAACTCCTCACACCTAAGGTGGAAAGAGGGTAAATGAGGTAAATTCAAAAACAATTAGTAAACTTGGGGTGCCTGGGTGGTTCAGTTGGTTAAGTATCCAACTTCAGCTCAGGTCACGATCTCACGGTTCGTGAGTTCGAGCCCTGCGTCGGGCTCTGTGCTGACAGCTCGGATCCCGGAGCCTGCTTCGGATTCCGTGTCTCCCTCTCTCTCTGTTCCTCCCCCACTCGCACCCTGTCTCTCTCTCTCTCTCTCTCTCTCTCAAAAATAAAAGATTTAAAAAAATAGTAAACTTACCGTAGCTGACCTTTCACTTTTAGTTTGCCCTATCGGTCCCAAACTGACTTCAACTGAGCAACCCACTTTTCAAGAATTCACAGCTCATTTTTAATACAACTACACAAGTGATGAACTGTAGGAAAAGTACTCTATTTCTCAATGGTACAACAAGGCCTAATGTGACTAAAACATATAAAACACACATATCAGTAAACAAATCAATTTATCAAAACTCATTATAAAAGCACCCAACTACAGCTACTTGGGATATTTGCCAGTTCTGAGAGCACTGCACGTAATACTTAAGTTACCAAACATGCTGTGAACACACTTTTTCATTTTTAGAGCTGATGCGAGGTAGCAGATGGCCAACTATCTTCCAGTGTTGTCTCACCTACCCTAAACAGCTACTTAATAGTTCTTACATCCATGACAGCTGTTGATGCTGTTGCCTTTGCCTAGAATTCTCAGCCTTGGTCATGTCATCCCCTTGCACGTAGCTTACCTCTCACCTTTTAAAATTCAACTCAAGTAGTAGCTTTATTCATAACAGCCAAAAGGTGGAAACAACCCAGATGTCCATCAACTACTGAACAGATAAACTGTTGACACATACAACATGGATAAATCTCAAAAACATACTGAAACTTTGGACAAAAAGAATACATATCGTATGGGGTGCCTGGGTGGCTCAGTCGGTTAAGCGTCTGACTTCGGCTCAGGTCATCATCTTGTGGTCTGTGGGTTCGAGCCCCGCATCGGGCTCTGTGCTGACAGCTCAGATCCTGGAGCCTGCTTCGGATTCTGTGTCTCCCTCTTCTCTCTGCTCCTCCCCTGCTTGCACTCTCTCTCTCCTCCTCAAATATGAGCGTTAAAACATTTTTTTAAAGAACACATATTGTATAATTCCATTCATATCAAGTTCTAAAATGACCAAATTTGATCTATGATGGAAAGAAAACAGTTGTTGCCTCTAGAAGGGATGGAAGCAGGGGTTGATCGATAAGGAGTATAGAGGAACTTTCTGGATTGATGGTCATGTTCATCATCTTTGATAGGGAATTGGGTTACACGGCTGTTATGCATTTGTTAAAACTCAGCAAATATATACAGTATTTCATCACATATGAATTTTACACAAGAAAAAAGGGTAAACAAATATTAAAGTCCTATGATAAGCATGCTAAATATTTAAATAGTGGGCCCACGTTTGCAATTTACTTTGAAACATACTTTAAAAATGAGATGTATTGATACATGGGTATGTGGTAAAGCAAGTATAGTAAAATACGTTCACTGTAAAGTTCAGCATTGCTTGTGCGAAAATTTGCATTTTAAACATGGGGGGGGGAACTCAAGTGACAGCTTTATACATAGGAAGACTCCTCCCACGGCACAGCCACAGCTAGTGCCCTTCCTCTGGGGTCCCAGAACACCCAATAAAACCATTGAGTGTGCTTCATTTTATTAGTTTTGCATAGGCATCCCAGCCCCCCAGAACTGTAAACAACTTCAAAAGGAAGTCTGTCTTACTGGTCTTTGCTCAGCAACTAACACAAGGCCAGGCACACAGTAGATAGGTAAGATCGGTTGACTTGAAGGGACATTTAGTGAACTTCATCACCTTGTTTCCTCATAACCAAAAACCTTGTACTGGATTAGCTTACTTTCTTTAGCTGAATGATTACAGCTACCAGAATCATCTATATGACCTGGAACTCATCCGTGTGAATCCTTACAAGTTCCCTTTGAGGCAGGATATTGAAGACCTCTCTTCTTGGATTATCCACTTCTTTCCCAGTCTTTCAACTTTAAAGACTATCAACTAGTATTTATGGGCTCAAGGCTCAATTTATACTCTTTTTACACAAGTCAGCTGGGTAGCATGTTTAGGACAATGTTTCTTCGCACCACTCAGTTCTACAGCCAGCTGGACCCCTTAAAGATCCTCCATTTCCTCACCATGGCACAATGAATCATGTGCCATTTTACCTTTATGCAATCATCTAGGTTGTCCTTAGGTTATCAAGTAGTTTCGATGCTCTTGGGACTTAATGCAGCCAGACTGCCTGGACGTGAATGCCAACTCCATCACTTACTAGCCTTATACAGCCTCATATAGCTACATAATAGCCTTGCCCAAGGTATTTTAACTTCTCTGTGCCTCATTTTCTTCCCTGCCTCCTGATTTAGAAAAAGGTGGGGGAAGGGGGAGAAGGAAAGATGGGGGACAACTTGTATCACCTACTGCCACGACATTTTAAAAAGTTAGTGCATGTAAAACCACTTAAAACAGTGCCCCAGCTATTAGCTATCATTTAATATGCTTAGTTCTGAATCACCAATGACAGAAGACTGGTCTTCATAATATCCTCTACAAACCAGGTGAACCAATGTGCTAACGTTAAGAGTACAATGCAGGGGGGCCTAGGTGGCTCAGTTGGTTAAGTGTCTGACTTCAGCTGGGGTCATGATCTCGCAGTTTCTGAGTTTGAGCCCCACATTGGGCTCCGTGCTGACAGCTCGCGGCCTGGAGCCTGCTTTGCATTCTGTCTCCCTCTCTCTGCCCCTCTCCTGCTTGTGCCCTGTGTCCCTCTCTCTCAAAAATAAACTTAAAAAAAAAAAAAAAGTTAAAAAAAAGAGTACAATGCAAATCTTAACATGTTAAAGACCATAGTCTTTTTTTTTTTTTAAGTCAATTAGTAAATTCTTTTTCAAATGTTGGCTTTCACCCACCTCTAAGCATGAGTCCCTTGTCTAAGAAAGGTTACACACACACACACACACACACACACACACACACACACACACTCATTCTCTAGCTCAGCACACACTGGTAATTTCCTTCCTAGCACTCCTTATAAGTTTAATTATTTTGTTTACCCCACTAGATCTAGGAGGGAGGAACCTTATCTATCTTCTTCACTGTTAAGATCTCTAACACATGCCTAGCACACAGTACTCACTCGAATGTATCCTGGATAAATAATGCAGACATTTTAAAAAGAGTGTTTAACCCATACCAAATAAAAATTAAAGTAACAATGGTCACAAGTTTCTATTTTAAAGTAATAACCCAATTAGGGATTTAGTCTCATTTAAAAATACATGATTTATTAAAAATATAAAATGGCAATGTTCTCTATAAATTAACCTCACCGACACATGTTAAGGTCTGTGATGATGGATATGTTTTCTAAGCCATTTATAGCCACCCTCCTCCTTTAATTATAAAAGATAAAACATACAACATACTGTAGGTTTATTTTTATTCAAAAAGTTACTGTCTCAAGACATAAATACAAATCAGAAAACAGTACAATTAGGACAATAGAATGTGGAGGACAACAGGTTAGAGTAATATATAAAACATTTTTAGCTGGTTGAAAACAAAGCTGTAAGAACTGCTTTCACAAAGAAGTACTCCTTTCAAGAGTGAGAAACAAAATCAACTTAGGTTTAAAATCATATATACAGTCCTCTCAGCAGTTCTAGTAAATGCAGTGGTGTGAAAAACAACATAGGCAGTACTTTTTGCACATAACAATATTTGTAGATGGAAAATCTGTTTAGACAAGTCTGGTTTCATTTGTTATTAATCATGATTTAATAAAACAATTGTACTGTATCATGATCTTTTAGCTAACCTATGGTTTTTGGCTACCACAGCCCAATGCTTGTTGATTTCTGACTCTAAGAACTGGAAGCCTTTTGGTATTCACCCATCTGAAGATATTCTCGTATTGCAAGCATATTAAGGCATGGAATGATTAAAATAATATACCTCAAGAACTGAGAGACGACTGACAAAAGATAGATATACATGTAATATAAGTTAATATTTTGTTTTAAACGATGTCTAGCTGCCTAAGCCTCGCAAAATGAGTTGATGTCAAAATGGCAAGTAGCCACTTTCTGTTTTAAACTAATTTATTTGTGAAAGGACATAAAATGAAGTTTAAAGCTTAGCTTTCAAAGAATATTATGGGTTATGAATTCTATTATCCCATCTAATTTACATACAGAGGAAATGTACTGTAACCTGTTAGAAGTATCTTTAACCTGAAGACTGCTTGCAAAGACAGATAGATAAAACAATATAAAATACAAATTTAAAAATCATTTTAAAGCATGAACACTCATGCTTTTCTATTTTTAAACATTGTTAAACTTTCAATATATTTCTGAAACCTCATAATTTTAAGTTGGAATTTAAAAGTAAGAAAAAACTAAACAAACTGCGCAATTATAAAATCAGCACCAATTTATATATATATATAATTTTATTTAAAATTTAGATCCCTATTCCCACACTCTAATAAGCTGTATAATTTTTGTTTAGAATTTTTCTGCAAACATACTACAATAAGCTTCTTTTATTTGGAGACAAAATACAGTGGCACTACTGGAAGGAATATCACAACATTACATTTTTATCTTAAAGGACAAGCAAACTTTCAGGGCTGATAATGGGATAAGCATGTTTGAGACTGGTTACCTTCTGGCAGTTCACTGCATCTGGATATTTCTGAAAAGTATAGAGAAGCTCTTGGATTTTAAAAATATCTTAAAATACATTTTAGATGAAAAAATTGTAAAAGTTCTGCTTATAAGTTTACTTTTCTCCACAATTACAATATTTAAAAGAAAGCTTTGTTGATTGATGTTTTAAGCATTTAAATTTAGAATGCTAAAAACAATTCTATCCTATAATTTCAGGGCAGGGGAATAAATTCATCCTTAACTTTGTTTCTTGGATGTAAACAGAAATCCAGCAGAGGTCATCATTACTTAGTACACCCAGTAAATAAATGTGAGAGGATTCATGTCTGTACCAAATGCCTCTTTAGATTGTTATATTTTCTTTAAAAAAAGCATGAAATAATTGGTTCAAAAGCCAACTAACAGCGCATAAATAAAATATTTACTTTCTAAGAAAAACTGTAGCTTATCATCAAATTGTTTACTTGTCCTTTACTTTTTTCAGGCAAACAAAACTGCCCCTCAATGCACTTGATCTTGGTAAGCGTAAGCATGTCATATTCTCCTTAGAGAAAAATCTGTACAGAATTTCACTGTATCTACCACACTTTATTTTAAAACTTCCTCTTCCACTTAGAAAATGACTTCACCACAGATTTAATTGTGTACTGGTATTAAAACATTGACACCCCAAGAACCTAATGAGAGAGAAGAAAAAAAATCTTGTTAAAATTGTCATTCATTTCTTTGTAAAACAGATCTGTATATGTTACATTAATATTTGATAATACTAAGTTTAATAATATGCTAATAAAACCACTTTGAAAAATTCCCCTCCCTTCAGATCTTGAATTCTAAAATTGAAACGACCATAAATATGTAATGAAGTAACAACATCAGGCCTACTCAAGATGCTACTTACCTCACACATATAACTAAGAGCAGGGACCATGTCTCATGTATAGGTTTATTCACACCGTTGATGCCTAGATAATGCCCTGAACACACAGGCACTCAACATTTGTTGAATGGACAAATGAATGTGCTTCTTTACATATGCTTCTGGCACAGGCTCATTGGAAAGAGCTTAAGAATGTCTTGCAGACTTGGTATTTGCACTGTGAAGTGGGTATTGCTTTTAAAAAGGCATTTGAACACACGGACTAAAAATATCCAAGAAGAATACAAGTATGTAGAAAATCCAGAAAATCTAGTCCGAGTCAATGAACAGAACTACAAATTTTAATAAGTAATGTGAAATTTGGGCAAAGTAACTTACACTGATGCTTTTTTTATACCACTCCAGTTGGGAAAAGAAAGGTAAAATCTAATAATTACTTGTCACTAACTGAAAAAAGTAAAAGCATATGATGAATGGAGCCAACTCTCTCTTGTTCATCAAACAAAAACAAGACATAACTTTTTAGCTACATATACTAAAAGTTAGGCTTTTCTACTAAAATTCCAGCATTTACTAGGACAATTAAGGAGTATTTTTAAATACTATAATGAGCTAAGATTGGGATTACAGGGTTCTTACTTGTAAATGAAAAATCATTTTTAAAAAAGTTACTGAACTCAGTACTTGTTCAGTACTCACTTGAAGGAAGTGAGTGTTTCCAGACCAGGAAACAAGTATCTATCTGACTGCAGCCTCCTTATAATGAATTATCAAGTATTTGGAATTCCCAGTAACGTGAACAAAGAGGAAAAAATGCACCCGACTTCTTACCTGTCATTCACCAAAACCACCACCACTGCTCACCCCTTATTCCCCCCGACCCTCCAATAAAGTTTAGGATTCTCCTTTTTTGGCTAGAGTCAGAGTTCGGGTGGTTAGAGTATTTCCACCAAAGAAGCCTACATGATGTTTAAAGGTCCCTTCTAGCCATAATACTCTGTGACTTTGGGTAAGGAAATGTCTGATGAATTGAAGGATAAATCTTACTAGCAACTCTTAGTGTAGAGTATGGCATGAAGATGAACTCACATTCTTTCCAGAACGCCTAACTAGAAATCATGTGAACGTTTATTTTTTTGCTTTTGTACAGATTAGGTTGTAAGTAGATTCTTCTATAAGAACACAAAGTTAGCTCCATTAGACTGAACACTTCTTTTACCAATTTTATACTACAGATAATTCTAATATGAGAATCTTAACATAGAAGAATGACACCAATGACACTTATTCTCTTTTTGTGCTAACAAACATCTGTTTCTGATGTTAACATTAATAAACACTAAAGCATATCTTTAAAAAGTATAAACAGCAAGCTTTAGTGTGTCATGGCAATAATGACCCACTAGTAGCAGAGAGCGACTACTGGCACAATGAAATAAACCAACACTGCTTCTAGACATACAACTCACTAAACCGTAAGTGCAAAATCTTGTGTATATGCAACCCAAACCGAGCTGCTCAGTTTTGATGCTACCACTTCTGAATCTTGTGAATATCATGGTACAAAAGACTGTTTAGGATGTATTTAGTAATAAAGCATCTATATAGGATATTTTCGTTATTTTACTTAGAAGAAGAGAATCTTAGAACTGGGTATAAGGATTTAAGTCTCAATTTTACTATTGTTTTGATGACTCACTTATCACAGGCTTGTGTTAAAAACAGATGTAAGCTATTGTATAAAGGCAAACACAGATTTTTACATTTAAAAATTTCTATTATTCTATTTCTTAAGTTATTGTTGAGACAATATGAGGTAAAGTTTAATGTATATTTTAAGATAAATTAGTATCAACTTAATACATATATTAACTTAAACATATATATAAATATACATACATTTATATGGTCAAAGATAACTGAACCTTGAAAGATTACTGGCCACTCAGTTATGTGACTGCTGCCATCATGTGGTAACACTATAAAACTACAGAAACAGATGCATGTGCTCATTTTCCTAATTTTAGTGGAAACAGCTCAACTACTATCCTCTTAGTTATAACATTACCTATTCAACAAGACACGAGAATGCCAAAAAAAAATCCTATAAGTAACAAGTAATTATTAGGTTCCTATCTGGCTTCACTCAGCTTGTAGTTTCTCTATAAGTTGCCAAAAATATATACGTATGGTTTACATTGCTGTTTCATTATTTTAGTAATCTCAAGTGAAGAACACCTTTTTGCAAACCTTTAGGCTCACTTTAGGTGAACACATGAAAAAATAAGAGATCTCTAACTGCCCTTATCGACTACAGTTAATCATTCCAATTTCTAAATTATGTTCTTGGTGTTTCTTCTAAATGATGTCTGATTTTAGTTCTGGAAAGTACAACAGCAGAGACAGCATGAGATTTTTTAAATCAAAAGGAACTCTCATCAAATTAGTACTCTGGCACTAGAATTGTAAGACTGAACAAGCCGATGAACCATTTCTTCAGTCCCAAATTTGCTTGAGTGTAAAAATGAGGTCCTACCACCTTTCTCACACGGTAGCTGAGAGAATCCATCTAAATCATGCCTAGCACAGCATCAGGCACATTATGCTCTCAAATACTAGCTTCTGTCCCTTTCACTTCAAAGGGATAGTCACTGTGAACTAGAATACAAACTCCTGGAGGGCAGGGAGAACATCGAACTCATTTTAGCACCAAAGTCCAGCCCAATAAATTGTTAGATTAATGCATTTCATTATAACTGCTTGAAAAGATTCTTTTAGTCCTCATCACAGTCACCACCTTCACCTTTTATTTAACAAACTGAAGATACATATCCCTGGATTATCAGGGAACCGTACACTTCAAAATGCACTTGAAACTATAGACTTATAGGTAGGCCTAGCTCACTTATGCTATTGAAAGTATGGTCAGCAGAAGCATCAACAGCACTTGTGAGATGCAGAATCTCAGGCCACACTGCAGACCAACTGAAGCAGATCTATAGTTGAATAAGATCTCCAGATGATTCATACGTGCACCAGAGACAAGAAACACTGATTTAAAGGACATCGAGGTGGCTTATCCAAAGATTCCTATACCTGCTGCTCTGTGACGGTGTGTCCTGACTCAGGTAACTGGCCTTATTAATCTAGTATGTTGGTGTGAGTTAGTTTGTTAAAATTTTCCCAAGAACGATCTGAAGCAGATTATCAGGTGAGGAAGGGCTAGGAGAGAACAGCAGAAATTGGGGCACGGAAGGCAGGACTCAGAGGATGGTCGCCTGCGGTAGTAAGGGTTAGGAGGAAGGAGCACAAATGGGTAGACGATAAAAAATGAGATGGAAGGGGACTTAACAGATTTATTCATTTGACAAAACTAAACACCTATTATGCTGGGCAGAACTCAAAATGAATAAAATTATCACTGCCTGGCGTTAGGCCTACTGAGCGAAATGTAATATCCTATTTCACTACACAGGTGTGGTAATTACCAAATTAAAAATGTACACAAAGTGGTACAAGAGCCCCCAAAAAAAGGCATTTATCTGGAGGGGTCAGCAAAAACTTCATAGGTAATGTCAGAACTATTAAAGGATGAATTCACTAGGAGAAAAAGGACAGGGGCAATTCTGGCAGAGAGAAAAGCTTATACAAAGTCATGGTGTCGTGAAAGAGCATGGTGTGTATGGGAGGAACTATAAGACTTGGTATGGCTGGAGAGCAGGATACATGTAAGGAAAAAGTCAAGGTTAAGTTGGTGAGGGAGCAAGAACCCAAAAATTTTTGTTTGTCATGCTGAGGATCCAAAAATTTTTCTTAATGGCAATAGGGGGGAAAAAATCAATGAAAGGCCCTGAAGTTATGAGGGAGAGAACCAGATTTGCATTTTAGGAAGGTGACCACAAAAGAAATATAAAGGAGAAATATAAAAGGAAATATAAAGCAGTGGCAGCAAGAGGCAGTCTAAAGGCTACTTGCAATAGGCCAAGTAAAAACTGAAGTGGACTTGTACCAAGGCACTGTTGGGGACGATATGGCAGTGGGGACAAATATGAGAAGTACTTAAGACACAGTGAGAATACCTAACAATAACCAGTCTCTTTCCCCTTCTCTTTATTATCAAAGTTTATTCAAGTTCTATGTCTTACTATGTCTTCATATTATGATTATGGTTTCTCATTCATCCTATCCATCCATAAATGCCAAGGAAATATTTCTGAAACACAATTCTGATCATGCCATTCCCTCATTCAACATCCTTGGATGGGTAACTCAAGCCTACAGAAAGAGTCCAAATTCCTGAACATAATACTTAAGTCCCAGCTGGCCAAGGATTCAAGGGTACTTTTAAATCTGTCCCACCACTGTATCACCAACCCCCCTTCCTCCTGAAATCCCTTCTGTCTGCCTCTATTTCTCCTGTCCAACTGTTTTTATCCATTTTCAACGTGCTGTCCCAGCTCTTCAATCTCAAACTTAGGGATTGCCTGTACTTTTGATTTTGCAATCCTGGGGTACATTTAAATTGAACGTACTGATTCATCCATAATTGAAGCTGGATCAAAGAAATCGGGTTTCAGTTCTGTTCTTTCTCGTCTGTTCTTTGATGGTGGCTAAGGAAAAAAAGAAAAGGAAGAGAGTTGACAATCACTCTATCTATAAACCAGATAGCAGCTGAAAATATTGAAATTATCATTAAGTGCTCACATGACATATATAATTGCAAGTGTACGTTACAATATTTTAAATACTGTATATTAAAACTACAGAATGCATAAAAATACAAAAGCAAATCATTCACAAATAATTATTCTGAAAGATGAAAGCTAGAAAACTCACTTTTTTTGTTTTACTTTTAAAAAATGCCTCTCTCAAATCATTTTCCTTTACTATTATTTTTTATTATTTATTTGGGGGGGGAGGGGCAGAGAGAGAGGGAGAGGGAGAAAATCCCAAGCACCCTCTGCGCTGACAGCGCAGACTCTATCTCACAAACTGTGAGATCATGACCTGAGCTGAAATCAAGAGTCGGATGCTTAACCATCAGAACCACCCAGGCGCCCCTCAAATCATTTTCCTTTAAAGACGCCGCATTACACAACTCTGAAGAGAACCCATGTTAACTGATTTCTTCCTTTGAAGGAGAACACAGCATAGTATACTAAGAAATAGAATCAGAAGAGCTAGTTTATTAAGTCTCAGCATTATTGTTTCTTAGTTTCGTCTCCTTGGATGGGCTAATTGCCTTAAGTTTCAATATCCTCAATCCTCCCAGCCTACCTCACAAAGCTGAATGAGGTATGTGGCAAGATGAAATAATGCAGAAACATTTTATGTATGATAAAGCCCTAATCACATATGATATAATAAAGAATATATCCTTATATATGTATTTAATTTCCAAGTTTAAGTCTCAATACCAGGGTAGTATCAAATTACTAATGTATTGTTTTGATAATGGCAAATAAATGGAAAATGATAAGGTGATATGATACTTAGTATAATAGTAAGCAAAATGTAGTCTTTAAATCGATATATTCTTAAATTAATCTGAAAATCTGCCATCTTAAACTAAGAGTTAACAGCCTCATCAACCTCACCCTCTCCCCAATCCCTTCTCATATACCTAAACACCTAGCAACTATTTTATTTAATCTTTCTCCAAAACTTACTTTTCATGGCAGGTATTTCCTCTAATTCCAACTTAATTTCCAAAGGATATTAAATGAAAATCATACAGAAATCATTAAGTTTCTTACCAAGTCTATATCCATGGTGTCAAAATCCATTCCCTCGTTAAGATCTTCAATCCTCCCTTCTGAGGACATCATAACATCTTCAACAATTGGCTCTTCATCATCTTCCATTAGGCTTGTACCACGCCGACTAGAGAAATATAAAACAAGGTCAAGATCTGAACCAATGTTGTGACTATTAATATGCTGGCAGCAACTATGTAGCTCTCTATATTGAAGTGTAATGGAAAATGATGGAATTAAAGGTCAGGGAAAATGATTAGGCATTGATCATGTTATCAATGATGTCAAAACCCCAATGTTCACTGGTCTAAAAATGCTAAGGAGTTGTTTATTCTACATTACTTCAATACATTTAGCTTGATAGTTCTGATATCCCATATAAAAGTTCAATGAGAATTTCCCACATGGGAACAGACAAGATACCTCAAATCCTTTGTGAAAGTAGGCAGGGTACAAATTAATAAACAAATATAAAACAGAGACCATAGAAATGACATTTTCAGAACACAGATATTTTCACTAATATACAGTAACTTTACCCATCACTCACTCGAATTCACTCAGTACTTAATGTGTACCAGGCACTCACTCATTCATTCACATAGTGCCTACTACATGTCAGGCTTCTTTTATAGCCTATGGATGCAAGCAAAACAAAAAAGGAGAAATAAGACATGGTTCCTGCCCTCAAGGAGCTCACAGTCTACTACAGGAAAACAGAAATAATTAACTGTAACAAAATGTGGCAAATATTGCAAGAGAATCATGTACCAAGGGCTATAAAAGATTACTGAAAGAAGAGATTAATTCTGCTTCAGGAAGAAATAAGTAACATTTATGCTGAAACATGGATTCTCTGTCCTACAAAAATCAAAACTAAGACATATATAGAAAAGTAAAATAAAAACTTAAGACCAAAAATTCTGTATGTTATCACATAATCACAAGGAATAAACTCAAATGTCAAGTTCACAAATTAGCCCAGACCAGCATAGAGGAGTCAACATAATAGCAAAACTGAAGGCAAGTAGTTCCCCAGTTTGGCCAATATTTCCTTCTTTTCTCACTCATTTAAAAATTCCCACCATCACCAAAATCAATTATTCACTTACAATTTACACAACTTATGTTGAGTCTTTAAAAATAATATAAAGATAGCAAGGCATGATGTCTCATCCAGGCTACCTGGAGAAATATGTTGACAATGGTTCCTATTTTCTAAGAGTTCTGGACAGTTAAATGACAATTTTATTGTATCTGGTAAAGGCAACTGTGAAGGAAATATGTGAACCATATTATAGAAAACCAGAAATCTATTGTGCATCTCATTTGGAGTATAAGGAAGATACATGTGATATAAACTATAAAAAAAAACCAAAGAGATAATTTGGAAGTATTTCCAGTTGTAGAGCAGATGCCATTACAGAGAAATCATTGTAAAACAAAAATATTTTAAAGTTTCAGGCAACAGACTACTTATGGCACCACAACCAAAAGACTCCTATGGTAATAATTATTTAAATGAGATAATCTCTTACAGTCAGCTGGGGAAGTTCCACAGGAATTAAAACAAACTTCAAATAAAAGAATAATGATAAATGGCACTGAGTAATGAGCTGCTATGGAAGATCTTAGAGACTGGCAGAAAACTTTCAGGGGGAGAGATAAGGACCAAATGGCTGTACGGTAGAATTCCAGAATGTCTGAACTGGTGACTGGTTGGAAGCTAGGAAATTAGCTGTTGAATCCAGCATGAAACAAGAACATATTAAGGGGAATGTGGCCACGGGAAAAGAGAACAGAGGGCAGAACCAAGTCATAGTATAGATGATGACCCTATCAGCCAAGTCAGGATCAGAATCTATACATGTGATAGAGTGTAGGTAACTGTAGAGGTTCCTAAGGCCATAACTAAGGTGAATTCTAATAGGTTACCAAGCATGTGATAAGTGATCACTTCTCAAGAAAAACAGGTGAAGTTCTCATCATTTAAAAACAAAATGAAACGAAACATGAATTTTAAAAAGAAGGTAACAATTACTGTCTCCCAGTATTAAAACATATACCACAAATACAAATTTTCAAACTCAAAACTTAAATAATCAGAATCATCAGATCTTCCCAATCATCTAAAGACTGATTTTCTGCCATTTCTTCTGGAGCCAAAGCTAATAAAGATTCATAAAACCCTCATACAGATTCCAGTAAAAACAAAGTATTTAAAAGTTATACTACAATTTTTTTTTGCATTGGACATTTATTCATTCAACAAACATTTGCTTAGCACGTTTTATGTGCCAAGCACCAACAGGCAATGAAAGTGGTCCCTGCCCTTAAGGAGCTCACAGTCTAGAGAAAGGGACAAATTCGTAAACAATTACAGTACAATGTGGTAAGTGCTGTAAGAAATATGAATACACAGAGTGCTATGGGAGTACAGATGACCACAGCTTCACTTAAGGTGACACCCGAGCTTATTCTTTCACAGTGCTTTTACCACCTGCCAAGGAATGGGGGGTATCATACTAGTATGTAGGCAGGGGGCATATGTTTTGAAAGATCTTGCATGCCATGAGCTAAGGAGTTTGGACTTTATCCTGTAGGCAATGGGGAGCCATGGAAAGGTTTTAAGTCAAAGAGTTACATGACCAGATTCTTATTCTACAATAGTCATTTTTGATGGTAGTTGAATGATGGAGTGGTGGGGGGGAGTGAGGGGAGGAGTCTGGTGAGAGGATAAATGGGAGATTTGAGGGAAAGAAACAAGTTAGAAAGCTAATACAATGGTTCAGATGAGGGATGAGGGCCTGAACTAAGCTGGGGAATCAATTAAGATGTAACAAAACTGCACTTTTAAGCTATAATTCTGTGTACCAAAATAAACAAGGATTCAAATTTAACCTTTTCCAACAGATCAACCTAAGATTGGTCCTTTAGCTAACTAGTGAATATTTAACTTTGGAAGTTTTCTTCTGTTGGAAAGACCAATTTTTAGTTCCTTGATTATTTCAGCTTACTCTAGAGTTTGCTGAAATTTTTAGGTAAGGCACACATTAAAATATGTGAAAATGAATTAGTGAACTTCCTAGACTCAGACAATAAGGCACTCTCACTTACATGGCATGCTGGAGATTAGTTCGCAGTTTAACATAGCTCATTGCTGCTCTCTCCTGCTGTTGCCTTGCTTCCTCGTGTTGTCTTTGAGCTAACATCCATGTTACCTGCGTGCTTCAAGGAGAATTTTATTCTTCTTTTAACTTAACTTTTTTCTATATAATTAATAAAGTTAAAGTACAGAAAATAATCAAATGTACTTACTTATAATCAAGAGGAGTTTGATGATGTTCAGTCTGCATTGGATAGACACTCATGAAGCTATCCTCAGGTCGTAATCTTTTGGGCTCTCTCATAATCGTTGAGGTGAGTTGTGGTGTCTGCATCATAACTGGGGTGTGCAGTGTTTGTTCTCTGCTTAACCACATACTGTCACTACTACTGCTTTCTTCAGCTAAATGAGAAAATTGATGGCAATAAAGTTCAGTAACTAATTTTGACGAACGAAATGTCTCACATAACCTGTTCAGTTCAACAAATAACTGGCTGTTTTTCCCATGCTAGTGCTTGAAACAGGGGGATACACCAAGGTATGTAAAGTGCAGTCCCTGTCCTTGGAGACAAAGAAAACACACACAATGACAACACGGTGTAAGTGCTACAAGAGAGGGGAGCACAGGTGGAATGGGAGCAATGAAAAGGATCAGAGCCAACTACCCAAAAGTGACTTCTAACTATAGTAGATACTGAGTCAACCGTGACATTTGCCAGGCAGGGGGAAGAACATAAACAAAAACACAAAAACACTGAGGCACGAAACTACAATGACTGAACCATACTAACTTGCTGACATTCAGCAGGTTTTGACCTGCAAAAACGGCAATTTCATACGGTTCAGACTAAGAGTTTGGTACTCCTAGGGCAAGTGGCAAAAGGTAAGGCTGGATAAAGAGGCAGGAACCAATTTGCAGCAAGTCTTACAAGCTGTGCTAAGGTGACAGGAATGACCACTGAAGTTTTATGGAAGGGAAGCAATGTGGTTCAGTTACGGGTCTTAATCAAAGTATGTGGTGGCAGTGTAGAATAGAAGGCAGACTGAGGAACATGAGGACTAGTGAGCACACGAGCTAGTTAGGAGGCTAGGTGGGAAGAGAAACGGAGACAATGGAAGAATGATTCCTAGTTTATAGGATGCTCGCCAAGTCCAAGGGGAGCACAAATCCATATACTGGACTAACAACACTAGATTTCACACCTGCAAAAGCTATTTGTTTTCAAATCTGTAGATGCTGCCATGATTAATAAAAGACAAATTCACGTGCAAGTGTTACTGAATTCATAGTAATTTTTTTAAAATCACTGATTTGGGAGGTGAAATTGTAGCACTTGAGGACGGACTGAACAGGGATTTGCAGGAAAACGGTTTTATTAGAAAATTACACGTGCATACAGAGGTGTTTTTAAGAAAAGAGTGGAAAGAAAAATGTACTAGTAGCTAATGCCCTACTAACAAATAGATTAGATGTAAAATTTCACAATCTGCAATATAATTACATGACACCTTAAGTTCTACTGTGTCAGGCTCCAATTATCTCTTCAAAATTGCACTGATCTGGACAATCTATCAGTAGTCATCCTTCCAAGCTACTAATGCCCCAATTTCTATGGCTTTCTCCAAAAATCTGTTAAAGAGTATTGACTCTTTCTGTAAAAGTTGAACTATCTGGTTTGATCATCTACCCTCAAGATGTTATATAAATACCAATTCATTTGTGCTCCATATAGTCTATAGAAAAGGAGAGATCTGATGGCTTGGCATTAAGCTGTTAACTACTATTTGTTCAGATGAGAAAAACTTGTAGTGATATGCAGGATATATCATCTTTTAATTGGATAATTTTTCTACCTAAAAAAATTATTTTAACTTCCTATAAACCACTAACCCTATTTTAACTGGTCAGGAACACTGTACAAGAGATTTCCCCACAGACCAAGACATTGGAACTGTATAACCAACCAAGTCTAGATCTAAGGGTACCAGTTGTAAGTTCATGCATTTCTATTACTGGACAAAAGATACAACCATTAATCCACAGACAACCAAGTACTGAACACTATATACCTGACGATGGCTGAAGAATTATGTGGCAATTAGAAAATACGGCCCCCAAATCTTTGACACTCCTCACATTAAGAGGTGGAAGATTTATGTTCCATCCCCTTGAAGCTGGGCTCTGACTGCTTGGTCAAGAGAATATGGTGGAATACGCTTGGTCAACAGAATATGCTATGCCACTCTCTGGCCTTAAAAAACTGGCAGCTTCTACTTCCTGTGTCTCCTCAGACACTTGCTCTTAGAGCCCAGTCACATACTGTGAGAAAGCCAAACAGCCACATGGAGAGGTCACACGTAGGTGTTCTGGCAGACAAGACAGTTAAAGTCCAAGGTGATAGCTAGCACCAGATACTATCTATAAGTGACGGTGCCTCCATAGGATTTGTCACCAGTCTTTGAGTCTTCCTAGCTGAAGCATCAGACAGACACCATGTCCCTTATATGTCCTAAGTTTTCAGATAGTTTGTTATTCAGCAATAACTGGAACAAACTTTGGCAACTCCACTAATTTGTTTAAAGGTTCCGAAGGAGAGGGAAAAAGTCCCCAGGCCCATTATGAACCAGCCCTACAGTGCTAGGAGTCCAAGAGATTCAAGCATCATAATGTATTCTTATTTCTAAGATTCCAGATGGAAATTTGTATCTCTACCAAGTTCCTCATGATAAATGACCTCTTCACAGAAACTCAAAGTCAGAACCTCTCTGAATTTGTTGCTCCACACTTAAATAATCTGGTTTCTTAGGTAACATTAGCTCTGTAATACTTAGTCCATATCCCTATGCATATACAGTGTAGCATAGTGATTAAAAAGCATGGGTTCTAGGGGCGCCTGGGTGGCTCAGTCAGTTGAGCATCCAACTCTCAATTTCGGCTCAGGTCATGATCCCAGGGTCGTGGCTTGAGCCCCATGTCAGGCTCCACGCTGAGCGTGGAGTCCACTTAGGATTTTCTCTCTTTCTTCCTCCGCCCATCCCCCCAGTTTGTGCTCTCTCTCCAAAATTAAAAAAAAATTTTTTTTAATTAAAAAAAAAAGCAGGGGTTCTGGAGTAAGATTGCCTGGGTACTAAATAATTGTGTGACCTCAGGTTAAGTTACTTAACCAAGCCACTCTACTAGTTTTCTCATCTGAAAAATGAGGATGTACCTAATGAGTTATGAGAACTGAATTTATGTATATTAAATGTTTAAAACGCTAAACTTACACGTAACTAGACATGCTGTACTGTACAAGGTATTATTTAACAACACATAGCTCAAATTTAACACTAAGGTGAACCTAATGACAATTCTGTTGGTAAACATAAGGGATACGTATAAAGAGAATCAACTATATTCTTACTGAGTGAAAGTTGCATGCCTTCAACCACTTTCCGTTTTCCTGTAGATGGTTTTGATTTTTTACTCCGCACAGTTGACCCTCGACTGCTGATACCACTAATGACTGACATGGTGTCATCATCACCACCAGCTAGCAAAGAATTTCGGTAAGACATCAGTGGAAGCCACACATCTTCTCTTCGGAGTGACATCTGAAAGGTCATGAACTTTTCCAAGTAAACATACCTTAAAAAGAAGTAGAAACCATTAGCTTTGATACATAAAACTGCCATAGTTCCGACCCCCCCCCCCGCGCCAATTTTTATTTATTCCTCCTAATAATCTTAAGGCTTACATACCATATGGAACAGTCAATGATTTAATTAGACTTAAACAAAAAGTAAATTAGAATGGAAACAAACATTTCCTCAAAACACACAGTAACAACTGAAGGATTTTAGTGTTTTCTTTTCCATTATGTTTCTTTCTGTTCTATCCTAACTTTACAGGTCTTCTGCTAGGAGAACCAAATAATATTTCTGGAAAGAGAACTGGATTGAAAATCACACAAATTTGGGTTCTAGTCCCAGTTCCACCAAGTCCTAGCTGTACATGCAGGGACACATTACTTCATGATTCAATCTCAGCCTCATCGGTACAGTGACAAGGTATTTTGTCTCTATCAAGATTCTTCATTAAATGAAATAATCCAGAGCATTTCAGCTTAGTATTTGTCAAGCATCCACTATGTCACTATGTCCTCAGCACTGGGGATTGGTACAAAGATGAAAAAGCTATGGCCTCTATCTGCAGCCTGATGGAAGTCATACATTTACCCATGGATCCAAGTATCATGAGGATTCCATGGCTTATGTGTAATATAGCAATAACAATTCAACTAACATTTGTGTGACTACATTATGTGTTAGGCATTTTATTCTTGGGTTCTTTAACTTTAGTCTCATAGTCCTGTGAGGGAGATATTCTCCTTACTTGACAGATGAGGAAGCAAAGGATAAGAATGAGAAAGCAACAGAACCAGGATTCAAATCCCAGACTTTTTAAAATGTTTATTTATTTTTGAGAGAAAGAGAGACAAAGCGTGAGCAGAGGAGGGGCAGAGACAGGGAGACACAGAATCAGAAGAAGGCTCCAGGCTCTGAGCTGTCAGCACAGAGCCCGATGCGGGGCTCCAACTCACGAACCATAAGATCATGACCTGAGCCGAAGTCAGATGCTTAACTGACTGAGCCACCCAGGTGCCCCTCAAATTCCCAGACTTTTGACACTAAGAGTTCAGTGCTTTATTGTCTAAATTATGCTTCAAATACATGAACACAATTTTTGTGAACTAACTATAATGTATAACCCAAATAATCTGCTGTCACAACAATGACTAATTCGAATCAACTCAAAATCACCAGTTTTAAACACCATTAAAGACAAAGGATAGGAGGAATCAGTTACAAAGATACTGCTTGGGGTTAGTTCACTATTTATTAATTATATTTCAGGTATACAGAGTAGTACAGTACTCCTCAAAGTGTAGACTATCAACTGGCCATCATTCTGAAAACTGTTACCAATCTGCAGCAAGATACGGAGCTTGGGCCAAAATATACTCACTGGTAGAAAGATTTACAGCTACGTATCCACCACATAGCTTAAATGAACATTCCAGATAAGGGGCCCTCCCTGACGCTATTTCCCTTTGTCCTCTTCCCTGCCACAAAGGCTTACTACTAACCTGAATTTGCTATTTAACATCCCCATGCATATTTTTAATACTTTTAATAAATATTTTTCTCAAGTTTTTATTTAAATTCCAGTTAGTTAACATACAGTATAATATTAGTTTCAGGTTTAGAATTTAGGGATTCAACAACACCTGGTGCTCATCATAACAAGTACCATCATAACAAGTACCTTCCTTAATCCCCATCCCCTATAAATCCCCTTACTCACCTACCCTCTGGAAACTGTCAGTTTGTTCTCTCTAGTTAAGAGTCTGTTTCTTGGTTTGCCTTTCCCCATCATTTTTGTTTCATTTCTTAAATTCCACATGAGTAAAATCATAATATATTTTTAATATATATTTGTCTATAACTATTACAGCAGTTTTGTACTTTGACTTTTACAAGCAAAATTATATTTCAAAGATCTAACCATTTTTGGAAGAGTGGTGTCAGCTAATCCTATGGTGTTAATAATTTTCCAATATATAGTGTATCAAATCAAAATGTACACCTTAAAATTGTACAATGTTGTATGTCAACTATATCTCAGTAAAGTTGAGAAAAGAGCTTTTAAAGATGACATCTGAGTAACGTATAACATGGTGATTATAGTTGATGATGGTGTATTTGGTGTATTATTACACTGTATAATTGGAATTTGCTAAAAGAGGAGCATTTAAGTATTCTCAAAAAAAAAAAAAACAAGGTAAATATGTGAGGTGACAGACGTGTTAATTGATCAGAGGAATCTTCTCAAAATATACAAAATCATCATACTGCACACTTTAAATATATTACAATTTGGGGGTGCTTGTGTGGCTCAGTTGCTTGAGTGTCCAACTCTTGGTTTTGGCTCAGATCATGATCTCACGATTTGGGAGTTCAAGCCCCGCATCAGGCTCTGCACTGACAGCGTGGAGCCTACTTGGGATTTTCTCCCTCTCTCTCTGCCCCTAACTCATGCTCGCTCGCTCTCTCTCTCTCTCTCTCTCAAATAAAAGTAATTTATGGCATGAGACTACTAGAAATTTGAACAATGACTGGGTGTTTAATGAGATTGAGAAATTATGTTTACTTTGGAAAAGATCTAACCATTTTGACTGCTTATGACATCCTATTGTATAACAATCAATTGATCTCATTTTCTAATTATAGATGTTGTTTTGACCTTTCCTCTATTCAAAACCTGCACTGGTCAAATTCTTTTGTGGTTCTCCATGTACACATGTGTAAGTTTCTCTAGGGTATCTACCTATGAACAGAATTACTGGATCATGAGATAGGGAGAATATTAAATGTTACTAGACACTGCCAAATAGCTTCACAATGGTCTTGTATCAATTTACGCTATCACCAACAATGGATAAAAGTCTCCTTCTCCACATCTTTGACACTACTTTGCACTATCAGACTTCTTAATTTTTGCTAATCTGCTAGGTGAGAAATGATTTTTCATTGTTTTATAATTTCGATTTCTCTGATTAATAGTGCTAATGTAATTTTTAACTGAGATAAATTTATATATAATAAAGTGCAGAGAACTTAAGAATACAGTTGGATCAGTTTTGCAAATTAATGCAGTCATGTAACCTACACATCTATGAAGATAAAGAACATTCCCATGATCCTACAAATTACCTTATGTCCCTTTTCCCATTCAACACTCCCAACCCTAAAAGTAACCACTACAGTGATTTCTACCACAAGAGATTAGTTTTGTCTGCTTCAGAAAATCATGTAAAACCTACACAATCTTTCAGTGCAAAATACTGGCAGACTTTCAGAAGAGGTACTATGAGTTACTCCTATTCCTCTGCCCTTTTATACCTCAAAGAGGGGAGTGAATTTTGAGAATTTTCACTTGGGCTCTCTTAGAATATAAGTCACCATTTTAGGAGACCACATTAGAAAAGAATTCTGTCTAACTGGTCTGCTGAGGACAGGACTAATCGGTTAAAGCAAAAAAGGAAACTTCTACTTTCCAGTGTAGTCACAGCTCAACACAGAGACTAACATGAGCCTGGATGAATTACTGATATTATTGTCTATTAGGTTAAGGTGAAGAATGCAGAGAAGAATACATAAAGCATTCAAGTAACAACTCTAAAGCCACAACTACGCTGAAGGGCAACACAGGAATTAAAATGGAGTATTACGCATAAAATACAGTTATAATCCTTAAATTGTAGAATTTTTTGATGCATAAAGTATTTTGTGCGTTAATGTAATCCTACAACTGTGCAGAAGGGAGAAAAACCAAGTGTAACAATTCATCTTTAAGAATTTCAGAACAGAGATGCGTGGGTGGCTCTCTTGGTTCTGACTCTTGGTTTTGGCTCAGTTCATGATCCCAGGGTTGTGGGACAGAGCCCCCCATTGGGCTCCACGCCAGGCTTAAGAATCTCTCTCTCCCTCTCTCTGCCCCACTTTCCCATTCGCACACACTGTCTCCAAAACAAAACAAAACACAGAAGAATTTCAACACAAACATAAATAGAATATTTTTAGCAAATACATACACCGTTCTTTTGTCTTGTCGGAGTAGTTTAGAAGAAAATTCGCTCAAGATATCAAGAAATGCCAAATTTAAAGGTGGATGGCTCTCTCCTTGTGGGTTAGGCTCTTTAAAAGCAAATTCTATGCCATCTCTGCAACAACAAAAAAAACAAAACATTTAAGGGTCACAATACGAAATTTAGTAACACAGAAAGGAAATTTCTCTCTATATATAGTTTTGTTCCACTATTAAGATGTTTCCTCTGCCATGCATTTAATCTGAGGAATAAAGAGAATAAGGAGCCTATAGTGTGAGAATGAGCAAGTACATGTACATTTTATGTCACTGTTATTTTAAAACTAAAACAAACAGAGGAATACACACACACCAGCTAGCATTACTTTGAATGTGGTTTGGTATATCTACATTCTTGGATCTCTTCTCCAAAGAAAACAGCCCAAATTCTCTCATGTAATGATCAATATATATTCTGTATTTTTCAAGACATAAGGAGACCTACTATGACGCTTAGAACTAATTTAAATATTATTAAAAAAATACTTCTAACATTGCATTTAAGAGTCAATTTCAAAATTTAATTTCACTTAGGGCCCATTTTAAATATATTTATTTAGTGACAAATACCTCTAATCAAGACAACAACCCAATGTTATATTCTTATAGTCTATCAAAAATGTAACTGTGTAAAAAATAATCCGATGAAACTGGGGAGGAAGGAATGGAAGGCTACTACAAGAAGAAAATAATATATTACTTTCTCAAAATAATCACTACATGTGTGGTCCTTAAATAATACCTAAAATTATCATCCAATATATTACGGAAAGGCATAAAAAGGAATTTGAGATGTTCAGAACAAAGTAAAACGAGAGAGGGAGTTAAAACTGGGGTATGGGACTAACTTAAAGAAGAAAAATACCTGTAGGGAGATATTTAACACATTTATAACTAAGTAAGCAAGGAGTAAAAGAGACACAACTGAAACAAAGAGCTTTCATGAAAGAGAATCCAAGCCTCTTGATATTCCCAAAGGCCAGGCTCTTCATCCAGAATTAAGAAGTAAAGCATATTACTATCCACGTGCTGGTTATGTTAAAACTCTAAAATATACTCCTATTTAAAAGCATGATTGAATGCTAAAATATATGACTAAAATAAAGTCAGATAATTTTCAATTTTGATAAGGGCAAAGAATAAATGCAGGCAGAAAGAAGGCTGTGGCTCAAAACAAGGGAAAAGAGCATTACAAAATAGAAAACAGAACCACAGAAAGAGAAAAATTGAATCAAATCTCAAAAATTTCTCTACCTAGCAGTGAGATTATAATAAAAGCTATTAAAAGAGATTTTATAATACCTGATGAATATGTGTTGCTTTTCTTCACATAATTTATAAGGATTTTTGTATTGTTTTAATTAAAGCAAAGACTTTCTATAAAAGAAGTTTTAGTCCCAATACATGTGTTAATGGAGATACCATTATTACTGGTTCTCAAGAAAGGAGATATGCCACAGATTTGAAAAAAAAAATAATAAAGCATCAATTGAATTTGGTTATTCTAAACAAAAGAAGTAAATACAAAAAAAATTCATGATTAAAAAACAGGAGAGCTGAATAAAATATTTGGAGATTACTTGTGTAGCATAGCAATGGCCTCCCTTGTTTTCAACTGATCGAGTCCAAAAGTTAAAGCAAAACGTCGAGCAAGTTCTTTTATGCCGCTAAATGTTGAGGATGATCTATCAAAATTATAGCCGTTTTCCTGTATCATTTCATTAAAAAGCTGTTTGGGAAGAAAGAAAGCATGTTAGAGTTTTGTAATAAGTATAGATTACTAACATCTTTTAAGATCTCATGTTCTTTAAATGATCCATAAATGGGGCATTGTATTTTATTCTAAAACATGGATTTTTAAGAACATGATAGAAATGGCCAAAATTACAGTACTTCATACATTCAGACTAGAGGGAGTTACTGACATTAAGAACTCTTTAGGTTAATTATGGTATAATTCTATTCTGCTGGAATTAACTGGATATTAAAACAGCATATAAAAATATAAAGAAAAAGGAAACCCACTCCATTATTAGGCAACTATGTGTTACTTCCCATTTAAATGATGAATCTTCACATCAAGAACTTCCATCATAAGTAAGCACAACAAAATATAATTTTCAACTACCAAATGGCCAAGGTTTTCAACAAATAATGGCTACTACTGATAAGACTATCATGCAACAAGCACTGCGACTTGCTAGAAACATAATTGAAAGATAACCTTTCTATAGAGCAATCTGTATTGAAAACTGTAAAAGTCTGATGTCCTTTATCTAAACAATTCTAATTACTGGACTTTACTCAAAGGAATAATAGTATCTGTGCACGATACATAGGTACAAAAATGTTTTGGTGTTATTTATAATGGCAAGGATAGTAAAAGACCTCAACGCTAAACAAGGAGAGATATTGATTAAGTTATGGTCCTTGTATAAAATGGAATACTATACAGTCATTTAAAATGCTCAAAAGGGGCGCCTGGGTGGCGCAGTCGGTTAAGCGTCCGACTTCAGCTCAGGTCACGATCTCGCGGTCCGTGAGTTCGAGCCCCGCGTCGGGCTCTGGGCTGATGGCTCAGAGCCTGGAGCCTGTTTCCGATTCTGTGTCTCCCTCTCTCTCTGCCCCTCCCCCGTTCATGCTCTGTCTCTCTCTGTCCCAAAAATAAATAAACGTTGAAAAAAAAAATTAAAAAAATAAAAATAAATAAATAAATAAATAAATAAATAAATAAATAAAATGCTCAAAAAAGGGGCGCCTGGGTGCCTCAGTCGGTTGAGTGTCAGACTTTGGCTCAGGTCGTGATTGTGCGGTTTGTGAGTTCAAGCCCCACATCAGGCTCACTGCTGTCAGCACAGAGCCTGCTTCAGATCCTCTGTCCCTCTCTGTCCCTCCCCCACTTGCACTCTCTCAAAAATAAATAAAACATTACAGGAAAGTAATGGCATGAAAGTGTATGAAAGTGTTATTGCTTTATTAACATGAAAAATTCAGGCTTACAAAATAGAATGCATAATATGGCTTAATTTTTTATAAAACTTAAGGTTTCATATAGGCATAAAAGACTAAGAAGGCTATTAAAAACTAAAAATGTATTTGTTAGGTGAAAAACAAGGATATTGTATTTTTTCTAGTTCCTATATTTTCTAAACTTTTTACAGGGAGAAGCTATTGGTTTATGAGAAGAAAAGTTATTTAAATGTCAACCTTAAATCCTTTTAAATTCCATTAACGTTTTTTCAATATTTATTTTTGAGAAACAGAGGGAGAGAGAGAGCACACACGTGAGCAGGAGATTGGGGGGAGGTGGGGGGGAAGGAAAATATCCCAACAGGCTCCACACTGTCAGCACAGACATGACGTAAGGCTCAAACTCACAAACTGTGAGATCATGAACCGAGCCAAAACAAGAGTCGGACGCTTAACCAAATGAGCCACCCAGGGACCCCTCTATTGACTTTAATAAAGAATATCCAGGGGCGCCTGAGTGGCTCAGTCGGTTGAGCACCCAACTTTGGCTCAGGTCATGATCTCATGGTTCGTGAGTTTGAGCCCCACGTCGGACTCTGTGCTGACAGCTCGGAGCCTGGAGCCTGCTTCAGATTCTGTGTCTCCCTCTCTCTCAGCCCTTCCCCCACTCATGCTCTCTGCCAAAAATAAATAAACATTAAAATAAAAAAATTTTTTTAGGGGCGCCTGGGTGGCTCAGTCGGTTAAGCGGCCGACTTCGGCTCAGGTCACGATCTCACGGTCCATGAGTTCGAGCCCCGCGTCAGGCTCTGGGCTGATGGCTCAGAGCCTGGAGCCTGCTTCCGATTCTGTGTCTCACTCTCTCTCTGCCCCTCTCCCGTTCATGCTCTGTCACTCTCTGTCTCAAAAATAAATCGTTAAAAAAAAAAAAAAAAAAATTAAAAAAATTTTTTTAAATAAAAGAATATCCAGGGGCACCTGGGCGGCTCAACTGGTTAAGCATCTGAATTCGGCTCAGGTCATGATCGTATACTTTGCGGGTTCGAGCCCCACGTTGGGCTTTGTGCTGACAGCTCAGAGCCTGACGCCCGCTTTGAATTCTGTGTCTCCCTCTCTCTCTCTGCCCCTCCTCTACTTGTGCTCTATTAAACATTAAAGAATATCCAAATATGCAAATGGGATTAAGAAATTCAATACCTAGATTTCTGAAAAGGAAATTTATCAAACTGAAATAGGTTGGGTTATGTTCTATATGCATTTGGTCTCCAGAGACAAACGCATATTAAGCAAATGATTTTTACGAAGTTAAATTTGCCTCACCACTGTCAAAATGAAAATGAGTATTGTGGTTTGATTATAAAACTGATAAATGCTCATTAAGGTAAATGTGAAAATGAAAAAAAAAAAAAAACCAGTAAAATTCACTTGAAAACTACCAAAGCAAGTTAACCACAGCTAAAATTTTGGTGATGATTTTTCCAGATAGATATACAGAGAAGTTCAATTTTACAGGGATGCTGTACTATACTCTTTTTCATTTTATTCTCAAACTATATATTTGATCTTTACACATTAGTGAAAGTGAATACAGATCTACACAACTTTTAAGTGCTACACAAAAAGGGAAAAAAAAAACAA
The DNA here is from genome assembly GCF_018350155.1 of Leopardus geoffroyi. NCBI lineage: Eukaryota > Metazoa > Chordata > Mammalia > Carnivora > Felidae > Leopardus > Leopardus geoffroyi. Next base: position 102,618,132 of record NC_059343.1, on the reverse strand, counting down.
TTTTAAGTACTACACAATAGTCATTGCAAGAGATGCATTGCACAATATATTCATCTAACACCTTATTGATAGACATTTGGATTATTTCTAATTTCTTGCTATTCTAAACAACCTTGCCATGTGTGATATTATATACCCCTTTTTGCAAACTTGTCCTATTACCACTTTGGATAAAATTTTAAAAGCAGAATTGAAGCGCGGCCAAAAATGGCATACACGTTATACATTTTGATATACACTGCCAAACAACTGCCTACCAGGAAGCTTGTACCAACACATACTGCTGACGGTACCTATTTCTCCCATATCTTAGATAGCTCTAAGTGTTGCCAGTCTGAAAGCAAAAAATGATCTCACTTGAACAATGTCTACTAGTGAGACTCAAAATCATGTATTTCTACTTTCATGAACTGTGTATTGCATCCTTTGTCCAGTTTTCTACTTGTTACCTTGAAAACTCTTAGATGTTAATTATGTTTAACCAAGTTGATACTTTGTATCTTACCTGTTGCAAACTGAGAATAAGGGTCTTTGCACACTGAATTTTGTCTATCTGCCTTGTTTTACTCATCGTTTCTTTTATGATGTCTCCATAGTCATTATAATACTAGAAAAGAAATTTGTACAAATTAGAGCCTTATCTCCTAAAACTTTTGGACAATAAGACTAATTTTATGTTAGCCATGTGAGTATGCCACAAAATACGTATTTGGCTGAACTTACACATTCAGAGGCAGAATAAAAATGTTACTAAACTTTAAAATAATTTCTAAGTATATAATCCCTAACACCAGTAAATTCTGAAACAGACAGTTGAGATCCAATCACATTAAGCTCCAGACCTGGTTTTAAGGAGGTGCGGAGTAAAACACTAAGTAATCAGGTTATGCACATTGTCAGAAATAGCACAAAGGATATAAACAAAGTTCTTGTGCTCTTTGTGAACTATCAAGACAATGAATATAATCCCAGTTACATTTAGAACTTATTCATTGTTACAACAGGCCCACAGGTCACATGCAGTTTCCAACTTTATTAATTTGGCTTATGGAAACTAACAGCCTGTTAACATTTAAAAAAAAAACTCATCGTGTGTGACATTTGTATTATACATTCATTGCACATGAATTTTTTCTTCTAATTTAAGACCTTGTTTCAAAATGAATACAGAACTATCAGAGATAACAGGATAACCATACCCTTATTTATGACTAATAAAAGTGACTTTACAATACGTAAGTCAAAAAGTTTAAACTTGCAAAATGACTTCACAACCTTAGTTTTTTTAAAAAAAATCTAAAAACAATAATGCCAAATAACTTAAATTCCAAAGTAATTTACAATGGTTCTAAGAGAGTTCTATCATGTAGCAAAATAGTTCAAAGAGAGAACTAATTAATTAGGTTTTGACAAATTTATTGCATATTTAGTGACAGCAAAGTCTTAAAAAGTTCACATTTATAATTAGATTTTACTTGAGAAAGGATTAAAGAAAAACTATCCTACCACACTTAGTCCTATTTCATTAGTACCGCTAATAATATCCTTTCTACTACCACTTAAAAATTAGAGAATCTCACAGGTACTTATGAAAATTGTGAATAACCCACTGTGAATCAAATCAGATTTTCAAAGCCTAAAGGAACCTTAGTTATCACAGTGGAACAGATGAAGAAAGACAGGACACAAAAGGTATTGAATTACTCAAGGTCACGAGCTGCATAGTAACCAAGCCAGAACTATAGCAGCTAGGTCTCCTGACTCCTGGAACAATACCCTTTTTATGCTACATCAAGCAGAGGAGGAACATCATCCTGTTGTCTTAAACCAAATCACAAAGGTAATTTCTAATAGTGCTAGTTAACCTAAGACAACATGTTTCCAATACTGTAAAAGATGTGAACCAACAAATCCAAAATGTCCATTAATGGAAGAGTAGAAGTATGAGGTCATGTTACCGAAAAAATTAGATTTTAAAAGAAATTTTACTTTATGCTAGAAAAGTAATTTACTGTTTAAAAAATTCAATGGCAATCAGGCATAAAAGCCAGTGTTACACTCATTTTCTTTTAAGCATTATAAAAATAAGTTGCTATCCATTTTTCAACTTTACCTTCATATACTGCTTGAAGATATCTGCAGCTGTATTCATCTCCACCACAGTATATACAATTAGCTTACAAAATGCTGCAAGTAAATTTCTTCTCTTGTGCAAAGCTTCAATTTTGCTGGCTTCGTCCTCCTGCTGACCGTCTGAGAAAAAAAATGACAAACATTAAGCCATCTTGTATTTTACTTCTGCCATATGTATTTTTTAATTCTTACTATAAAATACCTTTATTTTGGAGAATTTGAAAAATAAGGAAAAAGCATTTAAATGAAATGCAAATTATAGTCACTCTTAATATCTCAGTGAATGATCAGTTCCTTAATCCCAAGAGAGAAAATTTTTGTGAACTCGAACAGTAATCATAAGGCTGCCTGTTGAAGACATAACAGGAATAAGTGGAATGAGTCAGAGGAACTGATGTTTAGTGAAGTCAGGCTGAGCTTGCCTAACCCATTCATTCACTTGCCTAAAGGATAGTTTGCCAATGAGATCTGCAGATTAGTGTCTATTGGTTAAGGCTCTTCACAGGGGACAGCCAAGCTCAGAAACCTTCCTATCCCTTCAAGGATGATTCGACCCTACCCTACCCTCAACATACTTATGTTATGAATATTACATATATTCAGTAAGTCTGGCCTAGGAACCATTCTTTTTAAGGTAACTTCACACATTTCTACTCAGATCCACTGTGTGAGATGTTGACATTCAGAGTTATCAAAGAGTAAGACTTACTTCCAACTGAATAGTCAAGGAAGCTGGACTATAGCCTCCAAGTACTGCCAAAAGACTCTTTCTAATTATTTGATACTGCAAATGAAATTGTGATGATACCTTTTATATATAAAGCTACGTATTTTCTTCTGGATAAATTTTACAAACGAAATTCCTTATAAAAACTATCTAATTTTGTTTACATTTCTTTGGTTAGCAGTGAAGTTAAAGTTTTTCGTGCATTGATTAGACATTTATATTTCCTCTTTTGTGAACAGTAGGTGCATATCCTGTCAGCTCTTCAATATAAGATCACCAATATCAAACAACTAATTTGTGTAAAGTAAGAATGTTCTTTAAAACAAATGTTTTACCCTGTCTCTGATGATCCTTGATAACTGCTAGTAAGTCAAAACCAAATTTTGAGAATAGGAATTTCAGACAGAGCATCAGAAAAAGTTATCATGAGTGCATACTCCAGAATCCCAAAGCCATTTGATTAGAAACCTAAAATGTATTGTTTACTCTTTTAAAAGATTGCACTGAATATACCAGCTTTGTCTAAACATCTCTGTGATTGTAATGGATTTCTATACGATACTGTTTCCAATCAATGTTTAGTACTACTCTTAGGAGGTACATGTATTCAGATGCTTTCCCCCTACAGACTAAATTGCCCAGATATTAAGAGTTTTTGAGCTCTGATTTTGGGTTTGTTTTTAAAGTTTATTTTTTTGGTAGTCTCTACACCCAAAGTGGGGCTTGAACTCATGACCCTGAATTAAGAATCACATACACTTCCGAGTCAGCCAGGCACCCTGGTTTTTTTCCACTTCTTACTGAAAACCAGCCACTTGTGGGGATTAAACAATGTTAGAGAATTATCTCACCCACTGGGCCTCTCATAGATGTTAGCTGCCATTGTTATTTTGTGTTGTCATTGCCTCTAGAAGCACTCTCTGTTTTACGCTCCCCTTCTCATGAGATGTAGACAAACAAATCAAATAAATAACCATGGGTCTACAACATCAGGGGTTAGATGAAAACGAAAAGCAATGGAAACTCATGTTCCTGGTGGGAAAATAAAACAATACAACAACTTGGCAGAATAATTTCACAACATGTGGTCAAGTTAAGACACACAAAGACTATATAATCTGGCAATTCCATTCTTAGATATGCACTAGAAAAGCATTTGCACGTGCGTTCAAGGGGAAAAGTGTAAGAAAACATTTGTTGTAGCACTACAATAGGGAAAAAATTGGTAACAACCTAAATGTTCCTCAATATAAAAATGGATAGGGGTGCCTGGGTGGCTCAGTCAGTTAAGCGTCCGACTCTTGATTTCAGCACAGGTGATGATCTCACAGTCATGGGATCAAGCCCTATATCAGGCTCCGTGCTGAATGTGGATCCTGCTTTGGATTCATTCATTCATTCATTCATTCATTCTCTTTCTCTCTCTCTCTCTCTCACTCCTCCCCCCCAAAATAAAAAAAGGAAATAACATAAAAATGGATAAAGTAGAGTTAATTCATATTATGTAACAGCAGTCAAGATGAATAAGCTATAACCATGACAACACTGACAGATTTCAAAAATGTTAATGCAAAAAAACAAGATGCAAAATAAAATGTTCAACATAATACCATTTATGTGGAAACTAGTAACATAAACTATATATTATCAGACATATAAACTTCTAATAATAAAAGTAAAAAGCAAAGAATGATAACGGCAAATTCAGAATAGCAGTTATCTCCAGGGAAAAAGAGTAATAGGACTGGGCAGGGATTAAAAACAAGGATTTCTTTTGTATCTACCCTTTATTCCTTCAAAAATAAAAATCAGTAACAAATAAGGCAAAATTTGACAAGTGCTAGTGGTAGATATGGACAAATGTGTTATATTTTATATTTTTCAAAAAAACTGGAATACATTTCATTTTTAAGGTTTAAATAGGAAAAAAAAGCCCAATAAGACTGAGTGTAATTTCAACAAGCTTCTAGAAAACTCAGGAGTATTGGCAAGCTTATTCTCTTCTAGTTTCATGGTATAAATGTAGTAGAGGCAGTCACCCAATTAACGAAAAGGGTGGTAAACCAAAACTGATTTTTATCAGTTTTTGGAATGCAACTATGCTTTCCCATAGAAGTTTTAAAAACTCCTACTCATCTCTTTTAGGATCTGATTCAAATGTTAGCTTATTTCAATGGTTTGACTCCCAGGCCAGTTAAAACTTTCTCTACAAGCCCACAACAATGTGAACATGCCTCTATTACTTATCAAATTGCAGTGAAATTATTTGTGTTTAGATATGTCTTTTCAGGGCACCTGGATAGTTGGTTAAGCATTTGACTTGATTTCGACCCAGGTTATGATTTCGTGGTTCAGGAATTCGAGCCTCAAGTCAGGCTCTGTGTTGACAGCTTGGAGCCTGCTTGGGATTCTCTCTCTCCCTCTCTCTCTGCCTCTCCCCTGAATGTGCTCTCTCTCAAAATAAATAAATAAACGTTTTTAAAAAAATAGGTAAGGCTTTTCCACTTGAATTGAATTCTCAAAGGAAAAGCCACTGTTTCATTTTTTTTATATCCATAGCACCTAGTATACTGCCTGCTGACCAATAAATGTCAAATAAATGTTAAAAAATAAAAGTCTAACTAAACCAACAGCTCAAAGTAAAAGGTAAAAAATTTTTAATGTTTATTTATTTTTGACAGCAACAGAGCAGGAGCGGGGGAAAGGCAGAGAGAGAGGGAGACACAGAATCCGAAGCAGGCTCCAGGCTCTGAGCTGTCAGCACAGAGCCCGAAGCAGGGCTCGAACTCACAGACCACGAGACCATGACCTGAGCCAAAGTCGGACGCTCAACCGACTGAGCCACCCAGGCGCCCAAAGGTAAAAAGTTTTAAGTAAATAAACTTCAATACATGGACTCTTAACAAATGTTTCTGCTACTCTAGGTTTCTTCATTCTGTTTTAGCTAAATTTTAATACTTGAGAAACAAAGCTGGTTATTGATAAAAATAAGCTATAAGCCATGTCTAGAATTGTAGGTGTTTAGAATCTGATTTGCAGTGATGTGTCATTATATGTATGGAGATTCATATATATTGATGTTATATTGCACTTCAAATTAAAAACAAACCGAGAAAGAAGCCACCCAACACTGTTTTTCCATGACCTCTTGTTCAAGTAAGGCATCTGTGTATTTAATTAGGGTAGGAAGAGTAATTTAACACTAGGCAAGGCTGGTGCAATTATTTTCCTGTGAACATTCTGTACTGCCCCAGACATTTACAGAACAGTTTCAAACATTTTCTAACATTGAGAAATTATACAGTTTAATACAACAAAAAGGTCACTTAAAGAAACACTTTATTCTTTTCAAACTACCTGAAAACTGGTAAGAAGATATCACATTATCTTTACAATATTACAAAAAATTAATAGAACTGTGCCAGAACATGAACCTGTGTTTAAAGTTTTCAGAGTAAAATATCAAATAGTATTCTACCACTTACTTAAATTTCTGCTGGATACAAAGATTTCACAAAAAGATATCACTAAAATTACCTGCGCTGTTATTATCATCATCCTGTTCAATGAAGACATGATCCAGAATAAAGCTGAGCAACTCAGACTGCAATGAAGAATCAGGGGTGTAAACTAATGGCTCTAACATGTCACGTCCTCCAGACATAATTTGATGGCTGAAGATCATCAGAATATCACACAGAATAGTGAAGGCCTATTAAAAAAAAGGACAGCATGTTATAATTCAAGGTTTCTCACCAACTACCACAAGTGACATATTTAACACAAAAACAGAATCTAACTTTTGCTTAAAAAAATTAGTTTAGTATTTTACCAAATTTTTAAAGCTGAAGAATGTAATTTTCATAATAATGATCACTAATATGTGCAATCATGTTTTACTAACTGCAAGGTAACTTCACAAATATTGTTTCTTTTCAGCAACCTTTAAGTGACTTGAACATATTAACACTGCCAAAACATGCACTCAGGAATCAACCATAGGTTTTCTGACTCCAAATCTCATTCTACACTATATGACAGTATCTCATGTTATACACTCCTAAATATGAAATAACATATAAACTTGGAATGTCCTAGAATATCTCTTAGAAGAGAGATCACAAAGTCTCTGGTACTTTTTAAGCATGCTCATTCTCATTATGTGTGGTAATTAAGTAGAGAAAAAACACAACCAATTATGTGCCTCCTTATTACTCATCAGGCAAACCAGATAATATCATAATAAACATAAAGCTAATGCTATATCTTAAGGAGCTTTATAAAAACTTTGCCAGGAGTTTTACATGGACTCAAACACTAGTAAAAATAGAAGGAAACCGGAAAATTTTAATTACCTATTGGGAAAGGATTGTAATCAACATAGAATCTCGGGGTCGCAGAGTCAACAGTAAAATACATTTGAAGGAAGACTACTGCTAGACAGATTCTAAGAGTATACTACAGAGCATAAAGCAGATCTCATTAATGGTTTTACCTTTTTGGAACTAACCACATTAACTTTTTTCTCTTTCACTTTATGCTTTCATCTCTTCTTTCAGTCTCTTCTCATTTTGCTATTATAGTAGCCATTTATACCCATCAGGATATCTGAGTTTATAAAAACTTTTGCAACATATACAGTAAGAACACAAAGTGATAAGCATGTTGGTATTTACTAATTAGGTGAACTAGCAGGTCAAGTGAACTAACCAGGAACTATTTCTGGAAGCTGTTAGGAAGACTGACACACAAGATAATTCATGACCAATATTTCATGACCAAATAATTGCCAAGGCCTGAACAGCAGGTTATATAGATTACATATGATAACCCATAAGGAACTGTGTGAACACTGTAAGAAACAGGGAATATTAAGCTCAGTATCTTGGTGGCATACGAAAATATATCAAGTAATATTTCACGTATTAAATTTGGATCCATGTATACCTCCATTAAAATCATATCCTAAGAGTTTAAACTCAATTTACTACCTACAGAAACGTTTCTTCCTTTCATGTGAAATGTAGAGATGAAAACTGAATTTCCAAATCCTTTATTGCTATAATTCAAAACTATATATTTAAAACTGGAAAATTCAGCAATTTAATAATTACAAGAATATACTTCATATTTTTACATGAAAAACATGAAATTCAGTAACTGGATCTTGGCCATTTAATATTTTCTAATGTATTTATGCCCAAGCATGTATGTATGGGAGGGACAAAAGGGAGTTGGAAATAAGAAAATTAAGATTAACAGTTGGAAACTGACTGTAAATTTTTCACTATATAACTCCAAATACTTCCCTGAAATCAGTTTTGATATTCTAAAATAAAATAAAATAAAATAAAATAAAGACAAGTAACAAACACAAAGGTAGAACAACTTTACTGATCGCTTTATAGTTGGATGACCATATCTGAAATACTTTCATTGTAGCTTTAAGAATGCACTATATTCTAGGGGCGCCTGTGGCTCAGTCGGTTAAGCGTCCGACTTCAGCTCAGGTCATGATCTCACAGTCCGTGAGTTCGAGTTCGAGCCCCGCGTCGGGCTCTGTGCTGACGGCTTGGAGCCTGGAGCCTGCTTCGGATTCTGCGTCTCCCTCTCTCTCTCTGCCCCTCCCCAGTTCATGCTCTGTCTCTCTCTGTCTCAAAAGTAAATAAAAACATCAAAAAAAAAAAAAAAAGAATGCACTATATTCCACTAGGACACAGCAAAGACAGTCATAAGAGGAAAGTATATATTAATCCAGGCCTTCCTAAAGAAGGAAGAAAGGTCTCAAATACACAATGTAACCTTACACTTTAAAGAGCTGGAAAAAGAACAGCAAATAAAACCCAAAACCAGCAGAACTCAGGAAATAATGAAGATTAGAGCAGAAAGCAATGCTATTGAAACAAACAAAAAAACAGATCAATGAAACCAGAACCTGGTTCTTTGAAAGAATTAACAAAATTGATAAACCACTAGCCAGTTTGGTACAAAGAAAAAGGAAAGGACCCAAATAAATAAAATCCAGAATGAAATAGGAGAGATCACAACCAACACAGCAGAAATACAAACAATAATAAGAGAATATCATGAGCAATTATACGCCAATAAAATGGGCAATCTGGGGGCGCCTGGGTGGCGCAGTCGGTTAAGCGTCCGACTTCAGCCAGGTCACGATCTCACGGTCCGGGAGTTCGAGCCCCGCGTCAGGCTCTGGGCTGATGGCTCACAGCCTGGAGCCTGTTTCCGATTCTGTGTCTCCCTCTCTCTCTGCCCCTCCCCTGTTCATGCTCTGTCTCTCTCTGTCCCCCAAAAAATAAATAAACGTTGAAAAAAAAAAAAAGGGCAATCTGGAAGAAATGGACAAATTCCTAGAAACATATACAACCAAAACTGAAACAGGAAGAAATAGAAAATCCAAACAGACCCATAACCAGTAAAGAAATCGAATTAGTAATCAAAAAAATCTCCCAAAAAATAGAGGAGTCTAGGGCCAGATGGCTTTCCAGGGGAATTCTAACAAACATTTAAGGAAGAGTTAAGACCTATTCTCTTGAAGTTGTTCCAAAAAATAGAAATGCAAGAAAAACTTCCAAACCCTTTCTATGAAGCCAGCATTACCTTGATTTCAAAGCCAGACAAAGTCCCTACTAAAAAGGAGGACTACAGACCAATTTCCCTGATGAACATGGATGCAAAAATCCTCAACAAGATATTAGCCAAATGGATCCAACGGTACATTAAAAAAATTATCCACTACGACCAAGTGGGATTTATTCCTGGGATCCAGGCCTGGTTCAATATCCGGAAAACAATCAATGTGGCTCATCACATCAATAAGAGAGGACAAAAACCATATGATCCTCTCAACAGATGCAGAGAAAGCATTTGACAAAATACAGCATCCTTTCTTCATAAAAACCCTCAGAAATTAGGGATAGAAGGATCATACCACGAGATATCATAAAAGCCATATACGAAAGACCCAACGCTAATATCATCTTCAATGGGGGAAAACTAAGAGCTTTCCCCCTAAGGTCAGTAACAAGACAAGGATGTCCACTCTCACCACCGTTATTCAACATAGTATTGGAAGTCTTAGCCTCAGCAATCAGACAACACAAAGGAATAAAAGGCATCCAAATTGGCCAGGAGGAGGTCAAACTTTCACTCTTCGCAGATGACATGATACTCTATATGGGAAACCCAAAAGGTTCCACAAAAAAACTGCTAGAACTGATTGATGGAATTCAGCAAAGTCGCAGGATATAAAATCAATGCACAGAAATCGGTTGCATTCTGATACACCAACAATGAGGCAACAGAAAGAGAAATCAAGGAATCAATCCCATTTACAATTGCACCAAAACCCATAAAATACCTAGGAACAAATCTAACTAAAGAAGTGAAAAATCTATACACTAAAACTATAGAAAGCTCATGAAAGAAATTGAAGAAGACACACAAAAAAAATGGAAAAAGATTCCATGCTCCTGGAGAGGAAGAACAAATATTGTTACAATGTCAACACTACCCAAAGGAATCTACGTATTCAATGCAATCCGTATCAAAATAACACCAGCATTCTTCACAGAGCTAGAAGAAACAATCCTAAAATTTGTATGGAACCAGAAAAGACCCCGAATAGCCAAAGCAATCTTGAAAAAGAAAACCAAAGCAGGAGGCATCACAATCCCAGGTCTCAAGCTGTATTACAAAGCTGTAATCATCAAGACAGTATGGTATTGACACAAAAACAGACACTCAGATAAATGGAACAGAATAGAGAACCTAGAAATGGACCCACAAACATATGGCCAACTAATCTTTGACAAAGCAGGGAAGAATATCCAAAGGAATAAAGACAGTCACTTCAGCAAGTGGTGCTGGGAAAAGTGGACAGCGACATGTAGAAGAATGAATCTGGACCACTTTCTTACACCATACACAAAAATAAACTCAAAATGGATGAAAGACCTCAATGTAAGACAGGAAGCCATCAAAATCCTCGAGGAGAAAGCAGGCAAAAACCTCTTTGACCTTGGCCGCAGCAACTTCATATTCAACACGTCTCCAGAGGTAAGGGAAATAAAAGCAAAAGTGAACTACTGGGACCTCATCAAAATAAAAATCTGCACAGCAAAGGAAACAATCAGCAAAACTAAAAGGCAACCAACATAATGGGAGAAGATATTTGCAAATGACATATCAGATAAAGGGTTAGTATCCAAAATCTATAAGGAACTTATCAAACTCAACACCCAAAAAACAAATAATCCAGTGAAGAAATGGGCAAAAGACATGAATAGACACTTCTCCAAGGAAGACATCCAGATGGCCAACCGACACAGGAAAAAATGCTCAACATCACTCATCATCAGGGACCACAATGAGATACATCAAAACCACATCATCAAAACCACAATGAGATACACCTTGCACCTGTCAGAATGGCTAACATTCACAATTCAGGCAACAACAGGTGTTGGCAAGGATGCAGAGAAAGAGGATCTCTTTTGCATTGCTGGTGGGAATGCAAACTGGTGCAGCCACTTTGGAAAACAGTACGAGGGGTCCTCAAAAAATTAAAACTAGAACTACCCTACAATCCAGCAATAGCACTACTAGGTATTTATCCAAGGGATACAGGTATGCTGTTTCCAAGAGGCACATGCACCCCAAGTGTTTATAGCAGCACTATCGACAACAGCAAAAGTATGGGAAGAGCCCAAATGTCCATCAATAGACGCATGGATAAAGACGATGTGTACACACACACACACACACACACACACACACACACACACACAATGGAGTATTATTCAGCAATCAAAAAGAATGAAATCTTGCCATTAACAACTATGTGGACGGAACTAGAGGGTATTATGCTAAGTGAAATTAGTCAGAGAAAGACAAATATCATATGACTTCACTCATATGAGGACTTTAAGACACAGAACAGATGAACACAAGGGAAGGGAAGCAAAAATATACAAACAGGGAGGGGGACAAAACATAAGTCTCCAGACTCTTAAATATGGGGAACAAACAGAGGGTTACGGGGGGGGGGGGGGGGGGGGGGGGGATGGGCTAAATGGGTAAGGGGCACTAAGGAATCTACTCCTGAAATCATTGTTGCACTATATACTAACTAACTTGGGTGTAAATTTAAAAAAATGAAAAAATAAAAAAATAAAAAATACACTATAAATTAAATGAACAGTATACCCCAAAATGAAAAAATAAATAAAGAGTACCCAACAGAACACAAACTGCTGAAAATAGCACTCGTGATGACTGCTAGGGATCTATCCCAATGTGCAAAGGTTAAGGAGAAGGAAATGGCTAAAAAAAAAAAAAAAAAAACCCTTGATATCACAATAACCATTTTCACTGTATCATCATTAATATTTCTTATAACAGGATTATGAAAATGTCTTCCTCACAGAAGCATTTAAAAAGCGTATGTCCAGGGGCGCCTGGGTGGCGCAGTCGGTTAAGCGTCCGACTTCAGCCAGGTCACGATCTCGCGGTCCGGGAGTTCGAGCCCCGCGTCAGGCTCTGGGCTGATGGCTCAGAGCCTGGAGCCTGTTTCTGATTCTGTGTCTCCCTCTCTCTCTGTCCCTCCCCCGTTCATGCTCTGTCTCTCTCTGTCCCAAAAATAAATAAACGTTGAAAAAAAAAAATTTAAAAAAAAAAAAAAAAAAAAACAAGAAAAAAATAAAAAGCATATGTCCAAAAAACCTTAATCCTCTACTAGGGAATTAAAACTAAACAGGCTCTTAGTCCAAGGATCAGAATTCATTTTACAGATGGGAAAATTACCTATGGCAGCATTTAACAATATATATTTCCAGAATGAGGAGGTAAATAGTAGTAATGAAATCATGAGGGCATATGAAGTGCGAAGGTAACTCTTTGAAGGCAGGAAAATGATTAAAATTTTTATTTCAAAGTCCACAAAAGGAAAAATAATGTACACAATCAGGATGAACAGGAATATCAGTCTCTATCTGATAATATTCTCAGAGATGACAAAAACCGTATGGACCCATTCTCCTCCCTGAGGCACACTTGTACTTGTTCATTTCAATGGGGAGCCTGCGTGGCTCAGTCGGATAGGTGTCCAAACACTTCATTTTGGCTCAGGTCATGATCTCACACTTCGTGAGATCGAACCCCATTTCAGGCTCTGTGCTGACAGCACGGGGAGGGAGGCTCTCCCTCTCTGACCCTCACCCACTCACATGAACTCTCACGAAATAAAGTTTTTTAAAAAAGAATAACTTACGTAATTTCATGCATCTAATTTGTATATATGGGTCTGTTTACCATGTGAGTCATAAAGAAACAATAACAGAATAACTACAATATGAGGGTAATCTACAATACAACTTACAGATTCCACATGAAATACATTAATCTATTTTCTGAGCATCATATACATGGACAGATACAAGTCATTTCTACTTTGCTCAACCTCAGTATTACTTTAATTTTCTGTATTAGTTCAGACACTTGTAAAAGTTGCTTACAAAAGATGGCTATCTACAGTAATTACTAACCTGCTCCTTAACAGTAGTATTCACGTTGGTCAGGTAATGCTGACATATCTGACAGAATACCCTCATCTGTTTCTTTAAACGCAGCAAGTCCTCCTTGAAAAATCCAACATAAACAATTTAAGATATTGTATACAAACCTCATGTATTAAGATACTTCAAATTACATAAAATATATGTTTAACTATGTAATATATGTACATTAGAGTTACTTATTTATTATTCATCAGAACGAAAAAGACAAATTAGACCATTTTTCTTAAAATTTGCAACAAATTGCAGCTTTAAAAATTCCAGGTATATTAATGGGTAATATCCTAAGTGGTCTGGGTCCTTTAAAAGTAGAAAACCTATATGACTATATATGGCTATCTTTATAAATCTACTAACTCAGAATGCATAGAGTAAAGATTTATGCTCCATCATCGTTTTGTAATTTGAAGGGTAGCCAATTGATGACGAAATTAATTAATAATAAAAGAGACGATCTTTTATTTCTTACTTGAAGTATACCAGTTGTACTTTTTAAAAACAGAGATGGACAAAAATCAGTTTCGTGGTATTGCTCCAATTAAAAAAAAATTAAGGTCTTATAAACATACAATAAAAATAAATCTTTTCCTTACATTTTTTCCTAATTATTTACCAATTACCTTAAAATATTAAACTATTCTACAAAGATCATCCTCACTAATTTAAGGTATAACCCTGACCCATCACCTAATACTGGATCCCAAATGATAGAATATGAATATATTGTAATAGACCATAAAGTTAAAGAAAAACAAGTTTAACTTGGAGATTGATTTGGTAAAGAAAATTCAACCAAGCTTCAGAACAAGTTTGTAGTCAGTAACATTCATTTTTATCCTTTTCCTCTACTCAAAATATAATCTCCTTTCCCATTTTAATTTTTAATTCAATGCTTTTGACTTAGACGAGCAGTCATATTTGCTAATATGGCTACTGTTCCTACTAGAAGCTTGGCATTGAGTTAAATAAATTCCTTGGGTGTTTGACAAAAGTACACTAACAACAATACTCAATTGTTTTTTCAAGGGGGAAATATCCATTTGTGGATATAACAGCATCTTGTGCATTATCAACTCAGAGAAATTCTAAGCATTTAAAATTATTCTGTGATTCTATACAAAAGAAATTTATTATCAAGACTATGGTTTTTGAGGGAAAAGCTACGAACAACTAAGTCTCTATCTTCTAGAAAGTGCTTAATATTTATAAAAATATTATATAATACTTAAGACAACATCTACTACACGTACAATGCTTAAGCTTCTAGTTTACAAATCAAAGAGGCAGTACTGCTTAGTTCAATTACTGAACACATCAAAGATTACCATTATGGATAAAATTCTGAAAGTTCTACTACCTTGTAGCTGCCACATTATACTCAACCAGAAAGTGATTTATCATGAATTTGGAACATCAACAGAAAGATCTAGGTATGAACAAAGTGATCCCAAAACAATACTGAGGCCTATGAAGATCTAGGGGCAACTGGCTTGTTATCATCAATTTATATAGTCCAATAGCTGTATGCTGGTTTCAAAGGCTCTTGGTCATAATTTACAAAATCTGTATTTCTATATGTTCTCAATACTATTGAGAATATGGACGTACATAAACTATGCCACCTTAAAATGTGAAAGAATTTTTAATTTAAAATTATGCCTTGAATCATAACATATTAATGTTCTTTCACTGAATATATATCAAACTACAAAAAAAACTTTCTAATGGTATACATGCCTAAATGGTACTTTAGAAATAAGCAACACTTTACTGAAATAACTGATCTTACTAAATGTGTACGTGTGCTGAAAACAGTTAATGACACTGAGCGTAATAAGAACCTCACAGGACCACCACAAACCTTTGTAGAGCTGCTTTCAGTTATCTTTGCAAGCTGCCAAAGGATCACATAGTGAGTACACTGCAGGGCATGAATAACAATCTGTAAAAAGAAAAGAATACAGTTAAAATTAAAAAGTCACAAGTTTTCATTCTCAAAGTTAAATATGTAACTTGAAAATAAATAAAAACCTGTTCAGGCATGTCTCCATTTTCAATTCCGGTTTTCAATAGTTTGTAATTACAAGCAAACAAATCCCACTTTGAAAGATCATGAGCACTGTAAAAGACAAGTTATATTTAAAAGTTAAGCTTAATCACTTCGAGTGATTTGGGACTTGAATGTTAACAAAAATGCTGTTAAAGTAAATAAAGCAAACTTTTTAACATGCACCCACAACAAAAACGAAATATGTTTTAAAAAGTATGGTATTTGATAATTTGTCAATTATTCCCCAATTCAAAACATGATTCTACCAACTACTTTTTATATAAAAGTGCAAGGAATCTAGCAGAATGTGATAACATTATAACCCTAAAACACACAAACTGGTTTTGATTTTGCTAGTTTTAAGATATCAGAATATTAAAATTCAACTTACTTATGAAAAGCAGTGATTCTCTTCAATGTTGACAATACCTGATATGCATCATCTTCATCAGGCTCTTCCCCTACAAATATTAATTAGACAGCATTAAACCTTAATAACTACCCACATGAAAAACTTTAGGCTATCACATTGGTGATACCACCTTGAGAAAAATAACCTAACACCGCAAACTAAGTTTCTCATTCAATACCTAGTCTGTTCAAATTTAAAGCAGTATGGCTGGAGTAATGAGTCAATAGAGTTGTTATCACAGGTACATTATACTCATGAAAGAAAAACTGAGTGACACTCTCCCCTTTCCCTTAACGTAACCTTGACACAAAACTAGGAAGTAATTTACTCTTTCACAGTAAAAGATGTATTAGGACAATAAAGAAAAATATAGTAAAGGACAAACAAGAGATCATAAAGACAACACCTAAAAGATAAAACCTAAATGAACGAAACACAGTGCTCAAGAAAGACATATTGACCTTTGTGAGTATCAATTTTCCAATTTAGAGTAACTTAAGTTTTTGAAAATTTTATGAGTCTTACTGCCATGAAACTTATAATTTTTTTTAAATACTATCAAACTTACTATACTGAACCCTGTGTCTCTCAAAAAACATTTTGTTTCTAAACTTGAATTTTTCTACACAAGTAATTAAACTTAATTAATCCACTGCTTGGGGCGCCTGGATGGCTCCGTCAGTTAAGCATCCGACTTCAGCACAGGTCATGATCTCAAGACTCATAAGTTAGAGCCCTGCATTGGGCTTTGCGCTGACAGCTCGGAGCCTGGAGCCTGGAGCCTGGAGCCTGGAGCCCGCTTCAGATTCTGTGTCTCCCTCTCTCTCTGCCTGTCCCCCACTCGGGTTCTATATCTCTCTCTCCTTCCAAAATAAATAAACTTTTTTTTTAATTTTAAAAAATAATAAACTTAATCCATTGCTTGATTTTGACTTAACTTGTCCTAGTCACAATCACATCTAGCCAACAGTACAGCCATTAAATTTTTTAACTAAAGGGGTGCCTGGGTGGCTCAATCAGTTGAATGTCTGACTTTGGCTCAGGTCATGATCTCATGGTTCGTTGAGTTCAAGTCCCACACCGGGCTTGCTGCTGTCAGCCTGTCAGTGCAGAGCCCGCTTCAAATCCTCTGTCTCCCTCTGTCCCTCCCCTGCTTGCACTCTCCCAAAAAATAAATATTAAAAAATAAATTTTTTAACTAAGAAATGTCATCATTGTACATTAACATATTTGCACAGACCTCCAATTAAGCAAAACTTAGTAAGCATGGAATGTTACACACACCCAAAACAAGAAAGTTAAAGAAGTAACAAACAAGAAAACTGAAAATTACAAAGTCCATTATGATTTTTGTAACATTAATGACAAAAGTTAGGTAGAAAAGGCTAAATGCATTCATTTGAGAATTATGACATTTTATTTTATGCACGTCAATTACTGTTAGGTATGTATTTCCAGAAAATACAAAACTCAAAAAATACAAGTGTATTTGAGTGTCACAATTTAAGTCTCTTTAGGAATATAATAGAACAAAGGAAACCCCCAAATGAACAGTGGCTATAACAGCAATTTTTTTTTTTATTAAAAAAAATTTTTTTAGTGTTTATTTATTTTTGAGACAGAGAGAGAGCATGAACGGGGGAGGGTCAGAGAGAGGGAGACACAGAATTGGAAGCAGGCTCCAGGCTCTGAGCCATCAGCCCAGAGCCCGACGCGGGGCTCGAACCCACGGACCATGAGATCGTGACCTGAGCCGAAGTCGGACGCTTAACCGACTGAGCCACCCAGGCGCCCCTATAACAGCAATTTATCAAGGCTTTACAATATCAAAGATCATTAATTGCCTTTCCTTAGTAACACTGTCAAAACACTAAGAAATAGCCTTCTTTTATGAGGTTACATGGCCACAGTTTAGTTCTACTTTTCTGTTCCATTTATACCCTAATTGCCTAATAGCTTCTGGTTCAGCTAAACCCTGGTAACTTCTGAGATCTTTTTTTTTTTTTTTTTAATTAACAAAAAGGGAGGGAGTATCAGTTTTGCTTCCACCTTCTCCCAGTCACAGATTCTTACCACCTTCCCATTTTGGTGGAATAACAGTAACATGATGAATCGAAGAACAAAAAGTCTGAACATTTTTAAACATACTGCTAGGGACTATGACCAGGACACATGAATAATTCGGTTACTGAAGGGGAGGAACCCAACTGACAAAATACTTGTAATATATACCTCTTGCAGAAAATCTTCAAGAAGCCGGTTAAATTTATCTGCCAACTCATCTATCAGTTGACTTCTTGAAATATCTACCCTGTTGAAGATTGTGAACTCTTCATTACAGAGTGCATGGTAAGTTTTAGAACATGCTTCCAAAACATCTGTATCTGTGTGCTTCTCTACAATATTCCGGATCTGTCGTAATAAGGCATCCAAATGCTGCAAAAGCAAAGGTTTTTTTTTTTCCAGTAAAACTAAGGAACATATAAATTAAAAAAAACACTAAGGTACATATGATAGGCACATAAAGACTACACCTCTGCGACAAAAAGCTTCAAATATGGTAACTCTACAACAAATAGGGCATACATTTTGATGTTTTTCCAGTTGTGGAAAATAAATACAATAACCCACCCATACTTATTTCCTCAGATTTAATGGGAATAATATTACTAATCTCATAGGGCTTTGGTGAAAATACAAAGAAGTTACAATAGTTCCTGGAACACAGTAAAGGTATTCAATAAATATTAACTGCTCTCATTTTACAGTTACTATTATCCAGTTATCTAACCCCAATCTCCATAAATGATCAGATATATTCTCATAATGGGTAGGAATGAGGGTATGGCTATGGGCATGAATCAAAAGGAAGCCTCATTAATGCCATTCTTTAAATCCAACTTAGAGAAAATAAAGAAGATATATAAAATGTAGGTTTCCTTTAGCATTAGAAGTTTCAAAAATATAAACAAACAATATGATGAGATGAACTAAACCAATAACTTTTGTTCAAGGTGTCTTTACACAGAGAAAACACTGTACCTTTTCTAATCGTCCAGTGGTATATATTTCCAAATCAAAATACTGAGGCAACTGCAACAAGTTAGTCACCTTTTCTGCATCTATAGAATACTTTGAAATAAAAAGAAAATCATGACAAAACATCACAAAAATGTTAAGTAGACATTATGATAAAAATCTGCATGGCGTTTCCAAACAAATCCTGTAATTTCTTACAGGACATTACACAAATGTACCTTAGCTAATAACTGAGGAAGAGCCACAGCAAAAAGTTCAGTGATTTTTGTCCTGTCATCCAACTGGGTCTTCTTCTCCTTCGCTGTCAGCACCTGAATGAACACAACAATGCTTTTAAGTATTTACTAAACCTATTAACATTGTTAGGTGCTCAAGTTCAAGTTAAGACATACAAAATAAGCGATGAAACTGTATTTTAAATGATGGATACTAAAATTTCTACTATAAAATATGAAACCCAAAAGTAACAGAGAATAACCTGCACAATTATTTTAAAAGCTACCTAAAATAACAACAATAAAAAACTTTGAAGGATTCCAAAGGCAAAATCAATACCCAATTAGACTAACCAACTCTACCACTAGATGAATAAAGAAGCAGTTAGGAATAGAAAATGTAGTTTAGGATCTTCTATAATAACGAGATTGAGTAGCATTTCAGCGTACTCTAAGCTATGGGCCATGATCCATGGGTTATGAATTCAACATAGTAAGTTACTATCATCATTTAGAAAAACAAGAAAAAATGGAAAACAAAGTAAGTTACATACTGTAAGTTTCAGTATTGTTTGATGAAGTTTTATTTCAGTTACACATAAACACACATATATAGGTGTATACCAGGTGACAAACCATGTATTTTTACGCCTCATAATCAAAATGTTTAAAAGGCTGGTGAATTATTAGTTTACAATGCAAATATATGTGAACTTTGCAGTGATATGTTAAAAAATAATCCAAGGAAATAGGTATTTCTCCATTTTAATGAATAAACATGTTTTAATTTCTAATTTTTATTAAAAGAAAGAGAAAGCAAGTCTACAAATAAACCAAAACACAAAAATGGACCATTCTAGGGGCACCTGGGTGGCTCACTTGGTTAAGCATTCGACTCTGGATTTCGGCTCAGATCAGGATCTCGCAGCTCAGGAGATGGAGCCCCATGTCGGGCTCTTCACGCACAGTGCAGAGCCTGCTTGGGATTCTCTGTTTCCCTCTGTCTCTGCTCCTCTCCTGCTCTGTCTAGTCTCTCTCTCCCTCTCTCAAAAATACATATATTTTTTTTTTTTAATGCCCTTGTGAGTTATATTTAGTCTTGAGCAGAGACTATCACTGTATCTCCTGAAGTAACTAACAAAGTATCTTATGGAAGGAACTCAAATTTTCCAAATTGCTAATGCTTTAAAATTTACTTCTAACACATATTAGCAAAGATCATCTGAAAAATAAAATTTAAGATTCAAAAATATGGCTCTATAGTTACAAACAAGAATTTTTTTTAGGGGTGCCTGGGTGGCTCAGTTGGTTGGGCGTCCCTTCGGCTCAGGTCATGATCTCACAGTCTGAGTTTGAGCCCTGCATCGGGCTCTGTGCTGACAGCTCAGAGACTGGAGCTTGCTTCGGCTTCTGTGTCTCCCTCTCTCTCTACCCCTCCCCCACTCACACTTGACCTCTCTCCCTCAAAACTAAAATACAAACATTAAAAAAAATTTAAGAACAAGAATTTAATGATATTGAAAAGGCAGAAATATACTTTAAAATACTGAAACTATACTGACATACCCTTTTTCCTGTCCCTCTTCCCACAGGAGGATGACATTCAGCTGCTTGTCTAATGGTACAAAGCATTATTTCAATCAGAGCACTCTCCTGTCTGTCTGTTAATGCTGAAAAAAAAAGAATCAGAAAGAGTTAACCTGTTTCTTTTTCCTATATGCCACTTATAAGTATTACATAACAATTCCTTCTGCCTGTGACAGAATCTGACCTAATGTACTAAAGAATATCCCATTACTGTATCACTAAAAGGATGAGAACAAGGTAAACGATCCTGAACAGTACAAATCTGTGCATCACTGGTCCACAATTTGACCAAAGATATGAACACAGATACCAGGAGGAAAAAAATCAACAATATTGACAGCAACTACATCTTTTTACACAGTATTCGTGTATATGAAAACACGATTATTCACAAAGATTTTCAGTTACGTTTTAATATTAAATACAAATGGAATAAGTATAATCCATTTTCAAAACTATCTAGACAAGAAAACAACCACTTACCTTCTTCTCCACTAAGTGGCTCCTCCAGCAACAAGCTATTCATACATTCCCAGTCTTTCAGTAGCTCGGTAGCACAGTCCCACATGCTGTCCACAAGGTATGCTGCATGCTCATGTAACTAAAATTTAAAAAGAGCAACGTGCTCTTAGACAAATAGTACACTAGCCTTAACTCAAAGGAATGGAAGCTTTGTTGGCACCACATACAAACTCAAACAGCATATCTGTTTGTTGAGGTCAAATGGAAAAAAGGACAAAGAAGACACTTGCCTCAGCTTGCTGTGTATAAGTTAACCTAGTTAGGTAGTATCATTAAATATTCCTCACAATAATCATTAAACAGTTTACAAGAAAATTAATTCTGAAAAGATTATATGCATTTAAGTTTAGTGCCTATTTTGACTCAATACTACATGAATTAACTACAATTATACTGGGATTTTAATTTAATGGGGGTGATAATGGTTACTTAAAACATAAAATACATGTTTAACTTATCAATTCAATATATAAGCATATTATTTCTCTTCATTCTGTGAAGCTTAAAAGGCCCTATAGCTTCCCAATTCATTTTAGGGAAACAACATTAAAATAACACCAAAAGCTGTCAGAGACATTACAAATAAAACAATGTATGGACCAACATCTTACATGAATATAGAGGGAATAGAAACCAGCAATATATAAAAAGGATAACAGATCACGACTAAGTAGGTTTTACCCTAAGAATGCAAGGTTGGTTCAAAATTCAAAAAATCAATCAACATAGTTCAATTATTAACATAATGAAGGATACAATAAAACAATCTTAAGGGACACAGAAAAAGCATTGGACAGAATTTGACATCCATTCAAGATAAAACTCAGCAAAAGGGATAGAAGGAAACATCCTCAAATAAACAGTTACACAATACCCATAACTAATAAGAGAACAGAGAGATATTGGACACTTTTCCACGAAGATCAACAACAATCCAAAGATGTCTACTCTCACCTATTCTATTCAACATTCTACTGGATGTCCTAACCGGTGCAATAATGCCAGGGAAGGGGTACCTGGGTGACTCAGTCTCTTGATTTTGACCCAGGTCATGATCTCACAGGTTTGTGTGTAAGAGCCCCGCATCAGGCTTGCGTTGACAGTGCAGAGCCTGCTTGGGATTCTCTGTCTCCCTCTCTGTCCACCCTGCTCCCAACTTGTATGTGCACGGTCGGTGTGTCTCTCTCTCTCAAAAAATAAACAAACAGTGACCAAAAAAGTAACACCAAGGAAAAATGGCATAAATGAAATGAAATAAACCTATCGTGATTTGCAATGACTTGATTGTTTTATTAGAGAAAAACTCAACAGATCTATTAAAAACTTACCAAAATAAGTGAATTTAGCAAAGTTACAGTTAAGAGGTCCATATGCAAAAACCAACTGTATTTCTATATGCAGAAACAATTAGAAAATTTAATTAAAAGACTCTAAAAGTGATTAAGTGATACAGAATATGGACACCAAAAATGTATGTTGGATTCTCTCAAATTCTTGTCAACAGGTTTTCAACCTGAAGGAGACCTAAGAGCTGATGTTAAATGTAAATCCCTATCTCCTTCTTTACAACAAAAGTGATAAAGCAGGTACCAAATACTGAGAACGAAATGCAGGGTCTGTGTTAAGAGTTTTACGTGGATTAGATAGCTAATTTCTTAGGTAACAAATTATTACCCATATTTTTACAAGGGAAATGGGGCAGAGAAAAACTAAGTAACTAAAACAAAGTTATACAAATAATAATCAGAGGACCCCAATTGGTCTTTCTGATTCCAAAGCTCATACTCTAAGCTCTGTACATAAATCCTATTATTTGAACATCTTAAGAAAAGTCAAAAGTTTTTTAAACTTTGTGTAATGGGTACAACTATTCCATCCAAGATTTTCTGTGATATGTGGAAGATTTTAAAATATACATTATTTCAACCTTTTCTCCAAATTGTTTTGAACATACGCATAAAATGAACACTAACTAACCTCACTTTCCAGAAAGAAAAAAACCAATGTCTTCACAAGGTTGGCATTTGGACCTTGTCGTCCCCTTCTTTTCATCATTCCGTCCTCCTCTGGATCTCTACGACTGAAGAGCCTACAATCAACACAAAAGATTTACTTTTAAAACAAAAAAACCGTATTTCCTAATAAAAAAAAACTGTCTGGATTCCATATTTTAAGCATCTACCTAAGGAGAGTAAATGAAACCTGGGTAGGTAGAGTACTCTACAACATGATACCCAAGTAAATAACTGCTATAAACCTTTTTAATTTCAAACTTGATAGTACTTCTAAGTCCTCTTAAATTAACTTCTCAAGTTAATTGTATGGAGTTATGAATTATTTCTTTTTAAAAACATTACTGCATTTTATGCAACCATTCCTTTTCATAAAAATATTATACTAGCGTATATCATTTATGCCCTAAATCTATGATACTCATCTCTTTAAAACTAAACATGTATTTTCTTTCTATCCTTCTTGCAATTATCCCAAAGTGTGAATTTAGTGGCCTCTTTCTATGGACATTATGGTGGTTTTTCCTTATATATAACAAAAGAGAACCATCACTGGTAGCAACCAACAGAAAAATGGAATATGAACATTTTATGTCATGTAGAACTTTCTAATAAAATGGCTTCTGCCAAATAGGCATTTTAATAAAATGTCAAAGATACATAGTTTAGTCCATGTGGTTCAAATTGTTCTCTTTAAAAGCCATTACATAACATTTGCCGAATGTTTTCTGTGGCCAAGATATTCACAATGCTATCCATACTACCTGATCTGAGATGTTATAGCAACATGAAAAAGATTGTAGGATTCTTGGGATTCTTATGTCACACTATATCAAACACTTGAGGCAAAACCTTTTAATATTTTCTAAAGCAAAACAATTACAGGCTTAAGACTAAATATTATATTTTGGGGTACCTGGGTGGCTCAGTCCGACTTCAGCTCAGGTCATGACCTCACAGTTTGTAAGTTCGAGCCCCGCTTCAGGCTCTGTGCTGATAGCTCAGAGCCTGGAGCCTGCTTCAGATTCTGTGTCTCCTTCTCTCTCTGACCCTTGCCCACTCACACTCTGTCTCTGTCTCTCTCTCGAGAATAAATAAACATTAAAAAAAATTTTTTTAGGGGCGCCTGGGTGGCGCAGTCGGTTAAGCGTCCGACTTCAGCCAGGTCACGATCTCGCGGTCTGTGAGTTCGAGCCCCGCATCAGGCTCTGGGCTGATGGCTCAGAGCCTGGAGCCTGTTTCAGATTCTGTGTCTCCCTCTCTCTCTGCCCCTCCCCCGTTCATGCTCTGTCTCTCTCTGTCCCAAAAATAAATAAACGTTGAAAAAAAAAATTAAAAAAAAAAAAAAAATTTTTTTTAAAAAACTAAATATTACATTAGGAAGGGCAATATTTGGAAGCTGACATGGGAGAAAAGAATGAAAAATTAGGAAGAGGTCAGTCTTAACATGACGATATAGATATATTTTTATATATTTTATCCATTAAAAGGCATTTCCCTTTTAAGATTTAACTTCTACAAATCAAGTGGAGAAAGGTTTAAATGTGAAAGTTACACCTTGTACTGAATAATTTTTTAAATGAGTTATATACATCTTTAGTATCAATTATAGCACAAGGAATTACTGTCATAAAAGTATACTTTACAAAATAACAAAAAAGTAGGTTTACTTTTTGTAGAGAAATTCCCCAGCTGCTACTGCTACTGGCCGGTGAGCTGAATAAACCAGATGGTAGACGTTTTCACAATCTTCTGCAGTAAGAACTTCTTCACTACTCCTAAAAAAATAAATGAGCAGGAGCAGTTTCAACAATGACTTAATTTTAAAGACACTGAGTACAACAATCCGTGCTCATACATTAAAAAACAGTACACTTTTACTAACTTCTGTTTAAAAAAAAAAGAAAAAAAAATCAACCTTATTTGAGTATCATCTGTCAGTAAAAGCTTACACTGACAAAAGAGCTGCATATTTTTTAACATCTAAGATCAATGGGAGGAAAAATTAGAGTGAATACCAAATGTACTGAAATATATGATGAAGAGAAGTGATAATGTGACAAGGATGCAAAAGAGAAATGAAGACAGAATAAAAACTAATGTAAAAAATTAAGTGGTGGCATTCTAAGAGCTTAGAGTTAATAATCACAGAAAATACTCTCTGTACTTCATAGTGATATTAAGAATATCACAACATTAAAATATACCAACACCCCAATTCTCTCACAATGATGAATACTTCATTCGCCGTGTACTGAACACCATATAAGGCAATGCAAATAGATTTTTGAAATAGTTAAAATTCAAGTGCCAAAGACCTTTAATTGCAATCTATCATTGGAAAAATCTTACTAAAATGTACTGCTCATTTCCCTGATCTCATTTTTAAAAAACAAAATAAACCTTGGGGTGCCTGGGTGGCTCAGTCGGTTAAGTGGCCGACTTCAGCTCAGGTCATGATCTCATGGTTTTTGAGTTCGAGCCCCACATCGGGCTCTGTGCTGACAGCTGAGAGCCTGGAGCCTGCTTCGGATTCTGTGTCTCCCTCTCTCTCTTCCTCTCCCCAACTTGTGCTATGTCTCTCTGTCTCTCTGTCTCTCAAAAATAAAATGTAAAAAAAATTTAAAAAAACACACAAAATAAACCTAATAAAATCTTCTTGGTAAATAAAAGTCATTATTAGGCCCATCAACCACAGTACCTCAGGGTAAACCTTGTTAAGTTCTTCCCTTATGGACTCTGTATTCAGGGTCCCGGCCTCTGGTACCTCCTTCACCCCTAATATGCAATCTAGGTTTTTAGCATTATATGTAAATTGAGAATCACAGGACCACCAACATAGAAAGAAGTCTAAGTATGTTAGATGGTTAGTTGAGGAGCTCAGATCCTTTTTGGTTTTCTGCTGTGCCCAAGGATTCCAGAAGTCTGATGTCTAAGGAAATAGTACTTCTCTTTAAGAGAAACAAAACCAAAATGTTACAATTCAAGTTTCAAAAGCATTTTGACTTACTCCATGTATAATACTGAATCGTTATTGGAAAAACCATTTGGGTCATTTTCTTTAATTTTTTAATGTTTATTTATTTTTGAGAAAGAGAGACAGAATGCGAGCAGGGGAAGGGCAGAGAAAGATGAAGACACAGAATCTGAAACAGGCTCCAGGCTCTGAGCTGTCAGCACAGACCCCGACACGGGGTTTGAACTCACTAACTGCGAGATCGTGACCTGAACAAAGTCGGATGCTCAACCCACTGAGCCACCCAGGCGCCCCAACTTGGGTCATTTTATAATTAAAAAATATATATATACTGACTCAAATCAATGTGCAGTAGTTCACTCATTTTAACTGTTTGAGAAGGAATGCTCCTGACAAGTTCCAGTGATGAAGTATGTAATAGCTGAATCAACTAAATGGCTATTATCCTTTAAAACAATATTGAAAGATATCCGTAAGGTATTACAGAGAAAGGGAGAAGCTACGGAAATACATGTAGAGTACTATTACTTTCTTATTTATTTCAGAATTATTTCAATACTTTCATAACATATACAATATTTATAATTTTTAAGTTGAACTAAAAAAGAAAATGCAATAGTTAAGAATGCTCAAAACAGCTATTATCTTACATATTAATTTAATTCTTCCTCTATTGATAATCATTTAGGCCATATCAAAAATTCTATTCTGGGGCGCCTGGGTGGCTCAGTCAGTTATGCATCCTACTCTTGATTTCAGCTTAGGTCATGAGCTCACGGTTCGTGAGACCCAGGCTCATGTCAGGCTCATGTCAGGCTAGCTCATGTGCTGCCTGCTTGGGACTCTCTCTCTCTCCCTCCCCTTGCCCCTGTTCACACGCTCTCTCTCCCTCTCAATAATAAACATTTTTTTTAATTCTATTATAAACAATGCTATATTATAGAATGCGAGCAACTAAAATTTTGAACATAGATACTGTCAAGCTTCTTCCCAAAAAGGTTGTATCAATTTATAGTCACATCAATAATGTTTAAGTACCTGTTTTTGCACAGCTTTAACAAAATAGTGTATTAGCAAACACTTTTGTATATCCGTCAAATGACAGGTTAAAAAAATGATCTCATTTTAATATACTTGTCTCTATGTGTGGCTCAACATCTTTTCAGATGTTTAAATTTTTATTTTCTTTTCTGCCCATAATTTGGTTTCCTGACTCTGGACTATTCTTGGGTTTCTATTCTTTAAATTGATTTACTGAAATTAACTCCTCTGATAAAAAAATATTTTGCCCAATCTGTCATTGGTTCTCTGAGTTTGTGGTATTTTATGTCATACAGACATTTTAAATTTTTTATGTAATTAATTCAATGATTTTTGTTATGTCTAGGTTTTATGTCAAGCTCTGAAAGATCTTGCTCAGTCATTTTACATATCAAATAAAAATATTTAATCTCCCCCAGGTTTTCATCTAGTACTTGAATGGTTTCACTTATTTGCATTTAAACATTTCATCCATGTGGAAATTACTTTTGTATAAGGAATGGGATGGGAATCCGATTTTATTTTTCCCCAAATAGAACCTAGTTGTCACAAAACCATTTCTTTTTTTTTTAAACCATTTATTTTCTTACAGGAAAATGTCACCCTCACCCTATACTAGGTTCCCTGACTCATTTGTGCTTGTCTCTATTCTTTATTCCCTGCTACTAATCACAGTCTATTCACACACCAGTACCGAAATCTAAAAATTACTATGGTTCTACAATATGGCTTAAAATGATACTGCGCAGGGGTGCCTGGGTGGCTCAGTCGGTTATATGCCAGTAAAAGAGTTTAAAAAGAGAAGAGGGAGAATTTTATTGGGAGTCCTAGGCAATGCTAATTTTAACCAAATCACTTCCAGCCATTTGTGGACACAGGTAAAAAATAATTGATTTTGGGGGGCGCCTGGGTGGCTCAATTGGTTAAGCATCCAACTCCTGATTTCAGCTCAGGTCGTGATCTCAGGGTCGTGAGATCTGGGCATGGAACCTGTGAAAAATTCTCACCTTTTCCCTCAGCCCCTCTCCCATGCTCGCTCGCTCTCTCTCAAAAAAAAAATATTTAAAAAAAAGGAAAGAACATAATCTTAGAATGAACAAAGAATATCCTTTTTTAAAAATAATACTGGGCAGTCATCACTCACTAAATGTTTTTATCACAGCTTCACTGGCTACCAATACATGATGAATTTTCCATACGAGTGTCAGAATTAGCATGGTACGTTAAAAAAATCATTTTGCAATTATTATTTGGATCATGCTAACAAACTAAATGTCCACTGACAGATGAATGGGTAAACAAAATGTGGCATAAACATACAATGGAATATTACTAAGCCTCAAAAGTAAATGAAATCCTGATACATGCTATAACATGAATAAACTCAAGACATTATGCTAAGTGAAATAAGCCAGATACAAAATTACAAATACTATGTGATTCCAGTTATAGGAGTTTCCTAAAATAGTCTAATTTATAGAGATAGAAAGTAGAACAGTGGTCACCAGGGGCTGGGGGGGAATGAAGGAATAGGGCGTTAGTGTTTAATGGGTAGAGAGTTTCAGTATGGGATGATAAAAATAGTTCTGGAGATGGATAATGGTGATGGCTTCACAACAAAATAAACATTACTAAAGGCCTCTAAACTGTACACTTAAAAAATGTTTAAAATTGTAAATTTTTATTGGCTGAGTAATATTCCTGTGTGTGCGTGTGTGTGTGTGTGTGTGTGTGTGTGTGTGTGTGTACATGTGTACACCGTATCTTATCCTTCATCTGTTGATGGGACAGATTACCTGCTTCTTAAACTTGGCTATTGTAAATAATACTCCAATAAACACAGAGGGACATATATCTGTTTGAATTAGTGTTTCCATGTTCTTTAGGTAAATACCCAGTAGTGGAATTACTGGATCCTATGGTACTTCTATTTTTAGTTTTTTGAGGAACCACCATACTGTTTTCATCTATAAAGAACTCCTACAACTCAATACCAAAAACATCTGATTAAAAACTGGACAGAGGACCTGAACAGACATTTTTACAAAGACATACAGATGACCAACAAACAAATGAAAAGATGGTCAACATCACTAATCATCAGGGAAATGCAAATCAAAACCACAATGAGGTATTACTTCACAACAGTCAGAATGGCTAGTATCAAAAAGACAAATAACAGTGTTGGTGAGGTTGTGGAGAAAATGAACCCCTGTGCCAAAGGGGAGGGGAGTGGGGCAAATGGGCAAAATGGATGAAGGGATTAAGAGGAACAAATTTTCAGTAATAAAGTAAGTGACAAGGATGAAAAGTGTATCATAGGGAATGTAGTTAATAATACTATGATACACATATTGTGGTGAGCGTTTCATAATATATATTATTTTTGAAATACTATGTTGTACACCTGAAACTAATTTAATATTATGTCAACTACACTTCAATTAAACATTTTAGGGGCACCTGGGTGGCTCAGTCGGTTAAGCATCCGACCTCGGCTCAGGTCATGATCTCACGGTTCGGGAGTTCAAGCCCTGCATCGGGCTCTGTGCTAACAGCTCAGAGCCTGGAGACTGCTTCGGATTCTGTTTCTCCCTCTCCCTGCCCCTGCCCTGCTCATGTGCATGCTCTCTCTCTCTCAAATACAAACATTAAAAAACAAATTTTTTAAAATATGATGGTAAATTTTTCTAAAAAGGAAAAAATATTGCATCACTATTACATTTGAACATAATAGAATTTTCTTTTTTAGTCTTTCTCTTTTTTTTTTTTTTTACTCTCAAGTTAGTCAACATAGCCATAGTCTTGGCTTCAGAGGTAGAACCCAGTGCTCATCCGAAAAAGTGCCCTCCTTAATGCCCCCCATCCGGGGGGGGGGGGGGGAGGTTAAATGCATAAAAGAATGTTTTAAATTCAGATTGTTTACAGAGAAATTTCAGTAAATACTATTTTCTAAAAGAGTGACAAAATATAATAGGCATATTTAATGTACTCAAGTGTTTAACTTTATTTTCTAAAAGAGTGACAAAATATAATAGGCATATTTAATGTACTCAAGTGTTTAACTTTATTTCAAGGGCACCTAAGACAGTGAAATTGGAAAGGAAACTGGCCATCAGAATGGGAACACATGAATTCCTAGCTCAGTTAAAATATTCTACTCTAATGGTTTCCTCTTCCTGTTTCTACAACCTTACGTAAGAAAATTAAACTTCTAGCTGTAAAAATTCTGTGACTTAAGTAATTAAAATTTAAAACCAGATAAATTTAAACTATATACTCTAATGTTTTATTTAAACATCTGAACATTAATAATATGCAATAAATACATACTTACTGTAAAACAAGAGTAAGTAATTTTATTGCTTGTACTGCAACATCATATTCTTTGTCAAGGGTCATAGATACAATTCTATCCTAAGGACAAAAAAAATTAAGATATTTTTAAAGTAAAAATTGGAAAAAAAAATTTTTTAAAAATAAAGTAAAAATTAGAGAAAAATATTTTCAAACAACAGGTAATTTTTAAAAACTTAAAGTTATACTAACCTTGAACCGACTGGTAAAAAGCTCCAGTTTGGAATTAAGCTCTTTGTTATAATAAAGCCCTTGTAGAGCAGTGAGACATTTGAGTCTTACCTCACCTTGCTAAATGAAACAAGAGGAGAAAATGCATTAAAACTCTGCATATCTTCAACGTGAATATTCAAGACATAAACAGTATTTTCTACTTTAAATATTTAAGTATCTTCCATACAATTCTCCAAAACTTTCATTTTCAAAACCTCTCATCCCTGATAATGCAAAAATAGAAATCAGTACATACATTTAAGACTAAACCTTTTGGGTTACTATTTCTGTAGGTCAAATGAAAATTTTTTGAAAACTTA
This sequence comes from Leopardus geoffroyi, assembly GCF_018350155.1. NCBI lineage: Eukaryota > Metazoa > Chordata > Mammalia > Carnivora > Felidae > Leopardus > Leopardus geoffroyi. The sequence goes on along the minus strand of NC_059343.1, from coordinate 102,586,935 downwards.
TTCAGAGCAATACTACCGTGAAAGACAATAGTAGAACATTTGACAGTAAGTTTTCCTTCAAAAAAAGTATTTGTAAAGGATGTATTCTAAGAACTTCAAGGCTAGTGAAAAGGTAGCCTGAGAGAAAGGTAGATTAACAAAAAACAGAAAATAAAAAAGGTCAAAGGCAAAGTAATTTATAATCTGGCAAAGATAAGTGTTTATCAAAGAGAGAAGAAAAGTTAGAAAAATTTTAAAAGTATTTAGCACTCACATATTAAGAATAAGGACTCTTCTGACTGCCCTAAGAAATGCCTGACCACCACCTCATACATGATTCTAATGTTTCGCTACAAAAAGTAATTCAAGATTGATGTCCAAATCAGTGGCCAAGATTTAAAAGTCTAGGGGACTTTTATACAGGAGACCATGTTCTCATGGAAAAGATAGAAAAGAATAAAAGAGAGGGGCCTATAGGAATGTGGTCCCAGGCATACCTATACGCAGATACTCCTCACGAATGAGAGCTGTAGATAGCTATGCCTATATGTACACAAATATTCTATAAGAGCATATCTCACCTTATCATGCATAGTCCAACCAACATACTTTAAATAACTGTCATTTAAAAAGGCATCACTATACATTTTCATCCAAATGCCAATTTCTTCAATGCAAATAGCTCGGATTTCAGCTATTGCATCACTAAATGAAGGAAAGAAAAATTACATATATTAGTGCCACTACAGCAACAGGATTTGTGATTTAGTCAAGAGACGCCAAATACCTTTATGGATTACTGGGGATTTAAAAGTAGAACTGATGCATGACACCTGAATGCTTACAGTCTATTTGGCAAAGCATAATAGTCATCGTATGAATCTTTAAAATTAAATAAAACTACAAACAAAATCGAATCCCTCACCTTTTATATCATGCCATATCCCAGCCTCTGCTCACACCTGCTGGGCACAGTGTGTTCAGAAAACAGCAGGCACACTAGTCTAGTTAGAGCATAATTTTCCAGGAGAGAATTAGGTACACATAACATTGAGGCCAAGCTAAATTTGGATTTGAATGTCAGACTAAATTTATTTTGAATTCAGCCTATAGATACTGGTGAGTTACTGAAGGCTTCTGAGCAGAGGAATAACAACAAAAGAATGTTTTAGGAAAACTTCAATAATCTCTAGGTATGAGAAATGGTGGGAGAATAGACTAAGATAATGGTGACACCAGAAACAAAAAGGAAAAAATGGACAAAGGGACATTACAAAGGAAGTGATTCAATAATTGACAAGTTGAGGAAGTGAGGGAGAAGTTGAATAAAAATGCGACCAACATTTAAAGAATAGGTTAGAGGAGAAATGGTGATAAGATTACCTATTTCTTTCCTCTGCTCATTCAAAACAGCAAAACGAAACAAAACAAAACGAACAAAAAAACCCCTTAAATCTATCCAGACTTTCCCACTGACACGCAAAACAGTAGAGCCCAGAATTGTCATGCATAGTTTCTATTAACATAGTACATCCAGGGGCGCCTGGGTGGCGCAGTCGGTTAAGCGTCCAACTTCAGCCAGGTCACGATCTCGCGGTCCGGGAGTTCGAGCCCCGCGTCAGGCTCTGGGCTGATGGCTCAGAGCCTGGAGCCTGCTTCCGATTCTGTGTCTCCCTCTCTCTCTGCCCCTCCCCCATTCATGCTCTGTCTCTCTCTGTCCCAAAAATAAATAAACGTTGAAAAAACAAAAAAATTTAAACATAGTACATCCAAAGGCAATGAAGTATTCTGTGCTCTGAGTCCTAATCATAGAAGTAGCTTCCATCTGCTGGGCAGCTATAAGTCAAGCACATTACCCCATTTTTCAGAGAGAAAACATCAACTTCAGAGCAGTTAAATAACTTGACTGTCGAGTAGCTCAATCAGTGGAAGACCTTACCTTCTAACACTGATCTTGTTCCAGTGCTCCTTCCACTGATTTATACTGCCTAAACCACTAAATACCCAAACTTGAATAGGAAAAAAGAATTACATCGAGGGCGCCTGGGTGGCTCAGTCAGTTAAACATCTCACTCTTGATTTCTTGATATTGGCTCAGGTCATGATCTGGCGGTTCGTGAGATCAAGCCCTGCATCAGGCTGCACGCTGACAGCACAGAGCCTACTTGGGATTCTCTCCCTCTCTCTCTGCCACTAGCTCCCGTGTGCATTTGTGTGCTCTCTCTCTCTCTTAGAATAAATGAATAAATTTAAACTCTATAAAAAAAAGAATTACATAGAAAAAATGTCCTGACTTACCGGTATCTATGTACAAACACTCCCTTAAATATTGCATTCATCATATTTTCTATCTCGTCTTGATTTTCCTGAAGCTGAAAAGAATACATCATTTCTTTTCAATTGTAAGGAAGGACAATGAAAAGAACTTCTAGAAGTTGTTACAAGTACAAATGCAGGTCTCCCCAGTATTTTGGTAATTAAATCTAATTTTTAACTCTACTAGACAACAGTAACCACACACAAAAAGTAACAGCTGCTGTAGATCAGGTAGCCAAAGTCCCTTGATACCTAGAATATTTGACGTGGCTTTTAATGTTTACCTGGTAGATTAGCCTTTTCTAAGGGTCACAAATTTCCACTGTAAAAAGGCACATAAGAATCTGTGAAGTAATTTATTATCACACATATCACCTATTATATAACATGTATGTTCATATCAAAAAAGCCTAACATTATTTCATTATCTTGGTCATAATCATCAGAAAAAGAAATGTTACAGTGCTTGTTCAAAGAACAAAAGATAGGGGCGCCTGGGTGGCGCAGTCGGTTAAGCGTCCGACTTCAGCCAGGTCACGATCTCGTGGTCCGTGAGTTCGAGCCCCGCGTTGGGCTCTGGGCTGATGGCTCAGAGCCTGGAGCCTGTTTCCGATTCTGTGTCTCCCTCTCTCTCTGCCCCTCCCCCGTTCATGCTCTGTCTCTCTCTGTCCCAAAAATAAATAAACGTTGAAAAAAAAAAAAAAAAAAAGAACAAAAGATATTTGAGTAAAATAACTTAGTAAAAATGAATCTCCCTGCTAAATTCTTTTGAAGGAAACAAATCGCACCTTAAATAATCAAGTAAACATTTTAAAATCTTTGTTTACTTATCTACTCCCATTATTTTAATTCAGAGTTTGAGAATGAAGACAAAATTGTTTCAGAGCTTGAGAGAAGAAAAATCTTTCACAGTTTAAGTATCAATGAGCTTTTAGATTATGTTCTGTGCTTTTGTAAAATGTATTTTTTTCTTTTATAAATACATTCTTGCATTTCCAAATAATGCTAATAAGGGCATGTGCTTCTTATATTCATTAGCACAGATAAATAGTCAAATGTACAAGGTGGTCAAAAACTTAACCCTAACCTAGAAGTATTAATATCTTATACCTGTACAGGAATTTTAATCTCAAAATCCTTTTACCTATATCCACTCGTTCTATGCTCACAATCTTAAAATAATGTCCAAGAATTGGACCATAATTTCAAGGCCTAAGACATGCATTATGTTTACCTAATAAATCTGATGAACGTTATTATCTAAATTAAGGGGCAAAAAGGTCAATTCTTCCATTTCAAATTATACAAAAAAGATGAGGAATTTAGGTAGGGGGAAAATATGGACAAGATTTTGAGGCTTTTGTTGAGTCAGGACATTTTAAAGTTATTGACTATCCCAAAAATAATCAACTAAAATTGTAGCTACTACCAACCCCAAATATGTCAAAATCAAGTAGGAATTTATGGATTACCATGGCAAATATTAACTCAACTGCATTACTAACACTTCTAAAACATCAGATCTTGCAGATTAGAAATGAGCACAAACATCACAAATATCAGACAGCAAAATATGTATCACTAATGAAGGAGGAATTAAAAATCACAAACACAACATTAAAATATTTTATTTAGGGGGTGCCTGGGTGGCTCAGTCGGTTATGTGCTCAACTTCGGCGCAGGTCAAGATCTTGCGGCTTGTGAGTTCGAGCCCCACGTCAAGCTCTGTGCTGACAGTGCCAAGCCTGGAGCCTGCTTCGGATTCTGTGTCTCCCTCTCTCTCTGTGCCCCTCCCCTGCTCACCCTCTGTGTCTTTCACGCAAAAATAAACATTAAAAAAATTTTTTAAGGCTGAAAAATAGTCTCCTCATTCAAAGTTAAATTTGGCGGTCGGTTGTTAATGCTAACTGCCCTCCTATACTACCAAAAAAAAAAGAAAAAAGGAAAAAAAAAAGGGCAGCAATTGAGACACCATGAATAGCCCATAAGTAATTTTTCACAGTGATGTCACAGAAGTAAAACCTGAATTCATCCTGACAACAAGCTTGGGGAAGAAGTTAACAGAGACATTTTCATGGCAGAGATAAATACTAAGGCTTAAAACAACTTGTCTGAATGGCCAGGACTCCTTACTTAAAACCTTGAACTCTTAATCCTAGTCCACACAGAAAAGAAAATGCATGCAAAAGGTACTGCTGGTTTGCACAGTCAACCGAACTGGACATTTAAACAACCTGAAATGTTATTTAAATTTAAATCATTCCCAAAAGTTTGATGAACTTGCAAAGTTATATGATAATTCACGGTGGCCACGTTGGTCATGGATTAACAGATTAAATATTTAATACAGGGGCATCTGGGTGCTCAATCAATAAAGCATCTAACTCTTGACTTTAGCTCACGTCATGGCTTCACAGTTCATGAGCTCCAGCTCTGTGTAGCGCTGCACGCTACAGTGCAGAGACTGCTTAGGACTCGCTCTCTCCCTCTCTCTGACCCTCCTCGCTCAAGCTCACACACGTGCATGTGCGCATTCTCTCTCTCTCGCTCTCACTCTTGATAAATAAATAAATAAATAAATAAATAAATAAATAAATAAATAAATAAATAGCATTAAAAAAAAACTCAACACAGAAGTTTACCTCCTTCCGCTTCTGTAGCAGGAGTTCTAGCCTCTCATTGGCTCGTTTTCCAATCATTTTATTCCGTTCTGCCTCATACTGTCTTTGTGTGTTATCCATATTAATGCTAAGATTTAGTGCCACATTCACCAAAGCTGTCATCAACTTCATAGCTATTTTTAAATGGAAAATGTTGAAATTAGTTTCACAGATGCAAAATTTTACAATTTAATATCAAGTTAAGAGAAATTAAGGACAAAATGGGCTGTTCTGCTTCTAACAGAAAAGAAAAATACAGCTGCTACAAATGACAACAACAAAATAAACAACAGCTAATGTGTACTGAATACTTACTATGTCAGTTACCTATGTTACAGTACTTTTCATGGATTGTCTCCTAAACCTCACAACAGCTCTCAAAGTCAAGTATTATCCCCATTTCATTCACGAGGAAACTGAAGGCCAGGGAGATTAAGGAATATGCCTGGTATTATACAGTTCATATAAGTAGTTAAACCAGTATCCAAAACTAGGCAATCTGGGGCACCCGGGTGGCTCAGTCCGTTACACATCTGACTTTGGCTCAGGTCATGATCTTACAGTCCAGGAGTTTGAGCCCCGGTGCTGACAGCTCAGAGCCTGAGGGGGCCTGCTTCAGATTCTGTGTCTCCCTTTCTCTATCTGCCCCTCCCCCACTCATGCTCTGTCTCTGTCTCTCTGTCAAAAATAAACTTTTAAAAAACCAGGTAATCTGACTTTAGACTATGCTCATATCCCACTACTCTAAACTGTGTCCCCTATGATCTTTTTCAGAGATATTTCACCTTCTAAGTAAATTTTGGTTCATATAGCAGTCATTTAGCTATCTCCATAACCAAAGGGAGAAGCAATCTGAGTGCTCATGTCAAACTATAGTGTGTAAAACTGTGTCTCCCTCTTTCTCTGCCCCTCCCCCTCTTGTACTCTCTCTCTCAAAAATAAACAAACATTAAAAAAAATTTTTTTAAATAAAGTGCTTTTTATTACACTTCCTCCAGATTCCCACCTTCTGTTACCGAACCCTGGCTCCTGAGACCAGACTTACTGTGATTTAAAACTACTATCTCACCATTTTATGCGTTTTTTAGTTTACTCCAGACTACTTCTCATTGCATAATAGAACAGCACAAAACTAAATCTTAATTTGTGGCTACTGGGTGTCTTTAAAAGGGAGCCTCAATTTTCTCTTCAGAGCTATTTCATTCCCTCAGATTGTTATTCTGATCTAAAATTATCCACCTTATGTCATCATACTTATTTTCATTTACTTTAGCCATCAAGTTCTTAATATTAAACACTACCTAAATTCATAGAGCAAGAACACATTCGTATTTTGTGACTTCCAATCTAAAAACAAAAATCCTATAGAAAGATTGCTTGCTTTTTTTTTCCTCTACTCCCTTCCCTCAGATTACCTGCATTTTTTGAAAATGGAAGACTTAGCAAAAGTACGTTTTTAATTGTACCTTTAATTCTTTAGGAAAATAAAGGATAAAAATATCCCCACACTTAAAGAATGAAAAATTTTTGCAGAAATCATATATTCTAGCATTAAGGCTTATAATACTATAGTAACAATGAAAGTCTAGTTGATTTTTTTCCAACTCAAACCAAGAAGTACATATTCAGTGATAGCGTATCAACAATTTTACTTTTAGCACAAAGGAGGAACCAAAAGATTTTATAAACACCAACACCAAAAATCACTGTTCTAGAATTATGTAAGGCTTAAAAATATAACTCATTTCAAAAATCAAAGAATTTAGCTCAGTCTAAAGTTACTCTGAAACATAAAAAAAAATAAAATAAAATAAACTTTTGTGGCGTGATTAAAGAATAAACATGATCCTGCCAGGACCATCAAACCAGGAGGGACAGTGCATAATCAGAGACAAAATAAGGGTCATTAGGACTACATATCCAAAGTGACTGACAGTCTCCCCAAATTTGCTGTCAATATTCTCCCTGATAAAACGTCTTTCAAAAACATGACACATTCCTATCCACTTCTTTTCCCCTTCTGTGGCATAGCAATCAAGTAGGTTTAACACAAGAAAATCACAATATATACTAACTATAATATACCTTTAAAAATCAAAACTGAAAATATCATTGCATTCCCAGTAATTCATGGGGCAAGGGGGGGAGTGGAGGAAGAGTGTCCTGTTGATGGTTACTCTACAAGCAAAATTAATTTGTGTGATTATTTCATTTCTATTAATGAAAACGATTTTCATCTCTAACCTAAAGAAATAGGCAAAAAAATTTTAAATACTGACCTGCCAGGGTGCTTGTATGTCGAAATGCTCTGACTTGTGAGTCAGACAATCCTGTAAGAAGTGAAATGACTGTATCCATCATGTACTCATCATATATGATGCTATACTGACACTGCCGTACTAATACGCCAATGAATTCACAAAAACTGGATTTGAACTTCTTCCACTGAGGCCCAGCCATGGTAAGTGGATAGTCTCCACTATCCTAAAAACAAAAATTTTAAACAGGAATTTCACTTAAAACACATGATTTAACAAATTTTCGCTTGTCTTTGAAATTCCCTAGGCAAAAGCTGAAAATAGACTCCTTTACCTCACCCTTCTTCTCCATTAAATCCTCAAAGTAGGCAGGAGAATATGCAAAGGTGGAGGTACCTTTGAACACTTCTCTTTAAGACCAAAATGGATATTCTGAATTCACTTTAACTAATAAAAATATATACCATTACTCAATGTTAAAAATATAAAGGTTCTCCCATCAAAGCAAAACATTATTCTGATTAACAAAGATAAACTGATTAAATTTCTTTAAAACAAAAGCATAGCAAAAATCAAACCAATGTTCTATTTTTAATGGATTAAAAATGATGAAATCATACTCTCAACCAGTCTAAATGATGTTATGATTTATAAATAATCAAAAGATTACAATGTATATTTTCATTAGCTTCAAGGACATCAGTCAAAAGACATAAACAATGACATAGTTATTTTTTTAAAATGATATAATTTTTAAAAGAAATGTAAAGATAGCTAGTATAGCCTGGAAAGACTGGTACTTGAGTTTTCTTCTACATAAAGATGGGGCATTCTCCAGTGCAGTTACATTGAGAATCCCCATAAATCATTAAAAACAAATCCTTAAAAAATAAAAACGAAGGCCAATACTCCACAGAACATCCAAAAGTAAGAGTTGCTTTCAAGAGTATCCTAGAGACTTAAGATCATTTTATTGGTACAGTTTAGTACATTTTTTAACCATGATATATTTTTCTTCTTAAGTAGACTCCACGCCCAACGAGGGGGCTTGAACTCACAACTCTAAGATCAAAAGTTGCATGCTCTACCAACTGAGCCAGCCAGGCACCCCTATATTTTGTCATCAGAGAAACATTTTTTTTTTAATTTTAGGTCATGGCATATAGAAGTTGAACTATTATTTCTCATCTGAGAACAAGATCCTAATATTCCAGAAAAAACCTTTCTTCCATATTATCTGATTAAATCATTTAGTGGCTACAATGAACTGTATCATCTTAATTGTTGTTAGTTTGCGGATACTTTCAAATCAGATTTCAGGATTCTTATCTCAAATAGCTATTTCCCTTTAGTAAAAAGGTTCTCACTAAAACATTTTGATATTAGTAAGTTAAAATAAAGTAGGCCCTCCCACCATTATCCAGTTTCATTTTCCACCTTTCAGTTACCCACAGTCAACCTCCATCCAAAAGCAGATGATCTTTCTTCTGAGGTATTGTCAGGTCAATAGTAGCCTAACACTATGTCACAACACCTATGTCACTCACCCCACTTCACCTCATCATGTAGGTAATTTTGTCATCTCACATCATCATAAGGGTGAGTACAGCACAAGATATTTTGAGAGAGACAGACTACAATCATGTAACTTTTATTACAGTATAGTGTTAGAATTGTTCTGTTTTATTGTTAGTTATTGTTAATCTCTTATTGTGTCTAATTAATAAATTAAACTTTATCACAGGTATGTATACATAGAAAAAATATAGAATATATAGGGTCTGGTACTATTTGTGGCTTCAGGCATCCACTGGAGATCTTGGAATGTATCCCCCGGGGATAAAGGAAGGGGTGGGGGGCGGGAAGGGACTGCTGTAATACCATTACTCATAATTACCTCTCAACTACTTGAAGACTGATTAATAGCACTTAGTGATCATCAAAGCCTTTTTAAACAAATCTTGTCTATCTTTTAGAATGATAGTTGAAAGCTCCTTCGTCAGAGTAAGCAAGAAAAAAAATGATCAAGTAAAACTCAAATTAGACCAGACTTTCTACTTGAAAATCCACACCGACAAGTTTTGAAGAGTAAACCTGCTGGTCCTGGAATGCAGCTGTGAACCCTGCCCTGAAGGAGCTTACATTATAGTAAATCTGTCTTTATTGGTAACAGTACTTCAAAGACATCACTGTGATAAAGAATTCACTCAAGTCTAAGCTAGTATTTTTTTATTTGTATTGTTCTTATTACTCATATTTGAAACATAAAAGATATTCTAAATAATAACGTATAGAGAACTGACCCTTAAACAACATGGGTTTGAACTGTACGGGTCCACTTATACATGGATTTTCTTCAATAAACATATGTATAGTACTGTAAATTTATTTTCTTAGTAACATTTTCTTTTCTCTACCTTACTTTATTATAAGAATATGGTATATAACATACAAATGTTTGTTAATCGACCGTTCACTGGTAAAGCTTCCAGGGAAGAGTAGGCTATTATAATAGTTAAGGGAGGGTGGGGCAAAGTTACATGCCTATTTTTGACCATGGTGGTTTGGGGGGGGGGGGGGGGGGAGAGGATTAGCATCCTTTATCCCCCCGCTGTTCAAGGGTCAACTGTATAGTCTTTTGCCTAAGGTACCTGTTCCCCAAATATTGACCAAATCTATCTTTAACAATATTCCACGATGTGTTCTTAGGCACTACATTTTATTCTTTCTTGAAGTTTTAATTTTTTGACAATAATAAAAGCTACCATATATTAAGTTCTTACTATATACCAGGCATTGTAAAATGCTAAGAAATTTTTCAAACATTACTGAGTTAAATCTTTACAACAGCCTTATGAAAGAAGTATTATTGGCCCCATTTTACAGATCATGAAACTGATGCCAAGATAACAACTTGCCCAAGATCATATCTCATCATCTGATTAAATCTGATGCCAAAGCTGTTATCCATAACACTAACACTCAGAATTTAAGAATACTTTCAAGGGTAAATCAAGATCAACATGCATAAAATTATCAAAACATTTAGGATAAGTTACCTCATCAAACTCTTCAGTCATTTTTCGAATTATTTCAGAGTTCTGCATATGTCTAAACATTTCTGCTGTGACAACTCCTGAAATGTGCAAGTGTAAGAAGTTAATATACATTGTAGAATGAATAAAATAAAGAGAACTTCTAAGTCAGCCTCTAACACTGTCAGTCTCTATAACATTTCTAACTGACTTAATCTAGTCTTACCTATAATATGTATACTAGCTTAACCCCTTTTAATATAAAATGTCATCAAGGGTGAGGCAATACCCAGAGTAACAATTAAAACTTCAAGTATAAAACTGAATAAGGAAGAGAGTGATAGGTAAAGTTCACTTTAGCCAAGTTTCCTTATTAAACACCACTATGTATAAGGCAATAACTCGTTATCCTCCAAAAGGTTTCAAATAGACAGTAAGTTGTAGTTCCTGCTCATCTTGTAATCTAGCTGGAAGTTTTAATAAAGAATAACAGAAACAGGAAGGAGGCGTCCAGGTGGCTCAGTCAGTTAAACGTCTGACTCTTGATTTTGGCTCAAGTCATGATTTCACAGTTACAAGATCGAGCCCTGAGAAGGGCTCTGCGCTGACAGTGCAGAGACTGCTTGGGATTCTCTCGCTCTCCCTCTCACTCTCACTCTCCCTCTCCCCAGCTCCCGCTCTCTCTTGGAAGGAGGAAGGAAAAAATAAAAACTATTAAATGCAATATATAAGAAATGCCCTAATGAGTGGCAATGCCAACAAAAGCTATAGGTTAGACAAAAAATAAATAAATTAGCATAAGTCAGGTGTTTCACAGAGAAGGAATCTGATAAGGACATTCAGAATTTCAAAGGAATATGGGAAAGGGGAGGAGAAACGGGGTACATTACAAGTAGTACAAGTTAGCCAGTAGAGAGATCAAGTATCAGAAAAGGGATTTCTAGAAAAAAGACAAGACAGGAAGAAGATGCACATGAACTTCCACTGATGGGGTATCAGATTATTTTTTAAAAAATCATGTAAAAACTAGATTCTCAAATTCCTATTTCTATTGCTGGATTACTTATTCCTTGCCAGTCATAGCACTATGAACACCATAAATATAGTACCATCTAAAAAAAGTGTCTTGGTATAAGAAGATTAGATATATTATAAAAATTAGATATAGGGGCGTATGGGTGGCTCAGTCAGTTAAGCTTCCAACTCTGGATTTCGGCTCAAGTCATGATCTCAGCATTCTTGAGTTTGAGCCCTGCATCAGGCTCTGTACTGACAGCATGGAGCCTGCTTGGGATTCTCTACCTCTCCGTCTCTGCCCGCCCCTCAACCTACCGTCCCCCCCCCCACCAGCTCACATGCACACTCTCTCTCTAAACATTTTTTTAAATTAGATACAATTAGACTTCTTTCAATTAACCATGATATATTTTGTATATGCACATACTTGTGTGTGTATATATAAATTTAAAAACAACAATAAAATACCATACTCTCTTTCCAACCCCAAACCAGAAAAGAACAACTGATACCTGAGCTCCTTCTCTATGGGCATGCAATTTAACACTTCCCAGTAGCGTAATAATGCCAGCAAGGCTACAAGAGGAACTAGCATCCAATGAGCCTCCTATACACCAGCCACGTGACATACATGCAGCTCTGGGAACAAGCCTATGAGGCAGGCACTGTAATCCTAGCTTTACAGATGAGGAAGCTAAAGGCTAAGGCGAAGAGAAGCTAAATACTTTGTCTGCAATGATTCATCTTCATCATGCTGCCACCCCCAGGTAAGATCAATTTCTAGTGGTGCTGTGAAGAGCCTTTACTTACCTCAACATTAAAGAACTACATGATGGTTTTAAAATATTAACAAATCTGGAAGGAAGCACCATTTTCCTTGCTAAAGAAGGACATTCTCAAAAACATTCCAAAGGTTTTTATTTTAATCTAGAATCATGGATATACCATCTTCAGAACCTTCCTACACTTTACACCCAGGTGCTATAAACTTGGCAATGCTATAGAAAGACATGTTGCTCAATCCCTGAAACAATTTCTACAAAATAAACATGGCATATAATAAATAAATCTCAAAGCAAACATGCTGCATACATTTCGACAAGTGTCCCATTTCTAAAGCTCCTCTCTGATCTCACTGACCATATAACAGCCAGAAACCCAAAAATAAGCAGAAAAAAAATAGCTGTCACAAACTCCGTGCATGTATCCCCTGGGGCAGGTGTGAAGGTGCCATTAAGACACCAGGCCTGGGGCGCCTGGGTGGCGCAGTCGGTTAAGCGTCCGACTTCAGCCAGGTCACGATCTCGCGGTCCGTGAGTTCGAGCCCCGCGTCGGGCTCTGGGCTGATGGCTCAGAGCCTGGAGCCTGTTTCCGATTCTGTGTCTCCCTCTCTCTCTGCCCCTCCCCCGTTCATGCTCTGCCTCTCTCTGTCCCAAAAATAAATAAACGTTGAAAAAAAAAAAAATTAAAAAAGACACCAGGCCTAAGGCACTGCCTTGAAATTGTAGAAGAGATGAAGACAGACTGCTAAAAGCTGATAAACTGAAAAGTGACAGCTGACCAGGAAAGAAAGAAGGAAACACTGGCCACATCCAGCCACCACAAAGCAGCCTGAAGCCTTCAGTGTAGCACCAAATATCCCACCACACCTCAATAGCTGCTAAAGGCAAAACTACAGTAAAATAACTGATGTTCATGATGACAATCAGGACTCCAAAAGCAAAAGGTTAAAGTACAATACATATACATAACGATGTTTCTAACTCGTTTATAAAAGAATTCAATTTAAATTATGCTGAGTATGTTTTGAAAGCATTTAATGAGCTTAACTTTGGATTATATGATAAATTCTCCTTTGTGGAACTTTCTTGATTCTAAAATAAATATTATGGCAGTGTTTAAATATACCTGATAATTTAAGTTTTCAACACCTTCAATTTTTAAAAATCTGGACAACCTAGTTTATGACCAAGTGTATCCAAACGCTCAACTGGCAGGCTCCTGATTCATAAAACACGCTGGTGCCAGAAAAGGAATGAATCTGATAAAGGAAAATGCTCTGACTACGGCCTTGCTTTAAAACTACAATGAGGAGCCTAACTAAGGAAACTAAAACTAACCAAACTACCGTATAACAGGGAAGACTAAACATAAAAATCAGAACTTTAGCTCATCAAGTTATTTCTGGCACCTGTTCAGTTGTTCTGCAATCAACCTTCCACTGTCAAAGAATCTAAAGAAAAAGGACGGGGCCCTTGATTACACACCACCACAAACAGGTACCTGATTTCTTCTACTCCAGAAAAATAGACTGGACGTAGACAAAATAAAAATAATATTGACATATCTCATTTATGAAAAGTGTTATTCTGATTCATCACTCTGTCATTACTACACACCCCTTGAGCAGAGTCTGCAGAATTCTGTAATACTGATTTGTGGCTACCTATAGCTGAGAAGTACACTAGGCAACTCTGTACTCTAAAGTTTTAAAGTCTCTAAAAAGACAATTTTTAAAATCTCAAAACTGACCACATTAATGAGATTATGCAGGTAAGACTCAAGAAGTTAATTTTTTATCCATCTGGACTCTCATACATAATATCTAGTATGCATGCTGCACTGAATGTTGTGATCAACCTCAAATAAAATGTATCATTTCTTAAAAGGTTACTTGTTCATAGGAACTGCTGAATTACTAAACTGTACACCTGAAAATAACAGAATACTACATGTTAACACACTGAAATTAAAATAAATATTTTAAAAACTTAACTGAAAAAGTCTTTATATAAACAGATTATCTAAATTTTACACTGAGCAGTGTAATTTTGAGAATTAGGATTTTACTCCTCTGCTACTTGGAAGAGAAAGTAATGTGAGAAGAATGTAAACTCTATTTTCAATAAAATGTCACTTTCAAAGTTAAAAAATAAAAATAAAAAAGTAAAAACTCATTTAAAAAACGTGACTTGTTTTACAACTTCAATAATAGTACTTTTAAAGTATTATTATAGAATTAAAGGAGTAGACATAAATAATTTGCTTCTTTGGATTCTCTTTACAGATTTACTTAAATCTGTCATTAACATCTTAACTTCTCAGATCTATTTTTAAGCAAACATCCCTCCTCCTGACTTATTACTAATGCCTGTTTTTGGTACCACTTTCATTTAAAAAAAATGTAATACTCTTGGAAAACTCTGTAACATTTATTTTCCTGGACACCTTCTAGAATTTCAAGGACGGACCAAGTATTACAGAGAAACAAAATAGGTCCTAACCTGCCCAGGATTTTGTCTGAATCATTTACTGATCCAGATCAGGATGTATGACACCCCCCAACTTACATAATTTTGTCTCCCTGCCAAATGTCTGCACTAAGTATTTTTGCCCCAGGGAAGACACTACTGTATTTTATATTTACCTCACTCCTACTTCAAAATCTTTTTAAATAAAGTGAAAAAAAAATTTCAACAAAACCCCACTCCGAAACTTCTCTACTTTTTAGAGAAAAAAAAAAAACTAGAAAGTTCACCAAAACCTTACTTAACTTAGTTACTTACTTACCTACTTACTTACTCTTATTCATGGCACTTTTAAACTCCCTACACTTTACAATTCCCTGCCACTTGAACCTGTATCTCTTCATTATCTTCCTCCTCCCTTCTTAATCCATTTCTTTGTTCCTAAAACCAGATGCTGAAAGTGGGAAATATATCTAATAAAAGTAATATAATAATTATAAATTGCCAAGTTTTTAGTTAACTTTCACATATGAATACAATGGTCTCAACAGAGTTTCTTTCTTATTTTGTTCTTTGCTCTTTTTTCCTTTAACATTTTGTATGATTATAATGCAAACAATTCAATATCTTGGCATTATTTTCCATGTAAAGCACTAATGTATATTTAGGTGGAACAGAAAGAGATCATTTGAGAACATTCTGCTTCCAAAATAAATGTATCTTACCTTTACAGCCTGAACACTGAATAAAAAAGTTGATGAGGTCAAGAAGTGCTATATCTCGGTCATGCTTGTAGGATTCTATCCAATCATCTACCACCGACTACAGCAGAGGAGGAAATTAAAGAAAAATTAACTTTTGCTAATGCAAAAAAAAAAATTAGCTTTTGCAATGTTCTAAGAATTAAGTGTGATTAAAGTCATTAAGATTCAACATTAAATGGTATCCCATTACTTCAAATTAATATATACATACTTGTGTACTAAAATTTAAAATTAAATTTTAACTGAATTCAATAAAATAATCACCTGATGCCACAAAATGATGATCGCTCTTCTGTTTAATCTGCATTAAAAGGAATCTGAAAACCATGGGACCCAACTCTATAAAGTGTAACTACTTACTTCTTAGTGACATTAAGGATATCCTAGAAAATATTAAACATCACACCCATTTTTTTTCACTAAAATATGGTAGTAAATATAAATAACACTTGAATATTAACATTTCAATGAAATGAAAACAAAAATCTTTTAAAAGATGTGAATGGCTGGGTCAATGAGAAAATGCACCACCAAACAATTTTTTTTCATCACTGAGCACTAATAGTCCCATGTTAATAACAAAAGCAAATTGATGGCTAAATAAACATCATAAGAAAGTAGGACAGTTCATGGATCTGGAGACTTAATATTATTAGATGACAATACTTTCCAAATAGATCTACGGACTCAACACAATCCCTATTAAATGGGGCACCTGGGTGGCTCAGTCGGTTAAGCGTCCGACTTCGTCTCAGGTCATGATCTCAGTTCCTGAGTTCGAGCCCTGCACTGGGCTCAGTGCTGACAGCTCAGAGCCTGGAGCCTGCTTAGGATTCTGTGTGTGTGTGTGTGTGTGTGTGTGTGTGTGTGTGTGTGTGTCCCTCCCTCCCCCACTTGTGCACTCTCTCTCTCAAACGTAAACAACATTAAAAAAAAAAACTTTTTTTAAAGCCTAGCTGTCTTCTTAGTAGAAATTGGAAAGCTGATCCTAAAATCCTTATGGTAATTCAAGAGACCTAGAATAGTCCAACAATCTTGAAAAAGAAACACAAAGTTGGAGGACTCACACTTCATGATTTTGAAAACCTGCTACAAAGTTACAGTAATCAAGATAATACTGGCTTAAGGATTAATGTGTCGATCAATGGAATAAAAATGAGAATCTAAAAATGGGAATCTAAAAATTTATTTTTTTTATATTGATGGTTACTTCATTTTTTTGATGCCAAGACAATTCAATGAAGACTAGCTTTTCAACAAATGGTGCTGGCAAAACTGGGTATCTGTATGCAGAAGAATGAAGTTGGGCCCTACCTCATACCATACACAAACCTTAACTCAAAATGATCAA
The DNA here is from genome assembly GCF_018350155.1 of Leopardus geoffroyi. Classification (NCBI taxonomy): domain Eukaryota; kingdom Metazoa; phylum Chordata; class Mammalia; order Carnivora; family Felidae; genus Leopardus; species Leopardus geoffroyi. The sequence goes on along the minus strand of NC_059343.1, from coordinate 102,570,307 downwards.
AGACCAAAATGTAACAGCTAAAACGATAAAGCAACTAAGTAAATCTTTAACTGTGTGTTAAGCAAACTATTCCTAGATATTAGACTAAAAGCATGAGAGACAAACGACGAATTTCACTTAATCACATTGAAAACTTTTGTATTTCAAAAGACTCCATCAAGGATGAGAAAAGACAATCCACAGAATAGGGCAAAATATTTGCAAGTCATGTATCTGGCAAGGCATTTGTACTCAAAATATAGAAACATATATTGTTGTATTGCACTTCACAGATACCGCGGGTTGTTTCGTTTGCGGGTTGTATTGTTTTTACAAACCAAAAGTTTGTGGCAACCATGTGTCAAGCAAGTCTATTGGAGCCATTTATCCAACAGCACATGCTCACTTTGGGTCTCTGTCACATTTTGGTAATTCTCTCAATATTTTAAACTTTTTCATTATTATATTTGTTATGGGAATCTGAGATCTTTGATGTCAGTATTGTAGTTGTTATGGGGCACCATAAACCGTGCCTATGTAAGACTGCGAACTTAATAAATGCTGTGTGTGCTCTGATTTCCTCACCTCTCTCTCTCCTCAGACCTGTGTAGTCCTTGAGACATACTAGTATTAAAAGTAGGCCAATTAATAACCCTACAATGACCTCCAAGTGTTTAAGTGAAAGAAAGAGTTGCACATCTCTCCCTTTAAATTAAAAGCTAAAAATGATTAGCTTAACAAGGAAGGCATGCCAAAAGCAGAGATAGGCCAAAAGATAGGCAGGCCTCTTGAGCCAAATAGCCAAGTTATAAATGAAAAGGAAAAATTCTTGCAGAAAATGATGTGTTGTTCACTGAACACATGATGACAACAAAATGAAACGGTCTTATTGCTGATATGGAGAAAGTTTTACAGGTCTGGATAAGAGAATCAAACCAGCCACAAAAGTGCCTTAAGCCAAAGCCTAATCCAGGGTAAGGCCTCACAACTCTCTTTGATTTTACAAAGGCTGGCAAAGGTGAAGAAAATGCAGAAGGAAAACTGAAGCTAGGAGAGGTTGGTTCATGAAGTTTAAGGAAAGAAGGTGTCTCCTTCACATCAAAGTGCAAGGTGAGGCAGTAAATGCTGATGTAGAAGCTGTAGTAAATTATCCAGAAAACTAGCTAAGATAATTAACCAGGGTAGCTACTCAACAATAAATTTCCAAAGTAAACAAAATAGCCTTATCGTGGAAGTAGACGCCATCTTAGACTTTCATAGCTAGCTAGAGAGAAGTCAATGCTGGTCTTCAAAGCTTCAAAGGACAGACTGACCCTCCTGTCAGGGACTAATGCAGCTGGTGACTTTAAGTTGAAGGCAATGTTCATTTACCATTCCAAAAATCCTAGGGCCCTTAAGAATTACGCTGAATCTACTATGTCTGTGCTCTATAAGTGGAACAACAAAGCCTGTTGTCAACATGGTTTACTGAATATATGAAACCCACGTTTGAGGCCTACTGCTCAGGAAAAAAAATTCCTTTCAAAATATTACTGCCTATTGACAAAGCACCTGGTCACCCACGAGCTCTGATGGAAATGTACAATAGGAGATTCATGTTATTTTTGTGCCTACTAACACAAAATCCATTCTGCAGCCCATGGATCAGGAAAATTTCAACTTTCAAATCTTCTTATTTAAGAAATACGTTTCACAAGGCTATAGCTGCCATAGTTGGTGATTCCTCTGATGTATATGAGCAAAGTCAATTGAATACCTTCTGTAAATGATTCATCATTCTATATGCCATTTAGAATATTTGTGATCCATGGGAAGAAGTCAAAATATCAACATTAACAGGAGTTTAGAAGTTGTTGATTGTAACCCTCATAGCTGACTTTGAGGGCTTCAACACTTCCAGTAGATGTGGTAGAAATTTCACTGCAGATGTGGTAGAAATAGCAAAAGAACTAAAATCAGAAATGGAGCCTGAAGGGGCCCCTGGATGGCTCAGTCAGTTAAACATATGACTCTTCATTTCAGCTCAGATTGTGATCTCCTAAGTTTGTGAGATCTAGCCGCACGTCAGCCTCTGTGCTGACAGTGTGGAGCCTACTTGGGATATTTTCTCTCTCTCTCTCTGCCCCTTCCCCCACCTTAAACATTAAAAAAAAAAAAAAGGAGAAGGAGGAGGAAATGGAGCCTAAAGATGTGACTGAATTGCTGAAATCCTATGACAAAACTTCTAACGAATGAGGAATGCTTCTTATAGACGATCAAAGAAAGTGGTTTCTTGAGATGGAATCTACTCCAGGTGAAGATGCTGTGAAGATTGTTGAAATGACAACAAAGGATTTAGAATATTATATCAACTTAAATGATAAAGCAGCAGCAGGTTTTGAGAAGATTGACTTCATTTTTGGAAGTTCTACTGTGGGTAAAATGCTATCAAACCGTATTGCATGCTACAAATAAATCATTTGTGAAAGGAACAGTCTATTGATGTGGCAAATTTGATTGTTGTCTTATTCTAAGAAATTATCACAGTCACCCAAAACTTCAGCAACCACCATCTCAATCCATGAGCAGCCATCAATCAACACTGAAGCCAGATCCTCTATCAGCGAAAAGACGACAACTCACCAGAAGCTCAGATAGTGATTACCATTTTTCAGCAATAAAGTATTTTTTAATTAAGGTATATACATACAGTTAAGGGGTGCCTGGGTGGCTCAGGCAACTGAGCATCCGACTCTTGATTTCAGCTCAGTTCATGATCCCAGGGTTGTGAGTCCAAGCCCGCGTCAGATTCCACACTGAGCATAGAGACTACTTAAGATTCTATCTCCCTCTGCCCATCTTCCTGACTCACACTCTCTCTAAAAACATTTAAATATTTTTTAAAATTCTGAAAAAAGTATATACAGTTTAGACATAATGCTGTTGCACACTTAAAAGAGCACAGTACTGTATAAACATAACTTTTATACATACTGGGAAACCAAAAAATTCATCTGACTTGCTTTATTGTGTTATTTGCTTTACTGCGGTGGTTTAGAACCAAACCAACAATACCTCTGAGGTATGCCTATCTGAAGAACTCTTACGGGGCACTTGAGTGGCTCAGTCGGTTAAGTGGCCGACTCCGGCTCAGGTCATGATCTCACAGTTTGTGAGCCCCCCGCGTCAGGCTCTGTGCTGACAGCCCAGAGCCTGGAGCCTACTTCAGATTCTGTCTCCCTCTTTCCCTGATCCTTCCCCACTCACACTCTGTGTGTGTGTGTGTGTGTGTGTGTGTGTGTGTGTGTGTCTCTCTCTCTCTCAAAAATAAATAAACATTAAAAAATTTTTCTTACAATTTAATAATTTTTAAACATCAAATAATCTAATTAAAAATACAGAGAGGGGCACCTGGATGGCTCAGTGGGTTAAGCATCCAACTCTTGATTTTCGGTTCAGGTCATGATCTCACATTCATAAGATCAAGCCCCACATCAGGCTCCATGTTCAGGGTGGAGCCTGCTTGGGATATTCATATTTTCTCTTTCTCTCCCTCTCTCTCCCTCTCTCTCTCTCTCTCTCTCCCCTCCACTCCCCCCCCCAAAAAATAAACATTAAAAAATAGACAACGATTCTGAGTACAGTTCTATACAGAAGATAAACAAATGGCCGTTAGCTCATCAAAAGATGCTCCATGTAACTAGCCATCGAGGAAATGGAAATAAAAAGTATAAGATACCACTTCACACCCACTAGGATGGCTATAATAAAAAATACAGACAGTGACAAGTATTGGCAAGGATGTGAGAAACTGAATGCTAAAACACTGCTGGTGAAGAACATATAACGGTGCTGCCACTTTGGAAAAATAGTTTGGCCGCTTTTCAAATGGTTAAAAAGTTACTATATGATCCTGCAACTCAACTCCCAGGTATGTATTACCCAAGCAAAATGAAGATGTATGTTCAAACAAAAACCTGTACAATACTTGTAACAGCATTATTCACAACAGCCAAAAAGTGGAAACAAACAAAATGTGCATCAAAAGATGAATGGATAAACAAAATGGAATATTTGGCAATAAAAAAGAATGAGGTTATGATACATACAATATGGATGAGCCTTGAAAACATTATGTTAAGTCAAAGAAAAAACTCAAAAAGGACCAAATATTGAATGGATCATATATATGAAATGTTCTGAATAGGCAAATTTATAAAAAGTCAATTAGTGGTTGCCTAGATGTGGGGCAGATGAAGAGAAAATGATTGCTAAGAGGCACAAGGTTTCTTTCTTTAAAAATATCTTAAAATTAGGGGCACCTGGGTGGCTCAGGTGGTTGAGCCTCTTGACTTCAGTGCAGGTCATGATCCTGAGGTTCATGGGTTCCACCCATGCATTTGGCTCACTGCAGTCACCACAGAGCCCGCTTCCGATCCTCTGCCCACCTCGCCTTCTGCCCCTCCCCCGCTCATGCTCTCTCAAAAACAAAAAAAAATTAAATTATTGTAAAATTAGATTGTGGTGATGGCTACACAACTCGGTGAATATACTAAAAACCACTGAATTTCCATTGTAAAGGGTGAATTTTATGGTATGTGAAGTATGTTTCAACATTATATTTTCTGTAAATAGGACAGAGCTAAAAAAAATAAAGCAGCACTTTATTCTTTGGGGGACAGAAGAGGAAACCACAAAGCTGATGAAAATTATTTTTAAATAAACCAAGCTTTAAAAATTAGGATGAAAAATAAGAGCTACTAAAAGAACCAAAATGTCAAGAGGGGAAAACACTGAACTTCTGTACCAACAAATATAAAACCTGGGTACAAACTAAATGAATAAAATATGTACAATTTGATATACATTAAAGAAAATAAAAAGGAAGTATTATCTAAGAACTACCTGGCTCAGAGAATGAGAAGAAATCTTCTACAATTTTACCTAACTTCTAGATCTCAGTCCTTTTCTGTACTTTACAACAGCTTAGGTATGTTAACTAAATCAATTTAACACATTTAGGATTATTCCCAAATATGATACAATTAATAAATGCCAAGAGAATATATTATAGGACTGTGGGAGCTTTAAAATATGGCCCAAAATGTTGGACACTGTTCTTCAGTAAGAAGTGGGGTCTATCTATGTTCCCTTATCTAGGACTGAAGGCAGTAAAAATGATGCTTCCAAAGGTAAGTCACTGAACACCATTCAACTGCATTGGGTTCTCGGAGCACTAGAGAACTAGATGCTCCTGCTCAGGACACTATCCAAACCCAGAAGCCATAATGTAAGAAACCCAAGCCACATGCAAGAGCCATTTGTGCACACTCCAGGTAACAGTTCCAGCTGTGCCCAGCCTTCAAGTCACTCCAGACTAGACACCAAACATCAATAAAGAAGCCTCCAGATGATTATAGTCCCTAACTGTTTATGTAACCTCCAAGCATTAAAGCTGTGTCAGGTAAGGCCGCCAGCCATCATGGATAGGAGCATAGACAATTTCATCCCTATTTAGTTCCATCTGAATTCTAGACCAACACAGAATCATTAAGCCTAATAAAATGATTGTTCTCTTAAATCATTAAGCTTGGAGTGATTTGTTATGCAGCAACAGATAAGTGAACAAGGGCTATTTTCATTAATAAAGATACAAAAATATTTAATGAAATCTTACAAAAAGATCACATCACATTAAAAGGTTACTGAGAAAGATCAAATAAAATTTGTACTAGGAATACCAGGCTGGTTTAATAAATACAAGCTAACACATTAAAATATTTTAAAATTTTCATCATCAAGTAACTTGCTAAAAATCTATTCAGTAAGATTCAACATATATTATCTACTAGAACTAAGGGCATAGGCATGCATGATCCCTCCTTTTTTAAAATAAAAACTATTTGAAAACCAGTGGCCTGTCTTATACTTACTTTCATATATAATAATACACAGTCCCTGATCAAGAAATTAATAACCCAGAAGCATTTTCAGACATATGCATACCTATAATACAATATACTAAGTGCTATAATGGAAAGAGGAGAGTAAGAAATATATTCAAGGAAAGAAAGAGACAGAGCCTGTGAATGCTTCTCAAAAGAGTGACGTATGATTTAAGTCAATCTTATGTGATACTGAAAGAAAGAGAGAAAAAAAGAAAGAAAGAAAGAAGAGTAAAGAAAAGAAAAAAGAAGAAAGAAAAGGAGAAAAGAAAAGAAAGAAGGCTATTCCAGGCAAAGGGAAAAAACGAAAAGAAAGGTGTGGGAGTGCCGGGTAGGGTGGAAGCAGAGTACATACTGTGGCTAGGGAAGAGCAAGCACACCATAAAAAAAAAATCAGGGCTGGAACTTTTAGATAAGGAAGAACTGTTGGAAGCTTGTAAACAGGAGACTTCCTTGATCAAATTTTGTATTACCAAGATAACACAAGTAAGAGTACACAAAACAAACTAGAGGTAGAAGACAATTCAGGGAAATCAATGGAGAGATACTGTGGACATTCCACTTTTAAGGGTGAAAACACTTTTAGAAATAGAAAAACAAATAGCATAGAGGTACAATCTTCATATGTGACAAACCATAATCACAAAAATAAAGAAAACGTTCATTCTTTAAACACTGAGATACCATTAACAAAAAAATTAAATATAAAGTGAAATCCTCACATTTTCTATTAAAAAATTTTGATGAGCCAAAAAGTTAAACAAAAACCCTACAGACCAGACAAAATTAGAACAGTCTAATTAGCTGTGGATATAAGTTGAGACTTCTGATGTTAACAAAAATGAAAGATACCAGAAAAAAGATTAATGCATTTAACAGCTTAAAATAAAATATTATAGAAAAAAAGTATAATATAAAAATAAAAAAGAAAGTAATGAAATACTATATATGATGTAACTGAGACAATTTATTTCTTTGATAAAATTAAACCATGGGAACAACAGAGAGGGGGATAACTTTTTAAATTAGGGAACAACTAAGTAAACCATAGCACCGTAATATAATTAAGATGTTATTTTTTAAAATATCAAATGTATATATGAAATAGTCATTTAAAACATTAAAGAAATAAAATCCATACCCTCATCACAACTATATAAAAAGCAAACCATAGATGAATAAGTGAAGGCAAATTCAAATTTAAAAAATCATGTTCCTCTGTACAACTGGTAACAGCTCACACAATTTTTATTATACATGTAAAAATGTTGTTTATTAGTCCTAATTGATACTTAAAATTTACTTACAAAACCATACATATTAAGTCCATATTTATAAACAAGAATTATATTTACTTTTTAATAACACAAAGCTTAAATGGCTAGTTCTCCAAAATCAATCCATGTGTACTTTTTTTTGATTAAAATTAATTCTCTGAAAATGATTCCTTGTAGCTTTTATAAAGTAAATAATAACCTTATTAAGCATGTATTTTCTTTGAGTATAGTGTTTATTCAATTTTTTAGAACAGTACAGGTTTAGTCTCCAATGTAAAGCCTAAATTCTTCTCGTCACAAAATCATGCAGAAGAAACAAAATTAGGATGACTTGACATGGATATGACTCTCACTTTTTACTCTTCTGCTAAGAAACAGCACAAGTAATAAAATGTGTAATAGATAACAGTGATCAACATAATTCAATTCACTAAAGTGGATGGTGATTATATTAGGTCACTCAACCAAGAATTCTATATGAGCAAAGGACTTCATATTTTAATGGTAGACACATAAATTCAGGGGAAATTAAAACCTCATAGTTTACATCAGCATATTTTTTGAGCAAAGAATTTTTTATTATATACCATGAAAACAAAATAATGCAGTAGAAAATGACAAGACACAGCTTAAAGGTCTTATGTCTGAATGGACAGATCCCTAGTTTTGATGACTTTATTGCTTTTTTCTAATAAGCAGTGTTAGAAATTTTTTAAATGCAATTCAAAATCCCCAGCATTTCATATAACTCACTAAAGTTTAAAATGTACAAATGAACTGGGAAGAATACGATAAACATTACCTGCATAGCACTCTTGCCCATTTTAACAACTTCAAACAACATCATGTTTTCCACTCCATTCTGTTGGTGATGACCATTCATTCGGTTTGGACCAGAAGGAGGTTTTCCTCCTCCATTTCCACTTTTGCCCTTTTCTCCTGGGCCCTTTTTGCCTTTTTTACAAGTCTGCATAAAAATACAAGTTGGGTAAGTTATATCATTATCCTTGAAAATTCAAAACAAAGCTACGGCAGAAGCAGTTAAAAGGGTACATAATTATAACATGCCTAAACCTGACCTAAAGAGGAGTGCCATACACATATGTTGAGACAGCCTCTTTGTGGTATCATTTTGTTTACTTATCCTATCGGACACCTCACATGAGGTTGCAGTTAGGAGCACAGTCTCTGCAGACTGACAGACTGCATGGGTCCAAATTCTTACTCCTATCAGCTGAGTGATATTGGGCAAGTTACTTAACCACACTGCGCTGCAGACTTTCTCATTGGTAAAGTGAGGATAAAACTGTGCCTACTCATAGGGTTGCATACTTTAGGGTGCAGACTAGAGTGGGCAGCAAGAATAACAAAACACCTCATCAAGTAAGTAGCTCATATTTAGTTCAAACTTTTAAATTCTATTGTTAGTCTTACAAATTATTGTGGCGGACTGACAAAGGAATTCTAAAAAGGATGAACAGGTGTATCAACCTCATTCTCATTCTGGATAAGTGAAGGCAAATTCAAATTTAAAAAATCATGTTCCTCTGTACAACTGGTGATAGCTCAACACTTATTTATCATGAAAATTCAGTTAATGAACACTAGGGAAACAAAGGACCTTTATAAGGAAGCTGTCAATATTGGGGGGCTGGGGGCTTCATAAATCAGTGAAAAGGTTGCCTACATGCCTCAGTTATAAAATACCTCCCACGGCCTTTATACCTTGTTATAGAAAAGCAAGTCATTCCCTAACTCAGAGTCCTCATTTCTAAAATGTCAGAGTTGTATTAAATCTTTACAGATTAGAATAGATGATTTCTAGGTCTCTTTTCAACCTACACGTTTCTATGATCTAGAGCAAGGATCGGCAAACTTTCTGTACAATACCAGACAGTAAATATTTCAAGCTTTGCAAGCCACATTCCATCTCTGTCACATGTTCTTTGTTTATTTTTATAACCCTTTAAAAATATAAAAGCCATTCTTAGCTCATGGGCAGTATAAAAACAGGTCATAGTTTACAAACCCCCAATCTACCGCCAGGTCTACAAATGTATTTCTGCTGACAGCCCGTATGGGTCTATACTTTGTTCCATAGAGGGTCCTTCCTCAAGAGTCCAAAACCACCCTACTCATAATAACTACTTCAAACTCCTTCCTAACAATTGAAATATATTACTTGTTAACTTACATTATTTTCTTAATGAGACGCAGCCTTTGTGAAACTAAGTCATTAATTACTAATTGTAGAATGAAAGGTTATTGTCCCCAGTAGAAGGATTTCAGATAAGGGTGAAAGAAAAAAATCAACTACCGGGAGTACACTAGAAAAGTATAAAATGTTAATGTTAATTAAACGGAACTATATATTTGCAATCTATCTATCACATGCTTCAATACTCCCTGTTGGTATGGAAAACTAATTAGTACAATTAAAATGGTTCAATGAATATGCTATGCTAGAAAACAACATGCAAGGAATAATAACACAGGAAGTACAAGAAGTAAACATGCTAACCTGGGTACAATCTTCTAGATGAAAAACATCTCTAAAGAAAGACTATGAGCTAGCATACTACAGCGGATTAAGAGCACCATCTTTCAACATGTGGGCTCAAATCCTTTAAGCACTGGACTTCTCTGGACCACAGTTTCCTATCTATAAAAATAAGGAAGATTTCTAATCCACAGGGTGGTTCAAATATTAAATTAGTTAAACAAACATTATTATTAGCATAGTGCTTGGGATATACATAGTATAGTGTCAAAACATAGTTACCAGGGCGACTGGGTGGCTCAGTCAGTTAAGCATCTGACTCTTGATTTCAGCTCAGGTCATCATCTCACAGTTCGAGATCGAGCCCCACATCAGACTCTGTGCTGACAGAATCTGAGGGATTCTCTCCCCACCTCTCTGCCCCTCCCTCCCTCGCATGTATTCTCTCTCTCAAAATAAATAAAACTTAAAAAAAAAAAAAAACATAAGTTACTATTATAATAAATCCTTGACCTGACCCCTAACACCTCACTCATAGCAGTGGCTTATATAAAGTTAACCTGTGGCACAGTAACTTTGGGGAGTCCTCTATTCAGATGCCACTGTTAGTCTTATCCTACCTTGTAAATGAAATCAAAGTCAAAAGCAGATTTTTAGTTTTGCAAGATATTTGTGGAACAAGAAAACATGGATTTATAATGAATAAACCATAAACTACCCACTAGAATTACAGTTGTCTTTGGATAGTTCTGAGTTAACATTTTATTCATTCACACTTTTTCTGTCTCAAAACTTCCACTTTTTAACAGACTAAAAAAGCATATGAAATTATGAAACATGGATTATGTGAACTCTAAAAATATATTCCAAGGACTAGTTAAATAAATTATATTCCATACATAAAATGTGATGCCTTGACATTAGAAATTACAGCAAAAATTCACTGATAGGAAAGCTGCTGACAACATACTATTGAGTTTTAAAAGCAAATTAAGCAGTCTGCATAGTATAAACCCATTTAAGTAAAATTCTACGTGCATGTTTATAGACAGGTATATGTATAAAAAAAGTATGTTCATCAAAATGTTTAAATAATACATTACTTCTGTATGATAGGTTTATAGGGAAATGTTACTTTGTTCATTTTACATTTCTGTTATTTAGACTTTAAGTAAATATGTCATAAGAAAATATAAATCCAAAATTCATTTTGGGAAAGAAAATGGTTAACAAAAATGAATCAGCTTTTGTACAATGTATTCACACACATGCACAGGGTCAAGTGTACTTTCCAAATCATCAAAATAATTCACCCATTCACCAAGTTGTCCAGAGCCCTCAGGCTAACTACTCATATTCTAAACTTGCATTCTATTGACTCAGAACCTTACTTTGTTAGTTTTTATCCTTGGCATTATTTATAAAGAGTGAAACTCTTGTCAACTGTAACCTATTAGACTTGAACTGGTTATAGGTTACATCTTTAGAATAGAACATCTTATTATTGCTTTGCTTTATATTTGACTACTCATGTGTAAAGCCAACAAAATATTACATTGTGTTTAGCATACTGTGCTTTACAAAAGAATCTATTAGAAATGGAAACAAGTGTTGGCAAGGATGTACAGAAAAAGGAGCCCTCGTGTACTGTTGGTGGGAAGGCAAACTGGTGCAGCCACTGTGGAAAACAGTATGTAAGTTTCTCAAAAAACTAAAGCTAGATCTACCCTATGATCCAGTAATCACACTAACGATTTGGGTACTTACCCAAAGAACACAAAAACACTAATTCAAAACAATATATGCACCTCTATGTTTACTGCAGTATTATTTGCAATAGCCAAATTATGGAAGCAGCACATCAACAGATGTCCATCAATAGACGAATGGATAAAGACAAGGTAGCATGTACATACAACGGAATATTACTCAGCCATAAAAAAGAATGAAATCTTGCATTTGCAACAACATAGATGGAGCTAGAGAGTATAATGCTAAGTGAAATAAGTCTGTCAGAGAAAGACAAATACCATATGATTTGACTCCTATACGGAATTTAAGAAAAAAGTGAACAAATGAAAAAGAGAGAGACAAACCAAGAAACTGACTCTTCGTAACTATAGAGAACAAACTGATGGTTACCACAGGGGAGGTATGTGGAGGAATGGGTGAAATAGGCAATGGGGATTAAAGAGTACATTTACCATGACGAGCACTGAGTAATGTATAAAATTATTGAATCACTATACTGACACCTAACACTAATGTAATACTGTATGTTAACTATACTAGAATTAAAATTAAAAACATAATAATTTTTTTTAAAAAAAAGAAACAATGATGTGTTATTAATTTCAACTTTACAGTAGTGGAAATAGATAATCAAAAGATATTTGACCCAGGGGCACCTCGGTGACTAAGTCAGTTAAGCATTCAACTCTTGATTTTAAGCACCCAACTCTTGATCCATGGTTCATGGATCAGGTCCTGCATCGGGCTCTGCATTGATGGCACAGAGCCTGTTTGGGATTCTCATTCTCTCTCTCCCTCTCTCCCTCCCTCTCTCTGCCCCTTCCCTGCTTGTGCTGCCCTTTTTATTTTCTCTCTCTCAAAAAAAAAAAAAAAAAAAAAAGATATTTGGCCTAGAAGCCAAAGAAACCATATGTGTTCAGAAGGTTTACCACACCAATCCAGGAAAAAAGCATTTTTAAAAGAGAATATCTATCTGACTGGGGCTGCAAGAGTCAGTCAGTCTGACTCTTGATTTGGACTCAGGTCATGATCTCATGGCTCATGAGTTCAAGCCCTGCATCATACTCCACATTGACAGTGCAGATCCTCCTTGAGATTCTCTCTCCCTACCTTTCTCTCTTTCAAAATAAATAAATTAAAAAAAAAAAAAACAAAATAGAATATCTGAGATACAACTAAAACTATATTTGTGTGTGTGTGTGTGTGTGTGTGTGTGTGTGCGCGCGCAAATGACCTTAAGAACCAAAATAAAGTTATAGTCTGTACATACCTTTCCTTTGCCTTGCTTTTGGTTTTTTCCTTCAATGTCTTCAAAATCTGTGTCAGAAGAAAAATGTGTTTCTGACTCCCTGTGACAGAAAGATAAGCAATTATTTAAAACTTTCCTTATGGGGCATCTAGGTGGCTCAGTCGGTTAAGTATCTGATCTCTTGATCTCAGCTCAGGTCATGATCTCATGGTTCACTGGATCAAGTCCCACATCGGGCTCTGTGCTGACAGCAGGGAGCCTGTTTGGGATTCTCTCCTTCCCTCCATCTCTGCCCCTCCAGCATGCATGTTCTCTCTCTCTCAAAATAAATAAATAAACTTTAAAAAAACAACAAAAACATTTCCTTAGAAATACAGGTGGAATTTAGGGCACCTAGGTGGCTCGGTCAGTTGAGCATCTGACTTCAGCTCAAGACATGATCTCACAGCTTGTGAGTTGGAGGCCCACCTCAGGCTCAATGTTCTCAGTGCAGAGCCCACTTCAGATCCTGTATCCCACTCTCTCTCTGCCCCTCCCTCACTTGCGCACTGTCTCTCAAAAATAAATAAAACTTTTTTAAAAAACATTGGTGGAGTTAATAATTTTTGCCATATTTTCTAACAGAAAGGTTTGATTTATTCTTTTCAATTATTTTCAATTAATTCTTATTCATTAAATATAATGAAGATGCTTCCCCAAATCATCATACCACAGCACATTCCCAAACATAAAATTACATAACTACAGGGGCGCCTGGGTGGCGCAGTCGGTTAAGCGTCCGACTTCAGCCAGGTCACGATCTCGCGGTCCGTGAGTTCGAGCCCCGCGTCGGGCTCTGGGCTGATGGCTCAGAGCCTGGAGCCTGTTTCCGATTCTGTGTCTCCCTCTCTCTCTGCCCCTCCCCTGTTCATGCTCTGTCTCTCTCTGTCCCCAAAATAAATAAACGTTGAAAAAAAAATTACATAACTACAAAAACAATAATCTGAAACACAAATATCTAAACATTTTTTATTTTGTTAATTTTAACCAAAATACAAAAACAAAACCAATGGTTCTCAAAATTTTAACCCTAGGAATTGTGTTCTGTTGTAATGGCTGGTTTCATTTTCTGATTGAAACACCATTGTGCTCAAAAAACTGTATTTTAACACTAAGAACTAGATGAACTTAATATTAGGGAATTTTAGCAATATTAAGGATCCTCTGACCACTCCTCTCTCACTCAAAAAATATTTGTATATCTAAATATAACTATACAAAACACGTATTTCTGAAAGGTATATATAAAACATTTTTACAAACTAAACCATTTGAAATACAGGTGTGCTAATTGATCAAAATCCTTTTTGAAATAAAGAGGTGGTAAGCTATACAGTCAGGAGAACTGATTCTAGTAGTAAGAAACTGTGTGATCTTAAACAAGTGACAATCTCTCAATCTTCTCATCTACAGACAATGTATATGCAAGAAAGAATGAAATCTCTCAAGTCTCTTCATTCTCGTACAAGAAGTAAAGTTGTCCTTTATTTTGGAGAAGGTGGGGTGTTTTGTATTATCTGGATTTTCATACACATGAGGAAGAAGACTAATTTAAATACATATGTGTAATGCTTCATATATATGTAAATATGGGTCTCTGTATCTAAATAGTACTAACATAATCTCATTTAAATGCTTAAGCCAAGGCATACTTGGAATTTGGGTCATAATGGATTTTAGGATTGAGCCACACCCATAAAAGATAAAAGTCTGCCACTCCAAATATGTAAACCTCGTACCAGTTTTGCTTAAAATAAATGCAATCAAAATTTAAAGCTATCTTTCTAAAGCTAGTCTTCTCTAACTAGATTTCTTTTATTTCCATTTTTATTGCCACAATAACCAGTTGTCCGGAGGCTATGAGGTAGGAATACTTTACATACGTATAATAATGCTTAAGGTGCTAGCAGGGAAAAAAATTACTATTTATAGCACTCAGATACAAAGTAATTTAAACAATGTACCGAAGATAGTGGCAATCTTAACTATCTCCTATAATGCTGTGAGGAAAGGGCTTATAATAAATACCATTTCCCAGAGTTAATGCACCAAAACCTAAACGACTACTATAATATTAACCCTGAAAAACTCATGCCTGTTACATCTTAGGAAGATTGTTGTCATCAATATTCTCCCCACATACCTATATGGTCTTGCAAAAAAAAAATGTTTTTAAGGATCTGCTGAATATAAATAATACTTCTTCCTTCCCAAGACATCTGTGGGACACCATCTCTCTTAGAGAGCTCAGGAACTGCAGTAAGTCTGCAAACAATAACTAGTCTTCACAATATTCCAATGGCCACAGAGTAATCACAGGCTCAATTACACTCCTAATCCTCATCTCCAGGCTATCCCAACTAAAAGAATGAGCCACTAGAGGTTTGATTACAAACTGGAAAACCTTATGAAGAAATCTGGAGTAATCAGGATAAGAGTCTAAAATATCCCCAACCAGAGAAGAAATATTCTTGAAAGTCTGTCTTCCTCCAGTGTTTTCCTCTGCTTTTAAGATCAAAAGAACACCACCACCTATCCTAGGTAAAATAGCCTATGCTAGTATGTTTATGGAGCATACGAGGTTAACCTTTTAGTGGCTTGAAATTTCATGAGTCATCTATCATATGACTGAACCACCCACTCCTTTCTCTTTACCCTGGCTCCCATCTCATCCCCCACCAAATAGTGCTATTCTACCTCCACAACAATTCCCACTTATCCATTATCCTATTTCAGTCCTTAATTACTTGAGATATTCTAATAGTAGTCTAGTTTATAATATGAACAGTCTTTTTTTTTTTAATTTTTTTTACGTTTATTCATTTTTGAGAGAGAGTGTGAGTGGGAGAGGGGCAGAGAGAGGGAGGCACAGAATCTGAAGCAGGCTCCAGGCTCTGAGCTGTCAGCACAGAGCCCGACCCGGGGCTTGAACTCAAAGACTGCGAGATCATGACCTGAGCCGAAGTCGGATGCTCAACCGACTGAGTTACTCAGATGCCCCTATAATATAAACAGTCTTAATTGGCTCCAATATTAATTAACAATTTAAGAAATTTCCTAATTTTACAATAGTCAAACCAAAAATTATTTTTTCCTAAGACTATCCCATAGCCTCCCTCAAACAAAAATAAGAAATGTCCCTCAAGAATTTTAAAATAGAATTAATAAACACTGGGATTGAAGTCACATTAAAAAACGTACTTTGAAATATTGGCAACATCCCAATAGAGCCCCCATAGTCTCCATTGAAAATAATAAAGTTATTTCAAAAATGAAAACCTAGGAGCGCCTGGGTGGCTCAGTCGGTTGAGCATCCAACTCTTGATTTCAGCTCAGGTCATGATCCCACGGTTGTGGGATGAAGCCCTGAGTCTGGCTCCACGCAGAGCATGGAGCCTGCTTAAGATTCTCTCTCCCTCCCTCTGCCCCTCTCCCCTGCTTGCGATCCCCCTTTCTCTCTCTAAAATAAAATTAAAATTAAAAATTTGTAATTTTTATAAATAAACATGAAAATCTATACAGCATCAAAAGTAGACACTGGCAACCATTATGTACAAAGGTATCTATCTAATGTTTTCACAATTTTTAGCAACCAAACTATTTTCAAATCAAGTCTTATAAAAATTCCAACAGCAAATATACTATGGTGTATATGTGTGTAAAGTTAAAGGGATCCAAAGGCAGTTTAAAGTTTCACTTTTCACTGAGGCACCTCAGGAAACTGCAGCTTAGTGTGAAAACTACTATTACATACAGTAGCTCAAATTCCTTCCTACATCAAATACTAAAAAGTAGTTAGAATAAAAGTTGAATGAGGAGTATAGGTAGCTTTTAGAACAAGGGTAAAAGAAAATATCTACGTTGAAGTTACTTTATGGACCACTAAGCATGTAATTTGTTTCTGGAAAAAAATATGAAGAGTATATCCTACCCTCCCAGATTTGTTTTATCCTATTATCATTGGATTTTGTAACAAAAATCTGATATTACATCCTAAATGCTACTACGTGGTACATATTCCTTACTAATGAGAACACTGTACTTTTTAAGAATTTCACAGCACTCCCTCAAACAGTTTGCTACTGTAAAACCAAGTACAGATTCAAAGAATCGCATGGCAAAATAATAAATTAAAAAATAAATTTAACACATAGTACAGAAAACCATGGAATTGCTGTTACAGAGACAAACCAGCACTGATATAAACTGTTTCAAAGTTACATGCTTATCTTCTATCTTATATGTTAGATCTTCTGAACTAACTTTAACTGAAATTAATATACTAAATTTCCCATTTCGTGGAAAAAGCAAGTATTGAAAAATTTTCATAACATACTTACTGTAGTAGATTAAAATCAGTTGGTATTTCTGGAGCTGCTATCATTTCTTTATCATCTTCTGGAACACCCCAATGTCAGAAATATATTCATATATTTACGTGGGTAAAATGATGGTTTGCTTCTTTCTTCTAAGACAAACAATTCCTTTAAGGGAAGGGATGCCATATTTATTACAAACAAATGAAAAATATTGGGAAAGATATCCATACTCAAAAACTAGATTTCCAGGGCACCTGGCTGGCTCAGTTGGTAGAGCATGCAAGTCTTGATCTCCAGGTTGTAAGTTCTGGTATAGAGATTACTTAAAATCTTAAAACAAACAAAAACAAAACAAAACAAAACAAAACAAAACAAAACAAAACAAAACAAAAACTAAATTTCCCAGTGCCTGCTACTGTCCTTTAGTAAATAAGGATTTTTTTTCCCCTTGCATTTGACTGCTTTTTCTAGATGTGGATTTGTTATAAACAGATGTAGCCCCACCGTAGCAACAACAGTTACAAAGAAAAAACACTGTATTACAGACAATTATTTTTAAATTTTGTTATGATTCTCTCTCTTTGGTCTCGGCCACAGAAACGAGATGATGAAGGGGATGTAATCATTTGGAAAGTGTGGCAATAAGACGCACACATTGTGCCGCCACTGTGGCTCCACGGCCTACCACCTTCAGAAGTCAACCTGTGGTGGGGCGCCTGGGTGGCTCAGTAGGTTAAGCGTCCGACTTTGGCCCAGGTCATGATCCCATGCTTCATGGGTTTGAGCCTAACGTCAGGCTCTATGCCTCCCTCTCTGCTCCTCCCCTGCCTGCACTCTGTCTCTCTGTCTCCCAAAAATAAATACATATTTTTAAGAAATTTAAATTAAAAAAAAAGCCAACCTGTAGCAAATAATCCTGCCAAGGGGAAGAGAAAGTATAACTGGAGTGCCAAGGCTAAAAGATGAAACACCACTGGGACGGATCAAATGAGGCACCTAAAAATTGTATACTGCAGATTCCAGCATGGATTCCGTGAAAGAACAACACTTAAACCCAAGAGGGCAGATGCTACAGCATCTGTTTCATCCTAAGGATTTCAATAATTAGTTACAAATAAATGTTCTGGTTTAAATAACTAAAATTTGTTATGATTCTCTAGCCTGGCTTAAAGAGATGTATGCCCTAACTAGGAACAGGATATGACTCTTTTACTGGTCCTAAAATCTTTATGACAAGTTTAAAACCATAATACAAGATGCCTAAAAATTCTGCAGCTTTTTGCTGATGATGTACCATACACTTAAAAGGAGCTAGCCAGGGGTGCCGGACTGGCCTAGTCTGTAGAGCATGCAACTCTTGATCTCAGGGTCATGAGTTCAAGCCCCATGTTAGGCATAGAGCCTACCTTAAAAAAAAAAAAAAAAAAAGGCAGGTTCTTCTATAATAAAAGAAGCAGCCCAAAGTCTTGCTTATTAATAAATAATGTCATGATAATACCACACTGTGTTGAAAAGAGAAGGGGAAAAAATGTTAGCTCTGATCTATTCCCTCAAGGAACTTACAATCAATTTAAATACCAATAATGTCATGTAGACAACAGATGATGCCATTTGTGACCAAAATAAGTTTAGTTTGGCCATAGGAAGGATATTATTTCTAATTTTGAAGGTCAAAGATGCAGATCCTAAATGAGAAAATGATCTAAAAGTAAATGATAAGTCTGTCTATAACAAAAAAGAAAAAATAGGCTGGGTCTGAAGCTCTTAATCTTGTGTGTAACTTTCTTTTATAATTTTCTTATGTTTTTCTTTTATTTCCATGTGAATCTAGTACTTGATGGCCACCTAAAGAAAAAGCAGATAAGACTAAATATATCTAATTAATAATAAACATTATGGGGCACCTGGATGACTCAGTCTGTTAAGTGTCCACCTGTTGATTTTGGCTCAGGTCACCATCCCAGGGTTGTGAGATTCAGTCCCGCATTGAGCTCTGTGTTGAGCATGGAGCCTGCTTGGGATTTTCTCTCTCCTCTCTCTGCCCTTCCCCCGCTCGCATGCACACATGCACTCTCTATGCTCCCCAAAAATAATAATGCTAAAATATTGCATACTGATTAACTTCTAATGATCTCTCCCAATAAATACGACATTATACAAGAAACTGATAATTCAATTTTTCCATTAATTTTAAGATTTTTTTTAAAGTAATCTCTACACCCAAAGTGGGGCTGAAACCCTGAGATCAACAGTCGCATGTTCTGCCAACCGAGCCAGCCAGGTGCCCCATTTTTTTCCATTAATTTTAAGTCTCTAAAAATCATAAATGGCTAGTAATATGCAATTAATAGAAATTCAAAACACTACATTTCCTAGCTCACTCTAATGAAGCTACTATGAACAGCAAAATAATGAGGTAATAAGAGAAACAAGAAGAATGAGTAATCCACAAATCAAGCCCTGAATAATCAGGGGTTGTCTATACCGCCACTCTGAGTTGATCTTTTTTTCTGAAGAGTACTCATATTGTAAAATCTTTATTTGGGTATGACCGTTAGTATGGTCTTCTCATTGTACTAAATCATGGTCCCAGGATTGTTCTCCTCTAAAACCACTAAATTGTTAATTTGGTTTTATTCTTATTGTAACCTAAGGAATTATCTAAGTAGCACACCAGAACTCTGATGCTTGCCATCACACGTAGGATGCACTCTAGCCTCCTAAAAATCCCAACTTATTAAAAAAAAAATTACTTCTTAAGAAACAATTTTGTTTTTTATAAAGGAGTTGGAGAAGTATAGAGCTAATAAGTTCTAACCAACACTCACCAGGCAATCTAGATGGCAAGATGGAAATGAAGTGCTTGTTCTGTCTGCCTACCTGCAATGTCCTCAGCCCTCCCCCAAGCACTTTATAAAACCAAACTTGCTGCATTCCTTAAATACACAGTTTTTAAAAGTAGTTCATAAATATATTCTCCTAAGGGACATAAAGAATGCATCAGCTCTGAAAAGCAGAGAACACTAAATAAAATAAGCATTATATGATACACTTACCACATTCCTCTAAATAGCACAAATTTCTAGTGTACAAGTTTTGCCAGGTCAAATTAATTTGTTCAGTATACAGGGCTATACTAACATGGATTTGGTAATTAGAAACCACAGCAAACACTAAGGAAAAATGGAATTCATGAAGATGTTAAGTCTCTCAGACAAGTTGTATTTAAAAATTTTTTTTAATGTTTATTTTTGAGAGAGAGAGAGAGAGAGGGAGGGAGGGAAGGAGGAAGAGAGAGCGCGCGCGAGCAGGGAAGGGGCAGAGAGAGAGAGAGAGAGACAGACAGACAGACACACAAAATCTGAAGCAGGCTCCAGGCTCTGAGCTGTCAACACAGCACAGAGCCAGATGCGAGACTCAAACTCCCAAACCATGAGATCATGACCTGAGCTGAAGTTGAATGCTAAACCGACTAAGCCACCCAGGCGCCCCTACAAGTTGTATTTTAAAAAGAAATACCATGACAAGGTCTAATAGATTTAGAAAAAAATTATTAAACTCGCCAACTCCCTATCCTGGGTAAATATTTGTTCTAATAAGTTTCTAATTATTAAAAATCCATCCAACCAATTAAAGGTATCTATACCATGTGCCAAATGCAGTGCTGCGCACTGGGGTGCACAGTGGTGAACAGGAGAGATCCTTACCCTTATGGAACTACCTGTACCAATAAACATGAAAATATATTTCTACAAGAAGGCACCTACCTATACTGCCACCTAATATTATTAAGCATAAATACCAAATTGCCTGTATCTGAGTTTTTGCTATTTTAATCACTATCTAAATAACCAATTTGCCACCAAAACAGTTCTTCATAGCTCAAAACATTATACATATTAAAGCTGCTTTGTACTTCTTTAAGGGGAGAGGGAATCAATGGGTAAATTAGCACTGGGTTTTTTTAAGAATATAAACTTTTATCAGTAGAAAGGGCTATAAATTTTTTTATTTTAAATGTCTACAGCTGTATATAAATACAGTTGCTTCCCCCAAAGACTTACATTAAAAAACTTATAAACAAAGTCTTTAAATATACTTAATAACATTTGTCCCAAGTTGGAAAACCCAAAACTGTAAGAATATGTAATGCTCAAATAAAAGTAAGAGTCTGATGATCAAACGTATCACACCATTTCTGGCCTACTATAGGTTACTAATTTTTTAAAAAATATGCTCAAAGATCACAAGGTGGAGCTCTCACCTAGTGTCAAGGAAAAACTGATTCTTATCACATGTACAAATTCTCTGCAACTACTATAAAAGAGTTAACATTCCAAAAGCTTTGGAAGATAATTCACAGAAATGAAATTTGCTTTAGTTCTTAATCACTATGTTCCTTTTAAGAAAAAAATACATACAATAACAATTAGCTTCTGTTTCTCCTTACTGAAAACTAAGTAACACATTTGTAGACAGTTTGAATATACTCTAAAGTAAAACCATTTCCTTAAGCTCAAGTGTATTAGTATACTGCCATTAAAGGTTTGTTAAATACATTCACACATAATTATTAGAATAAGAGGTAATAGGTGATTATATATTTTCAATTCTATACATTAAATTCAAGTAAATGCTCTCAGTAGCACTTCTTTTGATATAAACAAAGATCTAAAAGCTAAAACTTGATCACCATAGCTTTTTCAAGTTATCTATAATAAATACATGTTTATGGCCTATTATTCAAAATTTACATTCCATGTTAAATTCACTCAATAACAAAATCTTCCCTCACTTGTGAAAACCTGTTAGACTCCTATAACTAGAACATACAAACACAAATATATAAAAAATGTCATTATGTTTGCATAATTAACTTTGAATCACCTGCTAATAAATTCATTAAAATTACCCCCCCAAAAAAGTAAAAATATACAAAAAACATGTTTTCCTATGATATTGTTTAAAAATCTTAGAGTAATTTTGATTTTTTGGTAAAAGAATTGTTTCAAAGTTCTTTTAACTCAAATCCCAAGTGGTCTCAAAACAGAAAGTAAAAAGCTCCAAAACAGAGAGCCATCACTAACAAGGTCCCTCAGAATCCACATATTGTTAGGGAGTGAGGGGAGCATTTAAAATGACTAGGTGTGTTATGTCCCTAAAAATGGAGAAATATTCAGCTGCTAAAGGCCAGCAAATTCAGCACATACAAACATGCTAATCTATTATCTTAACACTCTTCTCAAAAGGATTACATCCTTCTCTAAGAATCACATCTAAGAAATACATATAACCCTCCGAAATGCCACCATCACTATAATATAAACACTTAAAAGTAGGAACAACCTAAATGTCCAGCCATTTATTAACTTACGGTACAAAAACACAAATAATATAACATTCATTCTCTACAACTATTTATGATGACTGTGTAGCAACATGGGTAAAGTTTGATACATCAAAGCCCTCTATCAATGTATGCAATATTAACAACAACAAAAAAGCAGCAGCAAAGGAGAACAGTTAACATAGGGTGGTGGGATGCCTGTGGCTCAGTTGGTTAAGCATCCAACTCTTGATTCTGGCTCAGGTCATGATCTCACAGTTCCTGAGCTTGAGCCCTGTGTCAGGCTCTGCACTGACAGCTCTGGGCTCTGCCCCAACAATGGGGAACCTGCTTGGGATTCTCTCTCTCCACGTTCTGCTACTCCCTTGCCTGTGCTGCGCAGGTGTGCAGGCACACTCCCGCTCTCAAAAAAAATAAACATTCAAAAAAACCATCAGGATGGTGACAATATAGGTGATTTTCACATTTTTAACTCACAATTTTATCGTTAGTATGGAAAAAGTAAATTATGTAGGTGGAGATGTATTTTTTTAATGTCATCTTTTAAAATCTGAACTATCTGAGGAATTACAAAACTATCTCTGCTGATTTATTCATATTTCGGGTCCATAATCTCAAAGTATTTACAAAAATCCGAGTTCTATCACAAAATTATCTTTTTTTAAAAAGTAATCTCTACTCCTGATGTGGGGCTCAAATTCACGACCCCTGAGATCAAGAGTCGCATGCTCCACCAACCGAGCCATCCAAGTGCTCACATAAAATGATCATTACCATGTTCATCTACTCAAGGTAAGCAAGGAACAAAAACTTTTTGTATATTTTTTTAAAGTTTATGTATTTATTTTGAGGGGGGATGGGGCAAAGAGAGAGGCAGAAAGATGATCCCAAGCAGGGTCCGAACTGCCAGGGCGGAGCCCCCACACAGGGCTGAAACTCAAACCATGAGATCATGGCCCAAGCCAAAATCAAGAGTCTGACGCTTAACCAATTGAGCCACCCAGGCACCCCCGAAAACTTTATGAACATAGGTATGCTTTTATTGGCCTATCTACTTTCTTAGAAGCCAACTGGCAGGAGTCTATCATTTAGGTTGAGGTCATGAATGTTAAAAGGTAAACTAGTTCCTGCAGCAGAACACTTAATCAAAATAGGAAAGTTATTATCATTCCTTATGTCAAATGATACGTGGCAACTTTGAGTACATAGGGCAAGAAATGAAAAGCTCACCAACTGCTAATCGTAAATACTTACCTTCAAAAGAAGAAAATCTACTGTCCCTTTAATGATTAATAACCTTCTTAAAAAAAGATTTCTCCTTGCTCAAAAAGATGTTTTTCTTCCCTCTGTTTATCTCCCCAATTTCTGCTATAGTCTTCTAAGGAGACGACAAGGTGTAAAGAATGACAAATCAAGCAATGATCATGTACACCCAGACCAGTAACAAAACTTCAACCAAAACATTTCTTGATAGCATACTCATATCGTAGCTACCACGTGTATCATTTGCAAATATATTTTCGCTTCCATAAACCTAGATGGAGTCCTTAAGAATTTCTAGTGAAAGCACCTGCTTTAGCACAGGAAAAGGTAATCTGGAAACGGTAGGACTAGAAGAAATCTGTGCACTTCGGAGAATTAATGATCCCACCTACATTTCCTAATTAACTGTATGATAGGTCAAGTATCTGCCCTTACAAACTTAAAAAACAATATACAGAAGGAAAGAGGGAGGCCAGAAGTAAAAGGACTTTCTCAAATAAGTAGACAAACTGAACACAATGCCACGACACTTCAGAAACAACTTCTACTTCAGGAAGAGGGGAAGGAGCAAGCTGGGGCACAGTCTACACAGATATGCTATCACTACACATTGCCAGAAACTAAAGCCAGACAGAACTGGAAACATCCACCTGTTCCCCTCCTATTTTTAAGTATGTGATAGTAGGTGCTCAGCAATCTTGCTAGTTTCCTTGTCTACCCACATTCCCCAATACCTTCCAAATATGACTCCAGTGCTAAACACAATTAGAATCACCTGGCCCAACCTACATATTCTGCTTGCCCCAGATCTTGACCATCGATTCTGATTTCTGTAGAAAATCTAGCATGCCACTCCTCAACTTTGCAACAAATGAGTACTACCAGTTGGGGGAGGGGGGGTGTTGGCAGGGGAAGGGGAGGGAGATAAGAAAAAGCTTCTGCTTTATTCCTGCAGACCCACTACTCTTTCACCCTGTACTCAGTTGTACCCTGTGTCTGAGTCATCCCAGGATCAATACCCTGCTTTGTTCTTGCTATAAATTATCTACCAACCCCATCCCATGAACTGGATTCCTGCCCAAAACCCACCCTAAAAACAGCATCTCTGTGTCTCTCCAGATGCCCTAATCTGAATGCCACATCGTCCTCCCATCTGTCTACCATACCGGCACTAGCTGCTGCTAGACACTGGATATCATATCATACCTGATATACTGGACATGTATCAACTATCTAATTCCAAGTCTGCTGATTCCCCAGTGTGTCCTAACAAGCTGCAGTTGACTTTTATAAATAAATATCAAAACAGATAAATATCAAAATAAATATCAAGCTAAACATCAAAACAGAGTATTTGTTTTACCATAAACTATCACCTTAAACTCTTATCTCAGTCTGCCAAGGTCAATAGCTAAATCATGAGTAATTTTTAAAAATACTATCAATGCTCACTCTTCATCTAACTTATACCAGAATACCATACCTACCTTTCGACACTGAGTTAATTTAAAAATATATATATGCCCCCACTGACAGAACTTTCTGTATGTTAAGACATCATGAATAAACAGCGATAATTACAACTGGGTGTAGTGGCTATCAACATTTCAAAGGTGAGACCCAATTAGCTGATATAAATGAATATCTAGATCTGAAAACCAAATTTACAACCATGAGCTAAATTCATGTGTAAATACTTATAAATGGTATACAGTATAAGCACAGTACATTATCACCATCAAACCCACTTCACATTGGGCACCACTAGCTCACTGGCAGATTTCAAGCAACAGATAGCAAAGCAGATGTGATAGCAAAGTAAATGAAAATAAGGATAATCCTACCTGGATTTCAAGGGAAATCCACATTTTTATCTCACATATTCTCGGATTATATCAAAACTTTCATTTATTTATTCAAGGTAGTACAAAAAGTATCTAAATGAAATACTGAGTGTTTATTAATAAGTCACAGGAATATGGAGATACAACTGTAACTAAGATAACAATTCAGTTAACAAACAACAATAAAAGCAAAGTGTAAACAAGCAAAACCACTCTATAGAGGATAATGGGAAATTTTAATCTAAAATGTATATTTTCAGTTACTACTAGTAAGCACAAAAATATTGTCATTTTAGTATGACCAGGAAACACAACATACAAGCTACATATTTAATATTTTTTGTGCCTTCTATTTCTGGTTAGATAACAACCTGTTAAAATACCTAGCATTAGCATCCACTTGATATAAACTGCTAACCTTTCTACTAACACCCACAGTATACAATTCATAGGCTTGAATTATATTTATATTGGAAGTTCAGAAATCAAATATGCTTTCACAATGAAGTTTATAAACCAGTATGGATACTTCCCATTTCTTATTTCAGATTTAAGAGGTTGGTTCTTCATTTGTTAATTCTACACAATGACAATGACAGAAGAGTCATACATATGTAAACTAAATTTATTTAAATTCTAACCTTAAACTTTCCTAAAGATTAAAACATGTAAATGACATTTTAAAAGTTAAATTAAGCCAGACAGACACTACGAAAACCCTCAGACCAACATCCCTGATGAACACCAATACAGAAATCCTTAAAAATATACTAGCAAACCAAATTCAATAGCACCTTAAACATAGTATACACCATGACCAAATGGGATTTATTCCTAGAATGCAAGGCTGGTGCAACATATGAAAATCAATCATTGCAATGCACCAAACTGAATGAAGGACAAAAAAATTCATAACCATCTCAACTGATGCAGAAAAAGCATTTGATAAAATTCAACACATTTTCATGATAAAAACACTCAACAAACTAGGAATAGAAGGAAAGTCAACAAAACAAAGGCCACTAATGAAAAGCCCACAGCTAATATCCTACTGTTAAAGACTGAAACTTTCCCTTTAAGATCAGGAATGAGGTGGGGGGCCTGAGTGGCTCAATCAGATAAGCGTCAAAGGGTTCGAGCCTCCTGTCGAGCTCTGTGCCAACAGCTCGGTGCCTGGAGCCTACTTCAGATTCTTCAGATTCTGTGTCTCCCTCTCTCTCTGCCCCTCCCCCACTCATGCTCTGTCTCTGTCTCTCAAAAATAAACATTGGAAAAAAGAAAAAGATCAGGAATGAGGCAAGGATGCCCACTCTCCCCACTTCTATGCAACATAGTATCAGCAGTCCTACCCAAAACAATCAAGCAAGAGGGGTGAGTGCCTGGGTGGCTCCGACTGTTAAAATGTCAGACCTGGACTCAGGTCATGATCTCATAGTTCATGAGTTCTAGCCCCACATCGGACTGTCTGCTTGCAGTGTGCAGCCTGCTTCAGATTCTGTCCTCCTCTCTTTGCCCCTTCCCCACTTGTTTTCTTTCTCTCAAAAATAAACATTTTTTAGGGGCGCCTGGGTGGCGCAGTTGGTTAAGCGTCCGACTTCAGCCAGGTCACGATCTCGCGGTCCGTGAGTTCGAGCCCCGCGTCGGGCTCTGGGCTGATGGCTCAGAGCCTGGAGCCTGTTTCCGATTCTGTGTCTCCCTCTCTCTCTGCCCCTCCCCCGTTCATGCTCTGTCTCTCTCTGTCCCAAAAATAAAAAATAAACGTTGAAAAAAAAAAAAATTAAAAAAAAAAAATAAAAATAAACATTTTTTAAAAAGCAATTAAGGGCACCTGGGTGGCTCAGTCGGTTAAAGACAGCATCGGACGTCGGCTCAGGTCATGATCTCACGGTTCGTGGGTTCAAGCCCCACATTGGACTCTGTGCTGACAGCTCAGAGCCTGGAGCCTGCTACAGATTCTGTGTCTCCTTCTCTCTCTGCCCCTCCTCTGCTCACTATTTCTCCATCTTTCTCAAAAATAAATAAACATTTAAAAATTTTAATGAAAATAAAAAACAAGAAAAATAAGACACCCAAATTATAAAAGTAAAATTATCTGTTTTCAGATATGATCCTGGATGTAGAAAACTCGAAAAATTTCACAAACAAACACACACACACACACACACACACACACACACACACACCTGTTAGAATGAACAAATTCAGCAAAGCTGCAGGACACAAAGTCAACACACAAAATCAGCTGTGCTTCGGCATGCCTGGGTGTCTCAGTGGTTAAGGGTCAGACTCTTGATCTCGGATCAGGTCATGATCTCACGGTTCACGCGTTTGAGCCCCAAATCTAGCCCTGCGCTGGTGGTGCAGAGCCTGCTTGCGATTCTGTCTCTCCTTCCCTCTGCCCCCTCCCGCTCTATCTCAAAATAAATAAAAACTTAAAAAAAATCAGTTGTGCTTCTATACACCAACAATGAACAATCCAATAAGGGAAACTAAGAAAATAAGTTTATTTACAATTGCATCAAAAGAAAAAACTTCTTAGGAATAAACCTAACCAAGGAGGTAGAATACTTATACACTGAAAATTACAAAATATTGCTGGATGAAATTAAAGAGGACACTTGGGGCACCTGACTGGATCAGTCGGTGGAGCATGTGGCTTTTGGTCTCATGGGTATGAGTTCAAGCCCCACATTGGGTGTAGAAATTACTTAAGGTCTTAGAGAAAATAAAAAGAAATTAAAGAAGGCACAAATAAGTCACAAGACACCTATGTAAATTGATTGGAAGACGTATTATCATTTAAGATGTCCATACTACCCAAAACAATCCACAGATTCAATGAAATTGCTATCAAAATCCCAAGAGCATTTTTTTTCCAGAAAACAGAAAAAATCATCATAAAATTCAAGGGACTCCAAATAACCCAAACAATTTAGAATAAAAGAAAGTTGGAGGAATCACACTTCCTGCTTTCAAAACATATCACAAAGCTACAGTAATCAAAACAGTGTTGTACTACCATAAACACAGACAGACATAAAGACCAACAGAATAGAACGGAGAGGTCAGAAATAAACCCTTGCATACACACATTCAAATTATTTTTGACAGAAGTATGAAGACCACTCAATAGGGAAATGACAGTCTCTTCAACAAATGGTGCTGGGGAAACTGGATATCCACACGCAAAAGATGTGAAGTTGAACCATTCATTATCTCACACCATATAAAAAATTTCATTAAAAACAGGTTAAAGACCTAAATGTAGGACCTAAAACTATAAAATTCCTACAAGAAAATGTAGAGGAAAAGCTTCATAACACTGAACTTGGCAATGATTTCTTGGATAGGAGACCAAAAACAGGTAACGAAAGCAAAAAACAGACAAATGAGACAATATCAAAAATTTTACACATCAAAGGACACAACCAACAGAGTGAAAAACTACAGAATGGGAGAAAATATTTGCAAATCATGTATCTGGTAAAAGGTTAATAACCAGAATATATAAAGAATTCCTACAACTCAACAACAAAAATTCAAATACCCAAATAAAAAATGGGCAAAGGATCTAAATCAAAATCAAATCAAAACCACAATGAGATACCACTTCATACTCACTGGGATGGCTAGAACCAAAATACACATGCAAGCAAGTGTCCACAAAGATGTGTAAAACACTGAACACTTGTGCACTGTTGGTAAGATTGTACAACCGTGCATGTGCTATGCAAAACACTGTGGAGGTTCCCCCCAAATTTTTAACTGAACTGCCATATGATCCAGCAATCCCCACTTTCGGGTGTATATCCAAAACAACTGAAAGCTGGTTCTCAGGTATTTGCATACCCACATTCATAGCAGCAATATTCCCAATAGCCAAGAGATGGAAGCAGCCCACGTCTATCAACAGCTGAACAGATAAATAAAATATGGTATATGCATACAATAGAATATTATCCATCCTTAACAAGGATGGAAATCTTGTCACATGCTACAACATGCATAAGCCTCCAAGACACTATGCTAAATGAAATAAGCCGGTCAGTCACAAAAAGACAAATACTGTATGATTCTACTGACATGATGAGGTATCTAACGTAGTCAAATCCAAAGAAACAAAAAGTAGAATGGTGTTTACCAGGAGGTGGAGGGAGTGGGAAAAGGAGAGTTGTTTAATGGGTATCATTAAATCAGAGTTTCAAGATGAAAAAGTTCTAGAAATCTGTTACACAACAATGTCAATTTAATTGCTGAACTGTCTGCTTAAAAATGGTAAAGATGGCGGGGGCCGGGGGAGTGGGGGTGGGGGGCTAGGTGGCTCAGTCAGTTGAGTGTCTGACTCTTGATTTCCGCTCAGGTCATGATCTCACAGCTGTGAGACAGAGCTCCATATGGGGCTCTGCGCTGAGTATGGAGCCTTGCCTAGGATTCTTTCCCTCTCTCTCCCTCTGCCTCTCCCCTGCTCACAATCACGCACGCATGTGCACTTGCGCTCTCTCTCAAAAAATAAAAATAAATTTTAAAAAGATTATCTCTCTCGCCCTCTGCCCCTCTCTCTTGCTTGCACTCTCTATAAAACTTTAAAAAAAATTTTTTAACAAAAAAAAAAATGGTGAAGATGGTACATTTTAAGTTTTTTACCACAATAAAATTAAATTTTAACCTTTTATCAAGTAAGCATCTCTTGTATCATACAGTCTCACAAGATTGTATCACCAGACACTTGAGAACACCTTTCTACTGAATAAGCACACTACAGACCTTAGCTATTGACATCTTTTGAGATGTAGTTTTATAAATAAGACACTAACAATTTATACCTACACTCAAAGTATTTTGCTTTAGCAAACAGATTTTTTTGTCTCTTTAATATGGTAAAAAATGAACCAAAGCTTGTGTAACTTTATGGCAAAAGATCCAAAGAAACATCCAGATTTAAAAAAAAAAAAAATGGAAGCACTTTTTTGCTTAGACTGAACAAGGTAAGCTAGGCCTAGCTGTATTTTTAAAGTTACAAACCAGAGTATAAAAATGATCATTGAAACCCATTTAATAAATGTTCAATGTTTCTCTCCTTTGTTCAAAATTTGAGGGGCGCCTGGGTGGCTCAGTCGGTTGAGCGTCCGACTTCAGCTCAGGTCACGATCTCACGGTCCGTGAGTTCGAGCCCCGCATCGGGCTCTGGGCTGATGGCTCAGAGCCTGGAGCCTGCTTCCAATTCTGTGTCTCCCTCTCTCTCTGCCCCTCCCCCGTTCATGCTCTGCCTCTCTCTGTCTCAAAAATAAATAAATGTTAAAAAAAATTTAATTATAAAATTTGATGGTACAAGTTTCAGTTTCCCACAAGAAAACAGCACACAACTTAAAACTGGAAAAAAGAGACAAGAACCTTCTCGCAGCAATCAAGCAGGCTGCAGTCAAGGGCTAAACATGCTAGAATTGCATCATGTGATGATACTAGGAATTAGAGGAGTTACTACTGATCCCTAGAATGTAGCATGTGGTTCCATTAAATTTGGTGGGGGGAGCTAATCATTAGCATACCTCATAAAGATGATCAGTAAGAAGAGATATTAAAATGTTAAACATATACAGATTACTGATACTAGATATTACAAAGGGCCCCCACATTTTGCCCTGTAACCTATTCCATTTTTAGTGCCTTTATATCCCATATCCCTGTAAGTGTATTTCATCCACCTGAGTATGCCATCCAATGGTGAAAAAGAAGGAAACAAAACCAACTCTCAATCTGAGCTCTAAGATGATGGGAATTTTTTAAACTCATAGAGCAACTGAGACCAAAAGACCACCTTATTTCTAAGCCACCACAAATATATTAAAGCATCCTACAAAATTTCCCCTAAAAGGATTATCTAAACGCTAAAAAAGGAAGCAAAATAATGACTCAGTACACATTTAATATTAAGAACGATATGTTATTAAAGGAAAATATATCTTAGAACTAATGTTTTAATATTAGGTATACTTGAAAGTATACTATATTGCAGAGAACTTGAAACTACTATCTTAAATTGGAGAGGTTTATAGTTATTGCACCCTTACTTTTAAGATGGAATTTGTTGCACTGATGATTTATCTGTGAAGTCATTAGTAAGGAAAGAAATTTTTCAATTAGAAAACTCTTTTGGGGTGCCTGGGTGGCTTAGTTGGTTGAGTGTCCGACTTCAGCTCAGGTCATGATCTCGCAGTTCGTGGGTTCAAGCCTCGCATCGGGTTCTGTGCTGACAGCTCAGAGCCCGGAGCCTGCTTCGGATTCTGTGTCTCCCTCTCTCTCTGCCCCTCCCCTGCTCACACTCTGTCTCTGTCTCTCTCTCTCTCTCTCTCTCTCTCTCTCTCTCTCAAAAATAAATAAAAACATTAAAAAAAAGAAAACTTTCAATAGAAAAACATGTGTGTAACGATCCACTTTATAAAAAAAAAAGTGCCAAATAATTTAGCAAAATCTGAGAACATGCCTAAGGAGATTCTTCATATTCAAGTATCTCCCATTTTATTTTATTTTATTTATTTATTTTTTAATAATAGTTTATTACCTGCTAAGCATTTTTTTTTCAACGTTTATTTATTTTTTTGGGGACAGAGAGACAGAGCATGAACGGGGGAGGGGCAGACAGAGAGGGAGACACAGAATCTGAAACAGGCTCCAGGCTCTGAGCCATCAGCCCAGAGCCTGACGCGGGGCTCGAACTCACGGACCGCGAGATCGTGACCTGGCTGAAGTCGGACACTTAACCGACTGCGCCACCCAGGCGCCCCTCTCCCATTTTATTCTATTATTACTACTTTGGCAAAAGTGCTCAAAGTACTCTTTTCATCATGAAAAGCAATCTCTCTACCATCCGAGATTATGCTCAGCTTTTCTGATTAAGAAGTTTCAAACAAGAAAAAGATTTCTTCAACTGCTTCTTGCAAATTATTCTGCCAATGTTTGCCGAATATCCCACTCATTGTGCACCCCCACACACATAGGTTACTCCTGTTACCACTTGCTTTGGCTAGCAATAACCACTTACTAGGTATTCAACTATATTTCATCTGTCTCTCATTTTCTTTCTAAAATTACATAGTAACAAGCAGATTTCTCCAATGTTGTATTAATCATTAGCACAGTTACTAGTGAAACTATCTCACTACTTCATATTGATCATAACTTACAGACAGATCATGAAATGGTTCAGGTCAGTATGGCAGATTCAACTCTCACACCATGGAAGACATCATCAACACAACTCTTCTGTTAGGTCTGGCACCTAATATCAATGTCTGTAACAAATTATTTTATTTTTTATTTTTTAAAATTTACATCCAGGGGCGCCTGGGTGGCGCAGTCGGTTAAGCGTCCGACTTCGGCCAGGTCACGATCTCGCCGTCCGTGGGTTCGAGCCCCGCGTCGGGCTCTGGGCTGATGGCTCAGAGCCTGGAGCCTGTTTCCGATTCTGTGTCTCCCTCTCTCTCTGCCCCTCCCCCGTTCATGCTCTGTCTCTCTCTGTTCCAAAAATAAATAAACGTTGAAAAAAAAAAATTAAAAAAAAAAAATTTACATCCAAATTAGTTAGCATATAGTGAAACAATAATTTCAGGAGTAGATTCCTTAGTGCCCCTTACACATTTAGCCCATCCCCCCTCCCACAATCCCTCCCGTAACCCTCAGTTTGTTCTCCATATTTATAAGTCTCTTCTGTTTTGTCCCCCTTCCTGTTTTTGTATTATTTTTGTTTCCCTTCCCTTATGTTCATCTGTTTTGTCTCTTAAAGCCCTCATATGAGTGAAGTCATGATTTTTGTCTTTCTCTAATTTCACTTAGAATGATACCCTCCAGTTCCATCCATGTAGTTGCAAACGGCAACATTTCATTCTTTTTGATTGCCGAGTAATACCCCATTGTGTGGGTATACACATATATATATATATATATATATATATATATATATATATACACACACACACACACACACACACACACATATATATATATATATATATATATATATACACACACACACACACACACACACACCACACCTTCTTTATCCATTCATCCATTGATGGACATTTGGGCTCTTTCCATACTTTGGCTACTGTTGATAGTGCTGCTGTAAACATGGGGGTGCATGTGTCCCTTCGAAACAGCACACCTGTATCCCGTGGATAAATGCCTAGTAGTGCAATTGCTGGGTCATAGGGTAGTCCTATTTTTAGTTTTTTGAGGACCCTCCATACTGTTTTCTACCATGGCTGCACCAGCTTGCATTCCCATGTAACAAATTATTTTGACTAGTATACTACTTTCAAGATAGTATAGTAAAATAAGAATGTATACATGGATGTGTTTGTCTGCCCAGAAGGAAATACTGGAAGGATTGACAAGAAACATTTTTTAGGTTGCCTGTGAGGGGAAAGGGATGAAAGAAAGAATAGAGGAGGACCAACTCCTCAGTTAAGCGTCCAACTCTTGATTTTGGCTCAGGTCACGATCATGGGATCAAGCCCCACACCAGGCTCCACACTGTCAGCTTGATATATGCTCTCTGCCCCTCCCCCACTTGTGCTCGCCCTCTCTCTCTCAAAAAAAAAATAAATAAATAATATTTACCAAAGGAAAAGAAAAAGAAAAAAGAATAGAGAAGGCAAGAGTCTCTGGAGACTTCTATGTATACCCTTCTATGTTGAATTTTAACTTCTGATTTAGGAAAATGAATTATCTATTGGAGACATGAAACTGAATTTCTGAAATGCCTGAAGTTGAAAAAATTTAGAAAAATAAACTTAATCATGTACACTGAATAAATAACACAAATATACAGAGAAAGTGCTTATACTAAGATTCCAAAACACAACACAACATACTTAGTGTGATGAATTCCAAAGACAAAATGAAATCTAAGGAAAATTTAAACTTTGCTTAATAGTTTTATCATTTGTGGAGTGCCTGGGTGGCTCAGTTAAGCATCCGACTTTGGCTCAGGTCATGATCTTGTGGTCCGTGAGTTTGAGCCCCATGTGAGGCTCTGCGCTGACAGCTCAGAGCCTGGAGCCTGCTTCGGATTCTGTGTCCCTCCTCTCTCTCTGCCCCCCCCCCCCACTCGTGCTCTGTCAAAAATAAATAAATGTTAATGTTAAGGCAAAAAATTTTTAAATAGTTTTATCATTTGTTATAATACTGATCATGTTCGTCCAAAGCTATTTTCTTTTTCCTGTAGGATAGCAAATAAGTAATCAGGTAAATGGTATTAAAAATCAAAAGTTTAAGTGTAATGGTATTAAAAATCAAGAGTTTAAGTGTAAGAGAAAAAATTATCTGCTTTGGACTCTGAACTGATGGTGTGGAGCCTGCTTGGGATTCTCTCTCCCTCTCACTCTCTGCCCCTCCCCCACTTATGTTTTTTTCTCAAAATAAATAAGTAAACATTTAAAAATAAAGAAAATTTAAAAAAAATTAAACAATAGGGAAGGGAATTGAGACAGACATGCACACAGTAAGAACATCATGTAAAAGATGAAGGAGGAGACCAAGGTGATGCTTTTATAAACCAAGAAACACCAAAGATTGCCAGCAAACTATGAGAAGTTTGGGAAGAGGCATGGAACAGACTCTCTCCCACAGCCCTCAGAAGGAACCAACCCTGCTGACACCATGCTCTGGGATATCTAGCCTCCAGAACTGCAAAACAATAGATTATCATTGTTTAAGCCACCCACTTTCTGGTACTGGGAGCCCTAGCAAACTAATACAAATTAACATGAACACTAATTTCAAATTTCCTTCAATGAGTCGATGGTTAACCTGTGGTACATCTGTACCATGGAATATGACTCAGCAATATAAAGGACTTAACTATTGGAATGCAACAACTTGGACAGAACTCAAGACAATGATGTTGAGCAAAAAAAGCTAATCTCAACAGGTTATGTACTATATCATTTCCATTTATAATAGTCTCCAAAATGACACAATTATGGAAAACAAATTAGTGGTTTCCAGGGATTAGGGACAGAATTGAGGAAGGTGAGGGAGGGGGATGAAAGTAACTATAAACAAGTAGTATGAGGGATCTTTGTGATGATGGAACAGTTCTGTTATCTTGGTGGTGATGGTTACATTCATCTACACATGTGATAAAACTGGACAGAATTATAAACACACTGTCACACAAATGGGTGCACATATAACTGTAAAAATCTAAATAAATAGACTCTATGGGTTGCACCAATGCCAATTTTCTGGTCTTGATATTGTATTACCATTCTGCAAGATGTTTCCACTGGTTAAAACTGAGTGAAAAATACATGGGACGTCTCTCCTGTTTTGGCAACTTCTTATGGCTCTAGTATTACACCAAAATAAAACTTTAAAAAGTCTAATTAAAATCCTAGTATGGGGGGTGGTGCACCTGGGTGGCTCAGTCGTTAAGTGTCTGACTCTTGATTTCGGCTCAGGTCATTGCCTCATGGTTTGTGTTAGGTGAAAAGGCAAAGGAATTACAATAGCTAAAACAATTTTTTTCTAATGTTTATTCATCTTTGAGAGACAGACACAGAGTGCAAACAGGGGTGGGGCAGAGAGAGAGGGAGACACAGAATCCAAAGCAGGTTCCAGGCTCTGAGCTGTCAGCACAGAGCCCGAAGCAGGGCTCAAACTCACGAACCGTGAGATCATGACCTGAGCTGAAGTCAGACGCTTAACTGACTGAGCCACCCAGGCGCCCCTACGACAGCCAAAACAATTTTGAAACAACAAATTTGGAGGACTCCCACTATACATTATATCACAGCTTCATATAAAGCTACAATAATCAAGGCAGTGCAAATGGTGATCAAGAGAGACCAACAGAACTACAAACTTGAAACAGACCCACACCACAAATGGTCACTTGGCTTTTGACAAAGTTACCAAGGAATTTCAATGAAGAAAGGTCCTTTTCAAAGGTTGGGTACCCATATACCAAAAGAAGTTACTTAATCGATTACCTCGTACCATATGCAAAAATTAACTCAAAATGAATGCTAGAGTCAGTGTAAAAATCTGAAAGTATAAAACTTCAAAGTGATTCATTAATCACTAAACAATAGAAAAACAATCCAAATATCCTACTGGTGAATGGATAAGCAAATTATGTTACACCCATACAATGGAATACTACCCAGTAGTAAAAAGGAACAAACTTGATACACATGACTCCACTGAATCTCAAATGCATTATGTTAACTGAAAGGAGCCAGGTTCAAAAGACTACTTATTAATTGTAGGATTCCATTTACATGACAGTCTAGAAAAGTAAAAACTATGGACAGAAAACAGATCACTGCTTGCCAGGGGCACAGGATGTGGAGAAAGACTGACTACACCAGGCTAATGACCTCTTTCTTGCCAACTTCAAAAATCTCTTTAAGCGTCAGGATAGTCTTTCAGGCTTGAGAAGCCACAGATTCTCTCCACTGCTTCCACAGACAGATCACTTCCTGCTAATATGGCATCCTCATGCAATGCCATAGTTGTTATATACAGCCCTTTCTCAGGCAATGCAATAGTTGTTATATACAACCCTATCATCTCTCCTAGTCTGACTAAACCTTGTCTACCAAAGCTTTATCTTCTACCCTGCTCACCATTGCCACCCACAAAGGACATCATCTTTTGCACTTGAGATTTTTGAGATCAGCCATCCCCTCTTAAGCTAGCTCACCACTCTCCATGCTTCTTGGATGCACTACAGACCCTCCTTACATATTTTCTTTTGTGATCTGCACATTTTATCTGTCACCAAATATGCTTAAAAAAAAAGTTTGCAAAGGGTTTTTTCCTGTTCACCTCGTTATTTCTGTATCATACCCAAAACATCCCTCACATCATGGTAAAACCAAAAGTTTTATCAAAATATTTAAGCAATGTCATAACATGGTTCCTACAACACATCATCAACTCTCCGTAAACACTCATCAACACTGAATATTTTTTAAAAGGTTAAGAGTCTTGCCCAAGGTTATACAGATAGTAAGAGGCAGAAATCTGGGGCTTGAACCTGTCTTTGCATATTTGCTTCACAAATAGATGGGACAGATGGGTATCTTGTTAGGCTAATTCACATACCATATCTTCAGAACATAAATGAGATTATGCTCTTCAAGTCTTCTGAATCAGTCCATTTCAAATATAAGAGAGGTGTTGGTTTCCTTCCTCTGTATTTAAATGTTTAAAACAATTACATAGAAAAAACGCCGAAATATCTTACACACCATGATCAATACATGCAATAAAAACGATTGTTTCTTTACAATTGTGTACACAAAATGATCTCTAGCAAAATCTAGAGCAGCAGAAAATCAACAGCTGCATTTTACCATCAATCATATTATAAAGCAAATAGGCATTTGCCACCTATAATTGTACTTTTCTGAAGGGGAGCAGTAGCCCCACCATAGTATCTACAGGTGATCACTTAATAAATAAATAATGGAAAAGTCTATGTATAAGAGTGATTCTCTTAAATTCCAACTGCGTAAGAATCATATAAAATGCTTATTAAAATGCAATGTCACAGGACCCACACCAAGAGACTTCTTCAGTAAATCTGTATTAAAGTCTCAGGTATCTGTATTATTCATAAATCCCCTACACAGATGGGTCCATATCACACTTTAAGAAAAGCTGCTGTAAGCCATAGAATCTGCAACCTCTAATATACAAAACGACCCAGTTTTAGAGACTGAGAAGGCATGAGTAGTTGGGAAGAGAAACAAACACACTTCCCCTTTCCTGCCTTGGGCCACTTAATCATCTGAACCTTACTCACTCAAATGCCAGAAACCCACAGCTCAATGCACTTCCCCAAAATGTCCTTAAGAAGCTTCCCAGAGTTGAAGCCACCGGTGGTCACCACACCACTCTTCTTTCCACAAGAAGGAAATAGGTCTTTTCTATAAGATATTGCCCAAATTTAAGTTAATCAAGATTGTAAATCTCCAGAAGTTTATTCCATATATGCTTCATTTGCCACTGGGATCTTCCTCCTTCCAATTTCTATATTCTACGGAAATACCAGACGCTGCCTGTTTTTTGAAGTCTGAACAACCCAAGACAGAAGCTTACTTAATTGAAAAAAAGTATCAGATAAAAAGAGTTTATTTTTTAAGCTGTGAGTTTAAGAAAAATACAAGATAATCTCTGAGCACTTGTTACACAAGCCACTTCCCAATCTTGAGAAGATCCGGCAAAGACCAGAAACTAATGTTTTTATTATTGAAAACAAACCTATAATCCCAATTACAATGCTGGTCTCATTATTCCGTGAAAGTTATTCATTCCCATCTCTGTTTCTCCAGTCTGTAACCATAACCACCCTCTTCTGCTCAACCTAGAACCATTCTGTAAAGCCCAATTAAAACCCTAGCTTCTAACATCAGCTCCTGGCATCCTCTCAAACCTCGCTAGTCCTCCCCACTCTATCCCCAAATCCATTTCCTAATTACCCTTTTCTATTTACCTAGCATTTATTTCAGCCTTTAAATTATAAATTATTCTAATAATCATAATAATTACCCTTGTTCTATGAAATTCTCTCTACTCCAGCCCTTAATAAATCGCTCCTTTCAAGTGCAATATACTTATAGTTAAATGCACAAAATTAAGGATTTCAATTCAAATACTAAGCACCTCTATATTAGCACTGTGACAGCCCTGATAAAAATAACAGGTACAATTTTCAAAATGTAAAAAAAGGATGAAAATAAAACACGAACTCCATTTAATGACCATAATGCTGAAGTCTTTAGGGGTAGAAAGGTACTAATGTCTACAACTTACTTTGATGTTTATTTATTTTTGAGAGAGAGAGAGAGAGAGAGAGAGAGAGCAAGTGAGCGAGCAGGGGAGGGGCAGAGAGGGGGACACAGAATCTGAAGCAGGCTCCAGGCTCTGAGCTGTCAGCACAGAGCCCCATGCAGGGCTCGAACCCACGAACCATGAGATCATGACCTGAGCTGAAGTCGGATGCTTAACTGACTGGGCCACTCAGGTGCCCCTACAACTTACTTTGAAATCCCACCAAAAAAAAGGTCATCAATGGA
Source organism: Leopardus geoffroyi (assembly GCF_018350155.1). Lineage (NCBI taxonomy): Eukaryota > Metazoa > Chordata > Mammalia > Carnivora > Felidae > Leopardus > Leopardus geoffroyi. The sequence continues at coordinate 102,530,724 of NC_059343.1, read as the reverse complement.
TAGAAGGGAGCAGTGGCTAGATGGATGGTATCTGACAAAGCAATTATAGCAAAATGTTAAAGACAGAATCTAAGTGATGGATATATGGGTGATCACTGTACAATTATGTATATTGTAAATTTTTCATAATAAAATATGGGGGAATGCATAAAACAGTCACACACACACACACACACACACACACACACACACACCCCTGCAAATGAGTTTTACAGTACAGTGAAGGTGTCACCCAAGCAATTACACAATTGAGTATACTGAAAGTACACTGGCATAAATATGCATAGGAAGCCCCAGGGCACAAAGAAGTGGCTCTTTAGGAAAAAGGAGCTCAGATATGGTTCCCATGTGACCCCAATCTAAATCTGGAAGGACATATACAGTTATGCTGGCAAGTGGGTGCAGGAATATTCTAGGCATTAGAAAGCTCAAGCAAAGAAACATGTAGGCATCAAACGGCGTGGTATGTTTAAGGGAACTAAGAGCAGTTGGATACTACTACAATGTGTAAGGAGAGGGGGAGAGGGGGAGAGGGGGATGGCTGGCTGGTTTGGAATGCCCTGATAAACTTCTACTGAATCTCAATCACTATGGTAAGGCACACTCCCTGAACTTTTCCAGATAATCACTACCTCTTTCTATTCCTAAACTTTACACAAGTTTCCATCATTACAATAATGATCCTATATTTTAATGTTTTTGTTTCCTTAGCTACCTTCTGTATTCAGACTGTGGACTCTTTGAGGACAAAAACTGCATCTTATACACAATTCACACTGAAAAGACACCATTATAATAAAGTTCTTTTCTGGGAATAAGGTATGCCCTAAATCACATCCCCATGAACTTCCCACACAACAAAAATTGTTTAGGCGAACTTAGTATAGAGAATAATACAATACCACTTTTTCTGGAAGAAAAAAAAAACACTAAATTACATGTACTCCCAGAAAAAAATGTGCATTTTTAAAAGCCATGATGGATAGTTAGATTCATAAAGCATATACTGCTAAAAAATGTGCTGATATTATTAAATGTTAGGATAGTGTCATCAAGTAGAAAGAACAAATTACAGACCAATACATATGTTTCCTTTTAAGACTTTTTTTTAAACATTATTTTAATGTTTAGTTATTTTTGAGGGGGGGAGGGGCAGAGAGAGAGGGAGACACAGAATCTGAAGCAGGGTCCGGGCTCTGAGCTGTCAGCACAGAACCTAACGTGGGGCTCGAACTCATGAGGCATGAGATCGTGACCTGAGCTGAAGTCAGACGCTTAACTGACTGAGCCACCCAGGACCCCCCAAGATTTTATTTTTAAATAATCTCTACACCCAATGTGGGGCTTGAACTCACAACCCTGAGATCAAGAGTTGCATGCTCCACCGACTGAGCCACCCAGGTACCCCATAGACCACAATTTTCAAATATGATCCAATTTGTTTATGCTTAACAAAATTTCTAGAAGGATCCAAAGAAACTATTAGCAGTGGTTACTTCTGAAACTGGGAATGGTGACATTGGAATTTTTCACGTTACGCCTCTTTTGTACTGAATTTTTACCATGGGTAGATATCATTATTTTTATACAACAGTTACTCCTTCTTTCAAAGTAATTTGCTCTAAACATTTTAAAAATCCTTCTTAAATCCTTGGAAGACATGAAGACCATGCAACACAACCTGTAAATTTTCCAAACAATGGTTGTGTAAAATACATGATACAAGAAATATGAACATTCCAAAGAATCACAGTACAGAGAACTCTCAATGATTTCACTCCCTGAATATTTTTTAAAATGTTTATTTATTTATTTTGAGAAAGAGTATGTACCCATGTGTAGGGGAGGGGCAGAGAGAGAGGGAGAGAGAGATTCCCAAGCAGGCTCCATGCTGTCAGCACAGATCCCAATGCAGGGCTGGAACTTAGGAAGTGAGATCATGACCTGAGTTGAAATCAAGAGTTGGATGCTTAACCCACTGAGCCACCCAGGCACCGCTCCCTGAATATTAATTTAAAACAAATCCACCCTGAGAGCTTGGAATTGGTTTGGGATTCTCTTTCCCCCTCTCTCTCTGCCCCTCCCCTGCACGCAGGCACACACACACACACACACACACACACACACTCTCTCTCTCTCTCTCTCTCTCTCAAAATAAATAAATCAACTTAAAAAATTTTAAAACCAATCAGAGGGGTGCATGCACAAGCATACACATTGGGGGAAGGCAGGGGATATCAATTTAACAGTAATACCCTTAACTGGAACACAAGTGCAAACAACTGAAAAAGGATTCCGGTAAGTTCTCAAACCGCCACGACCATCATACTATTTACACAAGTAAAATCTTTTTTTTTTTTTTTTTTTTTTTTTTTACATTTATTTATTTTTGATAGACAGAGAGAGACAGAGCACAAGTTGGGGGGGGGGGTGCAGAGAGAGAAGGTGACACAGAATCAGAAGCAGGCTCCAGGCTCCAACCTCTGAGCTGTCAGCACAGAGCCCAACGCGGGGCTCAAACTCACAAACCGTGAGATCATGACCTGAGCTGAAGTCGGACACTCAACTGACTAAGCCACCCAGGCGCCCCTTACACAAGTAAATTCTAACAAGCTTCTTTTAAAATCAGTATATAAATGAGAAATACAAGAATCAATGGTGCACTGTGTCTTGTAGTACAGATGAATGGAAAAAGAGAAGGAATCAAAACTAACACCTCAACCAGTCTTTTTTACGGAAGCAATGAAACAGAAAAGAACACACATACCATAAAATATATCAACCATAAAATATATGAAGTAATTTGGGAGGCAGAGAGCAGTGAAGTTATTTGCTTTGCTGATTGACAAGACAAGCTCCACAAAAGGCAATGGGCATAGAAGATTACAATGGATGGTTTCCCTCATAATACTGCAGTGGGACAGACATATATCTGGGGCTTAAATAAGCATGCTTCTTTCATCTCACCAAGAAGTTGAAGAATCTCAAATAAATCCATTAAGGGAAAAAATAGTTATATAATATATGTAGGTCTACTTACTGTAGCTATGATTTTCAAGAAGAAGAATAACACTGAAACTCCACGGTAAAATACAATAGGTTGACTGATAATGTGTGCTGAAAGTCTACTGGAAGAAAAAAGTAAAACACCAGTAGTTGAGAGTATTAAAGTCCCCCGAAGGTAGAAGATACAGTATATTGGACCATGTCATCGAGGTCAAGTCCCCTGATAGTTTAAGGGCAATGTTCTTCAATGTACACTACACAGGAAGCATTATTACCTTGGTTTCCACAAAATTACACACAAAATTACCTTTAAGAATCTCAGAACAATCACACAGCATCCATTACCCTGATAAATCACTTATTTTCATTTTTCTTTCCAGGCTTTGTCTATATATGTGTGCATAAATGCCTAGATGTAAATCTTTTCAAAACTGTAAACAGAGTGGATTAATAGTGCATAATTTTCCATCTATATATGCACTTCTACCACCTCTGTGATATTCATAATAAAAACTAATGTTTTCATGAAATTCCACCAGATATGATGTCCTATAACCTATGTATTTATTGTTAGACATTAAGATTGACTCCACTATTTCATTATAACACTGCTTCCTATATACATATAGATTTATGCTGAATTATTCCTGATTTTCTCATTATTAGATCCAAGTAGATCAACATTTATTCCAGGGCTCTTGATTAGAGACAAGGTACATTTTTACGATTTTTGGCTATCTGTAAAATGGGAGATTTGCACCTATTCTTTGCATGGTTACTGCCTAAGAATTTAAAGTGACAGCTGTCAAGCACTTCACTAAGTAAGACTCAGTAAATGGTAGTAATATTATTAAAACCTTCAAGTCCACTAACATTTAAGATGACAATAGTTGTTTATGTCAATTTGTATGAATTCTAATATAAAACCTTTGGTCGTATCTGCTATAAATGCATTCCCAAATTTTGTTTTATTTAAGTAATCTCTATACCCAATGTGGGGCTCAACCTCACAACCTCAAGATCAAGCATCACATGCTCTCCCAACTCAGTCAGCCAGGTGCCCCCAAATTTGTTTTTTCATCTTAGCTGTTCCTTTCTATACTGTAAAAAAGTTTTGTATGTGACATTTTGTAAAGTAATGTTAACAGAGTATATCCCACGTGTCAGAAACTTAACATAATACGCTATCTTTATTTTAAGGTAGGTGATATCCTGTCCATTTTACAGATGAAAAAACAAAGAAGTTAGGTAATTTCCACAAGGTCAAACAGTTGAGGAAAGGAGTCCTAAGATTCCAACAAGTTTACTTTGCTCGAAGGCTTATGTTCTTTCCACTATTCCAAGATGCCTCAAAATACATTCAAATATTTTTGGAAGCCATTCACCATTACAAGTATACACATGAACCAGAAAACTATTAAGAAACCCAAATACCTTTGCTATCAGCTAGTCAATTCATTCAGTAGCATACATATCTCCAAGATCAAAGACATGGAAGATTAGAAACAATACAGAACCAATCTGAGGATGAGAGCTGGATTGGAATACTGGCACATTAGCTTTGTAATGCTAAATTATTTCATAATTTATATATATATGAGATTAAGAGTATTTAAAACTTCTTCCTGATCTAAAATTCTACGGTTCTAAAGAACACAAAACCAGGAAACAAGATGTATATATATGCTAGAGTTTATTTTACCAATTTTAGTTGTGTGACCTTGGGCCATGTTTGGCACCTGTGAAAGGCTAACTCCTCATGTGTAAAGTATTTGCATAAATACCACAAGACTTCCCCCCCTCTAAAGAATTATTATGAGGACATACTGAAAATGCTATAATAAACTCTACAATGCACTGAAACTATGGTGGAATCATCGCTACTGTTACACTTGATTAACACACATAATGAGCAGTACATTTGGAATTTGATATTAGGTAATATGTTCAACACTGAAAAATAAAGTGCAAGCAAACATAACTCCCCTCCCCTGATCCTCCTCCAAGATGGTGGCAAAAAAGCAATACAGTTTCTAACTACTCTTCTCTCACCTTTTTCACATTTCTTTTCTGCAACTTGCAAAAGAAGCTAAGTTTGGAAATGTACCAAATCAGATGCTTAACAGAAAAAGCTTACCTTAACTTGAAGATAAAACTGATCAGAAGAAAATATGCTAATAGTCATAACTCAGATAATGAGCTCAGACATAGTTACATACAGCACAACATTTATTTAATGGACTTTGGAGACTGGAGTCTTTTTTTAGCCTCACCTCTAATTTCTTGTATTTTATAGTAATACTGACAAGGCTCCTCAGATCTCAAAACTTTTTCCACTTCTCAGATTTAAAACAAAAAGCAAAACACCCTGAGTGATTTCTGAAAGTTCAGAAGTTTAGTTACATTCACAACTAGGACTGAATTTACTTCTAAATACTTTATCAGTATCCAGATAAAGTAATATTATTCTTCTAAGTAGGCTCCACGCCCAATGGGACTCCAACTCACAACCCCAAGATCAAGAGTAGCGTGCTCAGGGTACCTGCATGGCTGTCAGCTGAGCATCTTACTCGTGATTTCAGTTTGGGTCATAATCTCACTGTTCATGGGATCAAGCCGAGTCGGGCTCTGTGTTGACAGTGCAGAGCCTGCTTGAGACTCTCTCCCTCCTTCTCTGCCTCTCTGCTTCAAGCACGCGCACATGCTCTCACGCTCACTTGCACGCTCACTCTCTCTCTCTCAAGATAAATAAACATCTAAAAAGAAAAAGAAGTGTATGCTCTACCAACTTAGAGCCACAAAGGTTACAGCATTAAACCACAAAGTCCCTGCTCTAAATTCTAGTGCTTAAATTCTAGTGGGGGGAGAAAGACCACAAAGAAACAAGAAAATACCAAGCAGTGGTAAAAGCTACCATGAAAATAAAACAAGGTGATTGTGTTGAGAGGGGATCATTTTAACTAAAGCTATAGATACATTTTATGTATCTAACTAAAATAAGTCAATCTATAGAGCGTCTGAAAATTAACTATTCTGTATTTCCATTTGCTCCAAAATTCTCTCCCCAGACCTGCAAACTGTTTCACTATAAAATTGCTAGTGCAGGCATGGCCTGGCTGGCTCAGTGGGTAGAGCAAGCAATTCTTGATTTCAGGGTCATGAGTTCAAGCCCCACACTGGACGTAGAGCTTACTTTAAAAAAGTTGATGGGGCGCCTGGATGGCTCAGTGGGTTAAGCGTCCAACATCAGCTCAGGTCATGATCTCGCAGTTCGTGGATTCGAACCCCGCGTCAGGCTCTCTACTGACAGCCAGGAGCCTGCTCCAGATTCTGTATCTCCCACTCTCTCTACCCATCCCCTGTTCATATTCTGTCTCTCTCAGTCTCTCAAAAATAAATGTTAAGAACATTTTTTTTTTTAAGTTACTAGTGCATCTTTATTTACTCAAAAGTTAGGGGTGCCTGGGTGGCTCAGTTGGTTAAGTATCTGACTCTTGATCTCAGCTCAGGTCTGGATCTCAGGGTCCTGAGTTCAAGCCCCATGCCCACTGTGGAGCCTATTTAACAATAATAATAATAATAATAATAATAATAATAATAATAACTCAAAAGTTAAATAGTCCAGGGGCAGCTGGGTGGCTCAGTCAGTTTAGCATTTCTTTATCCCAGCTCTGGTCGTGATCTCAAGGTTTGTGAGTTTGAGCCTCGAGCCCCACACTGAGCCCGCCTCGGGCTCTGCACTGACAGTGTGGGGCCTGCCTGGGATTCTCTCTCTCTCTCTCTCTCTCTCTCTCTCTCTCTCTCTGTGCCCCTCTGCAGACTCTCTCGCTCTCTCTCAAAATAGATAAACTTTAAAAAAAAATAGTAAAGAGTGAAACTGTTTTTTTAAAAAAAAGTTAAATAGTCAAGAACATTCTCAGATATCCTAAAGAAAGAAGAGTATCTTTTTCCATAGGTTTCACCAGGCCATGGCACTGACAAATTCTCAATAGGGAAGCCTATGGACTTTCTTCCTGAAAGTAGAATATGGACCACCATTTGACATAACCATAAATGCAATCATGTAATTATTTTTTAAAAAGAATGTCTAACAGCCATTTTTAATTTATCTACCCTGCTCATAACTAAAAATGATCATTACTATCAAGAAACAGGCTGAATGTGGGGCACCTGGGTGGCTCAGTCGGTTGACCGTCCGACCTCGGCTCAGGTCAAGATCTCACGGTTCGTGAGCTCAGGCCCCATATCAGGCTCTGTGCTGACAGCTCAGAGCCTGGAGCCTGCTTCAGATTCTGTGTCTCCATCTCTCTCTCTGACTCTTCCCTGCTCGCACACGCTGTCTCTCTCTCTCTCTAAAAAATAAACATTAAAAATTTTTTTTAAAAAAAGACGAAAATGGGGCACCTGGGTGGCTCACTCGGTTAAGTGTCCAACTCTTGGTTTTGGCTGTCATGATCTCAGGGTTCATGGAATCAAGACTCTGTGCTGACAGTGTGGAACCTGCTTGGGATTCTCTTTCACCTCTCTGCCCCTCCCCTTCTCTCTCTCAAAATAAACATGTAAATTAAAAAAATAAAAATAAAAAATAGGGGTGCCTGGGTGGCTCAGTTGGTTAAGCATCCAACTTCAGCTCAGGTCATGATCTCGTGGTCCATGAGTTCGAGCCCCGTGTCAGGCTCTGTGTTGATGGCTCAGAGCCTGGAGCCTGTTTCAGATTGTGTCTCCCTCTCTCTCTCTGCCCCTCATGCTTCTGTCTATCTCAAAAAGTAAATAAACATTAAAAAAATAAAATAAATAAAAAATGAACATAAAAAAGACAAAAGTATGTATACATAAGTTGGTTCTGAGACCCAATTCCAATGTGTTTTTCTTCTCATAGAGCACCCAGTAATTCTCCAGACACCAGTTGGGTGTCATACAATGCAACTCAATTCTGACACTAATCTACTGCAAGATAGCATCAAATTCCACAGGTTCAGGCTTCGGTCCTACAAGACTGCCCCCCCCCCCCACCGCCCCACTAGCATCTTCTGCTCCCAGTTGCAAACCCAGGTTACCTGTGCTTCTGACAATGGGCTACAGACTGGGCATTCCCATGACCACGTCCTTAGACTTCAGAGGACAACGCCAAGTCCAGGTTGTTACCGGTACTGCTAACTAACTGGCTATAAATCAGAGGCTTCTAAGACCCTCTCCCTGGGTTCAGTTAATTTGCTAGAGGAGCTCACAGAACTCAGAGAGATCCTGTACTTACTAGATCACCGGTTTATTATAAAAGGATATAATTCCCAGGAACTGCTAGATGAAGAGACACATAAAAGAAGGTACAGAGAAAGGACATATTTCCCTGCCCACTCAGAGCTCACCATTCCCTGAAATTCCACATATTCACCAGCCTGAAAGCTCTTGGAGCCCTGTCCTTTTGGGTTTTTATGAAGGCCTCATTACAGAGGCAGGAGACTGATTAAATCATTGGCCAGCTGGTGACTGGATTCCATCTCCAGCCCCTTTCCCCACTCCGTGGAGGTGGGAGGCGGGAGGCGGGAGGCGTGGGGAGGGGGGGGCGGAGCTGAAGGTTCCAGACGTCAAAACACAAGGTTGGCACCACTGGCAACCAACTAGTCCCATCCCCAAGTGCTTTCCAAAAGTAACCTCATTAACATAATGAAAAACACGTTACTCTTTCTCAACACTTAGGAAATTCCAAGGATTTCAGGAGCTTTGTGCCAGGAATGGGGTCAAAGACCAAACATACATACACACACTTCTTATAAATCACAGTATCACAACAGCCCTACTTCACATCATAGTAAAAAACTCCAGGCATTAACTTTTTTTTAATGTTTATTTATTTTTTTAAAGAGAAAGCATGCGCACAAGGGGCAGAGACAGAGGGAAACAGAGGATCCAAAGTGGGCTCTGCGCTGACAGCAGAGAGCCCAACATGGGGCTCGAACTCACAAACGATGAGTTCATGACCTGAGCAAAAGTCGGATGCTTAACAGACTGAGCCACCTAGGCGCCCCCAGGCATTAAGTTTTTACACGTGAAAAAATGAAGTTTCCCAGGTGGTGGTAGGTGGGGGAGTGGGGGAGTGGGGTGCTGCAGGGATTATACTGGAATATGGAAAAGCATTTGATATTATGTATTCTTCTCACTAATAATATATACATTACTACAACCATATAAAACATACACACGGCACTCTGTACTTGTCCTTTTGTAACACTTAATATACTTAATTTTAACTGCTGATTTAATATCTTTTACCAACAGTAGACTAAATTCTTTGAGGGCAGGGACCAGGGTCACTGCTTTATCTCCAGTGCTTAGCACAGTGCCTGCCACATACTAGACACTCAAATATTTGTGGAGCAATTGTACTTCTGGGTATATAAACCAAGGAACTGAAAGTAAGGGTTCAAACAGGTATCTGTACACCCATATTCACAGGAGCATTATTCCCAATAGTCAAAAGGTGGAAGCAACCCAAATGTCCATCATGGATGAATCAACAAAATGTGTTATATATACACAATGGAATATTATTCACCTTCAATTGGGAAGGAAATTCTGGCACATCCTACAAAATAGATGGAAGCTTGAAAACATTATGACAAGTGAAAGAAGTCAGTCACAAAAGGACATATATTCCGTTTCCCTTTAGATGAGGTACCTAGAATAGTCAAATCCATAGACACAAAGGAGAGCACTGGTTTATCAGGGACTGTCTGAGGCAGTTGTTTCATGGGTACAGAGTTTCATTATGGGGTGATGAAATAACACTGGCGATGGATGGTGGTAATACCTGCACAACAATGTGAATGTACTTAACGCCACTGAACTGTACACTTAAAATGGTAAAATGTAAGTTCATCAAGAAAAAGTATTTTTGGAATGAAGTAATAAGTATTAGAATTTGGGTAGTTTTTCAGATCAATAATTTTTCTTTGAAATGTTATCCCAAGAAGCAGAAAAGTGAGAAGATTCTACAAGATACTCAGCCTGGCGTTATTTCTACCCAAAATAGCTTTTCCAAAAACTTGAAGAAAACTGAAGTGATTATCTACAAACTTTATTTCACATAGAAGCACAGAGGGAACAAAGAAAAAAAGGCTTTCCTTTTCAAAGTAGACTCTAACAGTGGTGCCTGGGTAGCTCAGTCGGTTGAGTGTCTGACTTTGGCTCAGGTCATGATCTCGCGGTGAGTTCGAGCCCCGCGTCGGGCTCTGTGCTGACAGCTCAGAGCCTGGAGCCTCCATTGGATTCTGTGTCTCCCTGTCTCTCTGCCCCTCCCATGCTCATGCTGTCTCTGTCTCTCAATAATAAACATTTAAAATTTTTTAAAAAATCGATTCCAACATATCCAATTGTAACTATCATAGCTCACATACAAGAACAATCAATTCTTTGATTATCCACACTAACATAAATGTTTCATACAAAATAATTCCAAGAGGTGCTCAGGTGGCTTAGTCGGTTGAACATCGGGCTCTTAATTTCAGCTCAGGTCATGATCTCACGGTTGGTGAGATCAAGCCCCATGTCGGGCTCTGTGCTGACAGTGCAGAGCCTGCTTTGAGATTCTCTCTCTCTACCCCTCCCCCACTCTCACTCTCTCAAAAATAAACATTTTTTAAAAAGACAAAATAATTCCACTGAATTTTTAGAAAGAAATAAGCCAGGTATGCCCTCCCTTCTTGTCCCAGACCACTTCACAGCTTAGTGTTATTCTTGGTAACCTGGGACCCAGCGTACAAGAAGAACCCAACTCCCAAGAGATGCCACAAAGAAAACAATCTACATGAGGATAACCATTGATTATATCAGCTTTAAAGAGAATTTCAACTTGACACAATTGGAACAAGTTTTTATACTGTATACAATTTAAAAGCATCTCCCAGATGAGAAATGGATTCTTTTCAAATTTCAGATATTTATGGATTTTATTCTACATTTTCCTAGATTTTCTATCTCCCTGACCACTCTGTTATCAATGGTCCTACTTCTTGCTCCTGTCCAATTAACAATGAAATTTTCACCCCTGACCCTCTGCTCCTGTTTATAAGTTCTCCCCTCTAAAAGCCAATGTACTCTATGCATAGGAATCCCTAACATATATTTCCTGTTCTTCTATCTACTGAACTCCAGTTGCATAATATCAGCTTAAGGTTGAAGTATCTAAAATATAATTCATCTCTTTCTCTCCAAAATCAGCTACCATTTAAATGCAAGAGCACAGTACAATATTATCACTACTGTGTTCCAACTACATAAATTATTGCAAGAAATTTTTCAAGAAATAGAAACAAAGAAAGAGGTATGCATTCCAGAACATCATAAAATAATGACTTATGTGCTATCAAAATATTAACTAAAACATCATTATTGAAAGTTTCAGTACATGGCGGTTTTTTAAACATACACTCATATGTACGTATGTGTGTATGTATGTTATCTCCTACTAAATTGTAAGTGGCAAAGCTAGGAATCCTCCTCTCTGAAGCCAACTCCTTACTTCATATCTAGCTCCATACTGCATTCATTACAAATGCACTATAAAAGCTCAATGAACAAATCTTTAGGCAAAATGAGGGATTCAAAGTTAAGACCGTAAGAAGAAGCTGGAAGGCAGACCTCTACTAAGAGATAAAAGGCTTCACAGAACCTAGAAACTGAGCTGAGTGCACATACTCCTCCTGGAATTGAAGGCAATTCATGAGAAAGGTTTCTAAAACTACTGAAGACTCTGCTATCTCCCTACTCCCACCCCAGAACAGGCCCAAGCACATGCCACAGCACTTCTTTACTCCAGGGAATGGGCATCTTGGCCCATTAAGATTAAATCAGTTTAATTTAGGATCAGCTCACAAATGCAGTCTATAATCTCACGATACCACATAATGCATCCACTCAAATATTTATACAACCTACTATGTCCCAAGCACTGTTCTAAGTGCTGGAGTGAAGGCAGAAAAGGGACAAATCATGTAAAGTTGTGTTTGATGGTGAAAAGAGCCACACAGAGAAAGAAAGCAGAGTAAGGAGGAAAGTGAATGCTGGGGGCAAAGAATATTACTTTACAGAACATGACCAAGGAATGCTACACCGAAAGGCTAATTACTTGAGCAAAATGTGTCCTGATGAAATGAACCAAGCCAGGCAAAGGGACCAGCAAATACAAAGGCCTTGAGGTAAGAACCAAATTATTTGGGCAAATTACTTAATTTCTTTAGGCCTCAGTTTTCCAATCTGTAAACTGGGTATATAACATCCCCTACACCATATAAGTAAAGGTAGTATATTACATCAAATATCAGACCCATGGAATGTACTCAATAAATGAAATTATTACATACCAGCAAAACCCTCCGCATATTGTCAGGCACACAGAAACACTCAGAAAAAGTACTGTTATATAATCCCCATAATAACATAAATCAGATAGCATTACTTCTTTTACAGCTGGGAAACCTGAGAATCAGAAATTTGTCCAATCCTCTGTGGACACCTAAAATTCCTATGAGGATGAAGAAACACTCTACAACTAAAGAAATGACTTAAAATAATACACAGCCAAGGGATGCCTGGGTGGCTCAGTCAGTTAAGCTTCTCACTCTTGATTTTGGCTCAGGTTATGATCTCACCAGTTTCATGAGTTCAAGCCCTGTGTCAGGCTCTACACTAGAGGCACGGAGCCTGCTTGGGATTCTCTCTCTCTCTCTTTGCCCCTCCCCTACTTGTGCTATCTCCATCTCCAAATAAATAAATAAATAAATAAATAAATAAATAAATAAATAAATCGCAGCCAAGATGAGGAAACCTTTCACATTACTGTCAACCAATCAGCAGTATGGTGCTTAAGAACATGGACTCTATAGCCCGACTGCCTGGGTTCACATCAAAGCTCCACCACTTCCTAGGTAAGTATCCTTGGGCAATTTACATTTTTGCTCTGCACCTCTGTTTCCTCAACTGTAAACAGGAAATAATAATAGTACCTACTTCACAGGGTTGTTGGGAGAATTAAATGGGTTACTTTCTGATATCATTTCTATCTCAGGGCGCAGCATTTGGTTATGTAGTGTTAGTAGTAGTAATAGTATAATTTTTTTTTTTTAAATCATCAAAATGTTTCCACTTCCCATGCTGAATTTTAGAAATCATAAAGACACCAGAAGTGGAAAAGCAGCAGAAAATGGAGACAGGAAAAAATGAAGAAGAAAAAAAAAAAAAAAACACCACACACACACACACACACACACACACACACACACACACACTACCACAAAGTGGCATTATAATGTTGCCTGGACTTAAACCAATTTACCTGAACAGATTTTTCCTATTAGTATTATTGTCCTTTAGTAGGAACACTAGCAGTAAGATATGTGCCAACAATGCTTTAGACAACATTTTATTTCATAGTTTATAGCAAGTTTAATTTCTTAAAATTAATTCAGATGTCATTTTACTGAGGATTAAAACAAATACAATATAATAAACTTTATCATCTTCCCCCCATCCAACGCTCTTCTAGGTGCTGTTCAACACTTATTATAAAATATGAAACATCACATGTAACTTCAGACTAAGAATGATTTATCCTCTATCAACTACTGGTAGAAAATAAGCCTTTCTCCAAAATCAAAAATACAAGAAACAGCGTGCCTGGCTGGCTCAGTCGGTAGAGCAGGTAACTCTTGATCTTAGGGGTCATGAGTTCAAGCCCCACATCAGGAGTAGAGTTTAGTTTAAAAAACACAAGAAACAGCAAGTGTTAGCAAGGATGTAGAGAAAAAGGCATCCTTGATCATTGGTGGTAGGAATGCAAACTGGTGCAGCCACTGTGGAAAATAGTATAGAGGTTCCTCAAAAAAATGAATAGAATTGCCATATGATCCAATAATTCTACTACTGGGTATTTACCCAAAGATTACAAAAAAACTAATCAGAGGGGTGGCTGGGTGGCTCAGTCAGTTGAGCATCCATCCAACTTCGGCTCAGGTCATATCTCGCAGCTCCTGAGTTTGAACCCCACATTGGGCTTGCTGCTGTCAAGCATGGAGTCTGCTCTGGATCCTCTGTCCCTGTCTCTCTCTGCCCCTCCTGCACTTGTGCATGTGCACACATGCTCTCTCTCTCTCTCTCTCTCTCTCTCTCTCAAAAAGAAACATTAAAAAAAAAACCCTCTCTCTTTCAAAAATAAACATTTAAAAAAAACACTAATTGGAATATGCACCCCTATGTTTATTGCAGTCTTATTTAAAATAGCCAACATATGGAAGAACCCAAGTGTCCATCAATAGATGAACGGATAAAGATGTGATAGAGGGGCACCTGGCTGGCTCAATCAGTGGAGCATGCGATTCCTCATCTCAGGGTTGTTTGAACCCCACATTGGGTGTAGAGATTACTTTAAATATTAAGTAAATTCTCAAAAAAAAAAAAAGACGTGGTGTGTACACACACACAATGAAATACTAATCATAAAGAATGAAATCTTGCCATTTGCAACAACATGGATCTAGAGAATATAATGCTAAGTGAAGTCAGTCAGAAAAGACAAATACCATGATTTCACTCATATGTGAAATTTCAGAAACAAAACAAAGAAAAAAAGAGACAGACAAACGAAAAAAAACCAGACTCTTAGGGGCACCTAGCTGGCTCAGTCCATTAAGCGTCCAACTCCTGATTTCAGCTCAAGTCATGATCTCACAGTTTGTGAGACTGAACCCCTCTTTGGACTCTGCACTGACAGCCCAGAGCCTGCTTGGGATTCTCTCTCCCTCTCTCTACCCTCCCTCACTCATGTTCTCACTTTCTCAAAAATAAAAGTTTTATTTTATTTTTTTTTAATTTTTTTTAACGTTTATTTATTTTTGAGACAGAGAGAGACAGAGCATGAGCAGGGGAGGGTCAGAGAGAGAGGAAGACACAGAATCTGAAACGGGCTCCAGGCTCTGAGCTGTCAGCACAGAGCCCGATGCGGGGCTCGAACTAACAGACCATGAGATCATGACCTGAGCCAAAGTCGGACGCTTAACCGACTGAGCCACCCAGGTGCCCCTCAAAAATAAAAGTTTTAAAAAATAGACTCTTAAATATAGAGAACAGAAGGTTACCAGAGGGGAGGTTGATAGGGGGATGGGTGAAATAGGTGAAGGGGATTAAGAGTACACTTATTGTGGGGCACCTGGGTGGCTCAGTCAGCTAAGCATCGGACTTCGGCTCAGGTCATGATCTCACGGTTCGTGAGGTCAAGGTCCATGTCAGGCTCTGTGCTGACAGCTCGGAGCCTGGAGCCTGGAGCCTGCTTCAGATTCTGCGTCTCCTCCTCTCCCTACCCTTCCCCTGCTCACACTCTGTCAACCTCTCTCTCTCAAAAATGAATAAACGTTAAAAAAAAAAAAGAGTACACTTATTGTGATGGGCACCGGGTAATGTATAGATTGTTGAGTCAATATATTATACACCTGAAACTAATAGAACACTGTTAATTATACTGGAATTTAAAAAAAATTCATGCATTTTTAATTCTCAAAGCAGAAAAAAAAGCCTTGCTCCTACTTTATTTCCAAAAGTTCCCTAGCTACTTTGAGAAATTTAACTTCCTCCTCAGTCTCAACAATTCAGGATTACTGTCTCTTTAAAAAAAAAAATTATTTATTTTAAGTAGGCTCCATGCCCAACGTGGGGCTTGAACTCATGACCTCAAGATGAAGAGTTGCATGCTCTACCAATTGGGCCAGCCAGGCACCCCAATTATTGTCTCCTTTTATTCTCTTTCCCCCCAAAAAATTATCACTATGAAATCTATAAATCAGCCCACTGGGAGGCAGTGTATCACCATGTAAAGAAGTACTGTATGCTGGAATCAGGCAGAAAGAACTGTATTCAAAAGTAGGCTCTGCCACTTACTAGCTGAGTGAACTTAGGCAAGTCACTTAACCATTCTGGAACCTCAGTAAATGAAAATACCACCAACTGCCTCACAGGATGTTGAAAGAAATAAAAAAAGTCAATGTTAGGGAATGTACAACTTGCCACGTAGTAGATGTGGTAATGATATCCTATACAAACTTAAGATTTCTCATTAAGGCAAAGCCAACTAGAGGAAATTAACTACTTCTCTTCCAACATACAGCCCTTTAATGTGAATATTAATAATGTAATTATAATGCAGGGTTAAATTTCTAGAAAACCTAAGGTTTAATTCAATCTTCACTTGAGAATCTGTATAACATATAGTACATGACACAAGGATTCAAAATTAGATAAAAACACAATTCGTAGTCAGAAGAAATTAACAATCTACTTAAAAGAGATAATGAAAAAGTTAACAATCTACTTATAAGAGATAAATGAATATTCACCAATATTGTACATTTAAACACTATATATTTATACACACACATATAATTAGCTCTCATGTTAGATTTGCTATTTTTCTGCAGCAACCTAGATACCTGTTTCAATCTAACTTCAAAAGTTTAGGAACTAATTTCCCACTAAAGAATCTTTTCTAATATAATGCCATATTGTCCAAATAATCCCTCTGAAATTTTTCAAGTATATTTAGAACACCGTAATATGAATGCAACTACTGAATACTCCTCAATGAATAGTAGCACTTTATGCATTGATATTTAATCAAAACTCAAAAAAGTACATATACACAGAGCTGGAAAAATCCATTTATCATTGACAAATTTGCTTTTCAAAAACATACCTTCATGCTTCTGCTTCCCTGCCAACCATGGCTACCACCACTTCCTCAATTCTCCTGCCAGGAATAAAGTCTGAGGAATGCCTTTTGGCCTGAATGAGTAGTGGAAACAGGGAGGGATATATCCCTAAGGAAAAATATTACGGCTTTGCTAATATTTCCTACATTTTCGTTACTTCTTTAGTGTAAAAGGGAAATTCTCAAAGGTTCATGTTCCTATCTTTAATACTATTTCTTTAAACCACAAAAAAAGGCATTTTTTAGGAAGAGGATATTAAACATGTTCTTTGTAATAATATTCTAGTTGCCACAAAGTTTGCAAATTAGGTACAAGGCAGTAGACACACTGGTGAGTGTGGAAAAATTCTCCTTGCTTTTGAAAAAGGGAAAATGATTAGAAATGCAAGAAAAGAGGGTATCATACATCCCAATCCTGTAATGGAAATACTTCAAATACACCAAACCTAAATCATCATGTATATCATATTCAGAGAATGAATTTAATGAGTATCATATAGTGCTATGAAGACATTTCAAGCTAACATTCTAACAAAGAATTCAAAGTCAAAAAGTTAAACAGGGGCGCCTGGGTGGCTCAGTCGGTTGAGCGTCAGGCTTCAGCTCAGGTAGTGATCTCACGGTTTGTGAGTTCAAGTCCCGCATCAGGCTCTGTGACGACAGCTCAGAGCCTGGAACCTGCTTTGGGTCCTGTGTGTGTGTGTCTCTCTCTCTGCTTCTCCCCCAGTCACTGTCTCTCTCTCTTTCAAAAAGAAATAAACATTTAAAAAAATGTTTTTTTTTAAAGTCAATTGTTTTTTCTCCCAAAACTTTTCAAAGTAGTCCTTAAAAATACTTGTCACCAGGGGTGCCTGGCTGGCTCAGCTGGTAGAGCAAGCAACTCTTGATCTTGGAGTTGGGAGTTTGAATACCACTTTAGGTAGCAGAGATTACTTAAAAATAAAGTCTTAAAAAAAATACTTGTCACTATCTCAAATTAAGAGCACTGTATCAAAAAAAAATAAAATAAAATCTGCATTGATGACTATTGGTTTTAGCCTAATAATATTCTTTAATATATAGTAATCCCAGTACATAGTGGTTTGTTTTGTTGTTGTTGTTGTTGTTGTTGCTATTGTTTTTTCAGAAAGAGCATGAGGGGGGAAGAAGGGGACGGGGGGGAGAGGGGTGGAGAGGGGGAGAGGGAGAGGGAGAGGGAGAGAGAGAGAGAGAGAGAGAGAGAGACACACGGAGGGAGGGAGGGAGGGAGGGAGGGGGACAGAGAATCTTAAGCAGGCTCCACATTCAGCACAGAGCTGGATGCAGAGCTCCTCGATCCTACGATGCTGGGATCATGACCTGAGCCAAAATGAAGAGTCAGATCCTCAACCATCTGAGCCACCCAGGCGATCCCCCCACTTCCAATTTCATGATAGCTTTTAATGAATTAAAGAAAAGATTTACAAAACTAAACAGACCTACTTACTAACCATGCAGTTGTTTATAAGATATTGACACCAACAAAACCTCCAAAAGTAAACTAGCCAGGGGATAAAAAACACACAAATTCCTCAACAAAATATCAAAATAGCCAAATATGAAAAAACTTAAAGTCCTCTTAAGATCAGCTCTCTGCCACTCACCCCCACTAAAAAGGGTGGGAAGGGAATTTTCGTTTGCAATAGAGTATAATCTGCAATTATGCTGAATTCATTTCTCCAAATGTTTGAATTCACCTACAGTAATCATTTTGGGGGGGGGGGATGTACCACAAATATAAACAGGCGGGAATATAAGGCAACTACAAAAGTCATCAAAATAAAAGAGAACTATTAATTTTATGAAATGACACTTCAAACTCTACAAGACAACTCTCAAATTATGTTACAGAATCAATTTAACTTCAAATAAGTCTCTAACCTGTAAGTTTTTCTTTCTTTTCTAACACCACTTCTCCCTAGTCACAAAATTATTTCTCTCTCACTTTTCTTCTAGGAAGAGATTTCCCACATAAAAACCTCCATGAAAAAGCATACAATTAACATTTCCTCCCTAGAAAACAATAAAGGAAGTCTGAATAAAATGTAAGAAAATCTGTTTACAGATTTCAAACAGTAAAAGTAGTTATCTTGGTTTTTTCCTTTTATTTCAGTGGACCTCAGAAGCTATTTTTTTTTTTTAACAGTGACTCAAAAGTCCAATAGTCACTTGAAAAAAGCCAACTGGAAATTCTCCTGGGTAGAATTTTAAAAACACTGTCTCTCGTCTTTTACTGTCAACCCCACACCAACAGAAATTCCTCCAAGTAAAAATAACAAACTCTCAGAATATGGCCGTTTAAAGTAATTAAATCACTTTCATGCCCAAATAAATTGTAGAGGCTGTGAATCCCTTCCTACCACTTACTAATTAGGCAAGGTTTCCTCTTGAAAAATGGGGTATTCATTAGGGACGTCATATATCCTAGCTTCTCTGGGACAGTTCCCATTTATACTATTATCCCAGAATGCCATCTAGTTAGAGTCCCCTTTCACTCTCCTAAGTATGCTGGGGTGGCTCAATCAAGTTAGGTGTCTGACTCTTGATTTCAGCTCAGGTCATGATCTCCTGGTTTGTGGGTTTGAGCCCTGCCTCAGGCTCAGCACTCACAGCGCAGAGCATGCTTGGGATTCTCTCCCCCTCTCTCTCTGCCCCTTCCCCACTTGCATTCTCTCTCTCAAAATAATAAACTTTTTAAAAAAGTATCCTGATTTGAGCAATAAATTATAGGATAATGGGTAACAGGGTTATGAAGATTAAGAGAGGTAATGCAATGTAAAGCATTTGTAACAGTGTCTGACACAGAGTTAAGAATTCAGTTAGTGTTAACTATTCCTAATGTTAGTCACCATCAAATACTTTATAAGAAGTTTTGAATTTGAGGGGCACCTGGATGGCCCAGTTGGTTAAGCGTCTGACTCTTGATTTCAGCTCAGGTCATAGTCTCACAGTTTGTGACATAGAGCCCCGCGTCGAGCTCTGCGTTGACAGCACGGGACCTGCTTGGGATTCTCTCTCTCCCTCTCTCCCCCTTTCCCCCGCTCTCACGTGCACACGCTCTCTCTCTCTCAAAATAAATAAACTTAAAAAACAAGTTTTGAGGGGCACTGCCTCGCCTGGGTGGCTCAGTGGGTTAAGTGTCCAACTTTGGCTCAGATCATTATCTCACGTCTGGTGGGTTTGAGCCCTGCATGGGGGTCTGTGCTGACAGCTCAGAGCCTGGAGCCTGCTTCAGATTCTGCGTCTCCCTCTCTCTCTGCCCCTCCCCTGCTCACGTCTCTCTCTCTCTCTCCCCGCCTCTCTCTAAAGTAAACAAACATTAAAAAAAAAAAACTTTAAGTTTTGACTTGTATAATGAACAGTGCTCCTACAATATTCCTTTTTACAAATAAAATTATTCAACTTCCCACATTCAATTCTTTGAAACAACTAAGTAGCACTAACTGCTTGAAATCAACACTAACCAATTTATCCAACTTATGCCACAGAGATGACAATATTATCAATTACATTCACATTTTATCATACTAAAGTTTAGTAGAGCTATATTAGGGTTACTGACAGGAAAGTTAACTGTGAAAAGTAAAACTGCTTAGCACCAAACCAAGTCCCTTAATATTCTAGCAGCCCTTCTCATCCAGGGTTCCACAAAGTTAACCACAGAACTCAGAAAATAATGTGAGTGACAATTTCCTGAATTCTCCCAAGAATGGTACAAAACTAGTATCTTCCTAGATACACAGGAGAGAAACTAATTCATTGTGTACAATGGATGTCTTGGGGCATAATTCCGTTGTAGAACACCAGGGTCTTGGTATTCTTGGAGTACAAAAGGGGAAAATATGGATGAAAAGACTCAATATTGAACAAAGAAATCTGGATAGAAGAGTGCATCACTCCCACAAAATAAGGGAATAATTAACATAAAACATATAAATTGCACTCATGGCTATGAAAAACATTATACATTGTTTTACCTCATCTCCACTAATTTATCTTAGGCCAGATATCCAACATCTAGCAGTCCTTCGGATAAGAAAAGTTCTAGTTGTAGTTTATGAAAAGCAAGAAGGAAAAAGCAAAGAAAGCTGAGACTAATGAACCTACTAATAATCCAGGTCACCAATATTAACTATTACCTGATACAAATTAGAACAAGAAAATTTAATAAAGTGAAAAGATGAACTAGAAATTAGAAGCAGAGAAGATATTAACACTCAGGAGGAAAGAGTATTTTTAAGGTACCATTAAATAACAACAAAATCCCCTTACAGAATCAATCAGAGCAGTGAACTACAAAAGTTGCATAAATTTTTATTTCAAATCTAAACCATTCAATAAACAAGCTGAATGACTGGGGAACTATTCTCAGACACACTTAGCTTCCATTCTGTATAGAACATAAATGACATAAGGGAAAAATTTTTCAGTGAAACCATTCTATCTACCATAGTATGACCCCTACCCCCAAAAAGTCAAAACTATAACTCAACATGTTATCACATTAACTTTTGTATAATGAGCACACACAAACAAAACCAAGGCTCAGATTTCTTTCAACTATCTTTTAGCGTAAAACACAATTTAGACCTTTCATCGGGCAACAACTCATCTAACCCTGTGTAAAAATCTGTATTTCCCTTGCACTGTATGTGAAAAAAAATCTTCATTTTGTAATATTAAAATGAGGCATGCTTTCTGGTGATAAATAACCCAAGACCTAAGCCAGTTAAGGGAAACTACTGAACTTAAAAAAAATACACACACAAAGGTTTTGAGGCCAAATTACTTTGGGTGTAAATTCAGGCTGTCAATTATTATGTGACAAGTCATTTATTCTTTGAGAGCCTCAATTTTCCCATCTGTAAAATGATAATAACCACCTATCATGCAAGGCAGCCGAGAAGATAAAACAATAAATGTTAAAACAGTTATTGGTATTCAAAAGGAACTTAAAAGTACACTAAATTAAGTTTCTTTCTTAGAATATCTCAAGATTCAACAAGTTAGAGGTCAAATCCAATTACAACAAATGTTGTGCATGCAAAATTTTAGTGTAAACAAGACTTACTTCTTCCCCCTCTAACATTCTGACATTATAAAAGAGTTTTACTTTGAGTTTACATTAGATTATTCAGAACTTACAGATATCTCTCTAGTTGGTCTCATCAATCCTAGTAATGCATTTTCCAATCAAATAATAAAAAAGAACAGAGCACTGACATTACTCACCCTCCCTTCCTTCGGAGGAATGAGGAGTGTAAAACAAGTTCAATAATCTCTTGACTAACCATATGTAAACACTTCTTGTTTTCTTCTGGTTAGTATCAAAGATGGAACTATAGCAAGCATACATTAAGAACACAGTTCAGGTAGCAGATCACCACAGCTGCTAGAGATGTAGGGTTTTTTTTTTAATGCACATATTCAAAAATTAAGACTCCACAAGCAACACCACTTACACAGAAGGAATATAAAATTTGGTTCAATTAAATGCAAAGCAGGCAACCCAGGATATGTTAAAAAAAAAAATCTGACAATTTTTTCTCACATTATCTTTACCAAACAGAAACATGCAATAACCACTGCTCATGATAGCCAGAGACACAGAGAATTATTATACAGGGACAGTACTGAGCCACAAATTAAAAGTTCAATGCATGTATCAGATGTAGAAAACTACAAAAGGAAAATGTAAAGAACTTTTAAATTTGCCTGTATCTTTAAAGTTTCTTTATTCTCCAATGATTAATCACATTTCAGGATATACTGATACCCATAGCTAACTGGGACTATCCCTTTCCTTTGCTAAGCTCCCCCAATTTCCAAAATGGGTATACAATAGTGCTCCATTGTACAATGAGCTGCCATTTCAAATATCTGAATAACCTACGAATAGCAATTTCAAAGTGCTAATAATATAAGACCCGGTTGTTGTTTTTAAACATGTGAGACACAAAAGTCACAATATTAAAGAGATATGAATCTTATCCCGCTAGGATGTAATGAACAGATCATGGTGTCCATTTAACATAAATTTTCTTCTCAAAGTTTATTTATTTTTGAGAGAGACAGTGTGCACAAGCAGAGAAAGGGCAGAGAGAGGAGGATAGAGGATCTGAAGCAGGCTCTGTGCTGACAGCAGCCAAGTCCTATGTGGGGCTTGAACTCATGATGAGATCATGACCTGAGCCCCGCGTTGGCCACTTAACCAAGTGAGCCACCCAAGTGTCCAGGTGTCCATTTAATGTAAATTCTAAATTAAAAGTTAACTTGCAGCATCAAAAACTGAAGTCTTCCATCTATTATAGAGCCCAAAGCAAAAAGAATACACTATTCACTGTTTACTCTCTTCCCACACATGACTGTGGGTGGCATCAGTTAAACATGCAGAATATTAAGCACTACTAAACCGTCCAAGGCATATTTTCACATCTAATGCTATATTCCCAAAAGATAATTTATTTGAGCCTGAGCCTACTCCCCACTTCTCCCCACCCATTTTAATACATAGGTCCTCAGACAACCACCAAAGTCAATAATGTAAGATCGATAAAGAAAATTATGAAAAAGAAATGCAAGACTTAATTTCATTCAAATCTTTAGTGTTTGGGCTTTAAAAAATATCCTAACTGGGCACCTGGCTGGTTCAGTCAGAAGAGCATGCGACTCTAGATCTTGTGAGTTCAAGCCCCACGTTGGGTGTAGAGATTACTTATGTATTTTAAAAAATAAATAAAATTTTAAAAATTAATAATCCTTACTAAATACACTTCAAAGTTACAAAACTCGTAATTTGTTGGCTTAGTAGTTTAGCTGTGGCCTTCCACAATAAATCTGAAGCCACAATCTTCATCATCTACTTAAGATTATTTGCATACAAGAATTCAAAAAATGTCATCTGTCTTCTCATAACATTCTTAAAGCTAAAACTTGCATATGAATACACAGACTAATATTAACAGTTATGAAATATCTTCCTAGACTAGGGTGGAATTTTGTTTTAATAATGATGAAGGAAGACACTTCACCCAACATAAAACTTAAATATCCATTATTTTGGATTTCCTTTAGAACTTTGACATATTCAAAAATACATCTGAGCACCTGGCTGGCTCAGTTGGTGAAGCATGTGACTCTTGATCTTGGGGTTGTGGGTTCAAGCCCCATGTTGGATGTAGAGATTACTTAAAAATAAAATCTTAAAAAAAATACATCTCATAGGGGTAAAAAGCCTGACACTGAACAACACAAAATTGCAGAAAATAAGGCACTTACCTTCAAAGAATGTAGAAGCAATTCACAAATATATTAATTAAGGAAACTGAGGATTTTAATTGCAATGCACTTTTACTGTTGATGGGTAATGGTCAGAATGGCCTTAATAGAAAAACATTAGAATATTTTACATATCGACTTTTAACTACACTAAATCCTCAAAGTGAGGAGTGCAATTTAACTCACTTTATAAGTAAATGTTCATTTTCATATCAGTTTTTTTTTTAAAGAACCCACCCCACCCCCACTGCCAGTCTCTGATAACCTTAGAATGCTATAGTTATTTCACAGTAGGAAAGAATGGCTAATAAGTACATTTCCTTTCCAATCCTAGTCTCTACCCATTCATTAAACACCAAATACTGAAACTGAATTCAACTCCTACCTCTATGTTCCTACCAGGAATGCGCCCTAGGGCACCCGAATCCCTTCCACTGTCACTTATTGCAACTGCCAAAGCCCCTCCTATTAATAGTAAATCCCTTTCATACTGACTCACTGTAACCCCAACTTAATGAAATAGACAACAAGCAAAATTTACAAAATCTGAGAATGGAATTTTCCCGTTTTCAAAGGATTAAAAAAGAAACTAAAAGTAGAATACATTCAGACTAAGTTACAAACATTTAGAGTTCAACCGATTTGTAACTATGTATACTGCTTATTCTATACTGGTTCAAATTAAATATTTTTTTGAAAGTTTGTATATCAGGCATTGTGTAATTACTTATGCAAAACGCCAAGTTTTCCACGCAGATAACTGATAGGTAAATACAAACGTATGCCATCACATCAAAATTGCAAGCCAATTTGAAATTTTTTCTTCCAATTTTTTTAATTGTGGAAATTTTCAAGTACGCACAAAAAAGTAGAGAGAATAATAGTACAATAAGCTCCCCTGTACTCATCCAGCTACGATCAACTCAAGGCCACTTTTGTTTCATCTCTACCTCCCACCACTCTCTCTTCCAATTATTATCTTCAGAAAAGAATTAAGAAGACACTGTGCTCGGTAAGTACCCTGAAAAAAGCCCAAAGATGCTAAAGTATCAAAGACTCGTAAGAAGAATTTAACAGTGACTGTCACCCTAAAACAACTACTTGCAAATTTAAGAATTCAGTTAAAAACAAAGAAATAGCCATCTTTAAGAATTTTAATAAAGTCCGTAAGATCCAAAAGGCATATTTAAAATTATACGTAAAAGGAGAAATAGGAGTAGGTGGTGAAAATGAACTTAAATATCTGCAATTAGCTTACATTCATGTAGCACCTCGGCTCAAAACGAAAAAAAAAACAGACTATTTAACATAATGTGTCATAAAATTACAATTCAACCACTTGAAAAACCGCTGAATGCTTATGCCTTAACCGGTCCTTCTGATCCCTAATTACAGATTGATATCGATGTAAAAAGAAAACCAGGCATTTTAACGTAAGCGTTTTAAAATGTTCAAAATTAACCCCACCGTTCATTGGAAAATATATGAAAGCAAGTCTAAACTACCTGAATTGTATGTCATTAAACAGAAATGTATATCCACTTTCCAGGGCCCAGGTTTTTTTTTTTTTTTAATAAGTTCACATATACCCTGAAACGCAACGCGCTAGGCTACAGATAGAATTAGAAGACCGCCTCCTGCTCTTGCTCCTAACCAATACGCAGAGAGAGAAGGTTGGCAGGAAAGTGCTGCGAGGACAGTAACAAACACCAGCAGCTCCCGAGCAGGCCCTGCTAGAGCCAGGAATGACGCACTTCGGTAACCCGACTCTTTCTCCCCTCCACCCCCGCCCCCAGCAGCGGTGCTGACACCGCCAACAGCCCGGAGTAGGAAAAAAGACAACAGAAAAAAGGCAGAGGTTGGACCGCACCAGGTTTCATCAAGAAACCTCGATTATTCCTCTTTCGACACTAACCACTAGGACTAAACAGGAAAAGAAGCTTCGTGCTTAAGCAAGTCCCATCATGGTGGTTTAAGAGTCACTAAATTAAGCTGATAATGAGTCCAATCCACAGAGACAAATACAGGGTGTGGCTGCCGTGAAATACGGCGGTCCGTGGGAGAAAAGGGGTATGGAATTTACACTCCAGTATGAGGGGAAGATGGGGCTTTACCAAGGGGAGGGGGGGCGGCCCGCGCATTTTAAGGAACCATTTCAAAGCAACACAAGCTTTTCGTTTACTTAAACCTAATCCCACAGATCAAAAGTTTCTAATAGATATATCGTGTAAACTGTAAATAACCATTTAATCAAACACCATGACCCTCAATTAAGAAACCATCCGAGAGAAAGGAGGGAGACGGTAGGAAAGGGTGGTAGGCAACAAGATATAAAACATTTCTAGGCCACGCAGGAGAAAGTCTCACAAACCGGATGAAACTACTAATGCAATATTAAAAATTAAAGCTGAACACTGCAGCATGAAAAATCTCACGATAAAACCCATTATAGTTCAGGATTAAAAATAAAATGACATACACACCAAGGGAGAGCGGAAACTAAATGTCGAAAGTACAGCGGTTTATAAAAAACTAAAGGCAAAACAAGACCTTCTCGCGACGAGGAAAAAAAAAAAGGCAGAAATCAACAATACGTTTACGAATGTAGGCCAGAAGAAAATGGGAACGGGGCTCAAAGTTTTGCGGAACTACTTGATGCTGTTTCCCACACCTTCTCTCTCCCATGGCCCATCAGACCCTTTTCGTGCTAAAATCGCCGGCCACAGATCACCGGGTACGCGACAGAAGAAAAAAGAAAGTCAACCCCAAGCAAGAATAAAAGTGTAGAGAGAAAAAACAGAAGCTGCCTACCTGGGGCAAGGATCAGCTCAGTTCGTGCCTTGAGAAAGACAGTGCGGGTGGGGGTGGGAACGAAAAGCAGCACTAAAACTAAAACAAAAGTGGCGCCAAAACCCCCCAACAAACAGCCTTCCACTCCCGCCCTTCCCCCCTCCTCCCATGCCAGGCAGGCAGGGCCCCCTTCGGGGGCAAGGTCTGCACGCGGGGGCCAACACTGCCAGACCCCAGCCTATTTATAAAATTGTTGCCCGAAGAAAACTGACCGAAGTCGGGCCTCGGAAGGGATGGAGAGATCGATGCCAATCGCTTTCCCAAGCAGTTCCCCCACCACGCGCTGGAGATGATGGGGCGGGGGAGAAGCAGAGGGGCCCGTCACATGAATGTTGTTCCCTCTCTAGGAAGGGAGGAAGAGAGGGAGGGAGCGGAGGGAGGGAGGAAAGGAAAGAGGGGAAGGGAGAAGGGAGGGGGCACGAGGGAGGGGTGTGATCAGAGTAGATTTTCCCTCGCCTCCCTCGGTCCGAGGCCCAAATATACACAACTGAGCCTCCGCTTCTCCCCTCCCCCCTAGGTTCCCAGCACCACCATTTTGCTCTCTTCCTTCCCCTCTCCACGATACCGCGCTCTCCCCCACCCCAGCCACAGCCTCCCCGGCTTTCCTCCCCCGACTATGGCTCGCACCCCACCCCACCTCCAGTTTGGGCTCTCCCAGGCTTAAGAGCCTGCCGGAGAAAAGGCACCTAAATCTAATGCAACACAGAAAAGCGGAGCCTCCATCTTGCGCTGCTCCGCGTTCTCCATTTTGGGCCACCCATGGGGGGGGGGGTCTCCGTGGAGGCCCCGAGGGAGAGTTGGGCGAGGGAAGGAAGAGAAAATCTTCAGCGAGGGTAGTCGAAAAGAAGAGTCGTGCAGTAGAAAGCCACTCTAGGAGTAGGAGGTAGGGAGGAAGGGGGGCTGGAAGTTCCTTGGTAGTGTTGAGGTGGCCACTTGGGGGGAGAAGGCAGAAAGAAGGGTTGGGGGTTACGCGGGGACGGGGAGGCTTCTCCCCGTCTTGACTTGGCCACCCGCTCCATGGCTGGCCCCGCTGGGGGCAAAGGGAGTAGAGGGGAAATTAAGTGGCAACAGAGTGCCCATTCTCTTTCCCTCCCAACTCTTCTCTCGCGCCCTGCTTCAACCATACACACCTCACGGTGGGCCCCGCGCCCTCCGGGTGCCCCTCCAAACTTCTAGAAGCTTCGCCTCCGCCATTTTATAACTTACCTCCCCCCTCAGCGTACACAGAGGCAGCAACGAGACTGTTCGCCTCCCCCACTCCTCCTTCCTTCTTTCTCAGGCCGGGGGCTTCTTCACCCCTGGGCTGGTACAAGATATTTTCCCCTTCCTCTTCTTTACACCCTCGAATTCTACTCAGGGACGGAAGCTCCCGCGGTTCTAGAGCGGTGGGGGGTTTTGAAAGTGGCGGTCGGATCCGGCGGGTTTTTTTTTTTTTCTTTTTTTTTTCTTTTTTTTTTTTTTTTTTTTTTTTTTTTTTGGTGGCGCTTCGGGATTGTTTGGGGTGTTCGCTCTTCGGCGACTTGGAGGCGAATGGAACGCGCAGGCGCCATCTGTCGGCCACGAACCCGCGCTCGGCTCCTGTTGGGAGGGAGCGGCATCTAGCGGCAGCGAGCTGACACTGCAACGCTTGTCTCCCAGCGTCCTCCTCCCTATCAACGACCAATCGTGGCCGACTGCCTCCCGGGTTCAGCGTCTCCGACGCCGCCTGCAAACGAGGCGCCCGCAGGGGCGCGCCGCCGAGTGGGGTAAACAAGGTTCCGTGCCCGCGCCTGACTTACTCATTCGTTTGGCCGCGCTTCCGCCGCGGACCCGATCGCGCCGCGTTTCCTCTCTCTTTAATTTGGGGGGGTCGAAAGGAGGTCGTTAGGAATGTCCGGCAGAGCCCCGGGCCGTGGGAAATCGGAAACCGGGGTCGCGCGGGACTCGTCCCCCGGGCTCCTGCGCCCCGAGCGCAGCCCGAGGTTGGCAGCCCAACCGGGCATCACCCTTCCCTGTCCCCTCCTCTGGCACGCCCCAGCGAGGGGCCTTCCTCCCTAGTTCCGGGACCTTCTTTTCCCCCGCGGTCCCTACCCCTTCCCACCGAAAGAAGTCTACTCGCGGAACTCTGACACCTGATCCTAAGTGATTCAGGGGCTTCGCTTTTTGAGTTTCTGTTTTTGCTTTTTTGCTTCGGCTGTGGAGAGAAAGCGAGCCGATTTTTCACCGGGAAGACTTGACACTGGAGGAAAAAAAAATTTTTTTTTTTTTTCTTTGCAGCCCACTATTCCCGTCTCCCAGAAAATATGGTCTCTCCCCCTCTAGGGTCTAAGAGATTTAAGGAACTGGGCTACTAGGCTAGGCCGGGCGCTCGACCAATTTATTCTCGACTCTTGGGGCAGGGGTGGGGGGAGGAAACGGGACGGAGCGAAGTGGAGGGAAATCAAAAATTTGGGCTAAAGGAGTCGAGAGGGACCTGCCCGGTCTTTCCCCGTCCTCCCCCGCCTTCCCCGCTGATCCACTGTCTTCCTGGAAACGTGGGACAGGGCTGCCTCACGACTTTGTTAAGAATTTTGGTTCCTCCTTGTCCTGCCCCCTCCCCCCTATCCCAAGGTGTTTGAAGTGCGAAAGGAGCCCTTACGTTCCTTTGACCCCCCTGTTAACTCCAGTCTTTATCACCCTTTTTATTTTTTTGTTTGTTTCGAATCCAGCGTCCCGGACTTTTGACCACCTAGAACTCTCTACGCGGGGGAGAAAAACTCGGGGAGGCCCTGTCCCCTCCGAAGCGCCGCTTTTCCTAGGACAGGAAGAAGTGACCTATTACCGTGTCTCCATTGCTGTTATAGAAGTTCCCAGGTTCCCACAATAGTGTGTAGTTAAAGGCACGTCGTTCCTTTCTTTTTAAAAAATTTTGGTTAGAGTATTCCTTTGATACTGAATTACCTTTTAGTTACAAGAGAAGGAATAAATGTAAATGTTACTGACAAATTTTCCAAATGAGAAATAACGAAAGCCCCGTGTAAATCGAGGAGATTTCACCCGATATCACCTTCAAAGCATTCCTAATGGAATATAATGATTAATTTCAGTCCTCAAAATATATTCCTAACGCGCCTTAGTTTCTCTCCCATTCTGTGTGCTTACTGTTTTTTTTCTGCAACTTTAAAAAAGAGTTATGGTATATTTAATCAACTGAACAATAAAAGTTAAACAGAAACATCTAAATATCAATAACAAATAAAATCCGAGACGTTTTTTACTTACCTCTAAAGCTTTGGGGAGTGGAATACTATTCAAAATAAATTTCCATTTCATTTATAGACCATCTTTGGTAGAATGTTATACAGTTTTTAATAGATTCAAGTTACGGAATGATGCAGCTAGAACATTAAATAGGGAGTAGTGGAAAATTTACAGTTACATAAGTTAATGCAAAATTCCACTTAAAGTAATAGAAAAATTGGGCTCTGTACCAAATCATTTTACATTAATTTAGTTCAATTGTGCCAATTTACTATCAATTGATATTAAATTATTTCCTGCCTTAGTATTAGCTGAAAACTACTGATTTTCTGCTCCAAACGTCACATTTATAGTACATGGTGCAGTTTTTCACCTATTTTGTAAATTCATATTCTTATTGTCTATGTAGCAACTGAGACTTTAAACAATTTTATACCTTGAAAAAACATTGAAAACTTCCTCTGTTTACTAAACTTTCTTTCATCTTGTGAAAAAATACCATTGAAGAAAACCAGTAACTAACTGGTATAACATCTGAAGAAAATTTTATAGCAAATTTGTACTGATGTTTGAGTGTTTCACAGTAGCCTCTCTTTTCTTCTAGAGCTTATTCACAAGAATATTTATTGAGCTTTCAATATGTACAGATTACAGTGCTGTGTGCCCCAGTCCTGTCCTAAGAAGTGAAATGTATTTCATAGGGTACCGAGAGACCAAAAAGGGAACCCTTTGAATTTGAGGACAAAGTGAGAAAATGCCACCAAATGAAATATGTAACTGATGTAAAATAAGCTTTAATCTAATTATTTGTAACATAGCCTTCATTAAAAAAAAAAAAAAGCTTTCCTTCATGAGATAATATTATAATAGCAGAAACTTTCAGTGCCTGATGAGAAATAAGAAAAAGGAAAGTTGAATACTTAGAACATTTGATGCTATTTGAGGGACAAGACACTATTTGATGCAAAAATATTCTGGTCACTAGAAATGCATACCCCACGGGGTAGCAGAGATAATCTTCCTATCTTACCACAATCTAAATAAAGCATTCCACAGCTCTCTTTAACTCCATCTATACCAATGGAACAAGCTTCTGATTATAATTTAAATTTTCTAGATAGTCTCCTACTCTAGGCAGCATGTATATATAGTCTGTATTTTCTAACACCATTCTAAATGTGAACTAAAATCCAGAAGCCTGAAGGTGAATAAATTTGAGCCCACAGAAATTTAAAATTATGTATAGCAAGGTACAATAAACAAAGTCAAAAGGTAAAGTATGAGCAGACTATATTTGCTACATGAATGAGAAAGGCATGACACATATGAAGAACTCGCACAAATCAACAAGATAAAAATGCTCCAATAGAAAAGTGGAGAAAGGGGGCGCCTGGGTGGCTCGGCCAGTTGAGCATCCAGTTTCAGCTCAGGTCATGATCTCTTGTTCCTCGTGAGTTTGAGCCCCGCATCAGGCTTGCCGCTGTCAGCGCAGAGCCTGCTTTGGATCCTCTGTTCCCCTCTCTCTCTGCCCCTCCCCACGTGCGTGCTCTCTATCTCAGAAAAAAATTCTTTTTTAATTTTGAAAAAAAATTTTAAAAAACGGAGAAAGAATATAAAGAGTCAACTCGCTGGAAAAATGCAGATGACTGATAAATACATAAAACGGTGCCGAACTTCATCCGCCACTAAGACATGCAAACTAAATACCTACCAGGTTGGCAAAGATTAAAATTTTTTAAATTTTTTTAATGTCTA
Organism: Leopardus geoffroyi; assembly: GCF_018350155.1. Lineage (NCBI taxonomy): Eukaryota > Metazoa > Chordata > Mammalia > Carnivora > Felidae > Leopardus > Leopardus geoffroyi. The sequence continues at coordinate 102,498,848 of NC_059343.1, read as the reverse complement.
TTTTTGAGAGAGACAGAGTGTGAATGGGGGAGGGGAGAGAGAGAGAAAGAGAGACACAAAATCTCAAACAGGCTCCAGGCTCTGAGCTGTCAGCACAGACACTGATGAGGGGCTCGAAGTCAGGAATGGCGAGATCATGACTTAGGTTGAAGTCGGACGCTTAACCGACTGAGTCACCCAGGTGCCCCAGAGATAAAAAGTTTTTGATAGTACTCAGTATTGGTGAAGCACTGAGAATTCTCACGTACCATTGGTGGGAATTGTTTAAAAACAAAATATCTCAGGGGCACCTGGGTGGCTCAGTTTGTTAAGCATCCGACTATAGCTCAGGTCATGATCTCACGGTTCTTGAGTTCCAGCCCAGAGTGGGGCTCTGTGCTGACAGCTCAGAGCCTGGAGCCTGCTTCAGATTCTGGGTCTCTCTCTCTCTCTACCCCTCCCCCGCTCACTCTCTCTCTCTCTCTCTCTCTCTCCCTCTCCCCCTCCCTCCCTCTCAAAAATAAACAAACATTAAAAAAGAAAGTATCCCAGGGGTGCCTGGGTGGCTCTGTGAGTTAAGCTTTCAACTCTGGATTGAGCCCCGCTTTGGGCTTTGTGCTGACAGCTGGAGCCTACTTGGGATTCTCTGTCTCCAACTCTCTCTGCCGCTCCCCCGCTCACGCTCGCTCTCTCTCTCTCTCTCATTCAAAATAAATAAACATTTTTTTAAAAAGTATCTCATAGCATACAAGATGTAAAATTAGCCTGCCATTTCTATTTCTAGGAATCTATCATACATAGATGCTTGTACAAATTACACAAAGATTGCCTGTTTCCGATTCTGTGTCTCCCTCTCTCTCTGCCCCTCCCCCGTTCATGCTCTGTCTCTCTCTGTCCCCCCCAAAAATAAATAAACGTTGAAAAAAAAAAATTAAAAAAAAAAACAAATTACACAAAGATCTGTGTAGATTTGTAATAAAGAGAAACTGAAAATAGAAATGGCATCATTTAAGGAAATTGGTTAAAGAAATTGTGATACACCTAGGGGCACCTGGCTGGCCCAGTCGGTGGAGCATGGGACTCTTGATCTCAGGGTCATGAGTTCAAGCCCCACATTGAGTGTAGAGATCACGTAAATGAATAAATAAAAACTTTTAAAAATTTTAATGCTGGTAATAAAAGAAAGTTCTGGCTAGTGGAAAGGTAATTACTCCATTGTAAATTAATAAATTGAGCTTCTAGGGGTGCCTGCGTGGCTCAGTTGGTTAAGCTTCCAACGTCCGCTCAGGTCATGATCTTGCAGTTGGTAGGTTTGAGCTCGGAGTTGGGCTCTGTGCTGACAGCTCAGAGCCTGGAGCCTGCCTCAGATTCTGTGTCTCCCTCTCTCTCTGCCCCTCCTCCACTCTCTCTCTCTCTGTCTCTCTCTGTCTCTCTCTGTCTCTCTCTCTCTCAAAAATAAACATTAAAAAATGTTTTTTAAAAATTTATATCAATTGAATTTCTCGTTTATAAATCAGCTTTTTGTGAACTTTGATACAGTGATTTAATTTCTGAATTCCTTATCATAATCCCTGTATGAACTTGTATGAGATTAAGGGCCTGATACTTTGACACTCAGGAGTACACTATGGACCTGTGGCGTCAACAGGAAGTAGACCTACCAATAAGCCTTTTCTGAAACGAATAGCTGGCACCTTCTAAGACATCTCAGATACCATATTATTGAATTTGCTGATTTTTTTTCACTTTGAATAACAGACAGTATTTCCAGTATGAGTTCATGGAGCGGAAGCTGTGCCTGTATACAAAAGATTGATTGTCTCTCACACCCAACCCCTCCCATTTCTCATCTCATTCTACAGTAATAGGCCCACGTCCGGTTTCTTTTGCTTTCAACCCAATACTGATTAGAATACCACCTCACTTCCTACTTTTATGCTTGCTTACTTCCTACATCCTTACTCCTTTACTTTAATTCATTCACTTGCACGCTCTCTTATTGGCTCAGTTGGCCTACAACAATGCTCCTCAAACGTTAATGTGCTTAAGGATAATCTGGAGATCTTGCTAAAGTGCAAATTCTGATTCAGTAGGTTTGAGGTTAGGGTGGGACCTGAGATTCTGCATTTCTAACAAACTCGCGGGTCATGCCCAGCCCATGCTGCTGGTCCAAAGTCCGCACTTTGAGTGTGAGGGCCAAAGGAGCAAAGTACAAACTCTTTAGGGTAGTTTTCAGTGCCTTCCATAGTTTTATCCAAATCTCATCACTCATAACTGTGAACTCTGCTGGGGCGATATCTGTATAGTCTCTGTTTATCCCCAGCACTCAGTATGTATGTGTGTATGTGTGTGATATATATACATTTTTTTTTCTTTTTAAAAATAGGCTCCACATTCAAGCTCCATGGGCTTGAATTTACGACCCTGAGATCAAGTTCTGTGCTATAGGAACTGAGCCAGCCAGGCACCCCTCCAGGACCTAGTATAGAGCCTGAAACAGGATAGGTGCTCAAAAACTATTTGTTGAATGATTTGAGGAATGAATTAATACACTAAACGACTACTCCCAGCTCATATACCATATATTCTAAGGGAACTAAATTACTTCCCATTTTCCTAGTACTTTCCCACCTCTGTACATTTGCTTACACTATTTTCTCTCCTTTCCTAAGATTTGCCCTACTCAAATACTCTCCATCCTTAAATGCCCAGTTTAAATGAGAAAATCTCCATGAAGCCTTCCCTGATGTCCCAATATGGAAATAATCTCTCTCATTTTACAAGGCTTCCTCCTACCAGATTTCAAATGCCTTGCAAATAATCATAATAATATTCACGTTTTGTTCACTTTTGCGATAACCACCACGCCTAGCACAAATGTTAGCCTATAGCAGAAAATCAATGTTCATTAAATTGAAACAGGAAAATAAAGAATTTTCCAGATCAGCACTATGTATTAGGACCTTTTGCGATGATGGAAATTTCTGTTATCTGGGCTGTCCAGTATGATACACACAAGTAGCTACTGAGCACTTGAAATGTGGCCAGTGTGACTGAAGAACCGCATTTTTCATTTTAATTAAAATATAAATGTAAATACCTATATGTGGCTAGTGGCTACGTACGGGACAGTAGCTATCTAGACAATTTTTTTTTACAACTGTTCTTCATTCAACAGTATTTACTGAGTACCTCCCATGTGCCAGACACAGAATAGGCTAGGGGCTGGAGACACAAAGATGAATAATTCATGGTGCTTGACCTCAAAGAGCTTGCAACCTGTTAAGAAAAGATAGTCAGGATCAAATAAATCCAATCAAGTGTTATAGGTGCTACTACAGAAGATTGACGAAATAGAATGTGTGTACAAAGGTGAATGTGGGCATGAGTTAGAAAAGGCTTTATAAGGAAGGTAAGAGTTGAAATTACATAGTGTTCATTAGGCAAACAAAAGATAAAGAGCTTTACTCTGGGAGGAGTGTGAACAAAGGCACAGAAAGTCACAACAGAGAGCCCCTCTCCTCCTAGAACTACAAATCATTTGGCTAACGACTAGGAAGTGGAGGGCAGAGAGCTCTGTTAAAAGGAGAGCTGGAGAAGTTTATGCTGGAGATGTATGCAGGATCCCGATCACAGGGGCCCCTTGGGATGCCCATGTAAAGGAGGGAGCTTGGTACCTACAGGCAACGGTGTGCCATGGACACAACATGCTCAGTTTGACATTTTAGAAAGACGTCTCTGGATGATGGATCGGAAAGGGATAGACAATCTAAGAGGTTGTAGCCAGTGTGCATGGGCACAAGGGCAACCGGCGCTGAGGATCCCAAACAGACCAAGTTCAGCACTTGCCTCTAACAAAATCCGAAGGCACTGGTGATGAAACTAGAAAGGAGTCCATTTCAGTGAGGCCAACACGGGGAAGACAGTGGACTAATGTCTCCAAGACTGTCTCCAGTGCTGAAAATCCTTCCAGGTTCATATAAGGAAAATGTAAGACAAAGGTCAGTGGGTACGTGCAGGTGGGCAGGAAAGGTCAGGTCGATTGTTGTCTTGGGATTTAAGGGGTCTTGCTGGCGTCAGGGCAGTCCTTATTGCTTTAGGGGGTAATTTCAGTTCCCAGCACGGGATGCTTTGCCCACCGGGTCTTTTGCCTGAGTTAAGAGATAAGCTGGAAAGAATTTAATCAATTAGAAAGTTTAAGGTCAAAATGGAGGTAGTTGAAGTCCTCTTTCAAGGTGATGAGGCTTAGACTAAGCAGTGGAAGTAAAAATGTATTCAGGGTTTAGACAGGGCACATGTGCTGCTTTTTGGCCTGAAAGAAGGTAATTACAGTGAACGTCTTTGTTTTGTCTTTATTTGATCATCCATTCAACTTTTTTTTTTTTTTTGCATATAAAGACATAGCTTTCACTGAATGTCCAGATCTCCATGGAAGCAAAGTAGAAATTTAGTATGAATATCTGGAAATTTCAAGGAAAAAATGACCTTCTGCCTTCTGCTTCAATCATTTGAGAAATACTAGCCAAAATAATCCATTCCTATCGGCAGCTAATTCTTTCATCACTTAATGCTGGCACTGGTCCTAGTTATTTGTATTAAGTAGTTAAACATGTCATAGGATTTGTTGTGCAGACAGATGACATTTGCATTATTTTTTGAGTGCCAGCATTTAAAAAACAACAACAGAAAAGACATCAAGGCACAGGCAAACCTATCACTTCAGACCTATGGATTATTTTAAAGGCCCTGTTGTGATGCAGGATTTTTCAATATGTTCCAGAGACATTTATCAGTTTAAACCTATACACATTTGGGGCACCTTGGTGGCTCATTTGGTTAAGCGACTGACTTCGGCTCAGGTCATAATCTCACGGTACGGTTCATGGGTTTGAGCCCCACATCCTGCTCAGTGCTGACAGTTCAGAGCCTGGAGCCTGCTTCAGATTCTGTGTCTCCCTCTCTCTGCCCCTCCCCCACTCAAGCTCTGTCTGTCTCTGTCTCTGTCTCTCTCTCTCAAAAATAAACATTAAAAAAAATTTTAAGGGGCGCCTGCGTGGCTCAGTTGGTTGAGCTTCGGCTCAGGTCATGGTCTCAGGGTTCATGGGTTCCAGCCCCACGTCGGGCTCTGTGCTGACAGCTTGGAGCCTGGAGCCTGCTTCGGATTCTGTGTCTCCCTCTCTCTCTCTCTGCCCCTCCCCCAATCATGCTCTGACTCTCTCTCTCTCTCTCACAAAAATACACATTAAAATTTTTTTTTTAATTTTTAGTAAAAAAATAAACCTATACACATTTAATGATTACATTATTCTTCATTTTGTTTGTTGTTCTGTGGAACTCCTTGGTGGATACTACTTTTTATCGAAATAGTACTGTAAGCAGAAGCATTCTTGTTAGCAGAATAACAGACACACACCCAAGAATAAATATTTTTTTAAAGTTCTTTTAAATGTTTATTTATTTTTGAGAGAGAAAAGAGAGAGGCAGGGGGTGGGAGGAGGCAGAGAGAGAGGGAGAGACAGAGAACCCTAGCAGGCTCCACGTGGTCAGCGCAGAGCACAACTCAGGGCTCGAACTCATGAACCGTGAGATCATGGCCTGAGCTGAAACCAAAAGTCGGAGGCTTAACCGACTGAGACACCCAGGTGCCCCCAAAATAAATATTTTTTACCTATTTCCATATATGGCTGAAAGTCATTTGGTTAAAATTAGCATTGCCCAGGACCTCCAATAAGACTGTCTCTTTTTTAAGACTGTCTTTTATTGGCACGCATGCAGGCTTATAAAGCTAAGACCATATTAATGACTAGGAAGGACACTACCATTAATAACAACAAAGACTATTCCTTGAATTTAAGCGCATTTGTTATTACTAACTACCAACATTAAGTAAAATTCAAACACTAGAACCACTGTAAGCACTTGATGTGTATCATTGGTAGCAAGTTTACTGTTGTTATATGTTGATAGCACTTCTAATGTTAGACACTAGAAATTAATGCTAGAACTCCTCGTGGAAAGATTAAGAGGTGTGAAGAAAAGATGGGAGAATTGCAAAGTGGAAGGAGAAACTTCTGAAAAAATACATTTTATCCCCAAAATGTAGACAACCCTGGATTAGATGGACCACACCCTTTTTTTTTTTGGGACCACACCCTTTTTTAAAACTATAATGGGTATTATTGGGACAACTGGCAAAATTTGAATAAGGTCTATTTAGATTATATAATAATATTGTAACAATATTAATTTACCGATTTTGATAATTATACTGTAGTTATTGGGAGGTTGTCTTCATTTTTTTTTCTTTTTAAGTAATCTCCACACCCAATGTGGGGCTCAAACTCACAACCCCAAGATCAAGAGTTGCATGCTTCACCGATGGAGGTGAAGAGGTGCCACAAGATGTCTTTATTCTTGAGAGATACACACTGCACTATGTAAGGGTAAAAAGGGCATTGTGTCAGCAGCTTATACTCAAATGGGTCAGAAAGAAAGGTAAATATATTCCTTATATCCACGTTATATACTATGGTGGTGTGCTAGAGCCTGCTAGCACTGGCTCACAAGAGCTGAGTGTGCACATGTCTTCCCGACTTCAGTTCGTGACCTCACATTGGGATCTTGAAATCAGACACGGTGAGGGCATTTACACCATGCAAATCAGCAAATGCAAGAGAATCAGGGCTATTTTTCCCCCATGGAGAGCCAGTTGTTAAAACATATTTGCCATGGATCAAAGTCAAAGATAATGTCCAGAGTCATGACTTTTTTTTGTGTTATAATTGATAGAATTAATTTAATTCTATTTTCCTTTTAACCTGAGTTGATACATTCAAAAAACCTAATGATGTTAAATCTCAACAATTATAGTAATGATAATAATATATTTTCATATGCCATCCTCTAATCATCTGAAAATACATTTCAAACATATCTACCCAGGAAAATAGGTAAATATGTACATTATTCTAGTTTTGCAATTATTTATTGTACACTGTAAACTAAAAACAATCATATCTAGCAGTAAAAACCGATTTAGTTATGCCCGAACACTGCCTCCCAAGCATCTGAATCCTTCACAGGACTTTGTGAAGCTTCATGTTCTCCATAATGTCTCTCTTGAATACTACATTCCACATTGGTCCCTTCCTTACAGTTCATAGAGTTGTCTAGAAGATACATAGATGGGCATCCAGACTGACTCCTTCATTTTTCAGAGGAGGAACTGAAGAGTCAAGAGATCAGTGTCCTCAGTATAACACAGGGTCCAGTGACAGAGCTAGGAGCAACACCCTAGTCCTCTCATTCTCCAAACCCTAGGCTATTTCTCTACACCACCGGGAACACACTTTCCAGACCACTTTTAGATACTGGATCATAGCCTTCTACTTGCTGGCCAAACATAGTGTGCTTACTCATTTTGAGAATAGGGACATCTATCCAGCACAGTAGATAAGTCAAACTTGGTGCTCAATAGACATTTGATATATCCATTAGTTTGGAATGCCTTTCACACAGACTTTTTCTTTTTTTCAAAGATGCTTTTAGATTTATTTACGAAGCCATAAAACCTGACATATTTTCTTAGAGCTGTAAATGAAGAGCTGGCTACCAACAATGAAAGTAGACGGCTTGTTTCACAGAGGGTGGGACATCCAAATGTCTAGGAGCCAAATCATAAAATGAGATCAGCTTTGGAATCTCTACTGAGGTTTTATTTTTTCAGATTTAAATACGGTTTATAGAACACTTTGAGAATCCATTTAAAGTCACTTCACAAGGCAAAACATTATAGCCATTTAGATATTCTTAAAAGAGAAGCGTATCAATTACTGGCACAAAAAAATGCAAGAAATAATGACTATCAGAAGTTGTTTGAAAAAAAAAAGGAAGCTGTCCCTATTTTTAAAAAAAAAAACAACACTTCCCTACAATCTTCAGGATGAGAAAATGATAAAATTTGAATGAATTTTCAAAGGGACTACCAGATGAAACTTAATGAGGTTAGCAGTCTAAGATCCCAATCATCAGAGACATTTCAACTGGGGTCTTTATCCCTTTATGAGTTGTCGAAACATTCTTAAGGTTTACAGCCTACCATTCAGCAAGTTAAGACCAATATAACACCCACTTGACCAATTCAGTCTCTTCCCAAGAAGAAATAACAAAATGGAGTTTGAAAAGACATTCATTAGTTACAACTGTTGTGACACAGACCTCAAAAACCTTTGAAGTATAATGACCTTTCAAGTACAATGATCAATCACTATGCATGAAAAAATCGGATTTTATACAAAGCATAAGAAATGGCATGCTCTTTGATTGGAGGTCAGGTTCTACACTTTCAGTTTGCAGATTGCAGTGTGTGAAAATTAAAAGGCAATGAAAAAAACCAATAAGACCAGTATTTGCTGTCATGACATCATCACTTTAACCAGTCTGTGATTTTGATGCTCAACAGGGCAGCTGCAAATGGTTAGAAAGTCACAAACACTACTGGTTTTTTAAATATATACATATATTTTATTCAAGTGTAATTAATATACACTGTTATATTAGTTTCAGGTGTACAATAGGACTATTGATTTTGGAGACATTGAAATGGATGAGACACATAGTTCCTTTGCCTGTGAAAAAGAAATAAAAGCCATATTTTCTAAAAATGTATCTTTCTAGATAGTTAAAGATGAGGGGTGCCTGGCTGGCTCAGTCAGAAGAGTTCTTGATCTTGGGGTCATGAGTTTGAGCCCCATGTTGGGTGTAGAGATTACTAAAAAAATAAAAACTTAAAAAAAGAGAAAGTTAAAGATGAAGAACTCTAGAGAAACTCTTGTATATGTGTGCACAAAAAACATCTACAAGAATGCTCATTGCAGCACTTTTTCTAATGGAATCAACCTACGTGTGTATCACAGAAGAGGAGATATATTGCAATATGTTCATATGACAATACTTTGTAGTAGTGAAAATGAACTAATGCTACATGAATCAACATGGGTGAATCTGAAAAATGTTAGGTAAAAAAAAAATCAAGGTGCAGAGTAATGGCTAACATTTACGCTTAGTTTATTATGTTCTAAGTGTTTACACATATCAACTCATTTAATCCTTAAAACACCCTTATAAGTTAAATATTTTTTATGAATTTCCATTTTATAGATGAGAAAAATGAGGCACAGAGAGATTAAGTAATTTCTTCAAGGTCACACAACTAGTAACATGTACAGCAGAAATTCCAGAGCACCTCTGGCTCCAATATTGGTGCTCTTTTTTTTTTTTGAAATTTTATTTTTATTTTTTTTTACTTTTGAAGGAGAGAGAGAGACAGACCATGAGCAGGGGAGGAGCAGAGAGAGAGGGAGACACAGAAACCGAAGCAGGCTCCAGACTCTGAGCTGTCAGCACAGAGCCCGACGCGGGGCTCGAACTCACCAACCGTGAGATCATGACCTGAGCCGAAGTCGGACGCTCAACCGACTGAGCCACCCAGGCGCCCCTTGGTGCTGTTATTCATTGCATTATACTGCCTCTACTACTGATTGTATGATGCCATTTAATAAAGTTTAAAATAGGCAAAACAATGTTCTATACATTTATAGATATACACGCATGTGATAAAAATACAAAAAGGTGCATGGAAATGAAAGTCACCAAGCGGCGCCTGGGTGGCTCCGTCGGTTAAGTGTCCGACTTTGGCTCAGGTCATGAGCTCACGGTTCGTGGGTTCGAGCCCCAAGTCCGGTTCGGTGCTGACAGCTCGGAGCCTGGAGCCTGCTTCAGATTCTGTGTCTCCCTCTCTCTCTGTTCCTCCCCTGCTCTCACTCTGTCTCTCTCTCACTCTCTCAAAAATAAATAAAGATTTAAAAAAATTTAAGAAAAAAAAAAAGAAAGTCACCAAATCCATGATTGTGGCTACTTATGAGAAAGGGAGATGGGAAATAAATGGAGGCAGGAAATTTCAACTGTATCTGTAAAGTCGTATTTCTTTTCTTTCTTTTTTTAAAAAAGGATCTTCAGTAAATATGGGAAACTTAAGATTTGACAACCCGGGCAGCAGGCAGATGGGAGTTTATAATATCATTCTCTATATTTTTCTGTATATGTAAAACATTCCATAATTTTAAAAACAGAAGTTATAGGGCGCCTAGCTGGCTCAGTAGGAAGAGCATGCGTCTCTTGATCTCAGGGTCATGAGTTTGAACCCCACCTAGAGATGACTTAAAAAAAGAAGTTTTAAAAAGAAGAAATGAGGGCACCTGGGTGGCTCAGTCAGTTAAGCCTCTGACCCTTGACTCCGGCTCAGGTCATGATCTCATGGTTTCATGACTTCAAGCATTGGCAGCACAGAGCCTGCTTGGGATTCTCTCTCTCTCTCCCTCTCTCTCTCTCTGCCCCCCCCCCTCACTCACGCTGTCTCTGTCTCTCAAAATAAATAAATTAAAAAAAAAAGACCAATGATTATGTTAAAAAATAATAAATAAATAAATAAATAAATAAAAGAAATGAAATACTATAAAGCCAGACTATTTGTCTTGGATCTCAAATAATACAAAATAAATAAAGATTCTGTGAAATCCGGATACCCTTTTTCATTTCAGTTAAAATGCATTTGGGTATTTCATAAAAGCTCAGTGATACACTCTAAAAACATTAGATTCTACACATAAAGGAATGAAAACTTCTCAATACAATAGCACTAGCATACATCATATAAGTACCACATATGCAGTCTCTTGAGAGATCATGTCCAAGTTCAAGCCAGAAGTCCACATAACCATTTTGGAATTCCTTAAATGCATTGCTGTTCTTTTATACCTTTAAATTATATGGTTTAAAAAGATTCTATTCAATCAAGGGAAAGGAAGAATTCTGAAATCAGGTTTCAGAAGTATTCTGATAAATGACCAGGTTTGACAGGTGCCTGGGTGGCTCAGTTGGTTTAGCTTCCGGCTTTGGCTCAGGTCGTGATGTCTCAGTTCGTGGATTGGAGCCCCGTGTCAGGCTCTGCGCTGCCAGCAGGGAGCCTGGAGGGTCTTCCAGATTCTGTGTCTCCTTCTCTCTCTGCCCCTCCCCCACTCACACTCTCTGTGTCTCTCTCAAAAATAAATAAACATTAAGAAAAATTTTTTTAAATGACCAGGTTTGAAAAAACATATGATTCTATTTGGATAATAGGGCATTTTGCTTCTGTAACAACTAATACAACATTTTTACAAACAACATTGATTTGGGATGTGCCAGAGAAGGGGGACTATTCTATTTTCCTGTTTACAGACATTCAAGTAGTTACACAAGACCTCCCAAAATCTAAGACACAGTAGCCTTTACTTCATTTGGTGGAAAGGGGGTTTCTACTGCTGTTGACAAGAGAAAGAAACAGTTTTATGGCTATTTTCCCCTTTTAAGTAAAATAGAAAATCCTCCAAGTAGATTTCATGTCAATATATCTTTCCCTAGAAATAGTCAAGAGAGTTCAGGATCATATAAATATTCATGTAGATTCCCCCCTTTAAACTTTTTTCTGCCTTCCTCTTACATATTTCCAAGCACATTTTTCCTGTCCAGAAAGGATGGAGAATTATCCCCATCCTTTAACCTGGGAGTGAGAGGAATTTTCCACTGCAAATCTTGCTGTCTAGCTACTGTGCCTGTAAATTATGTTTCTGAAGCACTGGTTCTCGATGATTTCCAAAGCAGTATTCACTCCACACTCTGGGGGTCAACTTTTGGCACATCCTCAAATCTTGAAAGTAACATAGAGTTAATTACCGTGTTTATGAGACATTTGTTGCCTCCTCTCTCTTTCTCCATGTGTGTGACTTCACCCCTTTGGTGTAGAAGATCTGAGAAAAGAAGGTGAGAAGGAAAAATCAAAAATGATACCTTTAATTTCTATGTCCTAACAAGGAGCTCTAGGTACTTTTCTTTTATAATGCTGCATTTGCCTTTGCAATTTCCCTTCGAATTGTGTATGTGGAGTAAGGAGAAAGACTGAGGCAATCATTTAACCTTTCAGTTTCATTATCTGTGAACTGGGAATAAAAAGACAGGCTTGACACACTTTGGTTCTTTGAAGATAAAGTTAATAAATATAACACATGAATCCATTCTCCTTTCAAAAAACCAGAACATTAAAAAGGATAAAGCTAAAATCTCTGTATTAGGGTTCTCCAGAGAAACAGAACTTACAGGATATCTATATATCTATACATATACCTATACCTATAACTATGTATATGTATATATGGAGAGATAGATAGATAGATAGATAGATAGATAGATAGGGAGAGAGACTGACCATTAAGAATTGGCTCAGCACAGGGCTCCTAGGTCTGTGGAGCATCTGACTTCAGCTCAGGTCATGATCTCGTGGTTCGTGAGTTCAAGTCCGGCATCAGGCTCTCTGCTAACACCACAGAGCCCTCTTCTGATCCTCTGTCCCCCTCTCTCTCTCTGCCCCTCCCCACTTGCACTTTCTCACTCTCAGAAATAAGCATTAAAAAAATCTTGTTTAAAAATAAGTAAGTAAATAATAAATAAATAATTGGCTCAGCACAATTATGGCTGAGAAATCCCAAGATCTGTAGTTGGCAAGCTGGAGACTCGGGAGAGCTGACAGCCTCGAGAGCCAAGAAGAACTAATGTTTCAGTTTGAGCAGCTTAAGCAATCAAGCAGGAGGAAGAGTCGGCCTTTCTGTTCTAGTCAGGCCTTCAATTGATTGGATGAGGCCCACCCACATTGGGGAAGGCAATCTGCCGGACTCAGTCTCCTGACTGAAATGTTAATTTCATTCCAAAACATTCGCGCAGACACCTCGAGAATGTTTGTCCAAACATCTGGGAACCCTGTGGTCTAGTCAAGTTGACACATAAAATTAACCATCACAGACCCTCCCCTTGGCCACTTTCCCAACTTGTCCCTCTCCCTTCTTCCCATAGAGAAACATTTTTTAGTTTGATGAGCATTCTTCCAGATAAATCTTTTCTTTTTTTTAATCTTTATTTCTTTATTTTGAGAGAGAGAGCACGAGCAGGAGAGGGGCAGAGAGAGAGGTAAAGAGAATCTCAAGCTGTCTCCGCGCTGTCGACAGAGAGCCGGATGCAAGGCTGCGTCTCTCGAACCGTGAGATCATGACCCAAGCTGAAATCAAGAGTCAGACGCTTAACCAACTGAGCCACCCACGTGTCCCCTTCCAGATAAATCTTTTAAATACTTTTACCTAAATAGGTACAAAAATAAATAGTAGTGTAGTATGTCACATAAAAGGTATCATGCCATACATATCCTTTTGTGACTTGTGGTTTTCATTCAACATTATGTTTTTAAGATTTATCCCTGTTGATACATGCACTAATTCGTGACTTTTAACTACCGTATAGTGTTCCATTGAATCAGCTACATTTTATTTAGTCATTCTTTTTTTTATTTTTAAATTTATTTTTGAGAGAGAGAAAGAGACAGAATGTGAGTGGGGGAGAGACAGAAAAAGGGGGAAACACAGAATCCGAAGCAGGCTCCAGGCTCTGAGCTGTCAGCCCAGAGCCAGAGGTGGGGCTCAAACCCATGAACCATGAGATCATGACCTGAGCCGAAGTCGGACATTTAACCGACTGAGCCACCCAGGCGCCCCTTATTTGGTCATTCTTGTATTGATGGAGACTGAGATTGTTTTCTATTTGTTACTGTTAATGACAGTTCTTTTTTAAATTTTTAAAAAATGTTTATTCATTTTCTGAGAGGGAGAGACAGAATGCGAGTGGGGAAGGGGCAGAGAGAGAGAGGGAGACACAGAATCTGAAGCGGGCTCCAGGCTCTGAGCTGTCAGCACACAGCCTGACATGGGGCTCGAACTCACCAATCATGAGATCGTGACCTGAGCAGAGGTTGGAGGCACAACCGATTGAGCCACCCAGGCGCCCCTACTAACAACAGTTGTATAGTAAATATCTTTGTGCACACGTGGGGATGTTTCTCTACCTAGAAGTGCAATTGTATATAATTCTTTCAAGGGGAAATAACTAGTTTAATGAAAACTGGTTCCAAAGTTTTAAGCTAGTCTGTTTGGCTTGTGTGCAATCTTGTCAACAGTTGCTTTTTGATAGAGAGACTTGCGATAGAGATAATGTGGCAGGCGATCAGCTCTTCATCCAAAACGGGCTTTGCTGGGTGGCTATCCTTTGGAGGAAATCACCGTAATTCAGAGTGCAGAACTCACTTCTGCAGATGCAGGACCTGCATTTTGCTGGTGCACCCACTGAGACACCCTGTTTTCAGTATCCAGATACTACTGAAGCCACTTCAAGTATAAGAAGGTAGATTCTTCTTGTTTTCCATATTACTTCGTATTCTTTTTACAAGAATGTCTTCTCAAAGTCTTTAGGACTGCACTAGATTATTTATGTCTTCTGATGCTTGTGACTTTTACATTTCATTATCGTTCATAACTATAAAGTATGAATTTTCAGGGGCACCTGGGTGGCTCAGTCGGTTAAGCCTCCGACTTCAGCTCAGGTCATGATCTCACAGCTCGTGAGTTCTGGCCCCATGTCGGACTCTGTACTGAGCTCAGAGCCTGGAGCTTGCTTTGGATTCTGTCTCCCTCTCTCTCTGCCCGTAACCCACTTGCATTCTGTCTCTGTCGCTCTCAAAAATAAATAAACATTAAAAAAATAAATAAAGTATGAATTTTCACAGCTCACAAATGAAATGCTGATTGATTTTATTGTTTTTTTAAATGCTTTTTATTTTTGAGAGAGAGTGTGAGCAGGGGAGGTGTGGAAAGAGAGGGGGACAGAGGATCTAAAACGGGCTCTGCGCTGACAAAGGCGAGCCCAATTCGGGGCTCGAACTCACGAAGAACCATGAGATCATGACCCGAGCCCAAGTTGGACACTGAGCCACCCAGGTGCCCCTGATTTTATTGTTTTTCAGGCCTGTGTATAGGTGAACAAACTCCCTTATTTTGTAACTAGGTACTGTCACTCCTATTTTATAGATATGGAAACTGAGGTTCAGAGAGGTTAAGGGAATTTGCCCTAGGTCACAAAGCTCCGAAATGGTCAGGCCAGGATTCAGTCCTGGGTCTCATGGTTTCCAAGCCCTGTGCTTTTTCCATAGTACACTGCAGCTTTTCATGACATTTTCTTTCTCTATCCCTAACTCACTCTGTGACAATATGTATGAAAGCGTTTTGAGACATATAAAGAACCGAGTAAGTACTAAGTCAAACTACCACTTATCGACAGCCTATTCTACATCAAGCACTAGACTAGGCATGGCACCTTATCTGTACATCTCATAACATCCCTCTAAGATAGATATTATCATCCCCAACTTACAGATGGGAAAACCGAGCTTCAGAGAGTTTAAGTGACTTGCCCAAGGAGCGTCAGGGCCTGGATTCAAACACAGGTTTATTAAGATGCAAAATACATGTGCTTTCCACAACTAAGCCACCTTCCAGTGTATCATTTCACTATACTTCTATATATCATGAATATCTTCATTCTGGTCAAACATATCTTTTTTGGACAGCCTTTGTGTCCCTCTCTGGATTACCTTAATAGTGGACTTCATTTCATTTCTTACCTTAATGGGGAGGAGTTGAAGGAAGAATTAAACTCTTGCTGTTATCCAGTGCCTTTTTTATTCCACTGTTGTATGTTTTTACTTAATAAAACGATTTTGCATGCATTTTTTAAACTGTTGACAGAACATCAGGTAAACAGAAAATTTATCACCTATGAGCAGTCCTCTGTTCTTTTCCTTAATATAATTTGGGTCTTTATCAAAGTATGTGTCTAGTTCGGTAGGCATTTTTATCTTTACAAAATGGCTAAAACAACAGAGTAAGAAGAATCATTCACAAGTTGCAGGAGTCATTCATTCATTCATTTGTCCATCCATCCATTCAGTGCACATTTATAGAGTGCCCATTATGTGACAGGCATTATGTTAGGTTCTGAGGATAAAAAGATGAATGTGACACAATTGCTATTCTCGAGAAACTCACAGTAGATGGGGGGAGACCTACAGGCAAATTGACAGTCACCATACAGTGTGATGTGTGCTCTGCCTGAGCAGGAAAGTAGTACAGTGATTTCAATAGTAGGTCCTTGAGCCAGGCACTTGGATTCAAATCCCAACTCTGTCACGTACTAGCTGCCTTCGTGTGGTCGGTATGCGAATTGAGTTATTCATGTATGTGAGTGATCAATAAGTATCATTATTATGATAGCAATAATAACTAGGTGCTATCACAACACAGATGAGAGGCACCTAATACAGAATGACAGGGGGGTAGAGGGCAAGAGAAGAGGGCAACGTTTTTTGACACAGAGTCTAGCATGGGCAAAGGCACCAAGACCTAAGGAGGCATGGAATGAATTGAGAAGCTACAAGAAATTTGGACTGCTAATATATAAAGGGCGGGGGGGTGGGGGGCGGGGAGTAGAGGGAGATTAGGCAGGGGCCAAATCACCGAGGGCCCTTGTAATCAGTGCTAAAGACTGAACTGTATCTCGAGAGTGATAGAAATCCATGAAGGTTTGTGATAAAGAGGCTAACATCTGCAGATGACTTTGGTGGAAGTGTGGAGGACAGACAATGGGGTGAGACTAGTATCACGGAAACCTGTTAACAGGCTGTGACGATAGGTCAGAGGAGAGATGATGAGGCAGACCCTGGGCTAATGGTATGGCGGTGTAGATGGAGTATGGCCCAGTCAAGAGATATTTAAGAATTGTGATAAGCAGCACTTGGAGGCCATTTGGATGAGGTAAGTAGAAGATGAGTCTCCACTTCTGCCATTCACTAGGATAGGAAATATAGGAGCAGCAGTTAGGGGAGAGATGTTCTTGACTTCGGTTTTGAGTGCTTGCAAGATAGAATCTAAATTCCTTAGCATGACATTCAAGGGCCTCCACAATCTGGCCCTAAACTATATTTCCAACTGCATCTTGCTGGTATAGCTTCCCCCAAATCCGATTACCAAAAGGTATTCTTTCAGACTGGTTTCCTAACCCCCTGCCTCTTTCAAGTGCGTCAGGAGTATGCCACAGTATAGTAAGGGGAAGAGACATAGACACAGAGGGGTGCCTATATGGTTGGTTGAGCATCTGACTTTAGCTCAGGTCATAATTTCACAGTTCGTGGGTTCGAGCCCCGCATCCGGCTCTGTGCTGACAGCTCAGAGCCTGGAGCCTGCTTCGCATTCTGTGTCTCCCTCTATCTCTGCCCCTCCCCCATTCTCTCTCTCTCTCTCAAAAATAAATAAATGTTAAAAAAAAAAAAAAAAAGACATAGACACAAGAATGAGATCATGTCCATGAGATAATGTGATGGTTCTCTCCCTCTCCCTCTCCCTCTCTCTCTCTCATTCTTGGTCTCTGCGTGTGTATCACAAATAAGGAACAAAGAAGTGACATTTCAGCTGTATGATTGTTAAAAATGGCTCCCAATGAATGATGCCTCCCCTTGTTTCCTGTCCCTTTGCAATGTGATTCTGTAGCTCCTCCTGTCAAGAAGTGCACTCTATTTCCCCTCCCCTTGAATCTGGGCTGACTGCGGAATTTGCTTTGACCAATAAAATGCAGCAGAAATGACATTCTGGGATTTCTGATCCTAGGCAGGTCTTAAGAGAACTAGCAGTGTCTGCTTTTGCTCTTGGAACCCAGTTACTATGGCAAAAAGTCTAGGCTATCCTGTTGGGAGGAGGCTGTGTGGAGAGAGAGGCCCTGGAGGAGGAGAGACCACATGGAGAGAGGACAGGTGTGACAGTGTCCCAGCTGAGCCCAGCCCCCCATGACCCACCAGCTGACGGCAGGCACAGGAGGGAGCCCAGGCAAGACCAGCAGACCTGCCCAGACAACCCACAGATTCAGGAAATAATAAATAAAGTTGTTGAAAGCCACTCAGTTTGGGGGGAGTTTGTTATGCAGCAATAGGTAAATGAGAGGGACTTGGCAATTAGAAAGACGAATAAGAATTCTTTAGGAAGATAATGGAGGAAAGAACTTTTCCAGGCAGAGGGCATATTACGAACCAAGGCACAGAGGACTGAAAGGACACAGCCTATCTCAGGAAAGACAAATGGTATTTTGTGGTTTTAAAAAAAGGGAGGCCCGCCTGGGTGGCTCAGTCCGTTGAGGTCTGACTTAGGCTCAGGTCATGATCTTGCGGTTTGTGGGTTCGAGCCCCGCATCGGGTTAGCCGCTGTCAGTGCAGAGCCCGCTTCAGATCCTCTGTCCCTCCCCGCCCCCCACGCCCCTCCCCTGCTAGTGCTCTTTCAAAAATAAATAAACGTTAAAGAAAAACAAAACAGAAGGTGCGCCGCAGGGAGTGGGTAATGAAAAGGGGAAGCTGAATCTAAGTCTAGAAGGGAAAGGTGTTACCACTTGTAATTTACTGCTGAACTATGACTACATCACATCTTAGAATGTCATACAGGAATTGTGTTTCTCCGGTATTATTCCTTGTTGCTTTGTGAACCGTTTCTCCCAAACTTCCTCAAAGAAATGATTAGGTCACCATCTAGTTTCCTTCAATGCCTTCATGTAAAGATTACTAAGAAGCACGGTCAGAATTTAGCTGGTGACCAGTGAGTAGGTTAATGTTGCCTTTCATCTTTCTTTCTTTCTTTCTTTCTTTCTTTCTTTCTTTCTTTCTTTCCTTCTCTCTTTCAAGTAGGCTCCTCACCCAACATGGGGCTCGAACTCAGGACCCTGAGATCAAGAGTTGCATGCTCCACCAACTGAGCCAGCCAGGTGCACTGCTTTTTTTTTAATTTTAATTTTAATTTATTTTTAAAGTAATTTCTACACCCAACTTGGGCCTTGAACTCACAACCCTGAGATCAAGAGTCTCATGCTCCACCAACTGAACCAGCCAAGCAACCCCCTTTCATTTTTCTTAAGTTTTCTTTGCTGTTCATTTATTAAAGAAGCAACCATTTATTGAATTCCTAGCATATCCCAGATACTTGGGATTCAGAAAAAGTAAGCCATGGTTTTTACCTTCTAGAAGTTTATAATCTGTCTGGTGAACTTGATAAGCAGTAGAAAAATATAATACAGCATGCTTAGCCCCAGAGAGGAAGAAGAGGCTTCCATATAATAATTATTAAGAGTGCCTTGGTGGCTTAGTCGGTTAAGCGTCTGACTCTTCATTTCGGCTCAGGTCATGATCTCACGGTTTGTGGGTTTGAGTCCCACATCGGGCTCTGCGCTGACAGTGTGGCGCCTGCTTGGGATTCTCTCTCTCTCCCTCTCTCTCTGCCCCTTCCCCACTCGCTGTGCTCTCTCTCTCTTTCAAAATAAATGAACTTAAAAAAAAATAATCATTATTATCTAAGACAATATTGTATTTACAGAAAGAATTACCACCAAGACCCTTGATTTGTTTCTGAAATAATACACTGTAAGCTTTTAAGCAGCCATGAAACTGTGATTGGCCTGATGCTACCAGCTTGGGTTAGAGACCACCCGGGGTACTTGAATGTCAATGTAAACTTTGCTCCAAAAAAGCCGAATTACATATAGTCAGACTCCCTTTCCAACTCCTATGTAATACGTTTCTGAAATCCTCATTTTTAAAATTCCTATTAATTATTTTCCTTTCATTTTCTTCTTACAGCCTAGCACTGGCTCTATGTTTTATACATTTTTCATTCATGTATAATTTCTCAGCCATTCGGAGGTCTTGGAATCAGTTCTGTGCTAACACTTGCAGCCTCTCCATCAGGTTTTCATTGCTTCTTTTTCCCATTTTTGCTTTCAGTCATTGTTTTTTCAATTCCCTTCACCCAGTCTTTCTTCTGGCTCCCTAGAAACTACTGTATAGCCCTTTAATTCTTTTATAGTGTACCTAGCTGTCAGTTCCATTTTGCCCACGTGTCTTTGAAAACGTCTAGGAGAGAAGCATGTCCCTCTCTCACCATGTTTTCCCCAACACGGTGATCTTGACCCTGTGTCTGCTCTGTTGTGAGCTCTCTCCTATTCCACACTGGCACTGAGATCCCTAACTCAGCCTGCAGGAAATTATTTTCCTCCTTGCTTGGATGATATCCTTCAAGTCTTTCTGAGGATGGAAAATATCATCCTGTTGAGCCTTCAGGATGTTGTTTGAAAGAATGTTGTAATTTGCCAGGAATATCTGCACAGTGGTTGGACTTTCAGTATATGCATTATCTGTTATTGTTCAGCCACACCTAGTTTTGCGTATTACACCAATAGGATATGAGGCAGAGATTTGACTTTGACCCAAAATTCTTTTCAGTTCTATATCAAGGTATTTGTTAGTTTGATGCTATCTGAATTACCTCATTATTGACTCCCACAGAATAATTTAATTGAAGAAGGTTTTCATACTCAAACAGATGGGCTGAGCTGGTTTTTCCTCTTTTATTCCCTCAACATAATAATTATCTAACAGAGTAAATCAACTGGAGTCTTTCTCACTTTGGTCCTATCTACTGCTACCTCTTTGGTTCAAATATATATTCAAGTTTATTTATTTAATTTGAGAGAACACGCACGAGTGGGGGGAGGGGCAGAGAGAGAGGAGAGGGAGAATCCCAAGCAGGCTCTGTGCTGTCAGCCCAGAGCCCAACCGAGGGCTCAATCCCACGAACTGAAAGATCATGACCTGAGCCGAAACCAAGAGTCAGACGCTCAACCAACTGAGCCACTCAGGTGCCCCTCGAATATATATATTCAAAACCTAGACTTAATATTTCTTCATTTACAAAACAAGCCTGGATCTACAACATTTGCTGTCACTTGATAGTCTTAGTATGAAGATGTCACCTTTATAAGATTTATTCATTTCTCAAAACAAATCTGAACCAATCATTTTACAGTGATGGCACCTGGGTTAAGGTAAATTTCTGTCTAAATATCAGTATGATTTCCCTACCCTTATTCATAAAAATACAGTAAAACCTTGGATTGCAAGTAACCTGTTCTGTGAGTGTTCCACAAGATGAGCAAGCATTTCTAATCAATGTAACTTGATAAACGAGCTACGTCTTGAAATACGAGTAGTATGTGATGCCGAATGTCACATGATCACAACTGAGCCAATGGTTCTTGAAATTCGCTGTGATATACAAGTGCTTTGGATTACAAGCATGTTTCTGGAATGAATTATGGCTCGCAAACCGAGGTTTTCCTGTAATTGTAAACAAATAATACAGAGAGATCCCTTGTACACGTTGCCTGGGTACCCCCCTGGGTAATGTTGGGCGGTTGTTAAGTACAATGGTCAGGAAGGAATTCTTGAGACATTGTGTGGTGCAACTTAGTAATTTTATTTGAGTAGCACAGGGACGGAACCCTTGGGCAGAAAGTGCTCCACCTTTGATGTATGAAGTTGGTGGTTGTATGCTTAGTGCTCAAGAAGGAGGGCACGTGTAGGCAGGTCATAAAAGTCTTCATCAAATTTCTACTTGTAAAACTACTTTCATAAGATTTCTC
Organism: Leopardus geoffroyi; assembly: GCF_018350155.1. Taxonomy (NCBI): domain Eukaryota; kingdom Metazoa; phylum Chordata; class Mammalia; order Carnivora; family Felidae; genus Leopardus; species Leopardus geoffroyi. Next base: position 102,477,395 of record NC_059343.1, on the reverse strand, counting down.
TGGTGCTTATCATTCATTTTGAAATCAACCATCAGTGAGATATACAGGCAGTAATGAAACCCTTATAGAATGTAGCAACTAGCATGTATTTGACCCTTATTAAAACTATGCAGGCTATAGGTCAGCCTTCTGGGGTAAAGGTGAACATTTTTCTGCTTCCATCCCTCATCGGTAACATCTTGCAAAACTATAGTATTGCTGGGAAGGAAGAAATTTGCGCTTCCCTTCAAGGTCCTAGCTGGACCAAAAATCACATTGACATGGGACAATTTAACAGGAGAAAATTCATTTTAGCTTTGTATATATGGGGAGTCCACGCAGGCATGAAATTTCAGATACAGGCAACATGAGGCTTAAATGACATTCTGAGCTAAGGAGAGGGGTAGGATCTGGGTATACAAATGGGAGGAAGACCATTAACAGGAAGGTGAGAAGAGATGTCTGGAAAACAAAGTTGCCCTGTTATACAGGTAAGCTTCTTAGGTAAAGAAGAATCTCTTGTAATAGCTCTCTTCCTGGTACAGCTAGTAGGCAGTTGGGGGAAGGTAAAGAGCTTTTCCCGAATCTGTTGGGTTTTTATATTGCTTTTAATTCAAAATAATCTTCATACCAAAGGGGCCTATCTTGGGGCAGCCTGCCCTTGGCCTCTACGGCATTTTATCACAACCAGAACATTGACATTGATACAATTCACTGGTCTTATTCAGACTTCCCCAGTTTTAATTGTACTAATGTGTGTGTGTGTGTGTGTGTGTGTGTGTGTGTCTGTGTGTGCACGCATGCATGCACATGTGCATGTATATATTAATTTATATACAATTTGGAGGTGCCTGGCTGGCTTAGTCAGTGGATCATGCAACTCAATCTCAGGGTTGTGAGTTCAAGCCCCAACGCTGGGAGCAGAATGAACTTAAAACAATTTTTTTAAGTATTAAAAAAAATTTATACACAATGTTATCACCCATGTAGATTCATGCATCTACCAGCACAGTCAAGATACAGAACAGTTCCAGGGTGCCTTGTTGGCTCAGTCAGAGGAGTGTGCAACTCTTGATCTCAGGATCATGAGTCTGAGTACCACGTTAGGTGTAGAGATTACTTAAATAAATAAAACTTTTTAAAAAAGGCACGGAATAGTTCTAACACCACAAGGATCCCCCCAGTTGCTCTTTTGTAACCATACCCATCTCCCTCTGCCTTCCCCTCCCCAATCCTTGACAACCACTAAGCTGTCCTTCATTTCTTTTCTTTTTAAAAATTTTTATTTTAGGGGCGCCTGGGTGGCGCAGTCGGTTAAGCGTCCGACTTCAGCCAGGTCACGATCTCGCGGCCCGTGAGTTCGAGCCCCGCGTCGGGCTCTGGGCTGATGGCTCAGAGCCTGGAGCCTGTTTCCGATTCTGTGTCTCCCTCTCTCTCTGCCCCTCCCCCGTTCATGCTCTGTCTCTCTCTGTCCCAAAAATAAACGTTGAAAAAAAAAATTAAAAAAAAAAATTTTTATTTTAGGGGTGCCTGGGTGGCTCAGTCGGTTAAGCGGCCGACTTCGGCTCAGGTCATGATCTCGTGGTCCGTGGGTTTGAGCCCCGCATCGGGCTCTGTGCTGACAGCTCAGAGCCTGGAGCCTGTTTCAGATTCTGTGTCTCCCTCTCTCTGACCCTCCCTGTTCATGCTCTGTCTCTCCCTGTCTCAAAAATAAATAAAACGTTAAAAAATTAAAAAAAAAAATTTTATTTTATTTTTTTAATTTACATCCAAGTTAGTTAGCATATAGTGCAACAATAATTTCAGAAGTAGATTCCTTAGTGCCCCTTACCCATTTATCCCATCCCTCCTCCCACAATCCCTCCCGTGACCCTCAGTTTGTTCTCCATATTTAGGAGTCTCTTCTGTTTTGTCCCCCTTCCTGTTTTTATATTATTTTTGTTTCCTTTCCCTTATGTTCATCTGTTTTGTCTCTTAACGTCCTCCTTTGAGTGAAGTCATGATATTTGTCTTTCTCTGACTAATTTCACTTAGCATAATACCCTCTAGTTCCATCCACATAGTTTCAAATAGCAACATTTCATTCTTTTTGATTGCCGAGTAATACCCCATTGTATATATATATACCACACCTTCTTTATCCATTCATCCATCAATGGACATTTGGGCTCTTTCCACACGTTGGCTATTGTTGATAGTGCTGCTATAAACATTAGGGTGCATGTGGCCCTTCGAAACAGCATACTTGTATCCCTTGGGTTAATTCCTAGTAGTGCAATTGCTGGGTCGTAAGGTAGTTTTATTTTTAATGTTTTGAGGACCCTCCATACTGTTTTCCAGAGTGGCTGCATCAGCTTGCATTCCCACCAACAATGCAAAAGAGATCCTCTTTCTCCGCATCCTCGCCAACATCTGTCGTTGCCTGAGTTGTTAATGTTAGCCATTCTGACAGGTGTAAGGTGGTATCTCATTGTGGTTTTGATTTGTATTCCCTGATGATGAGTGATATTGAGCATCTTTTCATGTGTCAGCTGGCCATCTGGTTGTCTTCTTTAGAGAAGTGTCTATCCATGTCTTTTGCCCATTTCTTCACTGGATTATTTGTTTTTTTGGGTGTTGAGTTGTATAAGTTCTTTATAGATTTTGGATACTAACCCTTTATCTGATATGTCATTTGCAAATATCTTCTCCCATTATGTCGGTTGCCTTTTAGTTTTGCTGATTGTTTCCTTCGCTGTGCAGATTTCTATTTTGATGAGGTCCCAATAGTTCATTTTTGCCTTTGTTTCCCTTGCCTCCGGAGATGTGTTGAGTAAGAAGTTGCTGCGGCCAAGGTCAAAGAGGTTTTTGCCTGCTTTCTCCTGGAGGATTTTGATGGCTTCCTGTCTTACCTTGAGGTCTTTCATCCATTTTGAGTTTATTTTTGTGTCTGGTGAAAGAAATTGGTCCAGGTTCGTTCTTCTGCATGTCGCTGTCCAGTTTTCCCAGCACCACTTGCTGAAGAGACTGTCTTTATTCCATTGGATATTCTTTCCTGCTTTGTCAAAGAGTAGTTGGCCATATGTCTGTGGGTCCATTTCTGGGTTCTCTATTCTGTTCCACTGATCTGAGTGTCTGTTCTTGTGCCAGTACCATACTGTCTTGACGATTACAGCTTTGTAATACAGCTTGAAGTCCGGGCTGTCCTCCATTTCTTAAATTTTGTCATTTCAAAAATGTTGTATAAATAGATACTATTCAAAAGTTTTGGGGGCACCTGGTGGCTCACTTAGTTAAGCATCTGACTCTTAATTTTTTTTAATGTTTATTTATTTTTGAGAGAGAGAGAGAGAGAGAGAGAGAGAGAGAAAGCGTGAGAAGGGAGGGGCAGAGAGAGAGGGAGACACAGAATCCGAAGCAGGCTCCATCCTCTGAGCTGTCAGCACAGAGCCCTACATGGGGCTGGAACCCACAAACCCGTGAGATCATGGCCTGAGCTGAAGCTGGACGCTCAACCGACGGAGCCACCCAGGTGCCCCTAAGCATCTGACTCTTGATTTCGTCTCAAGTCATGGTCTCACCGTTTGTGAGATAGAGCCCCACGTCGGGCTCCGAGCTGACAGTGCAGATCCTGTTTGGGATTCTTTCTCTTCTTCCTCTCTCTCTCCCTCTCCCTGGCTCCGGCTCTCTCTCTCTCCCCCACCCCCCACCCTTGTCTCTCTCTCTCTCAAAATAAATAAACGTTTAACATTTTAAACAACAGAAGTTTTCTGCACTTCAAGTGAGAAGCATATGCAGTGTTACAGCATTTCGTAAAAGCCGAGCCCCCTTGGTGTTTCTTACTCCAGAGGGAAATATTTCTTACCTGCAAAGTAAAAGGAAACTTGACCCACTCTCTGGATATCTTAGTCTGGTAAAGTTCTAGTTTTGCAATGGTAACTGACGCCACTCACCAATGGGCACTTCTTTGAGTAGTGGTTTCTATGAAAGGAAACTCTCCCCCAGGTAGTGCAGACATAACTTTGGGGTTCGAGAGAATGAAAGAAAGTGCCTGGGATTCATGTCAAAATTGTCACACATATTGCCCAGGCAGGTGAAGACACTCTTATCAAGCATGACATTCCAAGGGCTTAGAGATAACCTCTCAGAAGCCAAGAACAAAGGTCAGACCTCTTTTCGGGCAAGGTTAAATTCTTTACTGCATAGTAAAATCAATTGTAAGATTATTACAAGATTATTTGAAGCTTTTAAACCCTTTAAAACTATCAGTTGCATTTTTTACTTTAAAATAAAAATCATAACTTATTTTTTACTTCAGTTATATAGCAAATAAAAATAAAGCTAATATTTAACTTTTGCTGGCAAGGAAAAAAAGAAGGGAGGGAGGCAGTTCATCTGTATGTTCTTACATCTATCTTGCATTTTAACAACATCACTGCCAACAGGCTTTATTTTCTTCTTTAAAATGGGGACATGCTGGGATGCCTGGGTGACTCAGTCAGTTGAGCATCTGCCTCTTGATTTCTGCTCAGGTCATGATCTCAGTTCGTGGGATGGAGCCTTGGAGTCAGGCTCTCCGCTGACAGTGTGGAGCCTGCTTGGGATTCACTCTCCCTCTCTCTGTCTGCCCCTCCCCCGTTCTCTCTCTCTCTCTCTCAAAATAAACATTTAAAAATATATTAAAATGGAGAAATGCCACAGACAGAAGGAAATTAATGAGACACACAACTATATGTAATGTGGGATCCTGGACTGGACCCAGGAACAAAATGAACGCTAGGAGTGAAACTGGTGAAATTTAAGTAAGGTCAGCCGTTTACCGTGAAGTATTATTTTTGTGTATTGCGCCAATGCTAATATCCTGGCTTACATTATTGTTTTAATGTTATGGAACTTGGTCTGGATCACCCAGCACAAGAACCAAGTGGCACTCGGAGATCTCGGAAGGCAGGAGGTTTATTTCACACCGGTGGGCTCAGAGGAGATCACTCTCCAGAGCTCCGCACTCCAAGTGTAAGCAGAGGGAACAATTTATAGTCTGTCACTTCCACATTCCGAATTAGTAGTAACTTGGTGCCTGGGCAAGCAGGGTCAGAAGAAGAACCTGGAAGGGGAGTCTTCGGTCAGGGACTGGAATTTCCCCATCAGTCCTGCCTGCCATCTTATAACAGATGTTTCCCTATCAATAATTCTGTGAGTCGTTACTATTAGAGAAAAGTTGAGCGAGGGATAAATGTGAAAATCCCGTATTATTCTCGCAACTTTTCTGTAATTCTAAAATGATTTCAAAATAGAAAGTTAAAGGAATTGTCATACATATTGACAGAATTCAAACCGAACTCAAGAAAAAGCCTGATTTACACTCATAGTCTCATATTCCATTTTATATTCCATCCTTAGAAGCAAACGCTCAGAAAAAGCGTGCTTTCCTTTGAACATAAAGATGTCACTATGGATCCAGGGTCATTAGGATATATCAGCTTGACGTTTTTCCTGTGATGGGGAAGGGTATCACATTCACTTGCTTCCCTCTCTCAAATGGCAAAATGGCAAAGCGAGTTTGTGGAAGGTGGCTCAGGGTAGGGGTCAATGGTCCTTTCTTCCAGTGTTCTCAGTTGGCTTTCTTTTTCTAGCTTTTCCCTTACTATCCAGAAGGATTCTGATGTGGTCACACGGTCTTGCTCGCATCTCCCCTCTAGTTTTCTGCTTGGCCGATCCCAGCACCCCTCCCTGCCCCCCTTTCCCCCCCCCCCCCCATTCAACAACTCAACATTTGGGTTTTAGCATCTCTTTTCTTCTCCTGCTGTGGAGTCATCTAAAGAATTTCACCTGCTGTGTGTTTCCCACAGGCCAATTAAAATGGGGGAGAGGGGAGGAGGGAAAGAATGAGAAAGGCATAGAAGAAATTAGCAAGTATTAAGCAAAGCCAAGAAGCATGTCCTTTTAGGTTTTGGAGAAGCCACTGAGATGATCTTTTACAACCTTTTGGGATTATTATCAGGGAGGAGATGAGTGAGTCGATTGGAAAATTGACAAATGTAGGTAGAGAGTGGTCTGGAAAACTGAACTCCGCAGAAGGAAAGACATTAAGAATCCTAAAGCCAGGGGCACCTGGATGGCTCAGTCAGTTGAGCATCCGACTTTGGCTCAGGTCGTGATCTCACAGTTCGGTGTGTGAGTTCGAGCTCTGTGCCACAGCCTTCTTCGGATCCTCTGTCCCCTTCTCTTTCTGCCCCTCCCCCACTCGTGCTCAAATAAACATTAAAAAAAAATTCCTAAAGCCAAAGGATTAGTCTGGGTCCTTACTACTACCGTGGGCTGCATTTGATTGTAAAGACAACTGCTGGGGCACCTGGATGGCTCAGTTGCTTAAGCACCGACTCGTGATTTCGGCTCAGGTCATGATCTCAAGGTTTATGAGATCAGGCTCGGCTTGGGGTTCTGCACTGACAAAGTGAAGCCTGCTTGGGATTCTCTCTCACTCTCTCTCTGTCCCTCCCCTGCACACTCACACACACATACATGCACACACTCTCTCTCTCAACATAAATAAATAAACATGAGCAAATAAATAAAGGCAATTGGCATCAGGGCTAAATGTAGTAGTGGTAACTTGAGAACAAGGAAAATCTACCTGAGCTGGGTCATTTTGAATACCTGTTAAAGACCGAGGAGAGGGAACCAGAGACTCACCGCAGGGTGCAATCACACGCCTTGAAAAAGCAGGGCTCATACAGGAATCTCAAAGCACGCTAGCTAGCTACCGACTTCAATTAGTTTTCGTAACACTTCTGTGAGACCATCGCTTCCTACAGACAAAGGAAGAAACTGAGTCAGAAAGGTCACCAGGCCCCTTCAGTCATACCAAGAATCACCTGCTGAGTGGCTCCTATTTCCAATTTGTCATTTGAATTAATTGACCATTTCCAAACGAAAAGGGGACGCTAGAGCGGTGCTTTGAGCGAACGTGGGCTTCTGTTTTTTTTGTTCGGAAGCAAGGGCGGCTGAATTCCTTTTAAGACAGAAGGCTGTTTGAAGAGTTATTATTCAATGGAATGTATGGAGATACATTAAAATCCCCTCTAAGATACCTGCCAGAACACACAGATAAGCCTACAGAGCTTAACAGCCCAAGTGGGTCCTTTTGTCCTCCGTCATTAACCTTGCATACAGAACAAAACAAAACAAAGCAACAAATATGTCACATACAGTCATAAAGTTTTAGTATCAATAATCTTAGATCTGTTAGCTCTGGTCACACCACTTTCATGAAACCCACTCTAATTATTGGTTCACACCCTCATTTAGCCTTCCGTGTTCCTGTTGTAGTGATAGGCTATACCACATGATCTAGCAATGTTGTCACACTGTATTTACACTCTTTTTTAAAAATCTTTTTCAGGAGTGCCTGGGTGGCTCAGTCGGTTGAGTGGCCGACTTCGGCTCAGGTCATGATCTCACGGCCCTTGAGTTCGAGCCCCGCGTGGGGCTCTGTGCTGACAGCTCAGAGCCTGGAGCCTGCTTCCGATTCTGTGTCTCCCTCTCTCTCTGACCCTCTCCCATTCATGCTCTGTCTCTCTCTGTCTCAAAAATAAACGTTAACAAAAGTTTTTTTTTCAGTATTTGTTTATTTTGAGAGAGAGAGAGAGTGCAAGCGGGGGAGGGACAGAGAGAGAGGGAGACACTGAGTCCAGAGCAGGCTCCAAGCTCTGAGCTGTCAGCACAGAGCCGGACGTGGGTCTTGAACTCATGAACCGCGAGATCATGACCTGGGCCGAAGTCGGACGCTTAACCGACTGAGCCACCCAGGCGCCCCATGCTCTTCGTGTTTGTTTGTTTATTCATTTTGAGAGAGAGAAAGCTCGAGTAGGGTTGGATCAGAGAGAGGAGAGAGCGAGAATCCCAAGCAGGCTCTGCAACGACAGCACAGAGCCCGATGCGGGGCTGGAACCCAGGAACTGTGAGATCATGAGCTGAGCCGAAGTCAGGTGCTCAACTGACTCAGCCACCCAGGTGCCCCTGTATTTACACTTTTTTGCTCCTTGGGTATTTCGAGTTAAACAACACCGCGTTTGCCAGTGGCCCATGTATTTATTATGTTTGGAATGGGGGAATATCTTGTGAATGATGAATGCAAATCTCTTTTTGCTAACAAGACTGTAAACTCCAGGAGGGCCATGCCTCGGTCTTATTTTCTCCTATCACTACCTCCCAGAATTTCTGGGTACACTGCGAACAATGCACACTGTTGGCATGATTTCACAGGATTAAGAGACACTGGTAGAGGCCAGCAATGAAGTGACACAAGGTTTCAGCTAACTCATGAAACAAGGTGGCTTAATTTGAATATATATTTCAAATAAAAAGGTGCCTGTGTGAGACTCATATATTCCATTCAGCCCCAGCAAAAGCCTCGTACAGGTGATGGCTGCCTGGTGAATGAATATCTTTTCCCTTATCCCCCAACACACCTCACAAAACCTGCTTCAGAAAATAAGGAACAGGGGCAGGGCACCTGGGTGGCTCAGTCGGTTAAGCATCCCACTTTGGCTCAGCTCATGATCTCGTGGTCCGTGGGTTCGAGCCCCGCGTGGGGCTCTGTGCGGACAGGTGGGAGCCCGGGGCCTGCTTCAGATTCTGTGTCTCCCTCTCTCCCTCTGCCCCGCCCCCACTCGCACTCTCTCTCTCAAAAATAAACATTAAAAAGAAAATAACAAACATGTTTCCTGCTCAGAAATTCAAAGCCCATCATACCAGCTTGAATCGGTCTCATCTGTAGGAGGAGACACGAAATATATCCTAAATGTGTCCCCCAGGACCCCTAGTGCCCATGAAGCGCCCTTGAGAATTTGCAGTCAGTGGCCTCAAACCTCTCATTCAAAACCCCCATTTGTAGTTCTTCAGACAGGTCAGACTTTCTTGATTCTGGGCTCTGCACACGCTTCTCTCCTAGGCAGAACTCCCTTTCTCCACCTCCTTGCCTATTTCAAGGGTCCCGCCTTCAGAACACTTTCCCTGAGACCCTCCCCCAAACAGTTCGCATTAGATACGGTTCCTTTGCCCTTCGGTGCTCTATGACAGAATGGATCCCCTAGCCTCTGGCACCCGGTAGGTGTTTAATATTTGTTCACAAAAAGGAATGAAATTTGGGGCGCCTGGGTGGCTCAGTTGGTTAAGCGTCTGACTTTGGCTCAAGTCACGATCTCGAGGCTTGAGAGTTTGGGCCCCGCCTCCGGCTGGCTGACGGGCGGGGCAGAGCCTGCTTGGGTTTCTCTGTCTCCCTCCCTCTGCCCCTCCCCCACTCACGCTTTCTTTCTCTGTCAAAATACATAAATAAACTTTAAAAAGAAGGAATGAGGGGCGCCTGGGTGGCGCAGTCGGTTAAGCGTCCGACTTCAGCCAGGTCACGATCTCGCGGTCCGTGAGTTCGAGCCCCGCGTCGGGCTCTGGGCTGATGGCTCAGAGCCTGGAGCCTGTTTCCGATTCTGTGTCTCCCTCTCTCTCTGCCCCTCCCCCGTTCATGCTCTGTCTCTCTCTGTCCCAAAAATAAAATAAACGTTGAAAAAAAAAAATTAAAAAAAAAAAAAATAAAAAGAAGGAATGACATTTGTAGAAAATCAGTATGAATTCTGGATTGTATTATATTTGTCAATGCACAACTTTTAAATGAGGTTTTCCCAATCGGTTCCTTTATTAATTTCTTCATCCATTCCTTCACTCAAAAAAATTAACTCAGTGCTTATTAATGGACTAGACAGCATGCTAGTCATTTCGAACACAGTGATTAGGAAGACATGGTTCCTGACCTCCAAGGTTTGCCTTGGCAATGTAGTGAAAAGTTCTCTTTCTCACTTCCAAAGTTTTGAGATCAGAAACATACATTTGGGGGCACCCGGCTGGTTCAGTCAGTAGAGCATGCTACTCTTGATCTCGGGCTCGTGAGTTAAAGCCCCACATTAGGGGTAGAGCTTAGTTTCAAAAATCTTTTGGGGGGCGGCTGGGTGGCTCAGTGGGTTAAGCGTCCGACTTTGGCTCAGGTCATGAGCTCACGGTTCGTGAGTTTGAGCCCCACGTCAGGCTCTGTGCTGACAGCTCAGGGCCCGGAGCCTGCTTCGGATTCTGTGTCTCCCTCTCTCTCTGACCCTGCCTGCTCGCACTCTGTCTCTCTCTCTCAAAAATAAATTAACATTAACAAAATTAAAAAAAATTTTTTTTAAAGAAACAAATTTTGTTTTTTTTTAAAGTTACTTTAAATTTTGCAATTCTAGTCGAGTAGCTGCTAAGGACTACATAGACCTATTTATTACTTCTATGTGGTTTTCTGGTTTGGTATCATATGGCCAGCCAGGTCTTGCCATCGAAAACTGAGCCTGGATTTGGACATATATCCTCTAAGTTCAGACAGTGAGGCAGCCAATTTAGCTAATTCATGCCAAAAATTAGCTAAAAACATTCTCAGTGCCTAGAAGAACAGCTTGACTGGTGAATCACCATATGATTTAGGTGAGTCACATAACCTTTATGTCTGGGGTTCCTTAGCTGTAAATTACAGAGATGCTAGGACTATAATGAATGACAGACACAGTGCCATAGTGCAAGAATACCATACCAATTATTTTATTGTCCCTAAATTTAATCTGTTTTATACATTCTTATTTTCACATGTTAGAAAATAGAGTTGACCTGACTGCCTGAGTAGATGTGTTAGAGAGCCACTTGATTGGCAGGGTTTATGAATACAATTTCCACAATGGTAACACAGCACCAATTTCTCCAATTATCTCAGTGCCATTACCCATATATTTCTGATTTAAACACAAGGAGTAACCGTGTCGAGAGTGGAAGACATTGAGATAATGTATACAAATGTTTTTGAGAGTCATGGAAATGACCACGAAACTTTACAAGTGAATTTCATCACTGGATATCCCTGATTAATCAGATACTGGTCCAGAAGTGTTTCATTTTGTGTAAAACGAACCCACAATTAGTCCAGTAAACTCTAATTAGAGGGATGATTCCTTGGGCCTACAGAGAGGGTTTCTACTTTTTGAAGCTCTTTCATGTACGTTTACTCATACGATCCTTGCAACAATCTTCTGAGGTAGGTGGAGAGGGATTATTATCCCTCATGTATTAATCTTTTTGTTACATTTTATTTTACATATTATTTACATATATGTATTACCTACATGTAAATAATATTTACCTATTATTATATACCTAACCAAATCTTGCTTTATAACCCAGGCTTAGCATAACTTAATTCTTATAGATCACATAACATAATCAAATGACAAACAAACAAACAAACAAAAAACCTAGATGAAAGAAAAACAGGTTTTTCCAGATGAGTTAGGTCATTCTCTTAATGATTCACACAGGCCTTTGTTAAATTTCTACTAGGAAATCTATGCACAATGTCTATGTAACAAAAAACGAGATGATTTTTCGTAAGTTCTTCTCCAATTCAGATTAATTTTATGGGGAAGAATTAGGCTCTTTTGTTTTGAAAAGAAGTTCCTCTGGAAAAAAAGTAATTTAAGTTCCTCTGAAACATCAGTAAGTGTTCATGAACATACTTATATGTTCTTCGCTCCTCAATACAACTGTCAGAAATCTGGCAGAAGCAGAGCCTAATCGCTGCCAAACAAAATTCCAATATTTAATGAGAAAATACATTTTTGATGCTTTAGCCAAAAACGCAAAGCCCCTTATATAAGCTAATGGAATTAAAAAGAAATCCCTCGTACCTGGCAATGGAATAAAGTTAAAGAAATGCAGTGCACAGACTTAAAGAAAAGTAACTGGCAAAACTTTATGTAACGAATGGACGTCCGTAATTTTGTATGTGCAGCAGTCCCCCCTTATCCGCGTGGGATACGTTCCGAGGTCCTTGATGCTTGAAACTGCGGATAGTACCCAACCCTAAATATACTGTTTTTTCCTACACCTACATACCTATGATCAAGTGTAATTTATAATTTAGGCACAGTAAGAGATTAATAATAAAGAACAATGATAACAAGACTGTAATGGAAGTTATGTGAATGGAGTCTCTCTCAAAACATCTTTTCTTCCCCACTCAAAACATCTTGTACTGTGCTCGCCCTGCTTCTTGTGATGGAAGGTGATAAAATGCCTATGTGGTGAGACGAAGCGAGGGGAATGACGTAGGCATTGTGACGTAGCGTTACTGACCTTCTGATGATTCGTCGGAAAGAGAGTCATCTGTTTCCAGACCACAGTTGACCACAGGTGACTGAAACCGTGGAAAGGGAAACTGAGTAAGGGGAGACCACTGGAAAATATATCTTTCGAATATTGAATAAAGTTTGTTATTCAATATTCAATATTCAATAAAGTTTATTGAAACGAAACTTAGATTTTGGAGAGAGATCATTGTTTAAATACTATTAACCTCAATTGAGTATACTCTAGCTGTGTTTTGTTTTGTTTTTTCAAATTTAAACTCCTTTGGGAAACTTTGAATGGGGAAAACAATGATCAGAGTCTGGTTTCTCTTAGATTTTTATTCCTTATTTGTTTTGAACCAGTATCCTTCCAATATTTATTCATAAGCCAAAGTTAACAAGTATAGGCCCAGGCAAAAGAGTTTTTATGCTGTCATCATTAATTATGCTGCATACAACGTCTTGGAAATCTCAAATTAACCAGGATAAGATCGGGGGAAAAAAACACCTCTGAGCAGACCAAACCTATAGAAGCCAGATGTCCAGTTTATTTATGTATTTGTTATAAGCAAATTAGCGGTTCACAGGAATAGAACAGAAAACCACCGACTTTCATCTAGCCTGAAGACTTTAATTTTGGTTACAGTTAAAGAGACCAATAGTGACCTATGAGTGTGGATTTCTTCAACTCGAAAGGCTTGACGCCACTAGAGGAAAAAAGAATTCAGAACTGCTAGTTATTAACATTAGAGAGGCTTCCGACTTCATCGCAGAGTAACTGTTCACATTTCATTGAAACTTTGGATCTTTCTAGAAGTGCGGGTCTGTTCTGTACCATTTCAAGTGATTGCTGTCACACTAAGTGCTTACGAGTGTGTCGAGTGGGTCTTCGAATCTTTAACTCTTCCACGGCTTGATTGGAGGATAGTTTAACGGCACGGGCAGCGTGGGGCTATTCTGAATTTAGCAGTGAAAGGGCTGAAGATTTATACTCATAAAATTCAAAGAGTACTGTATGCAAGAAAGTTTTGTTGAAAAGTAGAATCAGAAGGGACTTTCAGGATGTATTTTGTGCCGCGTTTTGCTAACAGGAGAAAATACAGGACTGGATCAGCACTAAGTTAGAAGGAAAAGAAAGGTGAGGAGGACAGTCATTTGTAGAGGGCTGGACCAATTTGATTTACAGGTTTCAGCCATTTAATTCTTTCTGGATTCGGACCCCTTATGATAGCCCAGTGATTTCCAAACTTTAGCCTGCATCAGAACCACCTAGAGGGCCTGTTAAAACACCGAAAGCTAGGTCAAGCCCCAGAATTTCTGATTCAGGAGGTTTGAGATGGGGCCCACACATCTGCATTTCTAACAAGCTCCTAGCTGACGCAGATGCTGATCCCTGGACCACACTTTCACAACAAGCCATCCATATACCATGCAGTTAGCCTACTAACCGCATTTTATATATATATATATATATATATATATATATATATATATATATATATATACAATTTCTTTGTATTAAACTCTGTGCCCAATGTGAGGCTTAAACTCATGACCTCAAATCAAGAGCCGCATGCTCTACCGACTGAGCCAGCCAGGTGCCCCTAGCCAACTAACTTTTAGTAAGTACCACATTTATTCTATCATCTATAAGCAAACTACAAATGATATAGTGAGGACATAGTTTTGGGTTTGTTTTTTTTAAGATTTTGAAGTAATCTCTACACCCAATGTGGGGCTTGAACTTACAACCCCGAGATCAAGAGTCACAGGTTCTACTGACTGAGCCAGCCAGGTGCCCCAAGAACATAGCTTTTAAGTATTTTTATTTTATGTTTGGAGGGAGAGAGAGCGCGCACAAGCATAGGGGGAGAAGGGCAGAGGGAGAGAGAGAATCTAAGCGGGCTCCCCGCTCAGGATGGAGCATGAAACGGGGCTCGATTCCACAACCCTGGGACCACGACCTGGGCCAAAATCAAGAACCGGTTGCTCAATCAGAGCCATCCAGGCACCCCTTTAAGTATTTTTAAGTATTAGTTCTGAGGGGTTTATTTACACTAATTTTCAAAGAGGGGAAAGGGGGAATAAAGTTGCCTTTAATTCTTGTGGAGATGTCCATTAAAATTTAGCAATAGCGGGCAGTTAAAAATTCAGTGCTTGTAAAAAATGTTCTAATTACAGGAGAAATGACACAACAGCTAGGATTTGTTCTAGAATATGCAAGTGAACCAAGGATGGGGGATGGGGGAATCCCAGATGAAACGAGATGGGCAAAGTGTTGATATTTATTGAGGCCGAATGAGGAGTGCCATGGGATTAGCTCTGCTTTCCTTTCTATTTTTGTGTAAGTTTGAAAATTTCTGTAAGAGAAAGCTTTTTTAAAAATTTTGTTTTTGGTGTCTTCTTTGGGGCTTGAACTGTAAGAGAAAGCTTTGAAAATTCACATCTTTATCAATATTCACTGAGAGTATAGTTGACACGTATGAAGAAAGGTAGACTGCATTTAAATGGTTTGTTTTCGAGATTTGTTATGGTGACTATATTATTCCCTTGGGACAAACAGGCCAATCTTTGTGGAGAGGGGGTGTTACTATAGTTCATGTTTTTATACATCTTCAAAACTGTGCTTTTCATGCACAGACAGAATTCTACAAATTAATATGAAAACAGATGTCTGTTTTAACATGCCATGACTTGATGTGTACCTTAATGCCTGGTCCAATGGCAGAAAATATATATTATAGTTGGGTTTCATTTGCCTATTTTTAAGAAGGCTATTTCAGCTTTTCTGAGAAAGTAAAATAAATACAAAGTAATATGGTACCATTTTAAAGAATAGTGCTTTATTGAATAAGTTTTATTCACAGAAAAATAAGCTTTCATCTATGAATGACTGCCAGATTATACAGTGGAAAGCAATTTTCTTAGTTTTCCATACTGATGGAAAGGTTTCTACTAAATGAAAAAAGCCATAAAATTATATTCACAAATATAGCACTCTATCTCAAAACATTTCACATGATTATTCACAACACTAATACAATGACATAAGAACCTGTCATTCTGTCAGATTAGATAAAATATAACAGTAATGAAAAAAATGCAAAATCTTCTAATAAAAATTACATTAAAGCCTTTATTACAGCAAATTGAAAATGCAAATTTGTTACTAAGCATAGAGAAAATGACAAAATATACTTATATAATCTTAAATGTTACATTAATGATACACAATAAGAATGTAGTAAATGCCAAAAAAAACTATATGCATATCTGCAAACATTAGTCATCAAAATAGAATCTTACCACCCAAAACATTAATGTAGTATTGTACAATTTGAAGATATATGTATTTAAGATTGTCCTATGGTATTAGTCATAAAGTGTCATTTAATATGTAGTGAAAGCTACGGTATAGAAGAAAGAAGAGTTGAAAAAATAAACATCTGAGACCTCCCAGGAGAGGTAACTTGAAGTTTTTCACCTTCAAACTATGTCCCAGTCTGGGCTGCCACTAATTAGCTATACAGCTTTGAGTAAATCACTTCACTTTTGAGCCTCAGCTGCCTCACCTGTGAAATGAGGGGGATGAATCAGATACTCTCTAAGGTCACTTCTAGCTCTGACCCTCTATGATTCTATTAGGCCGCTAATGAACTTCACATTGTGCTAAGTGTACAAGAGTCAAACTGAAACTGATTGGGAAAGTGGGAATAAGCCAGTTGTTTCTATTAAGAAAGCTCACCTGAATTTGATAAGAATAGTTTTTTCAAATTTTTTAAAAAAGGAACTTAAATATTTTTAAGGACTTGACCTATTTATTATAATTTACATCTTAACTATGAGAAACACCAAAAAAGAGGAGTTAAGAGTCACTGAAAGAGTTATCATCTAAGTGGTGGCCCAAATTTCCAGAGTCAAGGCAAACCCATGACGGGCGAGGGTGTGCTAGGAAGGGAATTAACATTTGTAGTAGGTATTTTACATACACAGTCTCCCCTGAACTCTCATAATTTTGTAAGATAGGTGAAGAAATAGCTCTCTCTTTTTAATCTTTAAAAAAAAAATGTTCATTTATTTTTGAGAGACAGAAGAGAATGCAAGCAGGGAAGGGGCAGGGAGAGGGGGAGACAGAGAATCCCAAGCAGGGTTCCACACGGTCAGCGGAGAGCCCGATGCGGGGCTCGAACCCACAAACCGTGAGATCATGACCTGAGCCGAAACTGAAAGTCAGACACTTAACTGCCTGAGCCACCCCAGCGCCCAGCTCTTTTTACAGCAGAGTTGGCTAAAAATAACTACCTCTGTCAAATACCCCCTCTCGTTTTCTTATTTCTCTAGGGGAAATGAAAAGCCTACCCTAGCTCTCCCGTTCCTCCACCCCTTCCCCCTCCTATTCAGCACCTGGGTAATCAGGACACAAATCGATGATTTGGGCCTAAGGAGTCCCACACATGCAACGAATGGCGTGATGGCAGTCTCCATTCAGAGAGTTCAAAATTCCAATTTTATCCACTAGAATGAAAATGGGAACAGAACCACCAAGATTTAAATAATGTAACAACAAAAACAAGATCATAACATGCAGGGCCAAATCATATTATACACACCCATTACACCCACCCTACCCCACCTCAGCCCCTAGTCAAAAGGGCAAACAAACCCAAAAAATCCAAATTTAGCAGTGAAGGCAATACAAAACCGTTAATTAAGAAACTGGGAGTTTACTTTATAAACATTAAACCCATTTTTCAAAAATTGAAACAAGGATTTGATCAGCACACCAAATTATTACGAATAAAGAGAACTACTTATTACGGAACAACTTGACTCCTCACGTGACTGAAATGTAGTAAAATAGGTGGTGACTTCTTAATCTTTAGCGTGGACTCTAGAACAGAAAAGGAACGTCTACATGTAGATATGGAGACCTATTTTGGGAAAGGGGAGGCACAGATTTGGATCTGGGTGTATTTGTGACCTTGCAAGTAATCCTTTTTTTTGCACAACCGGATGGAAAGGGTCCAGTGCTTTTTATAGTGAGAACACAAACATCGGTAAGTCTTTAAAAAAATTTGATTAGAAGTTGGAGTGTGGAGTGATTTCAGGGTCTGAAGCAACAGCATTTCTAAACAATTCTTAAAATAAACTTGTTAGCCACATCAGCTTCATGCATTACATTTCACAGCTCACGGGGAGAAAAAAAAGGTCTTTCTTAACTCTAAACATACAAGTTTTAAAAAGAAGAGTTTTAAATGAACTGAGGCTCCCGGAACAGGAAAAGCCTTATGTTAAAACAATTCAGTCCTTGGCCAACAACTAGATTGAACTAACTACCTGCCTCGGAGCTGACACGTTCTGGAAAATGCATTTAAAACACGTTAACACTTTTCTCCCCTTATAATTTAAATCCCAAGCTTAGACTACATATGTAAAATTTAACTTAATGAGTATATAACTACACCTGAGAGGATGTGCAGAAGGTAAAGAAGTGGGAACTTACACAACAGAACAAGAACAGGGCAGTCAGTATTTAATTTAAAAAGTTCTCACTGAAATTCGCAATGCCTTAAATGAGTATCACTGAAAATTGTCATCGACAGAGGTTAGGAGAACATGACGGTACTCTTTCTCTTAGAATATACAATGAAAACAGAACTTTGAAATTTCACTCTCAAATGTTTCTCTGCAGTAAAATGCCTCACTCACCTCTGTGACAGGTCAGTTTAAGAATCCTATTAAGAAAACCCCGGGTGTTCTAGGAAGCACTGATAAACTTCCATTTTTTATCTATATTGACTCCTATTCAAGTTTTATTTTAAGATTGAAGCAAGTATTCTCGCTTTCCTGTCAATATTTTACAATTTCCAAGAGATTTTAAGGATCTTGAGAGAACATTTCAGAAGTATCCACTACTATTACTAATCAAGAAAAGAAAACAATTAGGTCAAGACTTGACATTTTGTCCTATATACATCTTAATTATCCTAACAGTAAAAACGCACATGAAACTTTAAGATACAAGACGATATGGGAACCTCAACAAGAAAGCTGTCACTCTAACTACAAGCAGCGTACAAACATGCGTCTACTTTTTCCTACATAAGCTGACAGATGTTTAAAATACTGGGTTAACAAAGATCTTTTAGTAAAGTGACTTAGGCAGGCTTAAACTAGCAAGGATTAAGGCTGAATCCTTACTAATTAATTGGAAGATCTGAGACATATTTTATATTTCATTTTACAAAGTCAGGAATATTTATTTTGAAACAAGAGAAGAAGACATGGTCTACCTGTCAGAAAACTACCACTCAGAAATATTTTTCATCCACAAAGCAGGAAAAAACATAAAGACATTTAAATTTCACATTGGCACCAAAAAGGTTAACTGCTCTGCCTTCCTGGATTAGAAAAACTAAAGCTGAGCAATAAGTAGTTTTGCAGGCGTTTGAACATGCCTAAGCCTTTAAATCAGTAAAATACTTTCTAAAAATTCTGATTACAAAAGTAATACATACTTATAAAAAATTCAAACAGAACAAAATGAAAAAAAAAAAAAAAAAAAAAAAAAAAAAAGAAAGTGAAAGGCCCCTGCAAACCACCCCCCCCCCCCCCCCGGGACCCACCCCTTCCCATCAAGAGAAACCACAATTAACAATTTGATGCATCATCTTTTCAAATCTTTTGTTCTATACAAATACAAAAACACACACACTTTCATCTGGCTCATTCTATACATAGTGTTTTGCCACTTCCTTTGACACTTAATGTAGCTCTGACATCTTTCCATGTCAGTACGTGTTGGCTACGTGCTATTCTATCCTTAAATACCCTTTTGACAATGGCAAAATCATTTTTTAAAATCACCCACCCAAGCACGTGTGTGTAATTTTAAAAGAGAATGGACAGAATCCTAAAACACAAAGACAAACGTCTAAAAATAATCTCTATCTTTCCACCAGTGTGGAACAGTTCATTCCTTTTTCACACAAAACAAATTATGTGATTGGGGAGATTAATCTCCACGTTTACACAGAATGCTCCATTTGTTAAGCCTATATGAAAAGAATGAGAAATTCAGTTGATTAATTCACTTACACTTAGAAACCAAGTTAGTGTACTACAAATACACACTGCAGTCAGTTACAATATGATGCTTAGCCTAGCTTTCAATTAAATAACAGTAAAAAAAAATAAGATATATAACATAGCTAATATCTCCCCCAAATCCAATCCAGAAATTCATATTTTAGATTACAAACTAGAGCAGCGTACTTTACATTTTGTCTACTTGGTAGCAAATGTTAATGGCATTCAATGCTGATTACTTAAAGTCGGTTCACATCACACACTCAATCAGGGTAATGAGAAGAACATAATGCGCCTAACTGTAGAGTTAGATTAAGACATAAAAATTTTTTGCTTGAAAGTAATGATTGTGTAGCACATGGGACATTTGTCAACTGCTTCAGCACATTGTTTACAAGTGACCAGATGTCCACAAGGAATAAAAACCACAGCAATATTTCTATCCATACAGATTTTGCAAAGCTTCTCCTCTTGCAGGAGCCTTAGCTGCTCTTCGGCACTAATCTCTGCACAAAGAGAAAAGAAATGGGTTAATTTTAGACTTCCTTAGCTGCCGACATTGACTGAAACAACGTGAACCCCTACTACGTGCCAGGCACCAATCAGGTGCTGGGAGACAGGAAGACTCACGTGGGACACCTGTTCCTGAGTAGCTGGTGTGCCAGGGGGAGAGAAGGATGGGAGCGGAGGCTGTGCAGGGAAGCACAAAGTACAGAGTGAGAAGTGCTATAATAAACTATGTATAAAGGACTCTGGGACAAGATGAGAGGCCAAGTTCTTCTGTTCAGATGCACAGGGGAGGGCTTCCTGGGCTGGTGGCTGCGCGGTGGGGACCTGGGTGATGTGGAAGAGTGACATTTACACACGGCCAGCGACTTGCCTGGCAGAGAAGCGAGGGTGAAGTAAAAGAAGGGACACATGGAAAGGCTACGGCTCACCCCGGAAGCGGAAGCGGATGGATGGGTCTGAGGGACACTTCTGAAGTGAGACTAGGAGGATTTGGTGATTGACTAGATGGCTGGGGGGGGGGGGGGGGGAGAAAAAATATGAAACGGGTTGATTGTAAGACTTCTAGTGTGGCTGGCAAGGGGATGGGAATGCCAAAAGGAAATCTAGAAGGAGGTACTGGCTTGGCATTTTTCAAGTTATTTTTGAGATGTCTGCAGGGCATCCGTACATAAAATGTCACTGGCCAGCCATGTTTGGAGGTCTGAAGTCAGGGCTAGAGACAGAGATCTGGGTGACATCAGCACACAGGTGGCACTAAGGTACTTGCTTAATTCAGCTTTTCCCAAACTAGGTTTTGTGAAATGTTAAATATGTTACAAAAATGTGTTTTGTGGCCGTAGTAACTGTAATGACCACAACCTCAATGATGGCAGCAGTTAACAATAATACAGTACTTATTACTATGTGCTAGACACTATTCCAAAGGCATTACGTATTTTAACAATCTTTGTAATCTTTGTATACGTGTGGTTTCCAAATCTGGCCTCCCATGAGAATCACCTGGGGCATTTTTAAAAAATGTTTCTTCTATTTTGAAAGAGAGAGAAAGCTTGAGCAGGGAAGAGCAGAGAGGGAGGGAGGGAGAGAGAATCCCAAGCGGGCCCCGTGCCATCAGCGCAGAGCCAGACGTGGGGCTCCATCCCAATGAACCGTGAAATTATGACCTGAGCAGAAATCAAGAGTCTGACACTTAGCTGACTGAGCCACCCAGGCGCCCCAGGGCATTTTTAAACACTAGATTGCTAGGCTCCATTCACTAAATCTAAAATTTCTAGGGTTGGTTTTATTTTTTATTTTGTTCTGAAATTAAAGTATGCAAAAAGAAACAGATACGGTTTTATACAGCAACAATTTCTGGGCTTGCACACACTGGCGATTGGGAACCACTGCTATGAAGTACAGGACAGTACAACACAGTATATGTCCCTCTTAGAAAATCACAATGCATGTCCCTATTTAAGTACAGAGCTCCTTTGTCACCACATTCCTTTTAACATGCTGGGGAATACTATTTTGAAAACAAGTCTGGGAAACAGTGGTTGAGTTTCGTTCAATAAGTATTTACTCAACACTTAACTAGGTTCTAGGGACTAGAGATACAATAATTAACATATCTAGACCCCAGGCCCCTAATCGTTCATAGACAAGAAACACAAGTAGACAGGAAATTATAAGAGAGCGTAAGGATAAAGGCAATTACAATGTGTTATCAAGAACACAGGAAAGGTGCGAGCGTGTGCTGGAGTGTGTGCACACACACATAAATAGAAGGCCTCCTGGAGGAAATGATACTTAAACTGGGTCCTAAAGGATGAGGAGTTAACTAGGAAGGAGAGAGAGAGAAGGCTCTGGGGGATGGAGGCGGTGGGAGAAGAGTGTCTAGGCAGGGGAAATGGCATAAGCTGGCTCCAGGAGGAGGGACGGAACCAGATGTGCAAGTACACGGGTAAGGCTTGGGAAGAGAGTCACAGGGAAACAGCATGACAAGAGGCTATAGAAGGTTAACAGGGGCCCAGTCATGGAGATTTGGAAACCCATGGCGCGCCTGGGCCGCTCAGTTGGTTAGGCGTCCAACTCTTGACCTCGACTCAGGTCATGACCTCACAGTTCTGGAGTTCGAGCCTCGTATCAGACTGTGCTGACCGTGCAGACCCTGCCTGGGATTCTCTCTCTTTCTCTCTCTCTCTCTCTCTCTGCCCATCCCCTGCTCATGCTCTCTCTCTCAAAATAAATAAACATTAAAAAGAAAGATTTGGCCACCCATGTAAAGGAGTTTGGACTTGTTCCTGAGGACGCTGGGAGCCAGGAGGAGAGAGATAGGAGGAAATTTGCGCTTTGGAGAGGTATGCCTGACTAGGGGTGGAGGGAAAGTATTATTTAATCTCTTTCTCCTTCTTCTTTTTTTAAATCTCTTTCTTCTTAAAAAGCAACCTAGAGGGCATAATCAAACCTATGCTCAAACATAGAATGCATCAGAGATAAGATCAAGTGCCTGTCCTCAAAAAGCTTAGTCTAATGGGCAGGACAGAAAACAATGTTACAAATGCTCTAATAGCAGGTAAAATCGAGAAGAGGGAGCTTCAGAACGCTACTCTGGGTATGGGGGTAAGCCTGAAAGAATGACCTCTCAGTGGAGCTGGGAAGGAGTTCACAAGATGGATTTAAGGGTGAGAAGGGATGGGGAGGTGTTTAACGGGGACAGAGTTTCGGTTGTGTAGATAAGAAGAGCTATGGAGAGTGGGTGCACAATGTCAATGTACTCAACACTATTGAACTGTATACTTAAAACCTTAAACTTTTTTAAGTTTATTTATTTAGAGGGGAGTACATGAGCACAAGTGGGGGATGGGCAGAAAGAGAGAGAGAGAGAGAGAGGATCTCAAGCAGGTTCTGTACTCCTCACCAAGTGTGACGTGGGGCTCGATCTATTGACTGTGAGATCATGACTTTAGCCGAAAGCAAAAGTTGGAGGCTTAACTAAGCCACCCAAGTGCTCCATAAAAAATTTTTTTAAGGAACGCTGGGGGCGCCTGGGTGGCTCAGTCAGCTAAGCGGCAGACTCTGGCTCAGGTCATGACCTGACCTCTGGGTTCACAAGTCAGAGCCCGCATAGGGCTCTCTGCTGTCAGCACAGAGCCCACTTCAGATCCTCAGTACCCCTCGCTCTCTCTCTTAAAAAAATAAGGAAACCTGAGTTTTATTCCCAGCTATCTGAATGACGCTGGGCAACAGCATAACTAGCTTCAGTTTTCTCACTGAAGCGATGAAAGTTATTATATGATCTTTCAGGTTCATTCTGGCTCTGATGGTTTGTGATTCCATTTTACAGACCACAGGAGAATGAAATGTGAGGCCTACCAACCACTGTTATCATCAACCTTCTCTACCTCGTTTTGGCCTTATGTACAGCCACTTAGATGGTTTTACCCCCTCAGACCAATAGTTTACCTCTGAAAATTATAGTTCATTCAAGCCTTAAGGCAACTATCGGATTCTACATCCTTCACTTCGTGCCTTTCCCCTTCAACTTTCTACAAGGCTTTCTTCTAGGTCAGGAGGTTCCTGGCACGTGAACTATGAAGGCAAGACCTAGATAACTTTGGATGGTATTTGCTAATATTTTTACTACGTTATTTAAAACTTTCTAGAATATGGGGCACCTGGCTGACTGAGTCGGTGGAGCAACTCTTGATTTCGGGGTTGGCAGTTTGAGCCCCATGCTGGGTAGAGAGATTACTTAGAAAAAAAAAATAAAAACTTAAAAAAACCCATTTCTAGAATAAATTGATGTTACTCATGTTACTATCAGAGCAGATCCATGTGGACAGGTTGATAAGAAATATGTATGGTAGTTGATTTTTATATACAGTAATACATACATAAAGGTTAAAATAAGCACTTTAGAAGTAAAGGGCTTTATAGCACACTATGTAATCTTGAAAAAGAAAGAATGAAAGATACTATTTGGTACTATTTTTAGAAGACCATTTACTAGGACATTCTCTGTCACACAGCCATTGGGATAAAAGCTAGCACTGGATGCAGGATTTCTCGGTAAGCAATACAGTGTAGTTTTCTAATAACTTCCACCTGCTCGACTTCAATTAGACCTGCCTTCTATTTTGTATAAAGATTCCTAGCGCCAGTCTTTCCTCCTCAGCCTTTGAGAAGAGGAATATGCAGCAGCCCTAGTGTGAGAAGACAGCCTGTATCAGTGACCCTGCCTCGCAATTTAGTGAGACTAAGGAGAGGTCAATTCCTGCCTCTGAGAGCTGCCCTTTGCTCAGACCCTGCTTCCCACACCATCCTAGCTTGCTGTGGTCTCAGTGATTAGAGGAGCCGCCAAGGCCTCCTGCCGGCTAGAAAACAGACACTCCCCAGTGCACTCTGTCCCTGCCCCCCACTACTACACCCCACTAACTCATTCTGTTGCATTCAATGCCTTCAGGTGTAAAAGCTAACACTTCAACTGTCAAACTTGAGTTATGGTTAAGACGCAAGGAAAAATGATACAATCACTTGAATTTCTATTGCAGTAGAAAGATGACTGAGTCAGTGGTCCATTTTACCATCTCCAAGACAAGTGGAGCTATTACAGGTTTTAAATAAACGCATCGTTAGGAAAAGGGTGGTAAGCTTTCTGCTGCATGTTTTATATCAACTGATCTAATTTTAAAAGCCATTAAAATCATACTGGTTTTTGACTGAGGTAATTATCTGAATAATGTTTTAGAAGCATTTGAAATAACTTAAAGATCAAAAGGGTCTATTTTTTAAAGTAAGCTCCACACCCAAAATGGGGCTTGAACTCAGAACTCTGAGATCAAGAGTTACATGTTCTTCCAACTAAGTCAGCCAGGCACCCTAAAAGGGTCATTAATGTAAAAAAAAAAAAAATTAGTAAACTTTAAGGTTTATTAGCACTGGGAGAATTTTCAACCTTTGGAAGAGGTGGTTAAGAGCTCAGAGAACAAAGATTATTATTATTTTTTTATTTTTTAGAGGGAGAGAGATAGTCCCAAGTAGGCTCCACACTCAGCGAAGAGCCCAATGCGGGGCTTGATCCCACGACCCTGGGATCAAGAGTCGGACACTCAGCCAACTGAGCCACCCAGGCACCCCTCAGAGACCAGTGATGATCACAACGTAACTCAGTACCCAAAATGTATTCACAATTTGAAACCTTTTAACCTTCAATGTTGCTGTCAAACATTAGAGTAGCTATCATC
This sequence comes from Leopardus geoffroyi, assembly GCF_018350155.1. Classification (NCBI taxonomy): domain Eukaryota; kingdom Metazoa; phylum Chordata; class Mammalia; order Carnivora; family Felidae; genus Leopardus; species Leopardus geoffroyi. Next base: position 102,452,416 of record NC_059343.1, on the reverse strand, counting down.
CTTAAAGAAGGAACCTGTATTTTTAATTTTTTTTTTTCCTAAAGGGAGTTCATATGATTCTCTTGCACATTATTTAATACACTTTCTAGGGATGCCTGGCTGGCTCAGTTGGTAGACAATGTGACTCTTGATGTCAGGGTTCTTGAGTCTAAGCCCCATGATGGGTGTGGAGCCTACTTTAATTAATGTTTTTATTGACTTGTGAGAAACAGAGTGTGAGTTGGGGAGGGACAGAGAGAGGGAGACAGAATCTAAAGTAGGCTCCAGCTGACAGCTCAGAGCCCGATGTGGGGCTTGAACCCACAAACAGTGAGATCATGACCTGAGCCAAAGTCAGATGCTTAACTGACTGAGCCACCCAGGCGCCCCAATATATGATTTACAGTGTTAGAGTGCCACTCATTCAAGCTCTATTTAGTAATATAGCACTTTTATATGTTCACACCACATGAAAAGTTGCAGAACATTCAAAATCCATTTCAACTACAAAACTTACAGATTCTATACACAGTGATAAAAGCCTTTTTTAAAAAATTTATTTTCAACATTTACTCATTATTGAGAGATACAGAGAGACAGAGCATGAGCATGGGAGGGGCAGAGACAGGGGGAGACACGGAACCCGAAGCAGGTTCCAGGCTCCAAGCTGTCAGCACAGAGCCTGACGCGGGGCTCAAACTCATGAACTGCGAGATCATGACCTGAGCCGAAGCTGGACGCTTAACCGACTGAGCCACCCAGGCGCCCCAATAAAAGCCTTTCTTGTTCTTTATCTAAACTAAAACACAAACCCACACTCTAAAATTTTTTTTAAGTATTTATTTTGAAAGAGTGCGCAAGAGACAGCACACGAGAGGGAATCCCAAGTAGGCTCCATGCTGTCAGCAGGGCTCGATCTCATGAACCATGAGTTCATTATCTGAACCAAAATCAAGAGTCGGGCATTTAATCAACTGAGTCACCCAGGTGCCCCCACACTTAAAATGAATAAATCAGTGGCTCTTACTTGGATCCCGATTAGAAGAAATCAACTGTTAAAAATGTTTTAAGACAAGGGGGAAAATTAAAACCAACTGATTTTCAGATGATATTATAGAAGTACTGGTAATTTTTTAAATGGGGTAACAGTATGTTATGGAATAATGTATCTCCCCAAAATTCGTATTTTGAAGCCCCAAACTCCCAACGTGATGGTACTCAGAGTGGCCCTTCGGGAGGTAATTACATTTAGATGAGGTCATAAGGGTGGGACCCCCTCATGGAATCAGTTTGCTTTCTCTCTCCTTCTTTCCTTCCTTTCTTTCTATGTATTTGTTTAAGTTTTATTCATATATTTTGAGAGAGAGAGAGTGAGAGCGCACAAACAGTGTAGGGGCAGAAAAGGGTGGGAGAGAGAGAATCCCAAGACACAGCTCGGTCTCACAAATCATGAGATCATGACCTGAGCTGAAATCAAGAGTTAGATGCTTAACTGACTGATCTGCCCAGGTGCCGCTGTATGTATTTATTCTTAAAGTAAACTCTATGCCCAACCTGGGGCTCAAACTCACAACTTGGAGATGAAGAGTCACATGCTCTACTGACTGAGCCAGCCAGACTTCCCATGGACTCAGTGTATCTATAAGAGGAAGAGAGACCAGAGTGCTCTTTCTCGGCCATGTGAGGACACACAGAGAAGGCAGCCATCTACAAGCCTAACCTGAGCACAGTTTAAGTTACTGCTTAACACATGGTATTAAGATTATGTTAAAAAAATCCTCATCTGTTAGATATATATTATTTACAGGTAAATGGTGTATGGGATGCCTGGAATTTTCTTTGAAATACATAACAAAAAAAGTTGGGGAAGAAATCAAACAAGATTGGAAAACTGTTGACAATTATTGAATCTGATCGATGGGTATGTCAGGGTTCATTATATGGCTTTCTCCACTTTTGGGTATTTTTGAATTTTTTATTGTCAAAAAGTCTTTAAAAATGTTTATCCTAAGGGGGATGTGAGAAGGAAAAAAATGAATGGGCCACAAAGTCATGTAAGATGCTGGCCATAAGGAAGTGCTGTTAGGTGTTTCTTGCTTTTTAAAAACAGTCACGCATACCTTTCTGCAATGAGGTCTGGCTTGGTTCATCCTGTGTATTGTCTTTCTGAGCACTCACTAGGTCTGTAACCAGAATCTCAAGTGATTTATAGTTGCTCCCAGATGTCTGAATTTTTTCTTCCATTACTTTCTTAATGTCCCTGAAATTGAATCCCATTCGTATAGCTTGCTGTACCATAGGATCTTGGAAGATGGCATCATCTGAAATAAAAATTGGTGAGAAAAAGGAACGTGGAATTTAAATAATTATTTTCATTAGCACAACTCAACAGCAAAGTATAGTTAAAAAGAAACATATAAGCAGCAAGCAAAGCCCCGCTCCTCAAAAAAACCAAAAAAACCCAAAATGCTAACCAGCAAATCAAAGCTACTTTGGGAAGTAGATTTTAAAATATTTAAGCACTGAAGAATCTTTCAGAATGTTATAATTGAAAATGCAGTATGTATTTTGTAGCACTATGAATTGAGATTAGGTGATTTAAAGACTAAAGAAACAGTGAACAATTAGGTAAAACTGAGAAGAAAAAGTTAAGTGCTTTGAAAATCAGAACTTTATCAAATCAGCTGTACTCATTAACAACTAACCTAAGTACTTAAAGAGTGGATGTCTTTCCCTTGTCACTAGCAATTATTTTGGAAAAATTGTGGGGAATACGGGGAAGTCCCAGTCTGTGACTTTGAATGTGAGTTTCCTATCTCTGAGACTTAGTTTCTGTAGCCAAGGGGGGTGAACTAGATAAGGCAACAAAATGAACAGAAATTCGCTTTAATGGTACTCAAAGTAAAATACAGGTTATATAGGGAACTGCCAAAAAAAAAAAAAAAAAAAAAAAGAGAGACTTACACCCTCTGATCCATCAATTCTACTCTTGAGTATTAAAAATAAGTACAAAGGTCCACCAAAGACATCCACAAGAATATTCACAGCAGTGTCATTTAAAACAGCCTCAAACTGGAAACAACTCAAATGTCTATCATCAGGTGAATGGATAAGTAAATTGTGGTATATTCCAATACTACACAGCAAGAAGGAAAAACAAACCACTGCCACAGACAATATGGACGAATCTCACAGATAAGATGAACAAAACGTCATCATAATGATGAACTAGTAACAAAGGAATACACTGTATGATTACATTTGTAAGATGTTCAAATCTAACCTATGGTAATAGAAGTCAGAACGTAACTTGGGGGTAGATACTGATTGGGAAGGGGCCTGAATGAGTTTCGGGCATGGTGGAAATGTTTTATTATCTTGATTTGGCTGATGACTACACATAAATGCATATTAAAATTCACTGAGTTGAATACTTCAGATTGGTCTATTTTATGCATTTTATTGTATGCAGATTATACTTCAATAAATGTTTTTAATTTTTAAATTTTTTAAGTTTATTTATATTGAGAGTGAGCATGTGTGCAAGCGAGCAGGGGAGGGGCAGAGAGAGAGGGAGATAGAGAATCCCAAGCAGGCTCTGCATTGTCAGCACAGAGCCCTAGGTGGGGCTCGAACCCATGAACTGTGAGATTATGATCCGAGCCGAAATCAAGACTCCGGCTGCTTCACCAACTGAGCCACCCAGGCACCCCTCAATAAATGTTTTTTAAAAAGAAAAACTGGAAAAGGATTTGACCATAAGAACTATTATATGGTAAGTAACAAAAGAAGTAAGAAAGTAACTTAAGATTTCTGTTTGATAAAGAAAAATTCTGTTGGGAGGTTATAATGCAGACAAAAGACCATTTATGAGAATACTAACGCATCTGGATGAGAAATCAGGGCAGAAACTAGGGCAGAATCAGTGGATTTTAGACAATATTAAAAAGGTTGAATTCATCAGACCTGGTGGTTAATTAAATGTAGAGGGATTAAGGAAAGCAAAGAGCTTAAAATGACTCAAATTACTGGGCAACTCTGTGAACTGTGGAACTATTAACCAACTTGGGGGGGCGGAGAGCAGGACTGGATTCAGTCAGGGTGGTTTTTAGAAATGCGGAATTTGAGCTGCTTTTGAGATTTTAAGTGGAGATGTCCAGAGATCAGCTGGACAGCGCTCTTTCCTGGTTCTACTGTCCGCGTTTTGTTTTGTTTTTTTCAGCTTGTTTTGTTGGCTCCTTCTGCTCACCTTCCGCTTCCCTCATCGATGCACCCTTTTTAATGATCTCTCTGGATGCTTCCCCCTACCACAATTTTACTCTTATTTAGGTGAGAGTTCCAGGTTTTAATATCCATGTACTTGGATATCCTGTAGGTATCTCAAGGTCACCTTGCTTAAAACTAAAGGCAGAGACAACAGGATATGAGAAACAATTAAAAGGACCCCTACCTTACACATATATAAAAATTAACTCAAAATGGATCAAAGACCTGAATGTAAGAGCTAAAACCATAAAATTCTTATTTTTTAATAAAAAGTTTTTTAATGTTTATTTTTGAGAGAGAGAGAGACAGACAGACAGACAGACAACACGAGCAGGAAGGGGCAGAGAGAAAGGGAGACACAGAATCTGAAGCAGGCTCCAGGCTCTGAGCTGTCAGCACAGAGCCCGATGCGGGGCTCAAACCCACAGACCATGAAATCATGACATGAGCTGAAGTCAGACTTTTTTTAACCCACTGAACCCCCCAGATGCCCCTAAAACCATAAAATTCTTAAAAGAAAACATAGATGACCTTGGATTAGGCAATGGTTTCTTACATTTAACACTATAAAAGCATAAGCAACAAAAAGAGATCAACTGGATTTCATCACAATTAAAAACGTATATGCTTCAAAGGACACCAGCTAGAAAGTGAAAAGATAACCCACAGAATGAGAGAAAATATTTGCAAATCATATATCTGACAGGGGGCTTACATATAACAAACTAGAATATGTAAAGAACTCTTACAACTCAGTAACAGAAAGATAAATACGACAACTGAAAAAATGGACAAAGGCAATGAACAGACATTTCTTCAAAGAAGACCTACAATTGGCCAATAAGCACATGAAAGGATTCCCAACATCATTAGCCATCAGGGAGATGCAAATCAAAAGCACAATAAGATACCACTTCACAAACCCACTAGGATGGCTGTAATAAAAGAACATACAATAACAAGCATTAACAAGGATGTGGAGAAATAAACCAGAACCCTTATGCACTGCCAGCGGGAATGTAAAATGGTGCAGCCACCTTGGAAAACTGGCCATTTATCAAAAGGTTAAATGTAGAGTTACTACATGACCCAGCAATTCCATCCCTAAATATATACTCAAGAGAATTCAAAACCTATTTCTACACAGAAATTTGCACACAGATGTTCATAGCAGCATCAGCATCATTCTTAAAAGCCAAGGAGTGGAAACCCAAATGTCTACCAACCGATGAATGGGTAAACATTCATGGTATTATCCATACCAAGGAATATTTTTCCACCATAAAAAAAGAATGAAGTACTCATATAGGAGTACCAAAATGTGGATGAACCTCAAAGCCATATATTATGATTCCATTCATATGAAATGTCCAGAATAGGTAAATCCAGAGAGATGGAAATAAATTAGTAGTTGTTTGGGTTTGAGGGTGAAGGGGCAGCAATGGAGAGTGACTGCTAATGGGTATAGGGTTTCTTTTGGGGGTTACGATAATGTCCTGCAGCAATTAAATAGGTTGTGATGGTTCCACAACCTTGTGAATATACTAAAAACCACTAAAGTGTACAGTTTATAAGGGTGAAATTTTTGCTATATGAATTACATTTCTATTTAAAAACATTAACCCTAAACCAGAGCAAGAGTCTCATTTAGTCATAAAAAACACAGTATGCATCGTAAAGGTGATTATTATCAAGAAATACTATAGAATCTTTGTTTCTGGATAATCTGAAAAATACAGGCTGGAATAAATGATTTCTTAAACTGTATTTTATATGCTCATTACAAAACCTGTATCAAACATTATCAAAATGGCTCTCTTTCTTAAGCATATTCATGAGTATATATAGTTTTCTCTTGCCTTGTAACCCTTAGGATACTAAACAGATGATGCTATAAGGAGTGGGGAATCAGCAGGCATTCTCAATAAACTTTCTACTATTTGATGTAAACATGATGCCTAAGTTGAGAATGAGATCTACAGTGTGATGTAGGTTTCAGAAGACCTCGTTTAGAGTCCTAGTTCCACTGACGATTTGTAAGGTAACTGTGGGCAAGACACTTAACCTCCTTGACTCTGTTCTTCATCTGAAAAGTGGGGATAACAATATCATATTTTCTTAACATAGTATTTTTCTGGTTTTCAAACATGCTTATGATGAGTAAATAATCTCTGAGATAAAAACCTCTACCTCTCTATAAGGTAACAGGAGATAAACCGAACCATGCCCCTCTGTGAAGAAACTGGGGAAGGCAGAAAGATGGCATGGGATAAGGAAGCAGGTAGGGCCGATCGTGGTGATGGCACATTAGCAGAGCACTGGATTCATGATCCTGGCTAACTGAAGAAGCACCAGGGACAAAAATACACTTAACTCTTCCTTTCGCAATTTTAACAGAAATGGCAATGGACAGCCTATAGCTGCTTCTCCTGAAATAGGAAAAGCTAACTGTCCAACTTCCATGTGAATATTCTTTTTTAAAGTCTTATTTTATTTTTAATTTTTTAGTATGATTAATGTAACAAAATATATAATTACATAACTTATGGTTTAGTATAATTTTTAATTTTCCAGTATAATTAATATACTGTTATATTAATCACATGAATGTTCTTAATAGTTAAACATCTGACTTAAATTTACAGGCACTTCACTAATTCTTAATTCATAGCAATGTCATCTCAAATAAACACACCCTGATTACCTTGAAAGAATAAGCTTGTATTTCCAACCTATAAATAACAACTATAATAAATTGGCAATGATGGGGCTCCTGGGTGGCTCAGTCGGTTAAGTGTCCGAGTTTAGCTCATGTCATGATCTTGAGGTTCATGAGTTCAAGCCCTGCGTCGATCGAGCTCTGCATAGATGCTTAGAGCCTGGAGCCTGCTTCGAATTCTGTGTCTCCCTCTCTCCCCCCTCCCCCCACTCACTCTCGCTCGCTCTCTCTCTCAAAAATAAACACTAAAAAAATAAATCAGTAATGAAATTAAAAGTATATTTAATAGGCATATTTACCAATTCTTTTGGTTAATGATGGCATTTTTTCAGCAGTTCTTACCTAAAACAGAAATACGGATTTTAAGTTAGAATTCTTTTTGGTAGAGGCAATTACCTCAATTTGAAAAGTTACATTAATCATGAATTTATAAATTGGCTTTATTCCAATGTTCACAAGAGGCATAAACTGATGAAGCTAGAAGTTAAAAGATCATTTAACCCAATCCATTCACTTTACAGACAAGAAGCTGAGACTCAAGGAGATTAAACAACTTGATGGAGGCAACAGAGTTCATGGTGGAGCCATAACGGCAACTCTAGCCCCCTGTTCTAGTCCACGGCTGTTCCCTCGTGGTGCCAATACCTTGGCCACCCCAGGCCGCACCATCAATTTAGACACATTTTTGAGACTTAAAATATCATCTATGAAAAGTTTAAAACTATTTATGAGTATAAAACACATTACACAAAAGTCTAATTTCAGAAAGCTGAGGGATTAAGTATTTTAGTTCTTAAAGCCCAGTTCTGCTTACAGTGATAGTTCAATCAGCTCACAGGGAGTCTCTTTTCACAAATCGGCTTCAGAGTAAGAATAACAAGCCATTCTTCAAGATCTCCCCTTTAAAGCTCACCATACACTATTAATTTAAAATACTATACTGTGAATTTTACACCAAGAAATCATTGCAAAAGAAATTACATATTTAAAAATATATATTCTACAATACGTGACTTACCATAGAGTCCTCAAGTGAATGGGTTAAATGAATATTGGTTACATAGTCTTGTCCCTTCTCTTCTAACAGATATTTACACCTAAACAATTAAAAGAAGGTTAAACTTTGGTAGCTGATAAATTAGTAAGGTAGAAGTAAAGATATAATCTCCATTATCTTAATTCCATTAACTTGCTTTTTGGTATTTCTAAGAAGTGGCAAAATAAAATGTTATTCAATTCCCTACCAACTGTCATTTTAAGGTCAAAAAATGTGTTCCCTTTGTTATGCTACTTTGTTAATCTTAGTGAGGCAAAAAATATCACCTATTAAATTATCACCTTAACATTTAAAAAATTTTCTTCAGGGGTGCCTGGGTGGCGCAGTCGGTTAAGCATCCGACTTCAGCCAGGTCACGATCTCGCAGTCCGTGAGTTCGAGCCCCGCATCAGGCTCTGGGCTGATGGCTCAGAGCCTGGAGCCTGTTTCCGATTCTGTGTCTCCCTCTCTCTCTGCCCCTCCCCCGTTCATGCTCTGTCTCTCTCTGTCCCAAAAATAAATAAACGTTGAAAAAAAAAAAATTTTTAAAAATAAATAAATAAATAAAAAATTTTCTTCAAACAGTTAATCTTAAATTTTATTTAGAGGATTAACCAACTGTACATTTTGAAGGAATTCTTTAGGCTTCTAACCTTTCCTTCTAAGGCTTTTTAAAGTTAAGATTTATTTTCAAACAACTGCTCTGAAGTTTTACGTTGTACTATTTTGCAGGCCACAAATTCACATCATTTACATACGTGTGTACTTGATTTTTAAAGAAGATGGAAAAGAGACGTTTAGCATATGTCGCTCTCATTCTAAGATGCCATTGATTATATGAAGCACGATTATTTTAAGTACCACCACTGCCAATTCAATTATGACCCACCTCCAGATGTGTCCTCATTTCAGAAATCTGCAAATGTGAACAACTGTGTGTGTTAGAATCACTGAGATAGAGTAAAATCAGCTAGGGGATGTCATGGGTTCTTAAGGAAACTCCTTGACAGCAAGGGCTCTACTGCCCATCATGAAAGAGCCTACCTCCAACAACAACAAAACCATATATTCCTAATCTGGCATTTAGAAACAGAATTATCTGAATGCCAGAGATACAATATACAAGCAATGAGTGCTTTCTCTGGTCACCAGAGAAGGCTTAGGACTTTTTTTTCCCCTATAAAGTAGGTGACCCCATTTTTATAAACCTGGTGTGAATTTCAAGCCATAGTGAGGGCAAAAATAGTTGAGGTGAAAAGTTATTCAAGATTTTCCTACTGCAAAGTGTCTAACTTGCCTGTTCCTGAATAAGCATTTAAATACCTTACCCTGGATACCACTTAGCATGTTGTTCCCAAGGGTCTTCACTGGGCTTCCAATCAGTTAGCCCTCCTCCACAGTGAAAGCATTTTACTTTATCACCTTCCCCTAAGAAAAGACACAAGTAAAAAAATACATGTGTTTGTGCAATTAAAAGCTAACGCAAAAATACTCCTTTTAACACTGAAATTAACCATTTCTAAATACATGAAAGCCTCACGGCTTCAAAGAAGACATTCAAATTCACATCTAAGTAATAGGCATGATTGTTTGAGGAGGAAACAGACACTAAATTCACTGAATTAATCTGAGGTATTTTACAGAAGACAAAAATAAAACTGTCCAATTTTTATGTGAAAAATTACAATTGTTACCTTCTCTCTAACATGTCATTTGGGGCCATCCATACTACACTCCTTCAAACTGAAACTTTAACAGTAAAGCTCAGCATAATGAAATTACTAGTAAGTTTCTCTACGGGTTATAGCTACGTGACACTAAATAAACCTTCATGGTTTCTGTAGGATACTATGTAAATAAAATATTGAAATAACTGAGAGTTTGTATTTTGGCACTGTTCAATCCTAAAGTAAATGGGTCAGATATATCGTGGTATAACTGAATATTCCTGGAAGGCATCACACTAATGGCCCTTCCTGACAAGTTTACAATAGTCCATTTGAGAAGTGCTTATTTGAAGCAATAAGGCATCATACAGGGCAGCTTTCAAACATATAGTCTATACATAAAAGGCAGATGCCAATTTTAATATCGGCCACACTAAACTCTTGACGTTAACTCTTTTGTGGGGTGCAGAAAGAATGCACGTAAGATATGCACTGAGCACACAGAGTAGGTGCTCGCTCCGTTATAGTCAGCCTTGCTGTCAGACCCATTCTCGTACTATCTTTTGCAGGTCACCCTTCTCCAAACAACAATCACACGAAGGGGAAGAGAACTCACGATATGGCGGTCTCTTTCACAGAAACGGAGTGCTTACATTGCAGATTCAACGTAAGGGTTCACAGATTTAATAGTGATACAAACCATCAGGCCAGCCTACACCTAAATATTTACCAGTTCAGGGGGCTACAGCAATCGATTTACTTTTTTAGGAGCCCTGAGATAGTTGGAAAGTTATTTAACAGCCTGATTTTATAATAACGTTTACCTAAAGCATAAAATCCAGCTCTTGCAAGCTGCTCCTTGTTAACGGAGTACATCCACGTCCCAAAAGTAACGATCCGTGCTTCATAATCTGCCATGGCTGGATTTCTTGGAGCATTTGTCGAGTTTGGGAAATTCCTATCAGAACTCACAACATCAGATTCACTTCGAACATTCACATTCCGGCCCAAAACAAAGAAGCAATTGGGAAAGTGCCGCCTGTGTTCTGACCATGCACGATCGCAAGGTTCCCAATTTTTCAGTTTTCCGCCACAACAAAAGCACTGCACTTGATCCTCAATACCTGTGTAGTAGAGTCCAGCGCTAGCTAACTCTCTTGGGGTCAGGTGGGCATAGTCTGGCCAGTTCTGAAATGACTTTAATCTAGCTTCTTCACTATACATGGCGGGGTTCCTCGGGTATATGGTGTCTGATATATCTACAACCTGTCCAGTTCTCAAAAGATAGTCTGCGTGAGTCTCAGATGGCCTGTCTACAACAAAATGATTTCTGTTTCCCAGATAGCTTTCAGCTTTATACTGACCATTTTGGATACCGGGGTTTGTAGGTTGTGCAGCATGATTTTCAAAATAAAAGCCATTGATAAATCTGCAATTTGGGGATACTTTCCTGTGTCGTCCAACCGCTGAGTCTCCATATTGCCATCTATCTACTGCTGCGTGGCAGCTGAAGCAGCGCACAGTGTCTCCTTCGCCGGTATACAGAAAACCCGCTCGTGCCAGCGTTGATGCCGAGACAGGACTATTACTTGGAAAATTAGCGAAAGTCTTTAATCTATTAAACTCTTCTACAAAGTCTTCATCCTTACTGAGATCTGCAGGTACACAAGGTTTAGATGCTTCAAAACTGTTAAAAGTCATCTTCTCCTGAAAATAGGACTTGTCCACCCTTCCTAAAAAGAGAACATGACATGAAGAAATCCAAAATGTGAGACGCAGCCAATATAATTTTGATATCAGAAGCTAATAAACTAACTACTGATGACATAAAAGTAATCATACAATCTCTAAGAAATATTCTAATTCTAAATATTAGAGTTCTACGTTACCACATGATTCAAGTTACAAAGTAAAAACCTGCATTTTTTGTTTTTTAGAGGAAAGTAATATTTAAGTAGGTAGAACTATTCGTTTTTAATTGCTTATTTTGCATAAATATGGAAACTATGTGATGCAGAATATATTAACATTATTAACCATGTAAAACCATTAATTAGGAAAAACAGAAAAGCATAAAATATGCAGATTCTTAAACTCCCTGCATAATTGTTATAATGGATCATTGTATAGTCAAGGCATCAAAGTTCAGTTTTAACAATTAAAAAAACTGTGTATGTTCAGAATGTTAATGAACTAATTTTTAATATTTCTTTACTTCCCTGCAGAGCAAAAGATACCTGAGTTTTATGCACGGTATTGGTTCCAGTATGTCCTTCAGGAGCATCAAATGTTTCTAGGGGCGCCTGGCTGACTTAGTCACTTAAGCGTCCGACTCCAGCTCAGGACATAATCTCACAGATCATGAGTTCGAGCCCTCCGTCAGGCTCTGTGCTGACAGCTCGGAGCCTGGAGCCTGCAGCCTCTTCGGATTCTGTGTCTCCCTCTCTCTCTGCCCCTCCCCCGCTCATGCTGTCTCAAAACATTAAAAAAAGTTTAAAGAAAGGAATATCAAATGTTTCTGATTTTCATGCATATGAAAATGGACTCTCGTAGTCCATTTTTTGTTGGAATTGGATCATTTCAGATGTATGTATTACTGCCCTCTAGAGGGCAGCTCCAGAGAGATTCTGAGTGTGTGTAGACCTTAATTGCAGTTACTTTTGCTATCAACTTCCCATGGTCAAGAAACAATCTGTTCAAAAGGAAGAGAAGTACTAGTGTAGCCTCATTAAAGTTGCCAAATTATAGCTGTGTAACATTTAACCCAGAAAAAATTCTAAAAAGAACTAGCTGGGTTATGAGAAGGGTGGCCAGATGATTTAGCCTCCAAACCTGGACACTCTGAAACTGAAAAATGATGTTACTAATAATTACACTGGGACAACAGGCATAAATCAGGGTTGCCCCAAGCAAACCTGGTTCTCCAGAATCTTGCACCCTTCCTAATACTGTGCTCAGTATATGCTTGGCAAAAAAAATTAAAGGACACAGTAATTTTTTTTAAGTTTATTTATTTTGACAGACAGCAAGAGAGCATACGCGTGCAAGGCAGCGGGCAGAGAGAGTAAAGAGAGGGAGAAACCCAAGCAGGCTCCATGCTGTCAGCACAGAGCCTGACACGGGGCTCAAACTCACGGAACCATGAGATCATGACCTGAGCCGAAATCCAGGGTCGGACATTTAACTGCCCGAGCCACCCAGGCGCCCTGGGACACGGTAATTCTGTCTCTACCACGTATGTGCATTAATGGATTTCTTGGGAGAATTAACAGCCCTGGCATTATGTTGGCACTACATGTCTCGGAACATCATCTCAGAGTCATGTTGAACACAAGGCTTCTGTCTTGCAGGCTGGCAATAAACTTCAGTCTCTCTTGGCCTTGTCAATTTACAATGGTATTAACTCCTACATATGCAAGAGCTCAGATATATCTGCAAGGAACAATTTTTGGAAGATAGTCTCCATGATTTTTCATTATTGTTTCCCAGATGTCTGAAAACATTTTGACACTAGCTTTAAGACCCCTCGTTGAATCAGAATAAGCTGGATGACAAAAATCAAGATTCAAAGAAACCAAAGCTGGCTGATACGCTGAGATGAAATTTAACAGGGATATTAAACATTACACTCAGACTTTAAAAATCTGTTGCACAGCTAAAGGAAAATGGAAACTTGGTTTGGAAAGAAGTCACGTGAAAGCAACTCTCTAGATTAAAATCTTGGGATTTTAGTTAATTAAAAATTCATTTTGAGGGGTGCCTGTTTGGCTCAGTCAGTACAGCATGTGACTCTTGATCTCAGGGTCGTGAGTTCAAGCCCCATGTTGGGCACAGAGCTTATGTCAGAAAATAAAAATTCATTATATGAGCCAACATTACATGGTTGCTAAAAAAAACACAAAAAAACCAAAACCAAAACAAAACTTAAAGCAACTCCAGGCTGCATTAATGTCCAGAAGTGCAACATCAACACAAGGATGAACGGTTATAACAATCAACAGCAGTACAGAATGGATTGGGTTGCCTTGTAGATTCCTCCCATTACTGGAAGGCACAACGGCATAGACTAGGAGGCAGGACAAAACATTTCTAAGTCTATAATGACCCTGAAGAATTAATGCTCAATATAATCCAAAACATAGGAAAATTACCTTCTCTGAGGTGGTAAGTTTTATTTCTCAGGTCAATCAAAATAGAAATGTAAAATCAAGGATCTATTCTCATTTCGAGATAGTGGACATCTTGTATGGTTCAAGTAGTCACCCCATTTCAGATAATATTAGATAAAACTCCATCGTTCAATACCAGCAGGAGAATCTGTTTGAAGCTTTCAAGTGGAGACCTCATCTTACCAGGGGTTATTTCCATGCTAATAGTTTAGATTTCACTGTTTTGTTTTTTTTTTTAAATTTTTTTTTTAACGTTTATTTATTTTTGAGACAGGAAGAGACAGAGCATGAACGGGGGAGGGTCAGAGAGAGAGGGAGACACAGAATCTGAAACAGGCTCCAGGCTCCGAGCTGTCAGCACAGAGCCCGAGCGGGGCTCGAACTCACGGACCGTGAGATCATGACCTGAGCCGAAGTCGGACGCTTAACTGACTGAGCCACCCAGGCGCCCCAAGATTTCACTGTTTTGAAAAGCAGATATTTATTCAGAAACACCCAATTGAGCACTACATATACATTATCAGAGTGTGAGCTTTTGTTGCAGGGTGAGGAAGCAGAATTACTAGAGAGGTTAAGAGTGAAAGGGAGAAAAATGACTGACAAAAGACAGAAACCTTGGGTTTGGAGGAAGGCACCAAACGAAAGGGATGAGAGAGGATTTTTTTTTTTTTTTAAAGAAGGATTTAAATGGAATGAAGGTGGGAGAGATGATATTTAGAAAATGAGTATATATAGCACAGGAATTGTGAATAGAGAAGAAAATGGGGTATGAATACTGGAGAAGGGTGACCAAAAGGCTTTGGATGTAAACAGGTCTTAATACAATAAAGTATGCGGAGATAATTTAAGGCTTCTTTGTGAAAGCGAGCTTAGGCTTTGTATTAGGGAAGCAGAAAGGTAAGAAGGCACAGAGGGAAAGATGTGAAAGAAAGCTGTCACAGGACTTGCAAATTTGTCTAGTTTAAGAACTTCTAAACCTCTGAGTCAATGACCTGGAATAGGCACGAGAACAGTGTTGCAAGTTTACAATGTTATAATGTTATTAAACGTCCAACTCTGGATTTCAGCTCAGGTCATGATCTCACGGTCATGAGATCCAGCCCCGTGTTGAGCTCCACGCTGAGCATGGAGCCTGCTAAAGATTCTCTCTGCCTCTGGCTCTGCCCCTCCCCTGCTCACATACTTTCTCAAACAAAAAAGTTACTAAAATAAATAGCAACAGGAAGTAGATTAGTGGTTGCTAGAGCTGGGGGAGGAGGGGAATGAGGAGTAAATACACGTGGTTACTGGGTTTCTTTTTGGAGTAACGAAATATTCTGAATTAGACTGTAGTTACAGTTGCACAACTCTGCGAATACACTAAAACCCACTGTACACTTTAAAATTAAGTTTATGGTAGGTGAGATGTATCCTGATAATGCTGTTTAAATGCTAGTTTGGGGGGCGTCTGGGTGGCTCAGTCGGTTGAGCGTCCGACTTCGGCTCAGGTCACGATCTCACGGTCCGTGAGTTCGAGCCCCGCGTGGGGCTCTCGGCTGATGGCTCAGAGCCTGGAGCCTGCTTCCGATTCTGTGTTTCCCTCTCTCTCTGCCCCTCCCCCGTTCATGCTGTGTCTCTCTCTGTCTCAAAAATAAATAAATAAACGTTAAAAAAATTTTTTTTTAAATTAAAAAAAAAATAAATGCTAGTTTGGTAATAGTATACACTTTGGAGCATCAGAGGTGATTTTCAGGCTAAAACAAAGGGACTCTTGCTAACGAAATTACTTTTTTATATGGAAACCTAGATGTTACAATACATTTTCAGAACTAGGCAGAGGCCTAAATCACTTCTATTTGAAGTGGTTACATATTTAACCTGTTACAAAGATCCCAGTTAATTTTTCTTTCAATTACATTCTTTAAATTCTAACTTGAAGTCTGATTCTTACCTCTTTTGATACTCTGAGGACCTCAATTCTTACGTTCACAATATTTTCTTAATGTCGTTCACAATATTTTCTTAATGTCGTTCTTCTGTTGCGAATTGTTGTAAATCATCTTCTGAAGTGCATTTTTTTCTAACTTCTAGGAAATGAAACCAATTGGCTGTTTTTAGGAGCCAATTAGCTTCTTTCCACATTGTGAAGCACTGAAGCTATGTTCCTGAATTATGAAATTCTGTGTTTTTTTTAACACTGGGGTTTATTCATCTTACAGTTTATTTATTTATAAACTAATTCCAAATAGGTATAACTGCATTGACTCTGGTAATACAGAAGACTCTAATTCTTCGTTTCTTCACATTGCAAAACACTCCTTTTGTTGTACACACACACACACACACACACACACACACACATATGGTGTGTGCTTTTGAACTCTTTTAATGTATTCAAGTAGTGTGAATTCTTTTGAATATAAGATACACATAGGTTAAAAGATTTTTATACACAGGACAGACTTGTGCACTTTTTATACAAAGATTTTGGATCTTCTTAAGTGGGATTGTTCCAGGAACACTGGCTACACTTTGGGAGAAAGTTGTATTTATCACGGACAGGTAGAGTTTATCCATATTATTTTCATTAGGCTATTTATTTCTCACACGTCCACTTAGAACAGTTAAGAGTAAGGCTGCCAACTTTCATTCTCTGCCTGAATTCTTTGGTATTTATCATTGTACGATGTGCACAAGCACTACAGTATGCATGTATATAGAAATTAAGAATATTATGAAGTACATAACTCCCCTATACTTTACGGATAATTCCCCCAAAAGCTATTATTTTTTTATTTTTTTTATTTTATGTATTTTTTTTAAATTTTTTTAACGTTTATTTATTTTTGAGACAGAGAGAGACAGAGCATGAACGGGGGAGGGGCAGAGAGAGAGGGAGACACAGAATCTGAAACAGGCTCCAGGCTCTGAGCGGTCAGCACAGAGCCCGACGTGGGGCTCGAACTCACGGACCGCGAGATCATGACCTGAGCCGAAGTCGGCCGCTTAACCGACTGAGCCACCCAGGCGCCCCTATTTTTTTATTTTTTAAATTAAGTAATCTCTGTGCCCAATGTGGGGCTTGAACTCATGACCCCGAGATCACGAGAGTCACGTGCTCTACTGACTGAGCCATCCAGGAACCCCTATTAATTCTATGGTAGGGCTACTATGGATGCCTTTAGAACGTTTGTATGCTATTAAAACAATGGAAGAATCAAATGACTCCATTCTGAGGGACAGATTCTCTAGATGGTTAAAAAAAAAAAAAAAAGATGAAATAAAGTCCTGATTAATTGGGGGGAAAAAAAACCTCTAATGTTCAAGCAATAGAAAAACAATCCTATGCAGAAGTATTTTTTGTGAGATTTAATATCAGAACACTACTCAGAAATGTATTTAAGTATTAAATTTTCTTTTTATTTTTTTACTAAAAAATGCTTTTATTTTTATTTTTTTTAATTTTTTTTTCAACGTTTATTTATTTATTTTTGGGACAGAGAGAGACAGAGCATGAACGGGGGAGGGGCAGAGAGAGAGGGAGACACAGAATCAGAAACAGGCTCCAGGCTCTGAGCCATCAGCCCAGAGCCTGATGCGGGGCTCGAACTCACGGACTGCGAGATCGTGACCTGGCTGAAGTCGGACGCTCAACCGACTACGCCACCCAGGCGCCCCTAAAAATGCTTTTATTTTTAAAGTTTATTTACTTATTTCGACAGAGAACTCAATGAATGGGGGAAGGTCAGAGAGATAGACATAGACATAGACATAGACATAGACATAGAGATAGACATAGACATAGAATCCCAAGCAGGCTCCACACTGTCAGTGCAGAGCCCAATATGGGGCTCAATCTCACGAATCATGAGACCAGGACCTGAGCCGTAATCAAGAGTCAGACACTTAACCAACTGAGCCACCCAGAGCTCCTAAGTATTGAGCTTTCTATTGCCTTACTTGAAACAAAAATTAACAGTAATTTTTTTAAAAAGCTGTTTGGGGGATACCTGGGTGGCACAGTCCATTACGCAGCCATCTCTTGATTTCTGCCTAGGTCATGATCTTGCAGTTCATCGGACTGAATCCTGCATTGGGCTTTGTGTGCTGACAGTGCAGAGCCTGCTTGGGATTCTCGCTCTCCCTTTCTCTCTGCCCCTCCCCCACTCATGCTCTCTCACTCTGTCAAAATGAAGTTAAAAAAAAAGTTGTCTGGTAGTCAATTATTACTGCTTAGGCAATTTTTAAATAAATAATAGGTTTTTTTGTTGGCCCATTTTATTTTAATGTTTACTTATTTTTGAGAGAGACAGACAGAGCATGAGTGGGGTACGAGCAGAGAGAGAGGGAGACACAGAACCCGAAGCAGGCTCCGGGCTCTGAGCTGCCAGCACAGAGACTGACGCGGGGCTCAAATTCCCGAACCGTGAGCTCATGACCTGAGCCGAAGTGGGACACTCAACCGACTGAGCCACGCAGGCGCCCCCTGCTTAGGCAATGTTTTAAAAATGTACTCCATAATATCATGAGTTTCAGTTATCACAGCATCTTAGAAAACGTAAGTAAGCAGTTTCATATGTGTACCAGACACTGATGAAAGTAATTTTGACTCTGCACAAATTTATTTAAGATGGCTAACTAGGAAATGGTCTCTGATGACTGAAAATTAACTACTATAAATATCCATTACAATTTTTTGTTAGTTTTAATTTTATTTTAGAGAGAGAGAGAAAACGGCAGGGGAGAGAGGCAGAAGGGGAAGGGGGGGGAGAGAGAGAGGGAGAGAGAGGGAGGGAGAGAGGGAGAGGGAGGGAGGGAGAGGGAGAGAGAGAGAGAGAGAGAGAGGGAGAGGGAGGGAGGGAGGGAGGGAGGGAGAGAGAGAGAGAGAGAGAATGAATGAATCCCAAGCAGGCTCCACACTCAGCATGAAGCCCAACATGGAGCTCAATCCCACAACCTCTGGATCATGACCTGAGCTGAAACCAAGAGTCGGGCACTTAACTGATTGAGCCACCCAGCCGCCCCCACCCCCCGCCCCCATTAAAATTTTTTAAGTCAAAATGGTACCTGAATGACAAATCACCATTCTTAACAAATAAGTAGCAAAACCCTTCATGGTTTTATTTTTGTTTTTGTTTTTACCAAGCTCATAGATCTCTACGATCTATGTTTCACTCTTCCGGTGTAAGAAATCTATCCAGTCACTACTGGCTCACTTAATGAACTACATCTTTTATTTTTTTTAATAAAAAAATTTTTTAATGTTTATTTATTACTGAGAGACAGAGGCAGAGCATGAGCAGGGGAGGGACAGAGAGAGGGAGAGACACAGAATCTGAAGCAGGCTCCAGGCTCCGAGCTGTCAGCACAGAGCCTGACGTGGGGCTCGAACTCACAAACTGTGAGATCATGACCTGAGCCCAAGTCGGACGCTCAACCGACTGAGCCACCCAGGCGCCCCTATAAACTATATAACTTCTTAACATTATTCCTGCAACCAAGGGCTTTAACTTTTCATCATGAAGAAGCATCTAAGTAACTATACTGTGGCATAGTACAAAGGGAGCTGAGTGACTGTTACAAGTTGAATCCCGCCCCCAGGAAAGATACTTTTAAGTCCTACCCACTGGTTAAGAATGTGAATGTATTTGGAAATAGGATCTTTGCAGATGTAATTGAGTGAAGATAGGCTCATTAGGGTGGGCCCTCATCCAATATGACTGAAGTCTTTTCAAGAAGGGAAGAAACACGACCACAGAGGCACGTGGGGAAGCCGGCCACCGGAAGATGGAGGCTGAGGCCGGAGTGCTAATGCACCTGTAAGGCAAGGAGCACCAAGGAGGAGTGGCAACTCCAAGAGCTACAACAAAGGCATGGAACAGATTCTCCCTGGAACCTTCAGAGAGAACATGGCCCTGGCAACACCCTCATTTCCAACTTGTAGCGTCCAGAACTGTGAGAAAATAAATGTCTCTTGTTTTAAGCCACTCGGTTTGTGGTACCTTGTTATGGCAGCCCTAAGAAAAGCTAATACGATGATGTTAAAAATACGAACCAGAATTATGTAAGCAACATAATCCTATTAGTTCCCACTGCAGTACTATCATGCTGGCTGAAACACATTATGTAATTAAATAAAGGCATCTGTTTAAAACTCAGAACACGCATGTTTCTAGAATCTCATCTATGACATCTTTACTGATTCTTCCACTCAAAATCCCTCTACGTAATTTGCTGATGATCCAAATTGTACTAGAACAAGATTTAGTAATTTCTGCATGTTTGTCCAACCTTCTTTTAAAAGTTTATCGATTTATTTTGAGAGAGAGTGAGAGAGAGAGAGTGCAAGCAGGAGAGGGGTGGAGAGAGAGGATCCCAAGCAGGCGCTGTGCCACCAGAGCAGAGCCTGACACAGCGCGGGGGGGGGGGGGGGGGGGGGGGGGGACCTTGAACTCATGAACTATGAGATCATGAACTAATCCAAAACCAAGAGTCACTTAACCAACTGAGCCACCCAGGCACCCATGCACGCATGTTTGGATGTGTGTGTATGTATGTTGTCAGCACGAAGGTCCTCTTGGGCAAGGACCGTGTCTTATCACGTCTGTATTCTCAATGCCTAAAACAACGCACAACATGCAGTAGTACTTAATAAATGTTGGGCAAAAGAATGAATGCTGCACCACTTCTATCACACTACTGCTGTCATTGTGCTGCACTGCCCTGGACACTTGAGATCACCGTGAGCACTAAAAGCTGTTAGTATTTGCATCGGAAATTGTTAATATATGCCTAGGAAATGTGACCAAAATAGTCAATACGTGTATACCATGCAAACGGTATCATTCTTCAGTAATAAAAACCTATCCTAAAATCACATTTTAGGGGCACCAGGCTGGCTCAGTAAAAGGAGCATGTGAATCCTGATCTCCGGGCATGAGTTTGAGCCCCACCTTGGGTGTAGAGATTACTTAAATAAAAACTTAAAAAAAACCCACATTTCAAAAATATTATAGGATTCACAAGCATTTTCATAGTAACACAATCAAAATTTTATATGTGCTAATCATAAGACATCATAATTTTATTTTTTTAAATTTGTTTTACATTTATTTATTTTTAAGAGAGAGAGAGCGCACGCACACAAGTGGTGGAGGTGCAGAGAGAGAGGAGACACAGAATCTGAAGCAGGCTCCAGGCTCCAAGCTGTCAGCACAGAGCCCTATGTGGGGCTCAAACTCACAAACCATGAGATCAGACATCATTATAATTTTAAGTTTATCTTAAGATTCTTTCCCATTACATGCAGAAATATTACAAATTTTTCTCATCAGTTGCCTCTCCCCATAGGGATCTTGTCAAATAAGCAACATTCTCCCTGACCCAACTGAGGTCAATCCATCTTTTAATCACCTTAAGTATTAGCCAGTTATTTCCATGCTTAGAATTAGCATTTTGACTTACAAAGTTGTAGTATTTATGTAAACGTAGCATAATATTAAGAAGCTGAGGGGCACCTGGGTGGCTCAGTTGGTTAAGTGTTGGCCTCTTGATTTGGGCTCAGGTCACGATCTCACAATTCGTGGGATCAAGTCCCATGTCAGGCTCTACATGAGCCTACTTGAGATTCTCTCTCCTTCTCTCTCTGCTCCTCCCCTGCTTGCACTCTCTCAAAATAAATAAATAAAACATTTAATTAAAAAAACCCTGGTATGTATGTATGTATGTATGTGTGTGTGTGTGTGTGTGTGTATATATATATATATATATATATATATATATATATATATTTTTTTTTTTTTTTAAATTTGAGAGAGAGAGAGACCAACCATGAGCAGGGGAAAGGGGCAGAAGACAGAGAATCTCAAGCAGGCTCCAGGCTCAGCACAGAGCCCAAGGCAGAGCTTGATCCAATGACCCTGGAATTATGATCTGAGCAGAAATCAAGAGTCAGACGCTCAACTGGACTGAGCCACCCAGGTGCCCCAAGAAGCTGAATTTAAAAAAATGATACACCCTGAACAAAAAGGGTGTATCATTTTTTTTAATTCAGCTTTTATCCTATACTTACATACAAATTCAAATTTCAGTCAAATTGTTCATTTACAGTAGTGAGGTTCAGGGGCACCTGGGTGGCTCAGTTGGTTAAGTGTCTGACTTTGGCTCAAGTCATAATCTCACAGTTCATGAGTTCAAGGGCCACATCAGGCTCTGTGTTGACACCTCAGAGGCTGGAGCTTGCTTCACGTTCTGTGTCTCCTTCTCTCTCTGCCCCTCGCCCGCTCACACTCTGTCCTCTCTCTCTCAAAAATAATAAACATTAAAGAGATTATAGTAGTGAAGTTCTTCTAACCATAAGCATATTTTCTTTTAACTTTAAATGGGCAATAAAATATTTTTGAGATTACATTCAAGCAAATCAAAAGTTCATTCCCTAAAATTAAGTACTAGAGCCATTCAAATAACTAAATGGCATTAATGAGCACTTGGCTCATAAGCTCAGTTAATAAGATAAACTTATGAATACTGCTATATACAATTCTTGATCATGAAACCTACTTCTGTAAACATCCACAAGGGCATGCTGAGAACCAATAAAGAGAATATCAATTACATGTTCCATACTTAATTTACAAAGTCATAGTAATACTCAAATTTGAACAAAGACCTCCAATCTTTGCCTAATTATTTATAATAATTTACTCCACAAGTACAGTTTGCTCAAAATGGACACACAGTAAGGTATTCCCTCATTTTTTTAAACAAATTATGCAACTGTGCTCCCCAAAATGTTCTGCATGAAGAATACACAGGTTTAGGGCTCAAAAATTCACTTAAGATCATAAAAAGGCTCAAGATCACTATTATTACTATTATTGCCTCTTCCATTTCACTGAAAACTGTTCAGACCATAAGACGATTTACAGTGCTTGCTAAACAGTAGCCTTTGATTAAAAAACAACCATCTACAGTCCAAACTATAGATCCATGACACAGATGAATACTATTTATGCTTATTCAGAGTCCAGATCAAACCCTTTGTTAAAATCAGAACAGGCAGAAAAAAAATTTCAAGATGGATATTCATTCAGTCTTTAATACAAACACATGTTTTCCTTTTTCAAAGAGAGGAATTAAGAAAGAATCTTACTGGGGTACCGGGTGGCTCAGTCAGTTGAGCACCTGACTTTGGCTCAGGTCACAATCTCGTGATTTGTGAGTTCAAGCCCCACACTGGACTGACTCGCTGCTCTCAGCGCGGAGTCCACTTTGGATCCTCTGTCACCCTCTCTCTGCCCCTCCCCTGCTCACTCTCTCTCAAAAATAGACATTTAAAAAAAGAAATAAGTAAAATAAAAAATAAATAAAAATAAAAAGGAATCTTACTACCCAGGCTGTGGCTTTTAGTATATCTATCCTTTCAGAACCTTTTCTGTATGCATTGGCATATGCACATTATAAATACTTCTAGAGGAAATTTATTATACGTGGTATTTTACAACTTGCTTCTTTTTCCATTTAATAATATATCCTAAGCATCTTCCTACATCAATCTTCATCTTGATTAAAACACTATTTTAAATGACCAGTACAAATCCCTATTTCTGAACATTATGTTTACATGCATATTTTAAAAGAGAGACAATACACAACATGATCAAACAATGCAAGAAGTCATCTCATTCATGCCACCCCTTACCTTAAACCTCTGGTTCCCCTTGAAGGGTTTCAGAACAAGCCTTCCCAAAATGTGCCACTTTGGCATGTGGATTACTTTAAGCTGAAGTCAATCAAGGCCCAAAGACCCAGGAAAAGCTTTTACCTCCCCCTTAACTGCCTGAAGGAATTTAGATAGAGGGCTTGGTCCAGGAAGAGAACTATCATCAGAGATCACTACAAAGAATATGGGCTAGGTGTGGTTAAGCTGGGGGAGGTTCTGCAGGGCCTGTAGATCAAATTCCTCTGGGTCTCCCTGTCTCTGGAGGCCAGGCAAATATTTGTTTATCAAACATTTGTTCTTCTCATCTTCTTGTAAACTGTCTTCCTCCCCTTTGAAGTCCCAGACCCCTACCCCTTTCCCTTATCTCAAGATGGCAAGTAAGCGTCAACCACCTGACTGCCTGTGGATCTCATATTCTTATGTGGCTTCTGTATGGACTCAGATTTGCTCTTCTCCTGTTAGTCTGTCTTATATCAATTTCCTAGCCAAAGCACCTAGAAAAGTAGAAGAAACAAATTTCCTCCCAAACAGTTGGGTGAGCCAGGCAGGAGCAACTGTACTGGCTGATTACTGCTTGCTCCGCGGCTGCGGCAGCTGAGAAATTCTGGCACCTCTGATAAATGTGGCAGAAGGTAGGAATTCTTACCATGTCAGTCTTCTTAATCTCTGCCTGCAGGGCCCAGTGGAAATGAGAGTAGTGAGAGTCCTTTCTTTCCTTTTCTAAATTTAGATCAGTAGGAAAAAATATTTGTGGAACTAGTTCCTTGGGTGCAGCAACTCTGGTAAAGATCTGAGCACTCCTGATTTTTATTGGTCTTTTTCCTCCCAGAGAGGGTCACTGTTTTTGTCTCTGTTGTGTTGTTTGTCATAAGAAGGAAGGCCATGGGGTAGAACGCAGGCATAGGCCCTAGAAGCCTGCTGTTTGAGCCGGCCTCACTGATTGGTGAGTTCATGGTTCTCACCAGACCGGTGTCTGTTTAGACAAACTTTGCTGTGGGTTAATGAACACATGAGGTAAACACTGTTGCTAAGAAACATCTTGGAAGCCAAAGCCACAAAATTGGAGGGCATGGGTCAAGTATTTAAGAACTGTTACAGCACTGGCCACCTAATCCAAAGTCTCCTGTGTTAGGATAAGTTGGTCACAGAACAGGTTAGATTTACACTAGGTCACTCGCCAACCTCAAAAAAAATTCCATGCCAGGTACTCTGTAAATCACACGATCCCCAACCCAGTGGCACCCCCCTCTTAAGTATTAGTTTGGCTCCAAGAGACCCAAGGCTTAGCTAAAGCTGTTAATATACATATACAAAAAGCTAGATGAGGTTTTCCTTTTGTCTTGTTGTATGTCTTGAGAGGTTGAGAACATGCTCTCTTGTCTCTGCCAGCCAGAAGATGCATGTTCCAGTATGCATCTTGGTGACCAGTCAAATAGACAGGGTTCTGAGTCACAAGCAGCACTCTTTTCATCTGACTGTGCCAGCTCTCAGGGGAGTCTGTTATGAGGGGTCCCAGTCCATAAGGGGCTTTTGTCATCTCAACCTCTGTTGTTTTGTTAGTGCTGGAAAAGCCCCGTTCTAGTAGTGCCTGCCAGATGTCAGATTAGTGGGTCTGGGACTGGAGGTGTCTCGTGTTCTTGTGGGAAAACAGAGATGCTGTTTTCACCACACCATTCTTACAGTCTATAACAACAAAGGGCTTTACTTTCTCAAACAATCTTTGGGAGTGAACTTTCTGGATTTTGTATGGCCTGAATCTTTTACTCTCTCGTGGGATGCCTCTTGCATCCTTGGTTAAGCCATAAAAAGGCTTCCTGATTTGAATGGCTATGGACATTAATAGATGCTACTCGTCAATGGCTAGATGATGGATCTTCTGAAATGAAAAGGTTCTATAGTTGAAAAAAAGAATTCTTAGAGAGCTCTTATCCTAAACAATTGTCTTAATGGTACCTATGGGAAGACCAAATTAAAAAGTAGATACAAAGATGGGGCACCTGGGTGGCTCAGTCGGTTGAGCATCCGACTTCGGCTCAGGTCAGGATCTCACAGCTGGTGAGTTCAAGCCCCGCGTCAGGCTCTGTGCTGACAGCTCGGAGCCTGGAGCCTGCTTCAGATTCTGTGCCTCCCTCTCTCTCTGCTCCAACCCACTTGCATTCTGTCTCTCTCTCTCTCTCTCAAAAATAAACATTAAAAAAAAATTTAAAAAGTAGATACAAAGAAACAGAAGAGCTAGCCTTAAGAGACTCCCTTAAC
Organism: Leopardus geoffroyi; assembly: GCF_018350155.1. Lineage (NCBI taxonomy): Eukaryota > Metazoa > Chordata > Mammalia > Carnivora > Felidae > Leopardus > Leopardus geoffroyi. The sequence goes on along the minus strand of NC_059343.1, from coordinate 102,426,624 downwards.
AAAATGAAAAGAATGGAAATTAGACTTCGTACAAAAATTAAAGTCCCTAACATAAACTCCATTTCATAAAATCTGGCCCATCTCCTCAGCAAATTCCTTTAGCCCCCAAAGCTCCTTCACTTTCCCCAGAAAATCCCTTAAAACACCTAGCTGCTTGCTTCAGCTTCCCTTTCCCCACAAGATTTGCAGGGAGCACTCCAGCATGATCTCTAAGCCCAGGGTAGACAGGTTACTCATGTAAATACTAAAAGTCAGAAAATAAATTTCACAGAAACACCCAGGATGGACAATATGGCTCAGACATAAGGCTTATTTGGCTGGGTTCTATAATCAGGCTCCTCCAGCTTCCTGCCTTCCTGTGCAGTCCCAAAGAAGTCATGTTCCCCAGACGGGAGCAGATCTTTTCAATTATAAAGTCCTTTTACCTCTACTTTCAGAGGAGCCTACCACATTTAAAGAGGAATTAAAAAGACTAATGGCCATTTACAATCCCACACGTGGGGACCCTGTTTGGCTGCTAAGGGGTGTTCTTCCCACCAATGATTATGCAGACAAGCCAGACCACCCCCCTGAAAACCTCCCCACTTTGGATTTCTACTAGGCCCTCCTACAAATATCAACTAAAGGCGAAGTTCAGGGGCAGAAAGAGAGGCTTTTCCCCTTAAGGTGAGTCTGAGGTTCAACTGTACACTCAGAAAGAAGGCCTTTATGTAGACTTCACAAAGGCATATTGCATTAAACCCTGAAAATGCTTGCTGTTTATCTGCCTAAAAACTGACAAGATATTTAAAAGATTTTTTTCAGGGGCACCTGGCCGGCTCAGTCACTAGAGCATGTGACTCTTGATCTCAGGGTTGTGAGTTCAAGCCACATGTTGGGCACAGAGCTCACTTTTACAAAAGTTACATATATGGGGGAGGGACAGGGAGGGAGGGAGAGACATGGAGACAGAGAGACAATGCACAGCTCTGTGGTTGGAGACTAGCCAGACTGGAAGCTAATATTCAGAGCCTGACAAGAACTTTTTTTTTTTTTTTGGTCTCCTCCCCTAAGTAAAAGTAAAACTATGTACCCAGAGGGAAAGAAAAATCTTCTAAAGCCCTTGTAAAAGGATTTATGGGTGGATCAACCTACGAGGCCATTTAAGTTGCAACCCAATTCTTTGAGGGATTGAGAGCAATTGTCCTTATCTTACAAATCTTTGCAGAACTAGAAATGCAACTCTAGAGGCAATTCAAAGTTCTGCCTATTCCTTTTAACCCATCCCAAATCCTCCCCTATTTATCTCACAAGGCTTGTAAATATTGGCCTTAGGAAACTGAACTCTTTCTCGGAGGAACTTGTACTCTTTCCTAGTCAGTGCCTTTGAGATTTAAGGGTAAATTCTTATCTAGACTATCCCCAATTTCACATGAAAAAAAAAAGAGAAAGAACTTTTCAAAATACAACTGCTAAAAAGGCACTAGAAAGGCACAACTGCTAAAAATTTTAAAACAAAAACTCTAAGGTCTATACTTGCGTCTGTCTGTATGTTTGTGTGTTGTAGATGGGAGGCATCTTCTACGTCCGGATGATATTACTAAAGTTAATGTGTACAAGAGTTCTATTTCATTGGCTTAAAATTCAGTGCTTATAAACAAACTACTACTTAGGTTCTCAGAAATATAACAGAAGGTAACCCAAATGCCTCTCAGGTTCATGTGATCTGGAAAAATACTCAGTACTGAAGCCAGTTGAAGTTCATTAGTCTAAAACAGCCATGTCTTGGGGCGCCTCGGTGGCTCAGTTGGTTAAGTGTCCAACTTTGGCTCAGGTCATGATCTCGTGCTTTGTGAGTTTGAGCCCTGCATCGGGCTCTGTGCTGACAACTTAGTCTGGAGCCTGCTTCGGATTCTGTGTCTTCCTCTCTCCCTCTGTCCTTCCCCCACTCACGCTGTCTCCCTCAAAAATAAATAAAAACTAAACAAAAAAAAAAAAACAGGCATGTCTTTAGAGTTATCAACACTGAATATAATGCAGACATTCAAATTTTATTCTGCTTAGGTTTACTACTCAAATAAGTTCATGTTATAGCTCTTACAAAATCTGTCAGCAAGAAAAATAGCTTGGGATAATGGCTGACTGTCTAATATCTCATGAAATTTTTCTGAGTAGTCTAAACATAACTTTTGGGAGCAAGTGATTTAGATATCTGTGAGATTTAAGTGGGATAAGAGTTTTTAGGTGAACTTCTGAGTAATAATTATTTTATGGTATATGTACTTAAAACTAGCTTCTAAAATCTTTTCAATAACTTTCAAGTTTAGAGTTTGGCTAAGTCAAATGATAGAAATTTATTGAATATCTAGATCATTTCCAAACAAGATAAAATAATGAAACTAGTACCAAGGCTTTGACTGGAATGCTACGTTTGAGAGAGACATGCATAGACATAGGACCAGACAGCTTTAAGGAGCTAAGGTGGACTTTAAGGAGCTAATAAAGCCCCTTGGAAAAATCAGCCTGGTACTTTATTTACAGGGTTCCTGGTAGCCTTACGAGGTAAGGAAGGAAGGTCACTTTCTGGCAGGCACAGGAACCTAAGGACATCCTAGGAACCACGACAAGAGGAATTAACCCAAAACTGTAAGTATTACAGGTTAAATCAGATGGCAGGTGTTTGGCTTGGCTTTCTAGCCTCAAGAGGCTTTTAAAACGTCCAATCTGGGGCGCCTGGGTGGCGCAGTCGGTTAAGCGTCCGACTTCAGCCAGGTCACGATCTCGCGGTCCGTGAGTTTGAGCCCCGCGTCAGGTTCTGGGCTGATGGCTCAGAGCCTGGAGCCTGTTTCTGATTCTGTGTCTCCCTCTCTCTCTGCCCCTCCCCCATTCATGCTCTGTCTCTCTCTGTCCCAAAGGTGAATAAACATTGAAAAAAAAAATTAAAAAAAAAAAATAAAACGTCCAATCTGAGATTCCTTATGAAAGGTTTTAGCAAAGCAGATTAAAAGAACCTATATGATAAAAACCCTGAGTAGCAAAAGCAATCCTGAAAAAGAAAACCAAAGCTGGAGGCATCACAATTCCGGACTTCAAGCTATATTACAAAGCTATAATTATCAAGACAGTACGGTATTGGCACAACACACACACAGATCAATGGAACAGAATAGAGAACCCAGAAATGGGCCCATAAATGTATGGCCAACTAATCTTTGACAAAGCAGGAAAGAGTATCCAATGGAAAAAAAGTCTCTTCAGCAAATGGTGCTGGGAAAACTGGACAGCGACATGCAGAAGAATGAACCTGGACCACTTTCTTACACCATACACAAAAATAAACTCAAAATGGATGAAAGACCTAAACATAAGGCATGAACCCATCAAAATCCTAGAGGATAAAACAAGCAAAAACCTCTCTGACTTCAGCCACAGCAACTTCTTACTTGACATGTCTCTGGAGACAAGGGAAGCAAAAGCAAAAATGAATTATTGGGACACCATTAAGATAAAAAGCTTCTGGGGGCCTGGGTGGCTCAAGTGGTTAAACATCTGACTTCAGCTCAGGTCATGATCTCACCGTTTGTGGTTCGAGCCCCACGTCAGGCTCTGTGCTGACAGCTCAGAGACTGAAGCCTGCTTCAGATTCTGTGTCTCCCTCTCTCTCTGCCCCCTACCCTGCTCATGCTCTCTGTCTCAAAACTAAATAAACATCGAAAAAGTAAAAAAAAAAAAAAAAAAAAAAGATAAAAGGTTCTGCACAGCAAAGGAAACAATCAGTAAAACTAAAAGGCAACTGATGGAATGGGAGAAGATATTTACAAATGACATATCAGATAAAGGGTTAGTATCCAAAATCCATAAAAACAAAAACAAAACCAAAAAATTTATCAAACTCAACACCCCAAAAACAAATAATCCAGTGAAGAAATGGGCAGAAGACACAGACACTTTTCCAGAGAAGGCATCCAGATGGCCGGCTGACACATGAAAAAATGCTCAACATCACTCATCACCAGGGAAATACAAATCAAAACCACAATGAGATACCGCCTCACCGGTCAGAATGGCTAACATTAACAACTCAGGCAACAAAAGACGTTGGCGAGGATGTGGAGAAAGAGATCTCTTTTGCACTGCTGGTGAGGATGCAAACTGGTGCAGCCACTCTGGAAAACAGTATGTAGGTTCCTCAAAAAATTAAAAATAAAACTACCCTACAAGCCAGCAATTGCACTACTAGGTATTTATCCAAAGGATACAGGAGTGCTGATTTGAAGGGGCACATGTCCCCCAATGTTTATAGCAGCACTATCGACAATAGCCAAAGTACTGATAGAGCCCAAATGTTCATCACCTGATGAACAGATAAAGAAGATGTGTATGTACACACATACATACAATGGAATAATACTTGACAATCAAAAAGAATGAAATCTTGCCATTTGCAACAACATGGATGGAACTAGAGTGCATTATGCTAAGGGAAATAAGAAAAAGACAAATGTATGATTTCACTCATATGTGGAATGTAAGATACAAAACAGATGAACATAAGGAAGGGAAGCAAAAATAATATAAAAACAGAGAGGGAGACAAACCATAAGAGACTCTTAAATACAGAAAACAAACAGGGTTGCTGGTGGGGTGTTGGGTGGGGGGAAGGGCTAAAGGAGTGAGGGGCATTAAGGAGGATACTTGTTGAGATGAGCACTGGATGTTACTCGTGATACATCACGAAATTCTATTCCTAAAATTATTACATTATACGTTAACTAACTTGGATTTAAATAAAAAAAAAAGGAGCCTATATGATAAATCACTATTCTTGCTGCACTTACGTAAATAATCAGGTCAGGTTTATTGAGACTAGACTGAATTTGCAAATAAACTGATCTTACTGTGATTATTTTAGATAAAAATGGGGATGATTGCAGAGAGACAGTAATACACCATTATGAATATCAAATTCTAGTGCCATTGTCTCTTTAAAAAAATTTTTTAATGTTTATTTATTTTTGAGAAAGAGAGCGTGCAAGCAGGGGAGGAGCAGAGACAGAGAGAGGGAGACACAGAATCCTAAGCAGGCTTCAGGCTCTGAGCTGTCAGCACAGAGCCCGCCCGACGTGGGGCTCAAACTCAGAAGCCGTGAGATCATGACCTGAGCCAATGTCAGATGTCTAACCAACTGAGCCACCCAGGAGCCCCTATTAATTATCTTTTAGGTTCTACCTATAAACTGGACTGGATCTTGAATTCAGAAGTCTCCTCCAATATTTGGCTGCAACTCTCCAAACGAACACTTTTTTTAATGTTTGTTCATTAATATTAATGAATGCACGTGCAAGAGAGAGGGAGTGGGGGAGGGGCAAAGAGAGAGAGGGAGAGAAAATCTAAACAATTTCCGTGCTGTCAGCACAGAGGCCAATTCAAGGCTCAATCCTGCGAACTGTAAGACCATGACCTGAGCTGAAATCAAGAGTTGGATGCCCCATCAAGCCACCCAGGCACCCCACCAAACTAACATTTCCAAATTTTTCCCACCCTTCTTTTTTAATTTCTTAATATGTTTGTTTATTTTGAGAGAGTGAGTTGGGGAGGGACAGGGAGAGAGAGGGAGAGAATCCCAAGAAGGCTCCACACTGTCAGCTCTGAGCCCAACGCAGGGCTCAAACCCATGAACCCTGAGACCATGACCTGAGCCAAAATCAAAAGTCAAACACTTAATCAACTGAGCCACCCAAGAACCATCTCCCCCCGCCCAAACTTTCTGATTTGGAATCATCGAGAACTAATATTGTCCCTTTTCCAAAGCCATGCAATTTAAAGCTGGACAACTTGATATAAACTTTCGGAGAAATCACAACAGCTCACATATAAACAATTTTCATGCCTGTTGCTATATGGACCACTCAGATCACCAGAGACATTCAAATTACAGACCAGGAAAATCTTTCAGAATGCCAGTGCCTGCCCTCACTCCATCTGAAGATGCTTTGAGCTGGACATCTACAAATCCTCTCAACTGGCTGCCTTCAGAACTCAGAAACTGGGACTATAATCTGCTCTAATTATTAACCTTTGTTTTTCTTTCATTTCCACAGAAATTGCTCTTATAAAATCCCAGATTGTTTGTACAATAGCCCTAACTTTGGAAGCCCACCTGCATCACCATCTCCTGAAATGAGACACCACTACCTAACTGTACTGATGTATTCTCAGGACTAAGAGACCAATCAGTTCACTGAGATGGAGAAATGTACCAACTCAACTTCTGGGCTGTGAAACTTCTTGGGCAAGTTTCAGAGGCAGGTCTGAAGGGTTTCAGAACAACAAGCCTTCCCAAATGTACCACTTTGGCATAAGGGTTACTTTTTAAAAATTTATTATTATTAATTGATCATAATTTCTAGGCCCAGTGTGGGGCTTGTACTCATGACTCAGAAATCAAGAGTCCATGCTGGCTATGTGCCAGGTGACAACACTTCCTTCATCCGTGAACACAGCCCAGCAAACTATCAATAGCAGGGCCTGGTATTGCAAGGTTTTGCCTTTTCATTCTCAAAAGATAATTTTTATAACTTATAACAAGGAGAGGGAAGGATATATTCTTGGCCCTTCTCTTTTTGCCTATCCTGAGAATTTGTGCCAGCCTTCTACTTTGTAATGTTACCGTTAGATTACTAACTCTGAGCCACCCCAATGAGAAAGAACAAATCGTAAATTGATGTCGACACTGTTAATCACCAGGTTAAAAAAAAAAAAGAGGAATACAGGTCATCTCCCAGAGGTGAAAGCAGTCATCAGGTCATGTCCACAGTGGTTGGCCATGAACAAATGTCTTCTGGTCCTCTGCTTGGGTGGCAGTAAGTCGCCAGCAGAGAGGGCTGAGAAACACAGGTGTAATGCCTGATTGCTACTTACTGTTAACTTGAGTTGAAAACAACAGGACTTTGTTGAAAATGTCTGATGCCTACCGCTGGAGTTCTGAACTGTTTACTCACTTCCTTGTAAACATAATCAATTAATTTGGGGCCTGGTAAGAAGTGAAGAGTTTCCTGTAATCTTTGCCCCAAAATTTCCCTAATTTTTACTAAAGGGCAGCTCTGAATCAAGTACACTGTAAATTAAAATCATCTTACCCACAAGCGAAACTTGTTCACTATCACTGAATGCATTTGTGCTGACATAATAATAGAAATCACTCTTTCATTTTAAAGATATGGAAACGAAAGCATAAGGAAGTTAAATGATTTGGCTAAGGCCATAGAGCTGATTAGTGGCACAGAACTGGAACTTATTCTATTTGATATTTATTAAGATCAAGATTAACTTATCCTGACAGAGTGATTAGGACGCAGTACTTAAAAATCTGATGGTTATACAAGTGCCATACCAAGCGAGGTTCTTTTAATAGATGACTTGGTGAGAGCCTAACACCTACCCTAGATATTTCTCAGAATTAAGTACTCTCTTTCCTGATCATGTTAAGATCTGAAGCAAGTTCTAAAACAAATTCTTTATAAAAGCCAACATCTTTTCTTTTTCTCCAGTAAAAATACTTAGTTCTATCTGAAAGCCACTCGGCCGCCTATATATTTAGTGAGTGCCCACGTGTTCCAAACTATCTATAAACTAATATTCATTTCCCTCCATGCCATCATTTTAGCTACGTGTAAATATTTTTTCTAACCTACAACATGCTGAAATGAAACTAAAAAACGTCTGATTCCATTAACAGAAGGTCAAAACCTAAGTATGAGCTTGTGTGATTCCTCAGCCCAGCCTCTTTTTTTTCACCATGTCACTTCTGATAATAACTAAAATATGTATGTGATTTACATTGAGAATGTTTTCATTTGTGGTATCTAATTTAACCTATCCAACATATCATAGCCCCATTTGAAATATGGGGAAACTGTGGTCTTCTGATTGTTACTCATCAAAGTTCATGCAGTAAATGACCGTCAAAACCAAACCCAGTGATTAGAACCATTACAGGTCTAAGGAAATTACTGTATGAATTATTGGCAGAAGGGTTAGTCTGATGAGGTAGCAGAAAATGTTAGTTCCTTGCCCTTTCAAGGCTTGAAAAATTAGCAGGTAAATCATATTGAAAGGTAAATCGTATAGCAATACAGGATTGTATACACAGCAGAGGCCTGTGTTTTGAGGCCAACAAAACTATTATAAGTATAAAAGTTAAACCACACGTTAGTATTTATAGATTCCAAGGAAAGCACAGTGGTAGCAGCTTTACCCAGTTTAGAACATCAGCCTTAACTCACTCGGTTCAACCTCCGTATGACCATTTGAGGTCAAGCTATTCCCAGTCTATACAGGTAAAACCTCAGTTTTCACCACGACCCATATCCTTGAAAACACATTATAAAGGCAGATCATGATAAGTGAATCACACACATCCTTAACAAAGACTGGGTACCAATCATACAAAAATCAAACTCCAAAATGCATTATACAGCAGCACTAAAACTATACCATAATGAAAAATAATAAAAGCCCAGGCCAAGTCCTACAAAATCACCTAAAATATGCTTTTAGGGGCACCTGGGTAGCTCAGTCGGTTAAGCATCTGGCTCTTGATTTCGGCTCAGGTCACGATCTCACGGTTCATGAATTTGAGCCCCACGTTGGGCTCCATGCTACAGTGTCAAGCCTGCTTGGGATTCACTCTCTCCCCCCCACCTCGGCCCCTCTCCCGCTCATACTCTCTCTCAAAATAAATAAATAAACTTTGAAAAATAAAGTATGCTTTTATCACACAAAGGACAACCTACCATTAGGTATAATCACAGTAACATAAAGCACAACTCATAAGTTTGGCCTCAAATTCTTATGGCAAATACAATTATCAACGACTGCTTTGGTTAATTTCTCAGAGCACGAAAAGTCCTTCATTTCAAATTATCTGGAAGGCCTTAGAAGTTTTCTCCTTTTTCATCTAATACATTTCTTTATCAACGCAGAGGAATTCAGTCAACAATTTTTTACCAGGCCCGCATTTGCTACATGCCAGCCACTGTTAACATACTGATGTTGGAGCTCAGCTCAAAGCAGAAGGTGCTCAAGGTGTGCTGTTTGGGTTGTCTCAAGCTGAAAACCATTTCTTAAGTGCTAGTTCAACATTTCCCACCTTAGCTCAATTTATCCAAAGATACCAAATTAGTCAATTTTGATCAAAGCGGTACCATCAAAAAACGTGTAGCCAAGGGGCACCTGGGTGGCTCAGTCACTTAAGCATCCAACTCTTGACCTTGGATCAGGTTGTCAAATCAAGTCCTGCATCAGGCTCCTTGCTGGGGTCTGGAGCCTGCTTGAGATCCTCTCTCCCTCTCCTTCTCCTCCCCCCAACTCTCTTGCACACGTGCACACTCTCTCAAAAAAAAAAATGTCTAAGAGATCTTCATCTTTTGAAACACAGCATGCAATGGAAGAAAAGCATCACTACTAGAATCAGAGAAATGTGAATCCAAATCCTACCCCTGCACCTTAATAGCTATTTGGACCTTGGGCAAGTTACTGAGTACTTCTGAGCTTCCACAAATTTCCCCTCCTCTGTACTATGGTAATCCCAGAATCTCAAGCCCAGAAGCCCAACTTATTCTTCAACCTATTCTATACCCATCCAAGTTGGTAAAATAGGCCATCTTTCAACACAGTAATGACCCATATATCATTCACATCTCCAACAAATTGAAATTCAAGTCTTAGCACTTGAAATTTTAAAATAAATGAAAATATTCAAATCAGAAAGGCAGAAAAAGATAAATGAAAGTAGAATTCACAAATTATTAAGGTTTATCTGTCCACCTTGTTCTTTTAAGAGAGAGAGAGTATGAGCACTGGAGTGGGGAAGAGGGGCAGAGGTAAAGAGAGAATCCTAAGCAGGCTCCAAGCTCAGCACAGAGTCTGACACAGGGCTTGACCCTACAACCCTGGGATCACGAATCAAGATCCCTGAGCCGGAGTCGAGAGTCGGCCACCCTGACGCCCCTCCACCTTGTTCTTAATTCATTCTCACTTTAAGTATTTATTCCAAACAGATTTGGAATTGTTACATGGGATTTTTTTCCTTGATAAGATCTGAGATAATCAGTTAAAAAAAAAAACTACTATCACAGGTTTTGAATCTTTTAAATCAACTAGCCCAAATCTGTTACTTTATAAAACTGAAGAAACTGGGACATAGAATAATATGGAGGATAAATAAAAACTACATTTTAAAAGACTTTTCATGACATAGGAGTGTTCAATACAGAATACTGAATGAGAAAAAAGGATTATGACAATCTACACACAATATGAGCCTAAATAAAAAAAAAAATAAACATAAAAGAATGTGGATTATATTTATTCTTTATACAATTCTGAATTTCATAAATTTTCTATAAGAAACATATTTAAAATTTAAAATATTCACAATATTCTGTTTCCAATTAAATGGGGTATTTAATTCATAAAAAGTTATGAAGAAAATAGAAATGTGTAGGCACTGAAATATGTAGAAATATGTAGTGACTTGCTCACAATCCCACAGCTAAAGGGAAACAAAGCCAAGACAAGAACCCAGGCATCAAATCCAGGGCCCTTCTCATTGTACCACGTGACCTCTAAGACACGAAAACAATATTTGCTCCCTAGTAATTGCAATGGAAGAACTGGTAAAAAGCTGGAAGCCTGGGACTTTTAAATTTTGTGAGCAATACATGCTCTTTTTTCCCCCTTAAATAAAAAGTAAAAGAAAAAGAGCACTTGTTCAATTCAATTATCAACTTATTTTACCAATACTGTTTTTGTCTCCTCAAATCTACTGCCAATGACCTTAAACTGTGCTACAGATTACATTTTATAATACTATTACCAGATTAGACCACACAGATAAAGCTGGAGAGTTGACAGCTCATGATAATCTCCCAGCCTCAAAAGAACAAGGACATCTATTTTGCCATATTTGTCTTTGGAACCCTGCACCACATAGTGCAATCCCTGGCATAGAGTAGGTGCTCAATAAATGTTTATTTTATAAAGCGTAACTTCCCACCCCTCACATTATCACTAGCTACCAGACTTTTAAATATGAGAACAAAACTAGTAAAATATCATAATTTCATATTTGGAGTCTGTAAGCATTTACAATATAAAGGATTTATTAAACAGATTAATGTTTACAATCAAATGTAAGGGGAACACGTCAGTAGAATATTTCAAGCACTGAACAAATTAATTTGCACATTAATTACAATAATTCTTATCTATTGAAATGGGCCTAACCTTTACTCGGCACTTTTTTTCTGTGTAGTTGGAGTCACTGAATGCACTAGAAAGCAATAAAGTTCCAAATATAGCACAAGGGGCACTGGACTAGAACCTAGACCCTAGTCCAAGCTCTGCCAATAATCAGATACATAATCTTGGGCAATTCACTTTTTCTTCTTTTGAGTCCTAGTTAACGTACTCATAAAAAATAAAGAGCTGAACTACAAATCACCAGGGATCCTTCCGATCTTAATTTTTTTTAATGATTTCTTACCCGTAAAGATTCTATATTCAGATATTTTTTCATTGCATCAAATACAATAATCTTGAATGTTAGTTTGTCATATTATTCGATAATCAAAACTTAGCACATTTCCTACAAATATAGAAATACTAGTACCATATATTCTTTTTACCATCTTATATTAGGAGCAACAGAAGAAAACAAGAAATGTGAGCATCTGATAGTCGGGCCTGCTTTGCCAGTTGGGCTGACAGGAACCACGGTGGATTTTACAATACAAACCACTGATACATAAATACACACACGTATATATCTATATATACATACGATGGGTGAATACTTATTTTTATTGATATACATATATGTGTGCAAATTTAAAAAATTGTATGTAATTATAAAATACTTGTTTATGGTAAGAAATCCAAACAGGACATTAGGCCACGTGCAAATTCAAAAGCGTCCCACCCTTCTCCATCCTCCCTTAAGTAGCCACTGTTAACATTTTTCTTGTGTACCCTTCAAGAAGTTATCCGAGGCCATTCAAATATGTAGATGCGTGTGTGTATAAATCTTTTTAAACTAAACTGCTGCCACTTCTTGAATGGCGGGGAAAAAATATCTCAAGCACTGGCTTCATAAAATGTTAAATACGTACATCGAAAGTGGTAGCACAGTTGTACGGTACCAAGTGTATACGCTTCGGAAGTGTGCAATGAACTGAATATTTAATTTTCTTCCTTGGAGGCTCTGGGCAGCAGTTGCGCAGAAAGAGCGGTGAGCAAGGAGCCAGACAACCTGGGTTCCAATCTAAGTAGTTGAGTAGCCTTAGACAAGCCTTGAAATCTTCCTGTGCCTTACTTTCTACTTTTGTAAAATATCAGTGTTGGACTAAGATCCCTTCCAACTCTAAAATGTTATAGTTCTAAGATGGCCGTCTGTAACAGTTCTATTGAACTGGTTTTAAGAAATGTGAAGTAAAAAAAGAGAAGAAAGAAACACTATAGCAACCTCCAGTCTTACAAGAGTACGTTTCTACGCGTCATTAGCCATCCGAGGCATAGTGGGACAGACCTAGGGACAGAATCGATTTGAAAGCAAAGTAGTAGATTATTAAAATCGGATAGGCAGGTTTTAACAGAGCTTTGATTGACATTTTTCTTTTTTTTGGAGGTGGAGGGGGCTGTTTTAGTTTCAGCAACCACTCCCCCTCTTCCTGAAAACAATTAAGTGTATTAAGGAGTTAATATAATGAAACTGAAAGTTAGACTGAATTTTGCTTTACTCACAGAATATGCTGGGGAGGTGACTAGGGCAGCAAAGATCGGAAAGAATTACTAGCTAATTTCCTCTCCCGGAAGCTCTCCGGTTCCTATTCTTTCTGCTGCACAAGCCCCCGGCAGGCACACTCCACCCAGCTCCGTACCTGCCACACGCATCAGATTCGGGGGTGGGGAGAGGGCGGTCCCTTTGATAATTAAAAAAAAAAAAAAAAAAAAAAAAAGTTCTTTGACTCGATTTACCTTAGGGGTCACAGGGGTTGGGAGGGCACCGGCCGGCCCGAAGCCACACACCCACCCACGCCTTCCTTCGGCGCTCCGGAGAACCTGGGCAAGGAGCCGCGGCTGGGCCACCCGCGCCGCGCAGGGGCGGCCTTCCCGCCCTCCCCCGCAGCGCGGGGCCCGCGAGGAGGGGAGGGGGAGGAGGAGGAGGAGGAGGAGAAGTAGGAACCCGTACGGGCAGTACCCACCGCGCCAGGAGAGTCAACCCGGATCGCCCGCGGCGCCCAGCGCGGTCCGGAGGGGAGGGTCCTGGAGAAGGGGCGGCCCGAGCCCCAATCTGGAAATGCCAACTCCGCTCGGCGGCCGGGCCCCAGCCTAGAAGGAAACGGAAGTCCCTTCGTCTCCCTCAGGCGCACCCACCAGCCCGCCCATCTCCCGGAGGAGCCCCGAGTCGGGGAACCCGAGGCGCGTCCGCGACAGGGCCTCAAAGAGACACCGGCCACGGTCCGACGGTCTCACAGCCCCGGCCGCGCCACTGGGCCCCCTCGCAGGCTTCTTTTTGCTGCCCCCGCTGGGAGGCCAGCCCCCCGCCCTGCAAGGCCCCTCCTTCTTCGCCCTCCGCCATTTTCGAACTTACCCTTCGGGCCCCGAAGTCCCTCGAAGAGCGCTGAGCCCCCGCGGGGCGCAGCCAAGGTCCCGCCACTTCCCTGGGCCGGAGCGGGGCTGCCAGGACAATCGTGGCCCTCTTCCCCCCCCCCCAACCCCCACCCCCCCCCAGCTGGAAGCCCGAACCTGACCTGGCCGGCGCGCCTGCGCAGTGGGCACGTCGCAGTCCCCGCCCCCAGCTCAAGCGTTTCCTCTTTAGCCTCGGGGTGTTTTTTCCCACGGCTTTTACCTGCTGGACTCTAGCGTTGAGCAGCAGGGGAATTGGGGTAAAAGGATGACAAGAGAGCGAGCGAGTTTTCTTACTATAGACCAGGCACTGTGATAGGCTTGTGACATGTTCTTTGTTGTGATTTTGGCAACCCTGTAAGATAGGCACTCTCTTATTAAATCCATTTTACAGACGAAATTGACATCCAGAGAGAATTAACTACCTCCACTAGCACGCAGCTAGTAAGTGAGGGAACTGAGGTTGGAATACAGTCTGTGTTCAGGGCGCATGGTTCAGTCGGTTAAGCATCCGACCTCGGCTCAGGTCATGATCTCATGGTTTTGTGAGTTTGAGCCTCACGTCGGGCTCTGTGCTGACAGCTCAGAGCCTGGAGCCTGCCTCGGATTTTGTGTCTCTCGCTCTCTCTCTCTCTCTCTCTCCTGCTTGCACTCTGTCTCTGACGCGCTGTCTCTCAAAAATATGAAAATGAAGAGCCTGGAGGCTGCTTCAGATTCTGGTCTCCCTTTCTCTGCTTCTCGCCCTCTCTGTCTCTCAAGGGTAAATAAATGTTAAAAGATTTTTCTTTTAAATATATGGTTTGCGTCCTAGATGGCAAGGGTAAAAGGAAAAAAGAATCGAAGACACTCAGTCGGGACAGGAAGGGGAATGGGAGATTAAGGAAGAGTAAATGAATAGGGAAGAAGCAGAAGGCAGGGAAACAGGAAATCTGGTACATAAAATGCTGATCTATCTTGGATTTATTTCAGATATGCTGTAAGATTGTCAAACAGACAAATGATTTTTTGTTTCACAAACTTGGGCTCCCTTATATGTTAGCATAGTGAGATGAGAGGTTCTGAATGAGAATGTTTCATTGTAAGAGGAAGGTTATAATTATCACCTGCCACCTGAAATCATGCTGCCCTTCTTGAGAAGGGAACTTGGAGGGAGGAGAAGAGAGGAGAGACTTCTTTTTGGTTGTTAGGCTTTTGCTAAATATTAGCCCCTCTGATCCTCTCTTACTGTCATAGCTCTGGGAATCTCACATCTGACATATTGCGTAATAGCAATTGCAAGAAAATAGTTATCTCATTTATTTTTTTTAATGTTTATTTATTCTTGAGAGAGAGAGGAAGACAGAATCTCTAGCAGACTCTGCAGTCATCACAGAGCCCAGTGCGGGACTGGAATTCACAAACCGTGAGATTGCGTCCTGAGTGGAAATCAAGAGCCCACCGCTTAACCGACTGAGCTTAACCGACTGAGCCACCCAGGCACCATAGTTATCTTATTTAATTCTCACAGCAATCTTATGAAATATGTATCTATCATTATTTCCATTTCACAGATGAAAACACTGAGGTTTAGAGAGATTAGGTGGCTTGCCCAAGTTTGTGAAACAAACTATCAGCACAGAGCCCGATGTGGGGCTCCAACTCATAAACTATGAGATCATGACCTGAGCTGAAACCAAGAGTTGGACGCTTAACCAACCGAGCCACCCAGGTGCCCCCAATAGCTAAATTTTAGAGCAGTTTGTTACCCGACAGTAAATAATTAATACAAAGGCTCTACACAATCACGGTCCTTCTTACCTTTATGTCTTCATTTCCTATTCTTTTCCCTTAATCCTTAGGTTGTCCTGCCTCAGGGCCTTTGCACTTGTTCACTCTGCCTGGAACACTTCCCCCAGATATCTCCATGGCTTGTCCTTCACCTCCTTCAAGCCTTTGCTTAATTGTCACCTTCTCAATAAAGCCTACCATGACCACCATATTTGAAATTACAACTTCTCTCATAGCACTCTCAATGTCCTTTCTCTATTCTACTTCCCCCCTTCTGCATGGCATCTATCACTTTCTAACATACTATATGGTTATTTTCTTTATGGTGTTTATTTATTGTATGTCTCCTCCTTCCATCCCCTACTATGCTATAAGCTCCAAGAGGACAGGAATTTTTATTTTGTTCACTGATCTATCCCAAGTACTTAGAACAGTGTCTGGCACAGTTAGGTACTCAGAAGATATTTGTTGAATGAGTGAATAAAAATTTCATAAACATGCCAGACCCTTAGGTGAATTGTCAGTTGGGAGATATGAATAGCAAAGGCAGATACATCTGGAGTATGGTATTTAGGTTTTATACAAAGGGACACATAGAGGTGTGAAGTTAGAGAAACACAATCTAGGGGTGCCTGGGTGGCTCAGTTGGTTAAGTGTCCGACTTCTGCTCAGATCATGATCTCACAGTTCATGAGTTCAAGCCCCACATTGGGCTCTCTGCTGTCAGCACAGAGCCCACTTCGGATCCTGTCTCCCTCTCTCTCTGCCCCTCCCCACTTGCCCTCATTCTCCCTCTCTGTCAAAAATAAATAAACAGGGGCGCCTGGGTGGCGCAGTCGGTTAAGCGTCCGACTTCAGCCAGGTCACGATCTCGCGGTCCGTGAGTTCAAGCCCCGCGTCGGGCTCTGGGCTGATGGCTCAGAGCCTGGAGCCTGTTTCCGATTCTGTGTCTCTCTCTCTCTCTGCCCCTCCCCCGTTCATGCTCTGTCTCTCTCTGTCCCAAAAATAAATAAAAAAACGTTGAAAAAAAAATTTTAAAAATAAATAAATAAATAAATAAACATTGGGGTGCCTGGGTGGCTCAGTTGGTTGAGGGCTGACTTTGGCTCAAGTAATGATCTCATGGCTCGGGCGTGTGAATTCGACCCCCTGTGTCAGGCTCTGTGCTGACAGCTCAGAGCCTGGAGACTGTTTCCAATTCTGTGTGTCCCTCTCTCTCTCTTGCACTCTGTCTCTGTCTCTCTCTCTCAAAAATAAAATAAACATTAAAACCTTAAAAAACATTAAAAAAAACGAAAAACACAATCTATAGAGAGGTTGATGTTTTGTTGTAATTATTTTTGGTTGAGAAGAAGGAACATTTAGGGAAAGAACAAAGGTATATTAGCATGAACCCTGTGAAACTGCCAATGTTCAACAATTGCCAAGTATCCCAAACAGCAATTTAATACGGAGAAAGGAAAATTGATGGCATAAATCCTCAGCAGAAATGAAAAGGAGATGGAATCAAGCATGAGTAGTGGCATTAGCCCTAAGTAGGAAAAAGGATGAGTCCTTAGAGGCTGAAAGCAATGAGATGCGGTAAGCAGAGACAAATTTTGAGAGTAGCCACCACACACCTCAATGGCAGCTGGATTCTGGGGAAAGTAAAATGTGTAGTTATCTGCGGAGAAGAACAGCCAAGGTTTAGCACTATAACACTTTTTTGCAAAGGCAGTTTAAGTGAAAGCCCAACTAAATAAAGAACAGAGTTGTTCTGAGTGAAGGAAGGTGGGCTGAGCCCTGACGTGCGGGCATTACCCTCGGAGCCATCAGTTTCATGTACCTTCTTCTGGCAGGCAGGGGTACACACCTGCATAGGATTACCCTTGACTCATCACAGAACAGCCTCTGTGAAGGTCAATCGTGCTGAACAGTGTCTATCAGCAGCACCTGCCCTGCAGTCTTCTGACTTTTGCTCGGGTGACCGGGTCGCTAGCCTCTCACCGCCTCCTTGCTGCCAGAAAGACTGTGGCTGTAATTTCCTGTCTTTGAGCAGTCATAGAGACGCCTGGCCTTATCTCGCGCCAGCAAAACTTGCATCTCCAGCCAGCCCTCCCTTTTTTCCTTTGCCTTTATCTTCCAGGACTCAGTCATTCAGAAGTGACTTGCCTGTTTGTGGTAGAGATAGAAGAGTGCGCTCTCAACTTAAGCTAATGGAAAATTCCACCTGGGCTTTCTATATACGAATCTATTCCTATGGTTATACACAGTGTATTCGCTCTGCAAAAACCCAACAACAATATCAAGGTCAGGATGTTGTCATTGTGTGTCTGGAGTAGGGTGGAGATACATGTTACTGGAGTTGAGGTCCAGGAGAGAGGCTAGCATGTTGGAGGGATCGTCGTCCAGGATGGTTGTGGGATTTGTGTTTAGGGAGGAAGACTATGAACAAAAGGCTACAGATGTCAACAGATGCAAGGAAGTGTCCTGAATATACATAGATAATAATTGTTAGCATTTACTGAGTGTTTACCATATGCCAGGCACTGTCTTAAGTGCTTGGCTTAGTTTGTCTCTCATAATCCTCTCAGTAACCCTATAAGCTAAGTGTTCTTTGTTATTTTCATTCTTGTCTTGACTCAGAACCTGAGATGGTGCCTGGTATATGGTAGGTACTCGAGCCAGATCAGGTCACTCCTCCACCTTAAACCCTGCGATGGCTTCTCACTTGGTAGAGGCAAGCACTGGGAGATGTGGGAGTCTAGAGAAGAGCTTCAGATGGCGGAGAGTGGATGAGAGCTGGCTCTACACGGGACTTCAGTCTTGAAGGACAACCGAGAGTTAGCTAGGTGACACAGTGGGAGAAAGTCATTCTAATCAGACATGGTAGCATGTGCTAACTCATGGAAGTGGAGCAAAACAGCGTGTAGTTGGAGAATGGCAGTTAATGCCTTATGGCCAGACCGTACCTGCTAGTATTTATTGAGTGTTTTTTATGTTCACACTGTGTTAAATGCGTTACACAGATGACCACATTTAATCATCATGCAA
Organism: Leopardus geoffroyi; assembly: GCF_018350155.1. Lineage (NCBI taxonomy): Eukaryota > Metazoa > Chordata > Mammalia > Carnivora > Felidae > Leopardus > Leopardus geoffroyi. The sequence goes on along the minus strand of NC_059343.1, from coordinate 102,408,156 downwards.
CTCTAGGAAGGTAATGTTATTATCCCCATTTTACAGGTAAGAAAACTGGGGACAGAAAGGTTAGGCAGTCCAAGGTCTCAAAACTAGTAAGGCGGAGGTGTGGGTAGGTGGTGATATGGGGATGGATGGAGCCTGACAGAGAGCTGAGGCTCTAGAGAGGTAGTCAGGGCCCAGATGAAATCCTTGTGTATTAGTCTACTTTAGCTGCCACAACAAAATACCACAGACTGGGTGACTCACACACCAGAAATTTATTTTCTCATGGTTCTGGAGGCTGCAAGTCTGAGATCAAGGTGTTGGCAGGGTCACCGTTCTTTCGAGGTCTGTCCTCTTGGCTTGCAGATGGCTGTCTTCTCTGTGTGTCTAAATTTACGTGGTCTTTCCTCTTGTTGTGTCCGTATCCTAATCTCCTCTCCTTGATGAAGACAGCTGTCATATTGGATTAGGGCACACCCTCATCACCTCATTTTAACTTAATTACCTCTTCAAAGGCCTTATCTGCAACTGCAGTCACATTCTGAGGTACTGTGGATTGGGATTTCAATGTGAATTTGGAGGAGGGTACGATCTAGTCCATAAAACCTTGCGTGGCACATTCGATCATTTGGCCTCTATCATATAAGGCAGTGGTTCCCAAACCTGATGGTGACCCAGAATCACCAGAATCACCAGAATCACCAGAATCACCTTTGTGATGCTACTCATTCTTGGACACCCCCCCCCCTCTCTGGTGGCTGTGTGATTCAGAGTCAGTAAAACTAGGTTATGTTTTGGGGAAATGTAAAGCTTCCCCACAGTCTCCAGCTCATTCTGGTGCTGTGTCTATCTGGGCTATGTTTTGGGGAAATCAATTCCAGGTTGATTTCAGATAGAAATGTGAAAGGCAAAACTTCAACATTTTTAAAGAAAATACAAGAGAGTACAATTTCATCATAGGGTAGAAAATGATTTCTTAGACTAGTGGTGTTCATGCTTTTTGCTCTTATGTCTCTAGAAGAATTTTGAAAAATTATGGATCCACTTTCACATGTTTCATGTGACATAAAAAGGTTTTCATTATAAGTTAAAATAATTACAAAGGATGTAATTTCCAGTATATTATAAAGATTGCATTTTTTTTTATTTATTTTTGAGACAGAGAGAGACAGAGCATGAATGGGGGAGGGGCAGAGAGAGGGAGACACAGAATCGGAAGCAGGCTCCAGGCTCTGAGCCATCAGCCCAGAGCCTGACGCGGGGCTCGAACTCACGGACCGCGAGATCGTGACCTGAGCTGAAGTCGGACGCTTAACCGACTGAGCCACCCAGGCACCCCAAAGATTGCATTTTTTAAAGGAATTTCTATACCCAACGTGGGGCTTGAACTCACATCCCTGAGATCAAGAGCCTCACACTCCACTGACTGAGCCAGCCAGGTGCCCCTCCAATGTATTATAAATGTTGGTATAAAAACCAAATCTATCATTAGTTTAACTGAATTTTAAATACCATAGTGATTTGGTACCCACTGTCATCCACTTGAAAATTAAAGGAAAAAGCTCTTCTGTAGGAGCCAGAAAATTTATATCTATTTTTGTCTTTAATTCATTTATCCATTCCACTTCCACCATAGAATTTTATCTTAATGTGATATATTTTATACTTTAAAGTCTTTTATTGATCACCCTATCATATTTCTTTGCAGCAGAACAGTGAATATAAAACATTTTTTTAAGGAAATGTCCTATCGACATATTTTTAGCTATTAAAACATTTCTCTAGATTGAGTTATTCATAAATTGGTATAAAATTGCTCAAAACATAAATATTTTATACATTGATAAGTGAATGGAAAACTTAAAAAGTCAAATGTTATTAGAAATGCATCCTTGAATGAGCTGGATATTTTCCCCCTCCCGTGTATGGAGGGATGGATACACCCTGTTGCTGGAATGAGAGTTTAGGTTCAATTCTATTTCTGTTTTTATCTGATTGGATATGTGCACTGAGAAATTTGCTCACACATATAAGAATATGAAAATATAAATAGTATTGTAATAACATTGTTGTTTAATTATCTGAACTCTTTCTGAGTTCTTTGCCAAAACTCACATGGCAATCCATCAGAAATGTCATTTTATGATCTATTGTCTGGCTACCGGATTAGATTTTCCTTCAAATTTGTTGAAAGCAAAAGATTGGAAACCACCTGACTGGCAAAAGGATTTGTTACTCATTCACTGGAGTCATTCACTTTCTCAGCTTCTAGGAATGATACCCAAAAGGCTTTTTAGATGACTAGTAATTATACTTCTTTACTTTTTCATTGAGGGGTAACTTATTTAATCTGATATACTCAGAAAGGGTTGGGAAAATAAAAAATACTGTTAATTTGAATATTTGCCAATATAATATTTTAAAATAAATGCTTCTATTTTATCTTGTCCCTTGAATATATTTTCATCAAAAGTTTTTGGAGCTGCTGATGTGAGTTTATTCAGTTTATGGAAAATGCCCCACTGTATAATCTAACTGGCAGTCAGTCCTACTCATCAACAACAAAAGTCAAATACTTATTTTGTTTTAAAAAGTCAGACTTTTGCTTTTCAATTCAAATAAAAACGTGGTAATGCATTCCTTGTAACAACTATCTCATTTCTGAATTCGAATTCTAAGATAGATGAAGCTGAGTCTTGCCATGAATTTGCTGCCGGGATGAAATAAGGCACTGCCAGCTTCAGGATTTCTTACCAAAGCTCTCATTGCTTTCTTCTCATGGACCTGTCTCTCAGAAGCACAAAAAGACGCAAGAGTTTGACTAGCAGAGGCTTCCTCAGCATCAGTAGGTTTTAAACAGGTAGAGAAATTGATTGAATTGTACACACATGTCCATATCCTTGACACCTGGATTCTACAATTAGTATTTTACTATGTTCCCTTTAATACCCTTTTCCATCTACCTGTCCCTCTATCCATTGTCAGGGAGGAAGACCTTACTCTGCCCTCTAGTCTTTCTAAGTGGACTTAGAATCAAATTGTCATGAGACAGATTGACAGGAGAAAACCAAACTGAATAGACGTACATATGGTAAATCTACACTCGACAGAGATTCCAAAGACAGTGGGGTGACATGAAGCTTACGTGAACTAAGGAGAGGGTAGGGGCTGAAGATACAAAGGGGAGAAGGCCATTAGCAGGAAGGTGAAAGGAGATGTTTGGAAAAACAAGGTCATTCTATTATGCAGGTAAGTTGCTTAGGTAAAGGGGAGTCTCTGTTGATAGCTCTTTTCCTGGTAGAGGCTCCCCTTTCCAATGTAAAATTAGGCAGTTTTGGTGGAGGCAGAGAGCTTTTCCTGCTTCTCCTGGATTTTGGTTACTTTTAACTTGAAATAATCTTTATGCCAAAGTGGCCCATCTTGGGGCAGCCTGCTCTGGGCCCCTATACCACACATCAACGCATCGTATGTGTTTATGCATCTTAAAGTAAGTTTCAGACATTAGTACACTTCACTCCCGAAAACTTTAACATGCATGTTATTTACCCTCGTGTTCTTTCGTTTGAAACAATCTTCATTCTCACCCCGGAAGCGACCACTATTCTGATTGTTTTCTCTGGGAATTCATTTTCCCTGTTCTATAATTTAATGTACAGTATGTACACTTCAAACGTTTTTCTTCTTTTTTAAAAATTTAAATCCAAGTTAGTTAACATATAGTGTAATCATGATTTCAGGAATAGAATTTAGAGATTCATCACTTACCTATAACCCTCAGTGCTCATCCCAACAAGTGCTCTCCTCAATGCCCATCACCCATGTGGCCCATCCCATCCCTCACCCACCTCCTTCCAGCAACCCTCAGCTTGTTCTCTGTATTTAAGACTCTCTTATGGTTTGTCTCCCTATTTTTATCTTATTTTTCCTTACTTTCCCCCGTGTTCCTCTGTTGTGTTTCTTAAATTCCAAATAGGAGTGAAATCATGTGATATTTGTCTTTCTCTGGCTTATTTCATTTGGATAACGCACTCTAGTTCTACCAGTATGTACACTTTTAACACCAATGTATTGATTTGCTCCCTTGTTTGGCTCACCAGAGGTTTCATACTTAGCGGAATGAACAATACTAAGATTCAGACTGGGGAAAAGGGATACAGGCATTTGTGAAAGGAAAGGTGGAAAAGGAGACCCAGAATGAAGCCACCACGCAGGCATTCTGAAATATTTCACTTTTGGGGCGCCTGGGTGGCTCAGTCGGTTAAGCGTCCGACTTCGGCTCAGGTCATGAATTCTCAGTTTGTGAGTTCGAGCCCCGTGTCAGGCTCTGTGCTGACAGCTCTGAGCCTGGAGCCTGCTTCGGATTCTGTGTCTCCCTCTCTCTCTGCCCCTCCTTTGCTCGCACTCTGTCTCTCTGTGTCTCTCAATAATAAATAAACGTTAAAAAAATTTTAAAAAAGAAATATTTCACTTTTAGGAAAGAATAGATATGAAAATGGAGGATCTTCAAAGCTGTCCATACTTGTAAACACCTTAAAAGTCTTCACATACCTTCAGGGAATATGTACCCTAGACCGAAGATCACTGTCCTGGATAGGGTGCATAAAGTATGACTGTAAAACAAAACAATGAGTAAATTTGACTGTGTTCAAAATGAAAACCTCTGCAGAAGAATAAACACCACAAACAAAGAGAAGAGACAAGATATTTACATCATGTAAGAGATATGCGATGAGCATGCAGAATAAAAAGAGCTGCTTCTTAAAGAAAAGCAGATTAAAGACAAACAGCTTAATAGAAAAATTAACTAAAGATAGAAGTAGATAATATATACAATAAAACATGCCTCATAGGAAATTATGTTCAATTTCACTAGTAATCAGAGACATGCAGATTAAAACAATAAGAACCCAAGAGAGATGAAAATACATGTCCACAAAAAAAACTCGACAAGAATGTTCATAGCAGCCTTATTCATAATAGCCCCAAACTGAAAAGACACCAGAAAAATGGATAAGCAAACCGTGGCATATTCATACAATGGAATTTTACTCAGCAATAAAAAGGAACAAACTAGGGGCGCCTGGGTGGCTCAGTCGGTTGAGCGTCCGACTTCGGCTCAGGTCACGATCTCGCGGTCCGTGAGTTCGAGCCCCGTGTCGGGCTCTGTGCTGACAGCTCAGAGCCTGGAGCCTGTTTCAGATTCTGTGTCTCCCTCTCTCTCTGACTGTCCCCCGTTCATGCTCTGTCTCTCCCCGTCTCAAAAATAAATAAACGTTAAAAAAAAAAGGAACAAACTAATGATAGAGGCAACAACCTGTATTAATCTCAGAAACATTATGCTGAGTCAAAGCAATTGTCCCCCAAAAGAGTACATACTGTATCTAGAAGAGACAAAACTAATCTATCATGGAAAAAAAATCAAAACAGTGGTTACCAGGTGGAAGTGGGAGCAGGGGTTGAACTGGAGGGGAAATAGGGAACTTTTAAAGGGGGGGTGGTAATGTTCTATATTTTTACAGAGGTTTACATTACACAAGTGTGTATGCATTTGTTAGAACTCTGAATAGATAGTCCTGTGTATACATTTTACCTTAAAAATTTGTAAGCGAATGTTTAACTCTTGTAGACGATATGTATGCCGAAGTGTTTAGAGGTGAAGTTTATTTTTATTTTATTTTATTTTTTAACATTTATTTATTTTTGAGACAGAGAGAGAGCTTGAACGGGGGGAAGGGTCAGAGAGAGAGGGAGACACAGAATCGGAAGCAGGCTCCAGGCTCTGAGCTGTCAGCACAGAGCCCTACGTGGGGCTCGAACTCACGAGCCACGAGATCATGACCTAAGCCGAAGTCGGACCCTTAACCGACTGAGCCACCCAGGCGCCCCTAGAGGTGAAGTTTAAAGATGTTTTTAATTTACTTGGAAATACATACCAGAATATGATGAATTCAATTATGGATGGAGGGATGGACAGATACGTGATCAAACAAATATGACAAAATGCTCATAAAGCCACCGACTGAATTCACTGCACAATTTTTTAAAGTTCACTGTTTGTTTTTTTAATTAAAAAAATTTTTTTTAACGTTTATTCATTTTTGAGAGACAGAGAGAGACACAGCGTGAGCAGGGGAGGGGCAGAGGGAGGGGAACAGAAGATCCGAAGTGGGGTCTGCCCTGACAGCAGCAAGCCTGACACGGGGTGAGGTCATGACTGGAGCCCAAGTGGAATGCTCAACCGAGCGAGCCACCCAGGCGCCCCACCCTTTATCAATTGTTAGCAGGTTGCCACATTTGCTTTATCTCTCCATGTGTAAATATCCACTTTTTCCCTGAATCATTTGAGAGTAAATCGCATGTAATCCCTGAATAGTTCAGCGTCCATTTCCTAAAGGAAAAGGATTCTTCTACCCAACCACAATACAATGATCCCGCTCAGGACGTTTTAACATTTGTTACCATGTTATTGTCTGATTTATAATCCAGATTCAAATATCTCTAATTATTGTAATAATGGGCTTTAGAAGTGTTTAGAACTGCATCTAGAATCCACTGAAGTGTCACAGATTATATATAGTTGTCACTTCATTCAGTAAAGCTCCGCAGCCTTTTTTTGTGCCTTTCCGGACATGGACTTTTTTGAAGAGCCCAGGCAAATTGCTTTGTGGGATGTCCTTACGTTTGCGTTTGCAACATTTAAAAAGAAGAGGAACCAATCGGTTTCTAGGCCCCTCACTTAGTGTCAGAAACGGCAACAGCCTCCAGTAGGTAGAAGGATGGAGACCTTGTCAATGGAATCAGCTGTAGCCTCAACCCATCGTGCTTCGGATGCAATCACAGCTTGGTTGTGTGGAGTGGCTCAAGGCTTGTCAAGCTTACACGTGAGACAAGTCAAGGCCAAGGCCTGAGTGATTTGGCTGGGAAAGATACAGTGAGCGACTTCTAGACTTAGACATTTTATTACTTAAGCAGATAGCAAAAAGAAGAAAAAGCCTAAGGTGCCTGCTCCCCAAGATCCTTGTTCCACACACTAAAAAGGACAACCCTGAAACAACAGTGTTTCAACATTGCTAAGGAGCCCATTCTGGGCTGCCACTGAGGGGTTTTATAGTCTGCAGCTCTATTCTGAAGACACAGGACAGAAAGCTTCCTATGCTGTCAGAACTGGGGAGGTGATGAGAAACGGTCTCATGACAGCCTCCCAGGGAAGATAGGGAGATGAGTGGGAGATGACCTCATAGTAGTTCCTTACGGAACTCCAGTGCTCTTGTGTTTCAGGAGGATCACAAGGCATTCTGCCAAAACTCAGAGATAGTTCAAGCCTTTGCCTGTGTGGAAATGTGTAATGTCACCATGGAAGAGCCATTTCCATGATAAGGCTATTTCTCTGTTGACAATGGATAGAAACAGTAGCAGCCGTGGCCTTGGGTGAATGCAAAGACTCAGGCCTCTCTCGCGTAATGTGGCATTGACCTGGATCGATCATGATTTGGAGAAGTCTAAGTTCGGATCTTTTAGGTAACTGGCTATATTAGATTAGTTCCTAGAACCCTATGTTGTCCTAGAAATCGATTCACTTCCCTTCGCCACAGTCTGCTAAGGGAGAGAAGGGATTCGTGGTAGTTCACAAGGTTGGCTTCTATGTTAATTGCAGTATGCTCTACTTTTTATTATTTTGTCCTTTCTAGAGTGTAGGCTCCATTTTCTCAATTAATTCTTTGGGTTTTCTTTAGAAATTCCTGAGTGAAGCTCTCTTTCTATGTTAAGGAAAGAGCTCTTAACTGGTGGTTGGGCCTAAATAACAGTTGCAGCTAGATTTCTGTCCAGAGAGAGCACACCAAGTCAATAGTTCTACTTCAGGATGGTGTCTGAACAAGGCCCGTTCCTGTTTGGGTATGCTGCATGTTACAAGACATTAGGAAAAATTAAGACTAACATTCAAAAAGTCAATAACCCACGGGAAGCCTGTGGACTATTTTAAACATACCGTATTGGAAACCTGAAAAAAAAAATGTATGCCAATGATCAAAAATACTAGGCACTTGGGAAATAAAATATGCTGCTTGGTTAGTTGGCAAAGTCAAAGGGGCTATTGTAAGGGGGGAAAAAGGCATCTTTCAAAAAATGGAAATATAGCTTCTAATGAGGAGTCTGGAAAATATGGCAGCTCAGATACAAAGTAGAAATTACATGAGCTAAAAAAGAATGAGGAGTTCTTTGCCAGGGACTCTAAAACCCCTCTCTGAAATATATCCAGGAGAAAGCCAGCTAGAGAATCAGCGGGATTACAAGGATTAAAAAGGGATTTGACGTGTGGCAGGAGCCTGGGAGGTGGGGGTTTCAGGTTGCTGGTGCCTTAAATGGGAGGGCTTTTGCAAAGCTTTGGGTGAGGCCCTGGTGGAGAGGTGACTAAGAAAGTTTTATCTTTCTCTCTCTCTCAGTGTCTTCTTTCTACCTCCTACTTCCTTCTCTCCCTGCCCTTTTCCTGAATCTGCTTTGCTTTGCTCCTGAATGTCCCTTATCTGCTTCTCCCTGACTGGATCTTGGTCATTTCCAAATTGTGGTGACTAAGGACCGGGCAGGATGCTAGAGCGTGAGTTCACTCTGTAGGCACACATGTTCTCACCTAATATTGGTAGTAAGAGTTGTCCGCACCTAAGTAGCTCTGATCAAGACTCAGGGAGGGGCGAATAGTCTCACCAAGGTCCTTTGCTTCTTCCTCTGGTGTTTGGAGAGGTTAGACAACCTGGTCACCCTTGGCCTAGTAGGGTTTAGCTAGGGGAGGCTGACACCTGGTGGTTACACTTGGGAGGTGCAGAGGAGTTCTTAGTAGCCCCACCCCTTTACCATTTACTCACCATTTATTGAGCTATTAGCATGATATGAATCATCTCATTTAAAACACACAACAACCCTCTGAAGTATCATTTTTTTAACTTGACATATGAATTATTTGTGTTAAATCTTTATGAGCTGATTTAAGCAATGGGGTAAGGGATTATTATTATTTTTTTCTTTACTCGGCTCCTGCGACAGTACCTACCGCATGGTAGGTTCTCAGGAAATATTTGTTGAAATAATATTTTTTACTTATCAACGTCATGAAACTTTAAGAGGACAGTATCTTGGGGCGCCTGGGTGGCGCAGTCGGTTAAAGGTCCGACTTCAGCCAGGTCACGATCTCGCTGTCCGTGAGTTCGAGCCCCGCGTCAGGCTCTGGGCTGATGGCTCAGAGCCTGGAGCCTGCTTCCGATTCTGTATCTCCCTCTCTCTCTGACCCTCCCCCGTTCATGCTCTGTCTCTCTCTGTCTCAAAAATAAATAAAAACGTTAAAAAAAAAATAAAAAAAAAAAAAAGCCTCCTGGTCAAAAAAAAAATTAAAAAAAAAAAAAAAAAAAAAAGAGGACAGTATCTTTGTAATAGAATTGATGTGAATACAGCGCCACCAAGCCAGATAAGCCTAGACTCAGTCTGTTGCAACTCTGGCTTAAATGCTCTTTCCTAGAAGTCTCCCCATCTCAGATACTTGGAGACCAAGTCTGCTGCTGGGAATATTTCAAATCTATTGAAACTCTACTCACCTGCCATCATCGTACACTCTATCGTGGACCTCACAAGGCTGAGTTTCTGTTCAAATGCAGCCATTTCATATTGAGAAACCACCAGAAAACTACAAGTTTCATTCAGCTGAGGCCGTTCAAATGCTGCTTTCTTAGACTCCTCTACCCAGACATTAGGTGCCCAAGATGGATTCTTGTTGATAGGAACACTGAAGATGTCTGGGACGATGGCCGATTTGTTAGAGAATCAAGTGGCAACATTCGGCGAATGACAGAGAGAAAGAGAGGGAGAGAGACTGACTAACCCGTAGGTTGTTAGATGACCACAATGAAGAAGAGAAAACGAATAGATGGGATGAACCTCAAGGAAGCAATGTTGGAAGAGTTATGGCCTGGAAGTAGTGATGAAATAGTAGGAAAATGCCAACCCTCTCTCTAGGTCCTGTGATATATGGAAATGCAGGGGAAGTGGTGCGTTGAGGGGGGAACCATGTTTCATTTAAGGTCACAAAATGGGAGAATTTCCGTAGAAGAGTTTGCCTATCTTTGAGAATTGTCTAGGGCCAAATAGAAAGGTTTGGGAGGGAGAGGTGCAGTGGGGGTTTGGGTGGGTGAGAAAGCACAGAGCGGTGTGGAGACGAAAGGAAGAGAGAGGATAGATGGTCAGAGGAGGCTTCATCTCAGATAGTGGCCAAAATGATAGAATGTACAGAAGGGTGGTATTAGCTTTCCTCAAAGCTAAGGCAGGCTGAGGCCCTCGGTTATGGTGGGAGACTGGGACATTTGGAGTCATTATTTTAAAACTCATCAGGGAGGATTCAAGTAGAAATGGGGGTTGCAGAGATAAAACCAAAGCCATATGGGGCGCCTGGGTGGCGCAGTCGGTTAAGCGTCCGACTTCAGCCAGGTCACGATCTCGCGGTCCGTGAGTTCGAGCCCCGCATCAGGCTCTGGGCTGATGGCTCAGAGCCTGGAGCCTGTTTCCAATTCTGTGTCTCCCTCTCTTTCTGCCCCTCCCCCGTTCATGCTCTGTCTCTCTCTGTCCCAAAAATAAATAAACGTTGAAAAAAAAAATTTTTTTAAAACCAAAGCCATATGAGTGAATAACCTTGACAGGTAGAAAAGACAGGGAGCAGAAGGTGAGTGGCGCCTTGAAAAGGCTGAAGAGTCCAAGACTACACATTGGCAGACCCCATGTGAGAGAGAAGAGTGTTTTTAGAGGTCAGTACGCTGCCCCACAAGAAATGCTATGCTCTTAGCCCCACAAACGTCATTGAGCTCCTGGTCTTCTGATGTCAACATCTTTCGGAAGACAGCTTTCTGAAACTTCTTGGCAGGCTCTTCATACTTCCTTTTCAAAGTTCTTGTTGATCTTCATGGAATTGACTAAGGTCTGTGCTCCTTGAGAACATGGATTAACATGTTTATCTCTCAGATGCCCCTCTATTTCTGTCTCTGCCTATTTGACGGTTTTCATGATGGGAGTCAAAGAAGTAAAGCACTTGAGGATCCAGAGAGATTTTGAGGTGGCAGAGAGGGAAATTGAGGAAATGCATGTTGACGTTCTCACTGTTTCCTGTACAATGGAATGCATGGTCATGGGCTGAAGGTGAGGGGGGTAATTCTTATCTCATATGGTTGTAAGCATGAAGCAAGATAGCAGATGTGAAGAATTTAGCACAATGTGTAGTTTGATGAATTGGAGTTTTATTATTTTTTTAAAGTGTATTTTTTTTTTTTTTTTAGTAACCTCTACACCCAATGTGGGGCTTGAACTCACAACCCCAAGATCAAGAGTCCCATGCTCTTCCAACTGAGCCAGACACATGCCGCTACATTGGAGTTTTAAAGAGCTCTCTTTGGAGAAGTCAAAGTCCCAGCTGGGCATAGAAATAGTCAAGGAGGGGCACCTGGGTGGCTCAGTTGGTTAAGCATCCGACTTCAGCTCAGGTCATGATCCCACGGTTCGTGAGTTCGAGCCCCCCATCAGGATCTCTGCTGTCAACACGGAGCCTGCTTCAGATCCCTTGTCCCCCTCTGTCTCTGCCTCTCTCCCACTCTCTCTCAAAAAGAAATAAACATTTAAAGAAGAAAGAAAAAAGAACTAGTCAAGGAAACTGACAAGGGTTGGGCAAAGTTCAATAAGTGGGGAAATGGTATGGAACTGGGTAGGTGGTGTGCAGCTAGGCAGCACTTGGCAATGGAGGAGTGAACAGACAGGAGCTGGGATCTAAGCAGAGACAGACCAGCAAGCAACTAAAGGTCAAAGAATAAACTGAGGTTCCATCACATGGTATAACCTGAAGCAGTAGGTTTTAAGTGAAGCATAGATCCCGGGAAGCCATTTGCTAGCCAGGGCGTTGGCGTAGACCCAAAGATTATACCTTTCCTGAGATGAACTTTAAGGGCCATTTATTATGACCCATTATGGAGGCTAGAGAGCCCGACTTTGTATTTTTATCTCTGCAACCACTAGCCGGTATGATTGAGAGGGTTTCCTTAGTAGGTAGAAAGAGGGAATAGAGACGTTGGGATGGGAGAAGGACTAGCAAGAGGAGAAATGAATGGGGACACTTAGTAAAAGGCACATTGCTGGAGTGTTTGGTAATGGGATGAAGCAAAAAGAGGGAGAGTGTTGTGCAGGATAGCGAATAACTAAAAAAGAAGGGGAAGCAATGGAATAATAATGCTATGGTTTCCCTCCGCCAAATATAGTACCTAGGACCCCAATATGTAAGGGACAGAGACTGAATTATAAATAATAACATAATAAATCTCTAAAATATGAAGTGAACTTATTTATAAAAACGGATTAAAACTGGACTAACAAAATTACTAAAATGAAAAAACTGAGTAAGCAGGATTGATGCAAAGCATTTCCCCAGTAACGTTTTAAGTTCTTTGTCTCTCGGAATAAAAGATGTTGCTGGGCTTTATTTTATTTTTTAAAGATTTTATTTTCTTTTCAACGTTTTTTTTTTTATTTATTTTTGGGACAGAGAGAGACAGAGCATGAATGGGGGAGGGGCAGAGAGAGAGGGAGATACAGAATCGGAAGCAGGCTCCAGGCTCTGAGCCATCAGCCCAGAGCCTGACGCGGGGCTCGAACTCACGGACCGCGAAATCGTGATCTGGCTGAAGTCGGACGCTTAACCCACTCTGCCACCCAGGCGCCCCTAAAGATTTTATTTTCAAGTAATCTCTACACCCAACGTGGGGCTTGACCTCACGACCCTGAGATCATGAGTTGCATGCTCTACCAACTGAGCCAGCCAGGTGCCCCTGTTGCTGTGCTTTAAATCAGGAGGAAATTTTAAAATTCACTTGTTATACTGTAAAAAAAATCGTCCTATTTTCAAAAGGTACTGCTAACATCCACTGGTAGTATTTTAATAGTCGCTGTTGCTTGACAAATACGGATGTTTGATGAAATCCAATCGGCTAAATTATACTCACTTGTCCAAAGAGGAGCATTCTAGGGAAATAAAAAGAAATCCTCAGCATGTAAGCAGCATCTATACAAAAAGGAAGGGAATAGGAACAAGGTGTATTAGTTTCCTGCGACTGCTGTAACAAATTACCCCAACCTGGGTCACTTAAAACAACAGACATTTACACTGTCCCAGTTCTGGAGGCTGGAAGTCTGAAATCGAGGTGTCAGCAGGACCTTGCTCCCTTCAAAGGCTCTAAGGAAGATTCCTTCCTTGCCTCTCCTTAGCTTTCATTGGTTGCTGACAATCCTTGGCGTTCCTTGCCTTGTAGACACATCAGTCCAATTTCTATCTGTCTTCACATGGCATTCTCCTTTCTGTGCATCTCTGTGTGTCTGTGTCCCAAATTTCCTTTTCTTATAAAGACACCAGTCATATTGGATTTAGTGCTGGCCCTAACCCAGTATGGCTTTATCTAAACTTGATGACATCTGCAAAGACCCTATTTCCAAATAAGGCCACATGCACAGGTTGTGAAGGGGCGTGAATTTGGGAGACACTATTCAACCCAGCACAAAGGGGAAATGTACTCCCTCAAGAGCTGGTATTACCAGGACAGAAAGTGTACTCCGAGTTTCTGAGACTACCACTGGGGATGGCAGAGGGGTGACTGGTAGAGAAACTAAAGAAGAAAGGCAGAATTAATGATGATGGTGAAAGCAAAGGTCTTCACTACTTGTTCGTTATCCAGATTTCTCAGTATCTGGGTAGAATGGATGTCTGGGGGGCTCCCTGGCCTGCAGATTGAAGCTATTAATGTGACCTATGTGGTCAGAGTAAAGTATTGTGTATAGAAACCAGTGTTGCTTCGGAATGAGCCTTCTGGGGCGCCTGGGTGGCTCAGTCGGTTGAAGCGTCCGACTTCGGCTCAGGTCATGATCTCACAGCTCGTGAGTTCCAGCCCCGAGTCGGGCTCTGTGCTGACACTTGGAACCTGGAGCCTGCTTCAGAATCTGTGTCTCCCCCTCTCTCTGCCCCTCCCCTTCTCATGCTCTGTCTCTGTCTCTGACTTTCTCTCTCTCTGTCTCAAAAACAAAAGAAAGAAACATTAAAAAAACTAAAAAAAAAAAAAAAATGAGCCTTCTGTATGGAGGAGTGAGTTAGGCTGTTCCAACAGAAATTCAGGGTATGGAAATGGGCAGCTCAGTCATACTGCTGATGGGATGTGTAGCACCCCCCCAGACAGGGGCCCATATCCCACCACCATTCAGCATATTAGAATTTGGCCCCTTCCTGGAGCTGGGTCCATAGCTACACCAATGCTAAAAAGCAAGGTCCACCTTCACCTAAACTCAAACCAAGGTTCACATATATAATACCATTTAAACTCTTTAGAACCAGCCTCGCCCTATGTCTCACCACTAGTCAATACATTGCCAGACAGCCCACGTAGTGTCCCTAGCACTACTCATCAAGCCGAAGTGAAAGCTCATACACTGGCCACTCTATGTACACATCTCACCTCTAAACACGTGGGGACAGCCATATCTCCCGAGAGCCTACAGCCATTCCAGTCTCCAACATAGCTTGACAGAGTCCTGCTCAGATCAGTGCTCAGATCATTCCCACACAGTCCTCAGCAAGTCAGGAGATAGCTCTTATCTGAGAACTGGGATGCTACTCACACATCTTCAAAGTTTTCCATGGGATTGCAAGAACGAACATTGTTAAAATGTCTGTACCCAAACCAGTCCGCACATTTAAATGTTTATTTATTTATTTTTGAGAGAGCGAGGGAGAGGCAGAGAGAGAGGAAGACAGAAGCTCCAAAGCAGGCTCTGGAATGAGAGTGCAGAGCCTGATGCGGGGCTTGAACTCACGCGCCGTGAGATCATGACCTGAGTTGAAGTCAAGACGCTTAACCGACTGAGCCACTCAGGCGCCCCAGCAGTCTACACATTTAAGACAATCCCTACCAAAATATCATCAGCGTTTTTCACAGAGCTAGAACAAACAATCCTAAAATTTGTATGAAACCACAAAAGACCCTGAATAGCCAAAGCAATCCTAAAAACGAAAAGCAAAGCCGGAGATATCACGATTCAAGGTGTTAAGCTATATTACAAAGGTGGAGTCATCAAGACAGTATGGCACAAGAACAAAAACAGACAGAGATCAGTGGAATAAGAAGAGAAAACCCAGAAATGGACCCACAACTGTATGGTCAACTGATCTTCGGCAAAGCAGGAAAGAATTTCCAATGGAAAAAAAGTCTCTTCAACAAATCGTGTTGGGAAAACTGGACAGGAACATGCAGAACGTGCAGAATGAGTCTGGACCACTTTCTTACACCATATGCAAAAATAAATTCAAAATGGATGAAAAACCTAAATGTGAGACAAGAAACCATCAAAATCCTAGAGGAGAACACAGACAGCAACTTTTTGGGCCTCAGCTGGAGCAACTTCTTTCTGGACACATCGCTGATGTCAAGGGAAACAAAAGCAAAAATGAACTATTGGGACCTCATCGAGATAAAATGCTTCTGCACGGGGAAGAAAACAATCAACAAAATTAGACGAGATCAGGCGCATTCAGGGTGGTATGGCCATAGACCAATCAACAAAATTAAAAGGTAGCCTACAGAATGGGAGAAGATAATTGGAAATGATATATCTGATAAAGGGTAGTATCCAAAGTCTACAAAGAACTTACCAAACACAACACCTAAAAAACAAAGAATCCAGTTAAGAAATGGGCAGAAAACATGAATAGACATTTTTCCAAAGAAGACATCCAGATGGCTGACAGACACATGAAAAGATGTTCAACATCACTCATCATCAGGGAAATACAAATCAAAATCACAATGAGATACCACCTCACACCTGTCAGAATGGCTAAAATTAACAGGTGTCAGTGAGGATGGGGGGGGTGTTACTCATGCGCTCTCGGTGGGAATGCAAACTGGTGCAGCCACTTTTGAAAACAGTATTGAGGGGGCGCCTAGAAAAATTAAGGCTTAGATAGGTATCCTGAAACTCTTTAAAAAGAAAAAAAAGGGGCGCCTGGGTGGCGCAATCGGTTAAGCGTCCGACTTCAGCCAGGTCAGGATCTCTCGGTCCGTGAGTTTGAGCCCCGCGTCGGGCTCTGGGCTGATGGCTCAGAGCCTGGAGCCTGTTTCCGATTCTGTGTCTCCCTCTCTCTCTGCCCCTCCCCCGTTCATGCTCTGTCTCTCTCTGTCCCAAAAATAAATAAACGTTGAAAAAAAATTAAAAAAAAAAAAAAAAAGAAAACAGTATTGAGGTTCCTCATAATGTTTAAAATAGAACTACCCAATAATCTAGCAATTGTACTACTAGGTATTTACCCAAAGGATACAAAAATACAGATTTGAAGGGATACATGCATTCTGATGTTTAGAGCAGCATTATCAACAATAACCAAGCTATGGAAAGCACCCAAATGTCCATCGACTGATGAATAGATAAAGAAGATGTGATATATATATATATATGTATATATATATATATATGTATATATATATATACATATATATATATATCAATGGAATATTACTCAGCCATCAAAAAGAATGAAATCTTGCCATTTGCAATGACATGGATGGAGCTAAGCAAAATAAGTCAGTCAGAGAAAGACAAATACCATATGATTTCACTCACATGTGGAATTTTAGAAACAAAACAGATGAACCTATGGGGGGGAGAGAAAAGAGGGAAAAAGACCACAAGAGACTCTTAAAGATAGAGAACAAACTGAGGGCTGATGGAACAAGGTGTGTGGGGGATGAGCTAGATGGGTGATGGGTTTCAGGAGGGCACTTTTTATGATGAGCACTGGGTGTTGTATGTAAGGGAGGAATCACTGAATTCTATCTACTTCTGAAACCAATATTGCACTGTATGTTAACTCACTAGAATTAAAAAAAAAAAAAAACTGAAAAAAATTAAATTTTCCATGAAATAGTCCTGCACCAGACCAGAACCCATACTCATATCAGTGTGTAGCACACCAGTGGACAGATTTGAACCCAGAGAAGAACAAGAACCATAGCTCACTAGCAAGTCTATACACATACTTGCTTTAGCACGTCACGGGAAGGTTAGCACAAAGACCAAGACTTACCTGTACTTCCTCGAGATCTCTGTATTCTACAGAATGTACAAAGCCAAGACCAGAGAACACACTTATCCCGTTATTCATTAAGCCATCAGGAGCTCCACACCCAGAACAATAATCCAGAGTTATTCCATCACTCATCACCCTAGGAGACTTTCCCTAACAGGACAAGGGTCTATATCGCAGATCACTTCTTAGCAAACCAAGAGAAAAAGCCTTGTACAGAAAAGGGATAATATATGCCACCGTTGAACACCATACCAGAAAGTCCTTGTTGACCAAGATCGATAACTATGTTTGCACTTAGCTCATCAGGCAACAGCCCTCACTTGGATAAGATCCTATACCTATCATCATAAATATCAAAAGCACAATCGAAACTAGACCATCAAACTCCCATACCACCACTTAGCAAAGTGGGAGCATTCATACAGGCGGACCTAGACATCTATTCATCAAAGAAGGAATGAGCCCCTGTGAAGAACCACGCCGTTACACGGCCATACCCCACCACACCACCATAGAGCCCATCTCAGAGGAGCGTGTATTGTCTTACCAAACCACGTGGCCCGCTATGAGACAGCGTCAACCTAGAACACAGCCCTCACCCGTGCCACCCCTCCACACACCAGAAGACATTCTCTTCCCAGACCACACTTTGTGGTTACGTCAGACCTGGGCACACCGGGACAAGGCCTCCACAAAGACAAGCGCTTAAACCTAGATCATCGCTCAGCCCATATGGAGAGCCCCACTCCTCAGCTACCACCAGGTCTAGGGCACATACCTTCATCTCCTCTTGGCACCATTGGTGCCTAATCCTTCCCAGACAAAGGTCAGCATCCACTGCACCACTGTGCACCCTAACAGGCAGTATTTGCCCAGGGAAAGGTCATTTCTTTTTTTTTTTTTTTTAATGTTTATTCATTTTTGAAAGACAGAGAGAGACAGAGCACAAGCAGGGGTGGAGCGGGGGGGGGGGTTTGGGACACAGAATCCGAAGCAGGCTCCAGGCTCCGAGCTGTCAGCACAGAGCCCGATGCGGGGCTCGAACTCACGAACCGTGAGATCATGACCCGAGCCGAAGTCGGATGCTCAACCGACTGAGCCACCCAGGCGCCACGGGAAAGGTCATTTCTTTCTCCCTCTATCAGTGCTTCACACATGAAGAGATAGTCCAGACCGAACTGGGACCTATACCACCACGTGATGAACGAACAGACAGCCTCAGCCAAACACAGAGCTCGTGAACACATCGCTGCTCAGCAAGTCCCTGGACAGTTGGGGTCATCAGACCACTGATCTCTGTATGGAACATAGTCTGTCCAGGTCGGGGCTTGGATAGGCGACCGCTTGGTACAGATGATGCAACGTCAGAGGGCATAGGACTAAGTCCACACACCCCCATTTGACACACCGGGAACCATCAGAACATGAGTCAGACCTGAGCCATTGCTCAGGATACTAGGAGAAGGGCCTCCCCAATCAGACCTGGACACAGATCCCTGCCCGGTGCTCAGCAAACTGTGACACGGACACAGCCCCAAGCCATACCCCATCCCACCACTTGCTCAGCAGAACAGAGTGTGATGCTGGCTCCAGCATCAGCTGAAACAACTGCCTGCAGGACAGTATCTTCCCTGTTCCCGTAGCCAGCAAGGCACAGGACAGTCCTCACGGAGGATCTGTCCGCTTGCCATCCCCTCGGAAAAGGAACTCGGTGTTCTTAGCTGCTCATGAGAGGGGAAGAGAGACTTGGTTCAACCTGGGACCTCAATCTTACCCCCTTGCAGCATGTCTGGACCCAGCCTCCATCCAGAACCCTCTCTTGTATCTCTTCGTTCTTCTTCACTCCTCTTCTACTGGGTCCTTCCCCACAGCCGCCCTTGTAACCTACTGAGTCTCTCTCTTGCATCGGAAACACCAAAGCCAGCTCTGTCTCCTTCTCTTTCTATTCACGTCAGAGCCAAGCTTTTAGAAGAGCATTCCGTAGCCCTGCCTCCACCTCCCCACTTCCCATTCATTCTTCCACCCCCGTAAGCTGGCCTCTGCCATCATGCCTCGGCTGTGCAACCCTCTCCTGAAGTCACCAGTTACTACACCCAAAGTTTGCTTGTCCAGCCTCACCTCCTGGACCTGGTTGGGGGATCAGACACTGGGTTCCAACTTCCTGCATGAAACTCTCCCCTCCCTCATGTCTTTGGATTCTATTCTCGCATCCCCCTATCTTTCCACATGTCCCTCATGCCATCCCATGTCCCTGGTGAATGCTGTACTCCCCCAGTGTCCCCTTTGCACAACTTCCAGGTGAACTGTGAGTCTCCTCTTCGGTGACCCCTCCCCAGGAAGCTCTGGCTGATCCCACCCAAGGTACCTGGACTTGCCTCTCTAGCACAATGTGACCTTGCATTCTGGGGGGGAGGGGTACATCTCTCCCCTTTTAGAGCTTAGATCCTCACAGGCAGGAACCTCCCGTCACTCACCTCTGAATCCCCTGTTCAGGGTGCAGAACCTGGTTCCGAACCAGCGCTTGATAAAAGTGTGTGCCTCTGGAGCTGGAGGGCTGTGTGTTTGGAAGCAAGGGGGCGGCTAGGACCCGTGTGCAGGATCCTGCATGTTGCTGGGGTGTGGGGGGGCGCTGCTGCAGAAGGTGGGAGGGGCCGTCCAATCAGGCCTGCTCCCAGCAAGTGGCAACAAGGGCCACCTCTAATAACCCCCATTAAGGGCTCAGTAAATGCGTGTTGAATCAGCTGAGAGGCGTCTGCACAGACTTAGCCATCATGAGAGGTGTGAAGAGCCCTTGAATTCCCGCTGTTAGTAAAGATAATTTGGCAGGCAGAAGAGAGGGAGGTTGCATGAGCGGCTCGTAGAGAGAAGCGCCCAGCTGCAGCAGAACATGAAGTAGTGGCCCTACAGTTTCAGGTCAAGTGCAGGGCTCTGAGGGCTTCTGGGAAGTGAGGGGAGCTGGGCCCCTTCCCGTACACAGAGCCAGAGCGCTTTCCGTAGTAATGGCTGGAACACATCCACACTCTGACGGTGATCCCATCGTAGAGGCGGGGGGGGGGGGGGGGGTGGCTTCCAGGGTGACCAGCCGGCTCAACTGTCCTGGGACTGGGTGATTTCCAGAGAAGCGACACTTTCGGTTTGCAAGCCGGGACAGAGCCCCGGGCAAACTGGGACAGCCAATCACCCTTGGTGGCAGTGGAAGGAGTATCAGGCTCCCTTCTCTTCTGCTATTTACAGCACAGGAAATCGAGGGTGCATTGGTTTGAGGTGCAACCCCATGAGGGTATACCAGTGGAACTGTGGGCCTGTATCCAGTTTGCAGGGGATGGGGTGGCGGGAAGGGGGGGGAGGGTTGCTGCCTGGAGGTGGCATGGGTTGGCCCTCTTCTGGAGGGCTTATCCTGAAGGAGTTGGGTCTCAGCCTGGTTTGGGCAGGGATGCTGTGAGGGTTGATGCGTGTATTAACCTTCTGTAAGGGCCAAACCCTATGTGCAGGCTGCATATGAGATATGCGATAAGCCTGAAATTACCCCGTGCTGTTTTGCCACAGTATAAAACATACCGATCACTGGTATGGCTTCATGACCACAGGTCCCCGAAATTTTAGGGCAGTTTGTACTACAGTGTCAGCATTGTTTTGTTTATTGATTTGTAATTGAGAATAAAATCACATCACACAAAATTTGGCATTTTAAAGTGTACCATTCAGGGCGCCCGGGTGGCTCAGTCGGTTGAGCGTCCGACTTCAGCTCAGGTCGTGATCTCACAGGTCATGAGTTTGAGCCCCACGTTGGGCTCTGTGCTGACAGCTCAGAGCCTGGAGGCTACTTCAGATTCTGTCTTCGTCTCTCTGCCCCACCCCTGCTCACGCACTCTCTCTCTCTCTCTCTCTCTCAAATATAAATAAACATTAAAAAAAGTTTTTAAAAATAAAGTGTGCCATTCAATGGTTTTTAGTGTATCCACAATGTTGTGCAACCATCACCACTATGTAATTCCAGAATATTTTCTTCACCCCAAAAAGAAAGTCCAGGCTCCCAATGTCCTCCCCCTTCTGTCCCCTGGTAACCACTGATCTACTCTGTCTCTGGATTTTCCTATTTGGGAAATTTCATATAAATGCAGTCAAACAATATGTGGCCTTTGTGACTGGTCTCTTCTGAAAAACGCTTTCAAGGCTCATGCACGTTGTACTCCTATCAGTATTTCATTCCTTTTTGCGGCTGAACATCATTCCATTTATGGAGATATCACATTGTGTCTATCCGTTCATCGGATCGGTTGGTGGGCATTTGAGTTGTTCCCCTTCTGGCTTTGACTACTATTGCTGCTCTGAACATTCAGGTACAAGCTTTCGCGTGAACAGAATGTTTTCAGTTTCCTTGGGTACGTACTTGGAATGTAATTGCTGGGTCACATGGCAACTCTCCATCCGAAAATTTTAAGGAATTGCCAAACTGTTTTCCACATTTTGTACTATTTTACATTCCCATCCTGTACCTGAAGATTCCCATTCCTTCTTTTTTTTAATGTTTATTCATTT
Source organism: Leopardus geoffroyi (assembly GCF_018350155.1). Taxonomy (NCBI): domain Eukaryota; kingdom Metazoa; phylum Chordata; class Mammalia; order Carnivora; family Felidae; genus Leopardus; species Leopardus geoffroyi. The sequence goes on along the minus strand of NC_059343.1, from coordinate 102,386,501 downwards.
TTGAGAGAGAGAGAGAGCCTGCGCGAGCGAGCGGAGGAAGGGCAGAGAGAGAGGGAGACAGAGGATCCCAAGCAGGCTCTGTGCTGACAGCAGCGAGCCCGACGTGGGGCTCAAACTCACAAACTGCGAGATCATGACCCCAGCCGAAATCAAGAGTCCAGCGCTCGACTCACTGAGCCACCCAGGCGCCCCTGAAGGTTCCCATCTCTTTATGTCCTCGCCAATGCTTGTTATTTTCCATCAAACATAAATTATATAAAAATAAATTATAGCCATCCTAGTGGATATGAAGTGGCATCTCGCTGGCGTAGAGACCTCTTTTCATGGTCTATCGGCCACGTATCGCATATCCTGTTCGGATAAATGTCTCGTTCAGGTGCTTTGGGCATTTTTTAATTGGGTTGTTCTATTCTTTTTCTTTTTATTGTTGGGCTATAACTGTTGTGTTGTTGAGTTGCCTATTCTGGGTACTGGAGCATTCATTTTTTACAATAGTGAGGTTCATGATCTGCACGTGGTCTTGATGCCACACGCTCCACGCCCGCCCGGGGCTCCGGGGTGGAAATTCTGTGGTTCCGGATCTGAGAGGAAAGTGCATCCTGCCACGGCCTCAGAGAGAACAACTGGAGCTTGCACCTGGCCTCTCCGCACTGCTTTGCTGTGAGACAGCCTTTGCCTGCGATGCTTAGCCTGTTCTGGACCCTCCTGTATGGTCGTCTTCGTCGGTAATGAACCCTACGTTTGTAAGCATTGTCAGGCTGGGTCTCTGGGTCTTCTGTAGCAGGCCAACCCCGTTTTCACTCCCGGGAACTTGAAGGAGGGGGAGTTGTGCTTGCTTCCTGTCTGGAGATCTGGGGAAGCAGGAGGATTGTGGAACGGAGCCACACCAGCGTGCCACGAAAGAACTGTCATGTGCCATCTAGACACGCGGCATCTAGACGTCTAGACCCAGGAGAGTGGCCCGAGGTCTGTCTGATTCCGAAGCCTACCCTTTTGATTACTCCTCTGTACTGCCTTTTATCTTTTCTTTAGGGATCCCTGTCACAAAGGAAGTCTTCCCATTTTATCGCCTTGTCTCTCTTTTCGGAAGTGAGACTTGGCATGTTTTTCCTTCCTTCTTTCCTCTCTACTTGCCTTCCTCTCTTGATTCCCTATCTCCCTTAGTCCTTCTCCCTTCCCTTCTTCCTTTCTTCCCTGTTGTGCTTCTGTCTTTCCCTTCTCTTAAAACTCCTTTTCTTGGAGCGCCTGGGTGGCTCAGCCTGTTAAGCATCTGACTCCTGATTTCAGGTCAGGATTGCAACCTCACTGTTGTGAGATTGAGCCCCGCGTCCATGCTCAGCATGGAGACTGCTGGGGATTCTCTCTCTCTCCCTCCACTTCTCAACCCCACTCATGCTCTCTCTCTCTCTCTCTCTCTCTCAAAATAAATAAATAAACTTTAAAAAATAAAATTCCTTTTCTTTCCTTCCTGCCTGCTTCCTTCCTTCCCTCCTTCATCATTTACCATTGGGATTCTCCCATTGTCTATGCCGTGATCTTGCAGCCCTGAGTAAATACCTCACTTAACCCACTGCTTCACAGTATCTTGTAGAAGATTCATCTTAGCTTCCTGCAGCAGCATTGCTGGCAGATCATGGAGAACACACCCTATCCCACCTTACAAGTATGTGACAGCCAGGGCGAGATAGCATGCTAAGAGCACTGCCTACAAATGGAAAGTGCTGGGTATTTTCCGTGGGTCTCTTTACCTTCCCAAATCCATTCTCCACCTTTTCTGCCCTCCCCTATGCCCCAGGAGGCTAGCCTTTCCCTGCTCTGTGTCACATGGGCTTTCATGCCTTCTGGCTTCTGGTTGGGTTTGGCCAGTGGCAGGCACTGACATGAGATTGGGGGGGTGGGGTGGGGTGGGAAGAGAGAGAAATCGGAGTCTTTATTCTTTCTGTTCCCTTCCTGCCAGGCCGTGGTTCTGGAAAGGGCAGCATTCCTCAACGGCCACGACTGCTGTTGGGCAAACCTGTTCCCCACCTTCTCCTCTCACCAGGCTCTAGTATTACTTCCCTCTCTTCCTCTTCTGGCCAAGGGGTAGCAGTGATTTCCCTCTGTTGCTGGTCCCTGAACACCCTGCCATCCCTTGTTGCTTCACTTATTCCTGCCAACATCTTCATTCAACTCATCTCAGGTAAATCCTTTGAGTGTGCCATCTGTTTCTCGCCGGGACCCCGCCTCAAACAGGCAAGGCAAAGAGCTGCCCTAGAACTGGGGCCAGGATGGTGCCATTTCCATCAAGCCCGGGGCTCTCCTCCCCACCAAATGGGAGTACTCGTTGTCATGGGCGTAGGTACTAGAAAAATACGCGACTACAAATCTGAAGTAGGGGTGCAAGAGACACTCTTCCATACAAGGCTCTTGGGCTTTTTGTGAAGAAGTGAGGTACAACGGCCAGGCTTTGCTAAGACTACCAGACCCTAAACAAAGAGGATGAGACAGAATCACGATTCACTCCTGACTCACTGGTTTGGGTCAGGGTGGCTCAGGTGCTGTCGAATACAGACTCCATAGGAATGAACGATGTTATCTGAATCAGAGTGAGTGATAGATCAGGATGTCACTTTAGTCCTTAGTAGGGCAGTGTGAGTACCGGGTATTTCCTTTGTCTACATTGTTCCCAAGCCAGCTATATGACATCCTCTATGACCTCCTGGAATGACAGTAATCATCTAAGGTGACTACCGTGGGTCTCCTGGTTTGTGCTAATTGTTCCCGTGGCTGGAATTTAACCATGTCTGTGCATTTCTCATAACTTGGAGGGGAGGCAACACAAAGATATTTATTTGCATCAGTGTCAAATTGCACAGGGCACCTGTGTAAGGGAGGTTTTCATGGGCATCTGGGGAGATATGAAAATAAAGAAGATGGTACCTTATATTTCTTGGGTGTTGATTTCCGTGCCCAGCCACAGAGACACGTAGTGGAGCCCTATGTAGAGAGAGGCTAACTGCAAAAGCTGTTGGATCTGGTTTCCAGCTGAAGAGTGATGGTGCGGGAGGGAGCAGTCCCCCGATGCCTTGATCATTTGCAATTTCAGTGGTATGAGGAGGCTAGACTCTTCGCACAGATGTGGTGGTAAGAAAAATTATGCAAAACTTGCAAATAAGGCAAAAGAGTGTCCTTTCCATGTCCTATTGGGTGGAGGCTTATGCAACAGGTCTGCCCAAAGATGATTTAATTCTCTCAGAAAATGCATTTTGTTTGACTTTCTATTGACTATTGATTAAGGCCAACTCTTTGTGAAGTCTCTATTCACTTGCAGATTTTTGTTTGTAGAGATGCAAGAGATTCTGTCCAGGAGAAAAGACAGCACCAGAGGTAACAGTTGTATTTCCCTACAGGACATTAATGAGTATTATATCCAATTTAGTAATCTTATTCTGGAATTATTTCTTTTAGGGCCTGTAAGTATGCACTTATTTTCAAATTCTCCTTTGAACCAACTTACTAAACTGTTATTTCTTCATTACGGAGTTAAATAAAATTGGTATAGGTGCTAACTTTATTATTTTATTATTTTTATTTTTTATTCTTTTTAGAGAGAGAGCACGTGAGTGGGGGAGAGGGGGAGAGAGAGAGAGAGAGGGAGAGAGAGAGAGAGAGAGAATCCCAAGCAGGCTCCACACTCAGTGCAGAGCCTGACGTGGGGCTTGATCTCACCACCCTGGGATCCTGACCTGGAACCAAATATTGGATACTCAACCATCTGAGCCACCCAGGCACCTCTAGGTGTTAATTTTATATTTTGTAAGAGTCATATTCTTTTTTAAAAATGTTTATTTATTTTTGAGAGAGACAGAGACAGAGACAGAGACAGAGTGTGAGCAGGAGAAGGGCAGAGAGAAAGGGAGACAGAATCCAAAGCAGGCTCCAGGCTCCAAGCTGTCAGCACACAGCCTGATGTGGGGCTCGAACTCACGAACTGTGAGATCATGACCAGGCCGAAGTCAGATGCTTAACCTACTGAGCCACACAGGCGCCACTTTAAGAGTCATATTCTTAACTTTCTAGACTTTGGACACCGGTGGCAGTGGCAAGGGTGAGGGACTGTGAAGGTGTTTTATTGAGCAACGGGTATCATGTGAGAAGGAGAATGGTGGGTGCTATATGTTAACTGTAGATGACGGATATGTTTGTAAGGACATTAGGAACCCCTCCCGATGACTCCCAGACATCACTTGGTGAAACAAATATTGTACCCAAAGTTCCTGGTTTTATCTGGACTGTGAGGACGAAAGGAAATCAGGAGAGGGAGCCTGCCCAAGTTTCACTGAGATATTATTTCAGAACCTTTTCAAGAAAACTTCCAGTTGGCTATCTTTTTGCCAACTCTGATTCAGTGTATCTAACACTGAGCTGATCTTTTCCCTCCAATGTTCTCCTACCGTTTTCCCTACTCTATGGAACGGCACCTCTTCGACTTTTCCTGCTTCTCCATCTTCTACCTATAATCAGTAAAGTCAGCCTAAATAAAGAGGTAAACTGAAGCAAGCTGGAATTACTGGAGATTGAATTTGTTCAGGAACAGCAGAGGAACTGCAATTTGGGAAACGCAGGCCAGTCTGGTGAAGGCTTGGGGTGGGCTGGCTTCGTGGGCGAAGTGCAAAGAGTGGGGGAAGTCCAGCCCCTGTCAAAGCAGTAAGTTCGCTGGCTTGAGGATGGGGAGAGATTCCTGGTGGGTGTTCGTTGGTCAGGAGATAAGCGTCAGTCTCCTGTAAATCAGGAGGTGTCTGATTTACAGAGAACTGGTCTCTCGGTTCTTAAGTTCCATTCTTCCAAGTGTGCGTCTGTAAGATTCTCCATTTTATATCCTCCAGTTTCATTTTATTCTTTCGTTTGTTTAGTAATCTCTACACCCAGTGAGGAACTTGAACTCACGACCTGGAGATCAAGAGCCACATGCTCTACCAACTGAGCCAGGCAAGTGCCCGTCCGGTTTTACACCGAAATTTTTCTCTACACTCGAGTCTTCCTAATTCTGTCTCATAAACATGTATCCCTTCTTGTTCAGTCTTCCTGTTACCGCTTTTTCAATTCAGTACCTTATCACCTCTCACTTGATTAGCCTCCTCACCTGCTTCAGGTTCACCTTTCTGATCACCCATCCTGCCAGTGTGGTTTATATAACGTTGCCGGTTTCATGTCACTGAAAGAAAATTGTAATCCTGTTACTCCTCTGATTAAAACCCTTCAAGGGAAGCCAGTGTAGAAGTGGAGTTCGTGGGATTTGAGGATGGAATGAACCAAGCAATCAAGGGTGTGGGAAAAAAAAAATCTTCAAGGGTTTCTTGCTGCCTACAGGGTAAAGTCCAGTCCAGGCTCTTAGCACTAAGGCATTTTATAACCCGACTCGACCTGCTCTATCAGCCTCGTCTCCCGACCTTCCCTAGCAAACATCCTGTACAACAGTGACATTGCACTTCCTACCGTGCTCTTTCCAGCTTCCTTGTGTTTGTGCTTTCTGTTCCCTTTGTCCCAAATGATTTCATTTGTCTTTTCTGCTAGGTATATTCCTCTTCACCTGCCAAACTCCTCCAGGTCGAAGTCATGGGTGTCTCCTTAAATTTTGCACCCTGCACGCCTTACTTACCCCACCCTGGTTCTGATGCTGGGAGCCCTTGAAAATACCCCTATTATGTAATATTAAGTGAAAGAAGCAAAGTGAAATATAGTAGTCTCCCGTTCATTCTAGAAAGAAGGAGGGGTACCTGGGTGGCTCAGTCAGTGAAGCATCTGACTCTTAATTTCAGTTCAGGCCATGATCTCATGGTTCATGAGTTTGAGCCCTACATGAATCTCTGCACTGACAGCGAGAAGCCTGCTTGTGATTCTCTCTCTCACTCTTTCTCTGCTCCTCCCATGTTCTCTCTCTCTCTCTCTCTCAAAATAAATAAACTTAGGACCTATGGATATTTAAAAGAATTTTTTTTAATGATAGAGAAAGAGAGAGAGAGAGAGAGAAAGACAGAGTGAGAGGGGGAGGGGCAGAGAGAGAGGGAGACACAGAATCCGAAGGGGGCTCCAGGCTCCGAGCTGTCAGCACAGAGCCCCACGCGGGGCTCAAACCCACAAACCGGGAGATCGTGACCTGAGCCGAAGTCAGGCACTTAACCGACTGAGCCACCCAGGTGCCCCAAATAATAAAACGTTTTAAAAAGAAAGAAAGAAAAATTCTAAAAACATATATCTGTTTATCTTTTTTAAAAGAAGCACAAGACAAATAAACCATAAAACGACGAGGTTGATTACCGACAAGAGGTTGGGTCAGCGAGCAGAGTTGGTGCAGAGAAGATGTGGGAAGGAATGACACTCCTGGGGATGCATTACTGTATAGTTTTCACTTCTAAAGCACATTAATATTCTATATACTAAAAAACAAAAAGTAAATAAGTAAGGACGAGAAGGGGGGAACATAACTCAACTGAAAGCAAATGAACCACCTTGTATTTCAAATAACCACCCTTAAGGTGGAGGTGGGGTCAGAAGAAAGGATTAATCCAAGTCATTTAGGAACTTGCAATCTGAGGCGAGGTGGGGCTATGAGGCAAGCAGAACTGCAAACAGATCCTGAACTCTCTTCGGCAGGCTGGGTTTTCCTAGCAGTAATAGGCAAAACAAATCTGCAACGACTCCAGATACAGGATTGAGCAAATGAGTAAATGGGTTGATGTAGTTGGGAGTTTCTCTCTGTGAAAGAAGGGACATACAAATATGAAATGAGGGAAGGCAAGAAAGAACCCTGTGAGAATGGATTGGATTGGGAGGATTGGTGTGAACTCATTATTTCTGAAATATGTACATATATGTATATATGCATGTTAATGTGCTCGGTTACATACATATGTATGTGTATGTATATGTATGCATATATTTCCTAGTTCTGTCTGATGGAAGGGCCAAGAGGCAAAGACACCCCAATAGTAATGAGCACACCTAATGCTCAGATCTTTATCTCTAATACTGTTTCCTCCCCCAAAGGAACCAGGCTCCTCAGAGTAGTGGCAGATTCTAGGGCTGGGACAGAGTAGGGATGAGATAAACCTAGAACATCTTTTATACCATAAAGTAAGGAAGTGCTTTAAAAACAATGAGGGCATGTCATAAGTATACAGGAGCCAGCTTGAAGGAGCTCCCATTGGCCAAGTCTGGGAATATTTGAGCACCAAAAACGTTAAGTATACTGACAAACTATAAATCATTGAAAAAGAAATCTTTGAGTCCATACTGACAATCCGTCCATCCATCCATCCATCCACCGATCCATGAGGAAGAGGGGTAGGCTCTTGTTTAGAGTATCAAGTGCCCACTGATTAATGTAGAAAGAATTCTGAAGAAAAAAAAAAGAATTCTGGAATAGGAAAATTAACGCTTTGTAACTATCGTAGTAAAGATTGGATCAGGCAAGGATCACCAAAGGGTACTAAATCCAGGGGGAATTTTTTGGGGTGTCTGGCTGGCTCAGTCAGTAGAGCATGCAACCCTTGTTCTCAGGGTCATGAGTTTAAGCTCCAGCCTGGGCATACAGCTTACTTAAACAATTGATTAATTAATTAATAATCCCAGGGGTAATTTTTTATGAGGAGCAGGATATTTGCATTGTTTTAAGATGTCTCCTCTACAGGATTGTTTATTAGTTTCAAGGAAGAAAAAATAATTATGCAGCAGAGAAATCTGACAATCCCTTAAACTAGGTGATTAAAATCAACATTGCTGAGGTGCCTAGATGGCTCAGTCGGTTGAGCATCAGACTTGGGCTCAAGTCATGATCTTGCGGTTCATGGGTTCAAGCCCCATGTTGAACTCTGTGCTGATAGCTCAGAGCCTGGAGCCTGCTTCAGATTCTGTGTGTGTATGTGTCTCTCTCTGTCCCTCCCCCGTTTGTGCTCTCTCTTTCTCAAAAAGAAACATTAAAAACACTTTTTTAAGTAAAAAATAAAAAAAATCAAATTAACATCACAGATGGAGGACAAATGGACATCATACCTCCAGTACTAAAACCCTGAGAAGGACACAACATTGCCTATGGAAGACTTCAGTCAAGAATACATACACTGGAATATTATTCAGCCATAAAGAGGAATGACATACTACCACATGGGTGAACCTTGAAGACATATGTTAAGGGAAATAAGCCAGGCACAAAAGAACAAATATCGTATGATTCCACTTATATGAGGTACCTAGAGTATTCTAATTCACAGAGAAAGAAAGTAGAATGGCAGTTATCAGCGCCTAGGGAGAAGGAGGAGGGGAGAATGGGGAGTTATTAAGAGGTACAGAGTTGCAGTTTGGGAAGATGAAAAAGTTCTGGAGATGGATGATGGTGTTGGCTGCACAATGTGAATGTACTTAATGCCACTGAACTGGACACTTAAAAGTAGTTCAACTGTGGGGCACCTGGCTGGCTCAGTCTGTAGAGTATGGGACTCTTGATCTCAGGGTTATGAGTTCTAGCCCCACATTGGGTATAGAGATTACTTTAAAGAATACATAATTTCAGTGTAATCATGAGGAAATATTAGATGAACACAAAATGAGAAATATTTTATTTATTTATTTATTTATTTTTTTAAATTTTTTTTCAACGTTTATTTATTTTTGGGACAGAGAGAGACAGAGCATGAACGGGGGAGGGGCAGAGAGAAAGGGAGACACAGAATCGGAAACAGGCTCCAGGCTCCGAGCCATCAGCCCAGAGCCTGACTCGGGGCTCGAACTCACGGACCGCGAGATCGTGACCTGGCTGAAGTCGGACGCTTAACCGACTGCGCCACCCAGGCGCCCCTATTTTATTTATTTTAAAGGAGGGGATGTATTCTTCAAAAATGTCTATGTCATAAAAGACAAAGAAAGCAAAAAAAAAAAAAAAACAAAAGGAAGGCACTTGGTTTGCCCCGTTGGTAGGTCGTGTGGCCACTCTTGATCGTGGGATTGTGAGTTTGAGCCCCATGTTGGGGTAGAGATTACTTAAAAATAAAATCTTTTAAAAAAAAAAGACAAAGAAAGCCTGTGGGAATGTTCCAGTAAAGGAAGCTAAAGAGACATGATGTTGGTTTACAAACTGAAGTATTTAGGGGTAATGGCAATGATATATAATACTCTTAAATAGTTCAGGGGAAAATACAGATAGATAAAGCATGCAAATGATAAAGCACATGGGGTAAAAAGTTAACATACGAATCTGGGTAAAGGTGTTGGAGGACGTCATTGAAAGCGCATGACCCCTGACTGACCCATGAGCTAGACCCAGGCAATCGGAGGCCCCTCACCTCCTTTCTTGTCCTTGGAATGTATGTTCTGCCCACTGTTCCCACAGTGGGAGCTGTTCCAAGAACATAGCCTTGAGAGAATAAGGTGTTGTTGAGACCATTTGGACTATATGTGGCGGAACCCCATTAAAGCTTCTATATAAGTTTTTAAGATTTGGGGGCACCTGCATGGCTCAGTTGGTTAAGCATCCAACTCTTGGTCTTGGCTCAGGTTGTGATCTCATGGTTTATGGGATCAAGGCCCATGTTGGGCTCTGCACTAACAGTTAAGAACCTGCTTGGGATTCTCTCTCTCCTTCTCTCTCTCTCTCTCTCTGCCCTTCCCCTGGTTAGGTGAGCTCTCTCTCTCTCTCTCTCTGTCTCTCTCTCTCTCAAAATAAATAAATAAACTTAAAAAAATACACTTTTAAGATTTGGTGGGTGGGTACAGAGATCTACTCATCTTGTAGCCAGCCAAGATGAGGCTTGCGTGTAAGTTCTCTTGCTTGTTAAACCTGCCATCTACCAATCTAGAGTGGTTTGCCTCTTTTTTTGGTCTCTCACTGCCCTCTATGTACTGGGGCCAGCTTTAGAATTTACCCAGGAAGCTCTTAAGGTCTCAAAGCAACAAAAGGTATCTTTGATACTATTTTTATTCTAGCATGCTTGCTGCAAATTTGAAATTATCTCCAAATAAAAAATCTAAAAACAAAACAATAGTAACTTTATAAGAGTATGTGTTATATTGTGATCGTGGCTCCACTGTGAGTAATCACAGACACCAATTATGTCTTTTTTTAAAGTAATCTCTACACCCAACATGAGGCTCCAACTCATGACCCCGAGATCAAGAGCCATGTACTTCGCTGACTAAGCCAGCCAGACTCCCCAGACTATGTCTTAATCACCATTGTCAGGGCCTGGGAGTGGGTGGGTGCCTTTACAGGACAGGACAAATGGTAGGTATGCAATGCATGTTTGATGATTGACCATAAACATTTGCAAATGAATGCCCCGTAAAGGTTGTGTTGATGAGGGTTATTTCCTGGGTGATGTTAGGTAAGGGTTCAGGCAAGTTAACAAATCTATGCTGGGGGCACCTTGGTGGCTCAGTCGGTCAAGCATCTGACTCATGATTTTGGCTCAGGTCATGCATGATCTCAGGGTCTTGAGATCAAGCCCTGCATCAGGCTCCGGACTAGGTATGGAGCCTGCTTAAGATTCTCTCCCCAGGACCCCTGGGTGGCCCAGTCGATTAAGCATCAGCCTCTTCATTTTGGCTCAGGTCGTGATCTCACAGTTCATGGGTTTGAGCCCCTCATTGAGCTCTATGCTGGCAGTGCAGAGCCTGCTTGGGATTCTCTCTCTCTCCCTCTCTCTCTGCCCATCCCCTGCTCACACACTCTGTCTCTTTCTCTCTCAAAATAAATAAATAAACTTAAAAAAAGAAAGATTCACTCCCTTTCCCTCTACCCCTCTCTCCCTCCAACCGCGGCATGCTCTCCCTCTGAAAACAAAAACAAAAACAAAAACAAAAAACCTCTGCTCGTTCTCCTATCAAAAGCACTTATAGGTTTATTTTTTGTGTGGTTAGTATTTCTTTTCTTTTTTTAAATTAGAGTATAATTGACATACAACATGTTAGTTTCAGGTGTACAACATAATGATTTGATATTTGTATGCATTGCAAAATGATCACCAAAATAAGTCTGGTTACTGTCCATCACCATACAGATGAGTTAACAACTCTTTTTTTATGACAAAAGCTTTCGAGATTTACTCTCAGCAACTTCCAAATATGCAAGACAGTATTATTGACTATAATCATCATGTTGTATACTATGTCCCCATGACATTTATTTCATAACTGGAAGTTTGTACCTCTCGATCCACTTCACCATTTTACCCACTCCCCTCTCCCCTCCCTTCTGGCAGTCACCAATCTGTTCTCTGTATCTATGAGTTTTGTCTTGTTCATTTGTTTTGTTTTTTAGATTCCACACATAAGTGAATTTATACAGTGTTTGTCCTTCTCTGAGTTATTTCACTTAGCAAAATACCCCTCAAGGTCCATCCATGTTGTTGCAAATGGCAAAATTTTATTCTTTTTTTATGGCTATATATGTACCACATCTTTTGTATCCATTTATCCACCAGTGGACACTTAGGCTATTTCCACATCTTAGCTATTGTAAATAATGCTGCAGTAACATAGGGAATGCATATATCTTTTTGAATTAGTGTTTTCATTTTTTTTGGATTGCTGGATCAAATCCAGAAGTGAGAAGTGAGGTTGCTGGATCATATGGTAGTTCTGTTTTTAATTTCTTGAGGAACCTCCATACTGTTTTCCATAGTGGTGTAGATTTCTTGACGTGATTGCCTCTTGCCTTCAGGGACTCATCTGATGTCACAGGAATGCCTCTGTAAAGCATGTGTTATGGATTCCTCAGTTGTGCGTATGTTAAGGCTTTCCAAACAATTTTGTGCAGGCTATGTTGAAAGTTACATATCCTGTTATCTCTGTAATTGAGCAGACGCCCTGAAAAATTTGTGAACACTCCCACACCACCTTCACAAAAAGATATGGTTGTAAGCCACAAAGAAGTCACATGATTCACTGAAGAAACTATCCAAACAAGTGCCTGCCTCTAATTAAGAGAATGACTCATCAGTAGTCTATGACGTTTAATTGTTTTTACTGCTGCTTTTGACTATTTAAAGAACAACACCATAATTCACTCATTCATTAAATTAAAAAAATTGTTGAATGTCTACTATTTGAGGGATATTATTCTGGTCACTGAGAACCACAAAACAGGTATGCCTCTGATGTCATGGAGTTTACAGTATAGGGGAGGCAGATATTAGACAAGCAAGGGTATCAGAGATTACCTTTGTAAAACTCAACATTTCAAAAAAGATAAAACAGATTCCCAGGCTTAAGACTCACTGTTCCTAGAAATGATTTCTTTAGGAAGTTTGGGTATATACATCTTGTGGTTTCACAAAATTCTTAGTCTTTCTATGTATCTCCTCCTTCGGTTGAAAGTTAATGCTGTTGGCTTGTCATTAATAGAAGTAATAGAATTAGCTCGACGGGAATTTTCTCAGTAACGTAAGAAATAAGTCCTATATCAGTGGCCAGTGGAAACAGATGGCACACGCAAATTTTTTGAAAGAAGCATTTAATAAAGCAACTACTTGCAAAATTTAGGTAGTATGTCGAGAATCTGCAAGTGATATTCCAGAACCTAGGGCTGGCAAGGTTATTTACATCCTTATACCTAAAGCAGCAGAGGGAAAGAGTGATTTCTTGAGCCAGGGCGGGGGAGAGCAAATGCCATGTGGCAAAGGCTACCTGACAGGCTGAACTATGACCTTCAGGTGAGGGAAACAGCCAGCCTCTCAGGGAAAAAGTCATAGAGGTAAGTACCCCAACTTCATTCTCCTCCATGCCTGTGATTTCTTGCCAGTCCTCCCCATTGGCCAAACCCAACTGAGAGCCAGGGGCAATGGAGCTCATGGATGTATGTATATGGGCTGGGACAGAACAGAGTGGGGAGTGGATCTAGAGGGAGCAAATCAATAAAGGCTAAGCAGCGCACATCCTTATTACTCTTTTCTCATCACAACCTGTGTCTTGAACTGTTTGACCGAACCTATCCAACATTTTCTTTTCTAACATTACCATCTCATAATCCCCCTTTTAAATGTAAAACTGGGGGTGCCTGGGTGGTTCAGTCGGTTAAGCGGCTAATTTGGCTCACTTCGTGATCTCGAGGTTTGCGAATTCAAGCCCTGCATCCGTCAGGTCCGCGCAGAGTCTGCTTTGGATCCTCTGTCCCTCTCTCTCTGCCCCGCCCCTGCTCACATGCATGCAATCTCTCTCTCTCTCTCTCTCGCTCTCTCTCAAAAATAAATAAACATTAAAAAAGAAAAAAAGTTCATCTTTGGGAGCTAATGCTCGTCACTTTTTCTTCGTTGTTATAGAGGCTGCTTTTATTTTTTTAAGTTTATTTATTTTTATTTATTTTGAGAGCCAGAGAGCACTTGAGTGAGCAAGTGGGCAGGGGAAGGGCAGAGAAAGAGGGAGAGAGCGAATCCCAAGCAGTCTTCTTGCTGTCAGCACAGAGCCTGATGTGGGGCTTGAACTCACAAACTGTGAGATCATGACCTGAGCCCAAACCAAGAGTCAGAGGCTTAACCAACTGAGCCACCCAGGTGTACCAAGGCCGCTTTTAGACAACAGGCTTGAGCAATGGAAACTTGATGGGGGCAAAAGGCCCCATAGGACTCCAACCTCCTGGCTGAGTACAAACAGGCCCATTAGGTGACCCACCCCAAAATATCCATAGGCCCTGGGGCTAAGGTTGTTCTAGTTCTGTCAAAAATGCTGTTGGTATTTTGATAGGGATGGCTTTAAATGTGTAGACTACTGGGGTGCCTCAGTGGCTCGGTTGAGCATCCGTCTTCGGCTCAGGTCACGATCTCATTCATGGTTCATGAGTTTGAGCCCCATGTCAGGATCCATGCTCATTGCTGAGAATGTGGACCCTGCTTCGGATTCTGTGTCTCCCTCTCTCTGTCCCTCTCGTGCATGCTCTCTCTCGCTCTCTCAAAAATAAATAAACATGAAAAAAAATTTAAAAATATATCCATAGGCCCTAAGTAACCGATGAGTTACTTACAACCAGGCTCGGTTACCAAAAAAGACACAATTCCATTAGTCTCCGTACCTCCTCGTCTTCCCCCTTTAAATACAGCCCCCACCCACTGCCTCAGTGCAGACAGTCTCTGCCTTCTTGTCCTGCCCAAAACTCCCTTGTGGCATATTCATTAAACGTCTGTCTCCTTCTGCCTTGGGTGAATTCTTTCACCACCCGTGCCACCGGCTCCCACCTCATCGGGTTGCCCCACATTTGGGTGCCCCCAACGGTTGAGAGAGACACCACAGTTGTGACTTGTGCCTTTCTTCCTCCCTCCCTCATCCCTTTGACCGAGATATTTTCATCTGCTCTGGGTAACCCTGCCCAGTTCTAGAACATTGTTTTAGCAAAGGTCCTCGTGGCAAGTTTTGCTTTAGCCCTGTGAGTGGCAAGCAGATGTGACGGAATGAGATGGGAAGCACTTATTTGTGTCAGACTAATAAGTCAGTCATCACTCCGGTTCTGTTTACCTCCACCCACCGCCTCCCCTTGCCTGACAACCTCACCCACGATTAGAATCATTGAGAACAAAGACACCGGACTCCAAACGACCAGGTTCAAAGATACCTCATCAGAGGAGGGATGAAAATGGTTGGAGGACTATGAACCTGAAGAACTAGTATTTCTTGCCCAGGCTGGATGATGAAAACAAAAAAAATTGGGGGAGGGGGATGATGAAATTTTTAAAAAGGTAGGCTAATAAAGAGTTCTGGCATGCACGGGAGAGATAAACTCTAACTTCAGTTTGGTGGCTACCTTTGGAGAGGAGGTAAAGAGATCCAGGCAAAGGACAGAGGGAGCTCCAACTGGGGCTTTTCTTTCTTTCCTTTTCTTTCTTTCTTCTTTCTTTCTTTCTTTCTTTCTTTCTTTCTTTCTTTTTAGAGAAAGAGAGAGCAGGAGCAGGGGAGAGGGGCAGAGGGAGAGAGCAAGAGAATCTTAAGCAGGCTCCATGCTTAGCATGGAGCCTGATGCGGGTCTCAATCCCATGACCCTGGTATCATGACCTGAGCCGTAATCAAGACTTAGGCGCTCAACTGACTGAGCCACCCAGGTGCCTCTATATTTTATTTCTTAATGGCTGAAGCTCTGAAGCATATGTAAGAAAATGCTACAATCTGATAGTGAATGGTAGGGTGCTGCTTATGCAATTCTTTGTACTTTTCTCTGGCGGGGGGGGTTACGGTTCAGGGGTGGGGGGGGGGCACAGGTGACCAAGGAAAGCAGACAGGATGTAACGAATAGTGCAATCATCTGTCTACCAGGGTCCCAATGGGGTTCTGGCAGCATGTTTCTTCAGTCTAGCCACACACAGGCTACCTGCCCCACAGGGCTCTGTGATCATGATATGCATAGTTTGGAGACCTGACAATGTTTGCATTCCTAGCTCTGGTCTACAAAGGAGGTGGTCCTCTGTCTCAGGAGCCAGTGTGTAGAGCCCGCCTGATCAGGTCAGATCTTGGTTTGGGCACTCACTTACCGGCTGCGTCACTCCACCTGTCTGCATCTTAGTTTCATCATCTGTCAAATGTGATAAGAATGTCGACCTGTGTCAAAGGGTTGTTGAGAAGATTACGGCCACAGACTAAATTTTATGATATTTTTATGCTACTGTTCTCCCAGACAAGCCGAACTAATGGGAACAATCCTCTAGTGTGAGAAGTAAGGGAGAGGATTCATTTTCAGAAATACTAAATGAAAACTGTGCTGTCTAATTAACAATAGGTTTTCAACCTGTTGGAAATATGTACGAACCCCCCTGCCCCCAGCACGGTGGAATCCCAAACCCTTAGACACTTCACTTCCTGGTTCTTTCTTCCCCTTTCCATTTTGTGGGCTTATTTTCGCGGGCTGTGCAATGAGCATGTGCCAAAGAACAAAGGGAGGAGGGACTGAGAGTCTCTGCCTCACCTCAGAGAATGTATGTTTGTTCCAAGCAGACTACTTTTTGCCCGACATGGGCATCGGCGACATCTGGGTAAGGCTGTGACCTCTGTAGTACCCAGCCATTGCAATGAGGAATCAGGGGAGGGATGTGCATGCTAGGAGATAAATTGCCTGCTGTAACTGCCCCGAGTGCCTGTCCATCAGACACTCACTCTTTAAAAAATTTTTTTTAATGTTTATTTATTTTTGAGAGAGACAGAGACAAAATGCAAGTGGGTTAGGGGCAGAGAGAGAGGGAGGCACGGAATCCGAAGCAGGCTCCAGGCTCCGAGCTGTCGGCACAGAGCCCGACTCGGGGCTCGAACTCACAAGCTGTGAGATCATGACCTGAGTCGAAGTCGGACGCTCAACAGGCCGAGCCACCCAGGCGCCCCCATCAGACACCCACTCTTGCAGGAATGTTGATTAAAGCTTCACTTCACTGTGCTCCGAGTCTCCGCCTCCTCCTTTGATTGGAACAGTGGGCCTATTTCTAACATCTAGCACAGGGGTTGGCAAACTTTTTCTGCAAAGGGCCACATAGGAAACATTTGAGGCTTTGTGGGCCATATGATTTCTGTCCCAACTAGTTAATCTGGTGTTGTAGAGAGAAAGCAGTCATGCGCAATACCTAAACTGGTGGGTATAGCTGTGTTCCAATTAACATTTTATTCATCATATCCATTAATAACCAGTGGAAGTCAGGGGCCTGATTTTGCAGGGCTCAAGAAGGGATTGGGGGAACAGAGACTTCATCCTGTGGGGAGAGGGCATACATCGTAAAGACAGGGTTTGAGGGTAGGTGTGAGGGACGGACTCCTGAAAGGGAAACAGCTTAAAAGGGGAGAATTGTGAGCTGGGGAGGAGAAAGAAGAGAATTAGGGAAGAGTTTTCTAGATTACTTGCAATTTCACGCAGGTGTGGCCCTTCTGGGTTCTAGGGATCCTGATGTACCGTCCTCAGTCCTCAGGACAGCAAAGCAAGGACTAGTGTGGCTGAGGCCCCTAGGCTGATCATCTCAGTCCAGGAGCTACCTATCCATTTATCACAGTGTACCCTGAAAACTCAGTTTCGGGGAGCCTGGTGGCTCAGTCAGTTAAGCATCGGACTTAGGCTCAGGTCATGATCTCATGGTTCTTGAGTTTGAGCCCCATGTCGGGTTCTGCTCTGGCAGTGCAGAGCCTGTTTGGGGTTCTCTTTCCCTCTGTCTCTGCCCTTCCCTGCTCATGTGCCCCAATCTCTGTCTCTCTCTCAAAATAAATAAATAAGCCTAAAAAAAAAAAAAAAAAAAAAAAAAACCTCCCAAATGGAGTCACTTGCAAACCAAGACTTAATTGCAAGACTTAATGTGATCTTTAACCAATCAATCTGGAATTTCCTGATCACCACTGGTGAAGTAATTTGCATGATAAGACCCCCTGCCCTTCTCCCTAAGGGAAGGTGACCTTGCCTGAAACAGTCTTTTCTTTTGTTAATAACTTCCTTGTTTCTGACTATAAAGGCTTCCATTTTGTTCACTCTTCTGTACACAGGATGCTGCCTGATTTATGAATTGTTGAATAAAGCCAATTAGCTCTTCAAATTTCGTTAGCTAAATTTTGCTTTTAACTGCACCATGACAAAGTGCCAAATTAGGAAAAAAAGAGTACCCAGGGTTCCACTCCTGATCTTCCCACTGACCTTACTGGACGCACAGCTTTGAAATACATGCCTGAAATCTTAAGTCAGGAACTGTTCAAGGTCTTCTACATGCAGACCAGGTAATTCAAACCAACCCTCTTTGTTTTTTTGTTTTTTTGTTTTTTAATTTTTTTTTTCAACGTTTATTTTTATTGTTGGGACAGAGAGAGACAGAGCATGAACAGGGGAGGGGCAGAGAGAGAGGGAGACACAGAATCGGAAACAGGCTCCAGGCTCTGAGCCATCAGCCCAGAGCCGTCGCGGGGCTCGAACTCACGGACCGCGAGATCGTGACCTGGCTGAAGTCGGATGCTTAACCGACTGCGCCACCCAGGCGCCCCAAACCAACCCTCTTTGTAAAGGCAAGTAAAAAAAAGTGGACAAAGCACATGAAAAAGTGTTTAAAACTATAAGAAGAGAGGCGCCTGGGTGGCTCGATTGGTTAAGCATCAGTTTGAGAAAGGCAAAATGATAGGTCAATTTTAATCATAACAAACATGGATGCAAAAATCCTAGGGGTGCTTGGGTGGCTCAGTTGGTTAAGCCTCTGACTTTGACTTGGGTCATGATCTCATGGCTCGTGAGTTTGAGTCCCGCATTGGGCTCTGAGCTGATAGCACGGAGTCTGCTTGGGATTCTCTCTCTCCCTCTCTCTCTCTCTCTGACCTTCCCTTGCATGCTCCCTCTATAAATAAATAAATAAATTTTCAAAAAATTAAAAAAAATTCTAAACCAAATTTTAGCAAACCAAGTCCAGCAAAATATGGAGGAAAGGACAATATATCTTAAAGAAGTTGGGTTTATGACCAAAAATGCAAGGGTATTTTGACATTAGAGAAGCAGTTGTTTTAGTTAGCCATATTAACATATGAAAAGGGAAAATCATGCGGTAATCTCAGAAGATGAAGAAAAAACATAAAAAATTCAATATCAAAGGGCTCCTGGGTGGGTCAGTTGGGTTAAGTGGCCAACTCTTGGTTTTGGCTCTGGTCATTATCTCTCTGTTCGTGGGGCTGGACTCCGTGCTCATAGCACAGAGCCTGCTTGGGATTCCCTCTCTCCCTCTCTCTCTACCCCTCCACTGCTCATGCACGCACTCTCCCTCTCTCAAGGTAAATAAACTTAAAAAATATATTTAAACACATTCAATATCCATTCAGGGGCACCTGGATGGCTCAGTTGGTAGAGCATGCCACTCTTGATCTTGGGGCTGTAAGTTCAAGCCCCACATTGAGTTTAGAGACTACTTAAAAATAAAATCTTAAAAAAACATCAATAGGGGCGCCTGGGTGGCTCAATCGGTTAAGTGGCCGACTTCGGCTCAGGTCACGATCTCACAGTCAGTGAGTTCGAGCCCCGCGTCGGGCTCTGTGATGACCGCTCAGAGCCTGGAGCCTGTTTCAGATTCTGTGTTTCCCTCTCTCTCTGACCCTCCCCCGTTCATGCTCTGTCTCTCTCTGTCTCAAAAATAAATAAACGTTAAAAAAAAACATCAATATCCATTCATAATAAAAACTAATAGCAAAGTAGGGATAGACAAGAATGTTCTTAATTTGATAAGGATCTTAAAAAATTATTTTTAAATGTTTTATTTATTTAATTTTTTATTAATTTTTATTTATTATAAATTTATTTATTAAATTAATTAATTAATTTAATTTAATTAATGTTTTTGAGAGAGAAGGAGAAAGAGAATGAGTGGGGGAGGTGCAGAAAGAAGGGGGAACAGAGGATCTGAGGCGTGAGGCAGGATCTGTACTGAGGGCAGTGAGCCCGATGTGGGTCTTTATCTCACAAATTGTGACATCATGACCCGAGCCCAACAAAGTTAGAACACTCAACCAACTGAGCCACCTAGGTGCCCTGAAAAAATTTATTAAAAAAATGTTTTTATGTTTATTTGTTTTGAGAGACAGAGAAAGGGAGATGGAACATACATGTGCGAACGGGAAGGGGCAGAGAGCAGGGTGAGAGAATCCCAAGCAGGCTCAGTGCTGTTAGGGTAAAGCCTGACTTGGGGCTCGATCCCACGAACTTTGAGGTCATGACCTGAGCCAAAATCAAGAGTCAAATGCCTAATCGACTGAGCCACCCAGGCGCTCCACGATCTTGAAAAATTTTAAAGCCATCATCATATTTAATGGTGAACAATTAAAAGCTTTTCCTCTGGGATCATAAACATGACAGAGATGCCCACTATCATCACCATTTGTCTTTAACATTGCAGTGGAGGTCCTATGCAGTGCAGCAAGGGGAAAAATGGTATAAGGTTTTGAGAGGATAAACCAGAATTTTTATTATTTGTATATGATATGACTGTGTGTGTAACCATTCTAAAAGTACACACAGATCAATGATCAGAATTAATGGGACTGTTCAACAAGGATGCTGGATAGAAGATCTACATATAAAATTTAATTTTTTTCCACATAATGACAACAAATAGAAAAATGGAAATTAAAAAAAAGATACAATATGCCAATGGCATCATTAAAAATATATGGAATATTGGGGCGCCTGGGTGGCGCAGTCGGTTAAGCGTCCGACTTCAGCCAGGTCACGATCTCGCGGTCCGTGAGTTCGAGCCCCGCGTCAGGCTCCGGGCTGATGGCTCAGAGCCTGGAGCCTGTTTCCGATTCTGTGTCTCCCTCTCTCTCTGACCCTCCCCCGTTCATGCTCTGTCTCTCTCTGTCCCAAAAATAAATAAACGTTGAAAAAAAAAAATAAAAAAAAAAAAATATATGGAATATCAGGTTGAGGAATTGTGAGGTAAGTGTACTCATTGTGGGGGGTCCACAAACGCTCCTTCTGTTGGCCACCGATGTGGGGTCTCCTGATAAGATGGGGGGCCACCAGGGGGAGACCAGTGGCACAGACAGTGAAAGAATTCACCCAAGGCAGAAAAAAAGAGATAGAAGCTTGTTGAATATGCTGCAAGTGAGTGGCGGGCGGGACAGCAAAGAAGAGACTATCAGCAACAAGATGGTGGCTAGGGGCCACAGTTATTGGGCGGAGTGGGGGAGTATGGGGACGTACGGAATTTTCCCTTTTTTGGTAATCTCAGGAACTGTGCCTAGTTATAATTGGTCAGTTAGGGCCTATGGTTATTTCGAGATGGGTCGCTTAATGAGCCTGTTTGCATGCAGCTTGGTGGTTGCTGTGGGCCCTTTTGCCTTCATCAAGTTGCCATTGCTCAAGTGTATTGCCTAAAAGTGGCCTCTAATCGATGTCTGCAATTTACTTTGCAATACACCAAGAACGACATGGATTAATGGAGGATAGAGGGTTGGGGAGATGAACAGATACATGACCAAGGAAGTACAGTGAAATGTTAATGGTAAAAATCAAGGTGGTGGGTATATGGGTGTCCACTGTAATATTCTCACACCTTTTCTGTATTTTTGAAAATTTTCATAACAAAATGTTGGAAATGCCTTGAAATAAATATAACAGGAGATGTTTATACACTCTATGGATAAAAATATAAAATATTATTAAAAAACATCAAAGAAAACACATTTTAAAAATTTAAAAAACATTAAAGAAGGGGCGCCTCGGTGGCTGAGTTGGAACATCTGACTCATGATTTTTGGCTCAGGTCATGATCTCATGGTTTGTGAGATTGAGCCCCATGTAGGGGTCCACACTGACAGCTTGGAGCCTGCTTGAGATTCTCTCTCTCTCTCTCTCTCTCTCTCTCTCTTTCTCTTTCTTGCTTTCCCTCTCTCCCTCCCTGACTCAAGCTCACTTTTGCTCTCTCTCTCAAAAATAAATAAAATAAACTTTTTAAGGAAAACATTGAAGACCTAAACAAATGAAAAGATACACTGTGTTCATGGATCAGAAGACTAAATATTGGTGTCACAGGAAGTCATTCAGAGGATATGACCACCCAAGACAAGCCTTATATGGAAGCTCCCTTGCTTATGAAAACTACCACCCACCAATCTGGAGTGCTCTGTCTCTTTTTTTGGTCTCTTCCTGCCCACTGTATTTGTGAGTGGAGAGGAGGCAGTTTCAAATTTCACCTAGGGAATGAACCAACAATTGTAAAAACATCAAAGGATCTATAAATTCAATGCAGTGATCTATAGATGCAATGTAATCTGTAGGTTGCAACTAAAATCCCAGCAGGTTTTCTTTGTGGAATTTGACAAGCTGATTCAAAAACATACAGGGCAATCCATAGGACCAAGGATAGCAAGGCACTCTTGAAGAACAGGGAGGGAAGAATTACTATAGCAGATATCAAGACTCATTGCAAAACTATATTGATTGATACGGTGTGATATTAATGCAAATAAAGATAAGTGAGCCAGTGGAGCAGAACAGAGGGCCCAGGAACAGGCTGCTGATTTTAAATGCATTAAAATTAAGAAATTCTCTTTATCAGAAAATACCATAAGGTGAAAAGACAAGTCACAGAGTGGAGTAGACAGATATTTGCAATAAATCCAGTAGAAAAAAAAGGCTGTTTTTCAAAATGAATCAAGAATTCCCACAAATCAATAAGACAAAAGGCAACATAATGGAAACATAGGCTAGAGACATGACTCCACAAAATTGTAAATCCAACAAGATAATAAACATACAAAAAGTTGCTTAATCTCATTAGTAGTCAGAGAAATGCAAATTGAGACCACAATGTGATGCTATTGCGTACCCACTTGATTGGTGAAAATGAAAAGCCTGATGCTAACAATGGCTGACAAGAAAATGGAGCAATAATGAGACTGTAAATTTTTGCAACCATCTTTGAAAATTGTCTGGTATTATTTACTAAATTTGAACATATACATATTTCATGAGTGAGTAGTTTCACACAGGTTTATACCTGGCAGAAATACCTTACTATGTACCCCAGATATATAATATAATATAATATAATATAATATAATATAATATAATATTATACATGTATGCTTAATAGAAGCTGTCCTTCAAAAGTAGAATAAATAAAACATGCCATGTTCATCCAATGGACTATTATATACCAATGAAAACAAACTATAGATACAAACAGAAACTTATGGTGTGTAAAAAAAAAAAAAACTTATGGTGTAGAGGGTTGAGTTGTTAGTTCCTGTTTGGTCACTTATATGAGTGAGATTTGTATCATGGCTTCCAGGGGCAGCAATAAAGTTAAGGTGCCTTTCTGAATGGCCTTTCCAACTGTGCTTCACAGTAATATATGGCTAAGCCGTGTTTTGTATAGACATATATGTATCAGCCAAGTGCTTAGGAAAGGGCATCCCATAATTGCTGAAGAGTGGAATAGATTTAGGCTCTGTTTTGGCCTAGGGATGGTGCCCAGTTTGCTAAATGCTGGAATGCAGATGAGTATGGGCCCTGCCCCTATCCTTGGGGAAAGCTGTCTTCTCTTCTACAGTCACAGTATGAATACAGGCTCTTGGCTGAGAATGTCCTTGTAGGCCCTTCAAGCATGTTGAGAAGCTGCATGGCTATGGGCCTGGTCTAAGCTGGGGCTGACTTTGGTCTGCTAGATGTCGTTGCCAGTATGGCTAAGGGACTATCTCTCAGAGTGCTGTGGCGGTTACTGTAGCACCATGACTTGTACGTGCTCACTAAATGCTGATTTAATAAATGAAAGAATGAATGGTTGAGTGAAACAGGGTATACAGTTGACTCTTGAACAACATGGGGGTTGGGGTTCCAATACACACCCCTGTGTGGTCAGAAATCCATGTAACATTTTTGACTTCCCAAAAACTTAACTGACAGCTTACTGTTGACCAGAAGCCTTGGCAAACAGTTAGTTGACTAACACATATTTTGGATGTTATACGCATTATGTACTGTATTCTTACGGTAACGTAAGCTACAGAGAAGAAAATGTTGTTAAGAAAATTAAAGGAAGAGAAAATACATTTACAGTACTGTACTATATCCAAAAAAAAAAAAAATCCATGTATAAGTGGACCTATGAACTTCAAACCCGTGTTTTTCAAGGGTCAACATGGGGCGCCTGGGTGGCGCAGTCGGTTGAGCGTCCGACTTCAGCCAGGTCACGATCTGGCGGTCCGTGAGTTCGAGCCCCGCGTCAGGCTCTGGGCTGATGGCTCAGAGCCTGGAGCCTGTTTCCGATTCTGTGTCTCCCTCTCTCTCTGCCCCTCCCCCATTCATGCTCTGTCTCTCTCTGTCCCCAAAAAAATAAATAAATGTTGAAAAAAAAATTAAAAAAAAAAAAAAAAACAAGGGTCAACTGTACTTTTTTTTCCTTTTCTCTCTGGTTTATTTTCACCTGTCGACTCAATACCGTTTATTTGTTAAGAATTGAGGTCTCCATGCCTGGGATCGAGTTAAGCTCATCTGTAAATGCTGGCCCCACCACCCTGGCACCCAAGGGTTGACTGTACTTATATGAACGCTGTTCTTGGCAGATGCTGTCTCTTGGTTTGACAAGTGGTGGTATGGTCTTGGTTTAATTTAGACTTGAACTCCAGTGTGCTTAATTACGGTTTTGGAATGGCTGTGGAATGGCGGGAATCATGGCACAGATTTAGACTTCCTGTTCTAGGGTTGGCTCATGTGTTAGGCTTATGTGGTTTGGGCCCTGTTATGGGTAGGGACCATCCTTTGCTAAACAGTCATACGGATATAGACAGGAGAAATCCTACTGATCTGGTATGTGTTAGAAGATTGCATGCTCAGCTATTTGGGGAGTGGGGGTCTGCATAAAGGTTCTGAACTAGGCAGAGGGCCATCCCTCACCTTACCGGCTACTATGGTTAAGGACTGTGGGCTATATAAGAGTTCCTTCATGTTGGGCTAAGACATGATATGTGAAGGAATCCTGGACTGAGCAGGGACCATGTATAATTGCTGGGCTGTGGTATGCATATGAGTGCTGCTCTTGATAGAAGATGATTTAGAAGGAAAAAAAATCAGTCAAGGAAAAGGGATTGTTCAAAATATGATGGAATATCACTTAAAATACTGCTGCAAAAAGTCTAATAAGACACCAACAAAAAGAATACCATCAGGTACTAACCATGACCATGTGGAATTTATCTTAAAATGTGAAGATGCTGCAGTATGATGAAATATATTAATATTATAATATTTATTATATTAATAGGTGAAAGGTAGAAAGATATGATCCTGTAGATATATGCCCAAAAAGACATCTGAGAGAATGAAATGATTCCTTATCATAATATTTTATAAAACCTTACTTAAACAGGAATAGATAGATATTGCCTTAATAGGATAAGAACAACTGACCTCAAACAACAACAAAGCAAGCATCATCTCTCATATTTTTTTTTTTTTCTGAACTACCTACCTCCTGCCTGCATTTTTATGGCTTGATCAGCACTCAACGGGGTATGCCCTACAGCAAAGGATTACAGCTTAGAATTAAAAAAAAAAAAACAAAAACAGCTTTAAGTTTCAACCATCTTCTGGAATTGAGAATAACCTTTCAATATCTGGCTCTGACAGAAGTCAGGATGCTGCCCCTGCAGACAGATGTGTTGTGTGAATCTGTGTAAATAAAGTTGTCCTGGAAACCGATGGGGGGGGGGGGGGCTGAATTGGAGCTGCAAGTGGGGCAGCTGGTGAGCATGAAACTAAAGTATTCCTTTTTTGTGGGCTGAGAATGTGAGAGAGAGGGAGTGTCACAAGATTATGAAATCCAGAATTGAGAAGTGTTCTGTAATGAATGGTCTGGGCTGATCGTTCTGCCTGCGTGCGTGTGAGCGAGAGTGACAAAGGGAAAGAGGTTGTCTGGCGTGGAGCCTGTTGGATACTTGAAATATTTAAGCGCTACTTCAAGGGCCAGAGCATGAGGAAGCTTGGGTGAAACCATCAACGAGGATAGATGAGGTGGTCTATACTGGAATAGCTAACGATCTCAGCTCTTAGGCCCCATTTTCCTCACCACCTAGGTTTCCATTATTTGGTTTGCTAGTTTAAAATGATATCCTTTGACTGCCACCTATGGCCAGTATAGCAATCACTAAGCTACTTCTAGATTTCTCCTTCACTCCTATTTTGGGTTGTACTTCTACTTTGTCAGAGAACATTCCTCAACTCTTATTCTCTTGTTTTAGTCTTAGATTTATAATTAATAACTACTAAATTCTCATTATCTGTTCTTTTTACCAAAAATTTCCCATCGTCTCTTAGTTGGATGAAACTTGACCCCTAGTAGAATCCTCAGAAAGAGTTTCTGAATACAAAATGGAGGCACCAAAGAGCGCCTGGGTGGCTCAGTCGATTAAGCGTCCAACTTCGGTTCAGGTCATGATCTCGCAGTTCGTGGGTTCGAGCCCCGCGTTGGGCTCTGTGCTGACAGCTCAGAGCCTGGAGCCTGCTTCGGATTCTGTGTCTCTTTCTCTCTCTCTGCCCCTTGCCCGCTCACACTCTCTCTCTCTGTCTCTCAAAAATAAACATTAAAAAATGTAAAAAAAAAAAAATGGAGGCAGCTGGGTGGCTCAGTCGGTTAAGCATCAGACTCTTGATTTCAGCTCAGGGCATGATCTCATAGTTCCTGGGTTTGAGCCCCCCATCGGGCTCTGTGCTGACAGCATGGAGCCTGCTTGGGATTCTCTCTCTCCTTTTCTCTCTGCCTCTACCTCATTCTCCCTCTCTCTCAAAATAAATAAACTTAAAAAACAAATGTCTTCAGTTTTTGAAAGTTTAAAACTAAAATCCTTGGCTCATAATTTTTTACCACTCCTATCTTACTTTGTATAGATCCTATCAAGTGTTTGATGCTGCCTAATTTTCTTTTTTGTAAGGTCACTTTTTTTCTCATTCTTTTTGCCTATAAATCCAAAGGTTTTTTTCTTTATCATTAATGTCTGTTTTCTTAGACTGTGTCAGAATTGATGGTCAGTTTTCCCAACTATAAAATGGGCTCTATTTTTTAAAAGATTTTATTTTTAAGTAATCTCTACACTCAATGTGCAGCTCAAACTTACAACCCCAACATCAAGAGTCGCATGTTCTACCAACTGAACGAGCCAGGTGCCCCTAAAATGGGCTCTTTAAAAATGTAAAATCAGGTGTTCTTTCATTCTAGACAGTTTTATTAAGATTTTAAGCTCAAAAATATTGCTTCTGTTCATTATTTGCTTTCTCCTTTTAAGAGATTCCAGATATATTATATCTAGCAGTTTCCTCTTTACCTTTTCATTTTGTTTTGGTTCTCCTGGCTCTTTTTCATTGTCATTCTTTCTTTCCTTTAATGTATTATTCAATATTATCCATTCTCCTTTGGCTACTTTGTAATTTGGTCTTCTGAGTTCTGAGATGATTTTGTCTTTTTCTTCAATTTTTTTTTTTCCTGAGTTTGGTCAGCACTCTCCTGCTTATTTCTATTCTGAGTTTTTGATTTTTGATTCATAGTATTCTTTCATATCTGTAATTACTTGTTTAATATATTTAACTCTTTTTTTTCTTATAGTAGGTTTGTGTGGATGTTGGGTTCCTTTTCCTTTTTATTTTATTTATTTATTTATTTATTCATTTAGAGAGAGGGAGGGGCAGAGAGAGGGGGATCCACAATCAGCCCAGAGCCCAATGCAGGGCTGATCTCATGACTTTGCTGAGATCATATGCTGAGCCGAAATCGAGATTTGAATGCTCAACTGACTGAGCCACCCAGGGGCACTGGGTTCCTTTTTTAAATCATTATACATTGCTGGGAGTTCCTGGTTCAGCATTAACAGTTGATGTAGTAGAAAAGGGGTTTGGATGCCTTATTGTTTTATTGGTTCAAGAGCACCCTCTCCTGTTGATATGATGAAGCACAGTTTCTTTAATAAATGGTGCTTTTGTGGGGGAAGGGGCATTTGAACTTCTGATTCTGTGATGCTAGTCTTCCAATAAATACTCCTCCCTTCCAAGTTACTGCCTCCTTCTTTCTTAAGTCTTTTGTTCAGTGGAGTTTTCAGGTGCCTTGCTTTTGACTGTTAGTGTTCAGATCCACCAGGTCTCAAACCTGTTAGTATTTACTTAGTCAGGATGTGACTTTCTCCTGAGTATGAACTCTAAGTGATGTTATCTTGTTTCACCACTGCTGGTACCCTGAAGAAGCCTCCTGTTCTCCTCACAATTCCTGTCTGACATTTCATGTAAATGGAGCTGTATAATATGTGGCCCTTTGTGACTGGCTTCTTTCCCTTGGCATGTCTTCAAGGCTCACCCATGTTGTAGGAGGCCGTAGTTTATGTTAGGATTCACTCTTTGTGTTACGTATTCTATGGTTCTTGACACGTATCCTCAATTATGTATCATACAGAATAGTTCACTGTCCCAGGGGCACCTGGCTGGCTCAGTTGCAACAGTATGTGACTCTTGACCTTTGGGTGGTGAGTTCAAACCCTACAGTTGGGTGTAAAGATTACAAGGGTGGGGGGAATACTAAACTGCTCTAAAAATCCTCTGTGCTCCACCTATTCATCCCTCCCTGCCCCAAGCCCCAGGCAACCACTGATCTTTTTACTGTCTCCATAGTTTTGCCTTTTCCAGAATGTCATATATGTATGTGATTCATACAGTATGTAGCCTTTTCAGATTGGTTTCTTTCACTTAGTAATATGCATTAAGATTCTCCCATGCCTTTTTTATGGGTTGATAGCTCATTTTATTTTTTTAGCACCGAATAACAGTCCATTGTCTGGATATACCACAGTTTATCCACCCACTTTTTAAAGGACATGTTGGTTGCTTCCGAGTTTTGGCAATTATGAATAAAGCTGCCTTGCTCCTTTTTCTGTTTCCCATATCTTGCTTCAATTTTGAAAGATATTTTCACCTGTATAGAATTGGTGTGACTAAGTTGGCAGTTACTGTCTTTTAATGCTTTAAAGATCTCTTTCCAGGGGCGTCTGGGTGGCTCAGTCGGTTGAGCGTCCGACTTCGGCTCAGGTCATGATCTCGCGGTCTGTGAGTTGAAGCCTCCCGTCGGGCTCTGTGCTGACAGCCCGGAGCCTGGAGCCTGCTTCGGATTCTGTGTCCCCCTCTCTCTCTGCCCCTCCCCCACTCATGCTGTGTCTCTCTCTGTCAAAAATAAATAAACATTAAAAAAAATTTAAAAAAAAGATCTCTTTCCATTGTCTCCTGGCTCCTTAGTCTGTAGTTGAGAAAATAAATTCATTTGAACAATTTTGTTTTAGTTTCTCTTCTGGTTAATTGATTCAGTTTTTAGCCGTGTCTAATCTACTCTGCACCTTATCTACCAAGATCTTGGTTATAATTTTTACTTTTATAATTTCTAGTGGGTTTGTTTTCTTTTTTTAAATTTTTTTAATTTAATTTTTTATTTTTTAAAATTTACATCCCAATTAGTTAGCATATAGTGCAACAATGATTTCAGGAGTAGATTCCTTAGTGCCCCTTACCCATTTAGCCCATAACCCGTCCCCATCCCTTCCCGTAACCCTCTGTTTGTTCTTCATATTTATGAGTCTCTTCTGGGTTTGTTTTTAAAACTGTACTATCACTTTTATAATTTCTAGTTCATTGAGAAGCAATTAAATAAAGCTTTTCTCAGTATCTGGCATCCTAGTGAGTCTGTTGTTCTGATGGTTCTTGCTCATTCTGTGCTGTCTCTCACTGTTGTGTCTAGCTACCTTGAATTATGTGTTAGATATCGTATTTGAAAATTATTGACAGAAATAATTTGAAGTCTGGAATAATATTATCTTTTCCTAGAAAAGATTTGTTTGCTCCTCTCCAGGTGCCTGGGGGTACTAAGAATATGGGATTACGTTAACCCAAATGTAAACCTTGATGTTTTCTGAGCCATTTAAATAACAAAAGCTGGGGGCGCCTGGGTGGCTCAGTCGGTTGAGCGTCTGACTTCAGCGCAGGTCACGATCTCACGGTCCGTGAGTTCGAGCCCCGCGTCGGGCTCTGGGCTGATGGCTCAGAGCCTGGAGCCTGCTTCTGATTCTGTGTCTCCCTCTCTTTCTCTGCCCCTCCCCTGTTCATGCTCTGTCTCTCTCTGTCTCAAAAATAAATAAACGTTAAAAAAAATTAAAAAAAAAATAACAAAAGCTGAAATGCAGACTTTATGAAGACTGATTTACTTCGGGGTCATCCTTACTCTGGAGTGTGATCCTCTATTTTCCAAGCCCAAAGCAGGGAATAGTTTACCCTAGATTCTAACTTTTTTTTTAAATTTATTTTTAAAATTTGTACCCAAGTTAGTTAGCATATAGTGCAACAATGATTTCAGGAGTAAATTCCTTAATGCCCCTTACCCATTTAGCCCATCTCCCCTCCCACACCCCCTCCAGTAACCCTGTTTGTTCTCCATATTTATGAGTCTCTTCTGTTTTGTCCCCCTCCCTGTTTTTATATTATTTTTGCTTCCCTTCCCTTATGTTCATCTGTTTTGTCTCTTAAAGTCCTCCTTTGAGTGAAGTCATATGATATTTGTCTTTCTCTGACTGACCAATTTCACTTAGCATAATACCCTCCAGTTCCATCCACGCAGTTGCAAATGGCAAGGTTTCATTCTTTTTGATTGCTGAGTAATACCCCATTATATATATATATATATATATATATATATATATATATATATATACATATATCACGTCTTCTTTATCCATTCATCTGTTGATGGACATTTGGGTTCTTTCCATACTTTGGCTATTGTTGATAGTGCTGCTATAAACATTAGGGTGCATGTGCCCCTTCGAAACAGCACACCTGTATCCCTTGGGTAAATTCCTAGTAGTGCAATTGCTGGGTCGTAAGGTAGTTCTATTTTTAATGCTTTGAGGACCCTCCATACTGTTTTCCAGAGTGGCTGTACCAGTTTGCATTCCCACCAGCAATGCAACAGATATCCTCTTTCTTAGTCTTGCTGATTATTTCCTCCCTGTGCAGAAGCTTTTTATTTTGATGAGGTCCCAGTAGCTCATTTTGGCTTTTGTTTCCCTTGCCTCTAGAGACGTGTTGAGTAAGAAGTTGCTTCGGGCAAGATCAAAGAGGTTTTTGCCTGCTTTCTCCTGGAGGATTTTGATGGCTTCCTGTCTTACATTGAGGTCTTTCATCCACTTTGAGTTTATTTTTGTGTCTGGTGTAAGAAAGTGGTCCAGGTTCATTCTTCTGCATGTCGCTGTCCAGTTTTCCCAGCACCACTTGCTGAAGAGAGTGTCTTTATTCCATTGGATAGTCTTTCCTGCTTTGTCAAAGATTAGTTGGCCATACATTTGTGGGTCCATTTCTCGGTTCTTTATTCTGTTCCATTGATCTGAGTGTCTGTTCTTGTGCCATACTGTCTTGATGATTACAGCTTTGTAGTATAACTTGAAGTCTGGGATTGTGATGCCTCCTGCTTTGGTTTTCTTTTGCAAGATCGCCTTGGCTATTTGGGATCTTTTCTGGTTCCATACAAATTTTAGGATTATTTGTTCTAGCTCTGTGAAGAATGCTGGTGTTACTTTGATAGGGATTGCATTGAATATGTAGATTGCTTTGGGTAGTATCAACATTTTAACAATATTTTTTCTTCCTCTCCAGGAGCATGGAATCTTTTTCCATTTTTTTGTGTCTTCTTCAATTTCTTTCATAAGCTTTCTATAGTTTTCAGTGTATAGATTTTTTCACCTCTTTGGTTAGATTTATTCCTAGGTATTTTATGGTTTTTTGTGCAACTGTAAATGGAATCGATTCCTTGATTTCTCTTTCGGTCGCTTCATTGTTGGTGTATAGGAGTGCAACCGATTTTTGTGCATTGATTTTATATCCTACAACCTTGTTGAATTCATGAGTCAATTCTAGTAGTTTTTTGGTAGAATATTTTGGGTTTTCCATATAGAGTATCATGTCATCTGTGAAGAGTGAAAGTTTGACCTCCTCCTGGCTGATTTGGATGCCTTTTATTTCTTTGTGTTGTCTGATTGCAGAGGCTAAGACTTCCAATACTATGTTGAATAACAGTGGCGAGAGTGGACATCCCTGTCTTGTTCCTGACCTTAGAGGGAAAGCTCTAAGTTTTTCCCCATTAAGGATGATATTAGCATTGGGTCGTTCATATATGGCTTTTATGATCTCAAGGTATACTCCTTCTATCCCTACTTTCTTGAGGGTTTTTGTCAAGATGCTTCTTACTATTTTAATTATTATATCATACTTTAAAATTTGTCACCTTATAATTGTTTTAATATTTATTAGAGCAAGATTTCCAACTTATTTTTTTAATAAAATTCCCAGATATTCTTGCATATTTTTACTTAGATGAATCTTCAATTTTTTAATGTTTATTTATTTATTTTTGAGAGAGAAAGAGAGAGAGAATGAGCTGGGGTGGGGCAGAGAGAGAGGGAGACAAAGAATGGGAAGCAGGCTCCAGGCTCCAAGCTCTGAGCTGTCAGCACAGAATCCAGCGTGGGTCTTGGTCCCACAAACCACGACATCATGACTTGAGTGAAAGTCAGATGCTTAACCGACAGTTATCCAGGCTCCCTTACTTAGATGAATCTTACGATCATTTTTTCAACTATCCAAAAAGTACCATGGGGTTTTAAAATCAAGATTGCTGTAGGGACACCTGGCTGGCTCAGTTGGTAGAGCATGCAACTCTATCTCGAGGTTTAAGTTCAAGCACCATGTTGGGTGTGGGGATTACTTAAAAATAAAAATAAAATCTTTAAAAAAATTTTTTTTAATGTTTATTTATTTTGAAGGAGAGAGAGAGACAGAGTGTGAGTGGGGGAGGGGCAGAGCGAGAAAGAGGGAGACACAGAATCAGAAGCAGGCTCCAGGCTCCGAGGTATCAGCACAGAGCCCGATGCCGGGCTCGAAACCACGAACTGTGAGATCATGACTTGAGCTGAAGTCAGACGCTCAACCGACTGAGCCACCCAGGCACCCCAAAAATAAAATCTTTAAAAAAAAATCAAAATTACTATAAATTTATAAATAGATTTAGAGGAGTTACTGAAACCTTTGCAAAAATTTGATCTCTTGATGTCTCTCTGGAAAAAATTAGTCTCCTTTATATAGGTTTTACACAATTTCCTCATTAATATAGTATTTATGGGGCACCTATAATGTGTAAGGCACTGTTTAAGATGCTGGATGTAAAAAATAAATAAAGTTCCTTTTTTTGTGTGGATCATGCAATCTAGTGAGAGAGAAAAACAGCATTATAAAAACAAATAAACGGGGTGCCTGGGTGGCTCAGTTCGTTAAGTGTCCAACTTTGGCTCAGGTCATGATCTGATAATTTGTGGGTTCAACCCCCGCATTGGGCTCACTGCTGTCAGCGTGGAGCACTCTTTGGATCCTCTGTCCTTCTCTCTCTGCCCCTCCCCCACTCGCGCACATGCATACACTCTCTCAAAAATAAATAAACATAAAAAATAAATAATTAAAAATAAACAACAAATAGACATATAGTATGACAATTGGTAAAGCTGGATAAGAGGATAGAGAGTTAAGGGAGAGGAAGGCTACTTTTTAAAAAAATTTTTTAACACTTATTTTTGAGAGACAGAGAGAGACAGAGCGTGAGCAAGGGAGGGGGAGAGAGAGGGAGACACAGAATCTGAAGCGGGCTCCAGGCTCTGAGCTGTTTGTTAGCACAGAGCCCAACACGGGGCTCGAGCTCACGAACTGCGAGACCATGACCTGAGCTGAAGTTGGACACTCAACCAACTGAGCCACCCAGGCGCCCTTAGGAAAGCTACTTTATATAGAATGGTCGGGGAAGCACTTTCTGATAGGTGAAACTTGATCAGAAATTTAAAGGAGGTGAACAAACCAGCCATGTAAATATCAGGGCATTACAGGCAGTAAGTACAAAGCCCCAAGGCTCAAGTGCAATTGGCTTGTTTGAGGAACAGCAAGGAGCTAGTACAACTGAAGGGCAGGTGTTACTGTCTAGGTGGTAACTAGGGGCCAGGTTATGAAAGTCCTTACAGGTCATGGGAAAGATTTTGAATTTTATTCTGAGTGAGTTACATTTTTTTAATGTTTATTTTTGAGAGAGAGAGAGAGAGAGACAGAGTGCAAATGGGGAAGGGGCAGAGAGAGAGGGAGACACAGAATCAGAAGCTCCAGGCTCGTAGCTGTCAGCACAGAGCCTGATGCAGGGACTCGAACTCAAAAACCGCAAAATCATGACCTGAGGAGAAGTCAGATGCTTAACTGACTGAGCCACCCAGGCACCCTTATTCTGAGTGAGTTTAAAAGCCACTGGGAGGTTTTAAAGAAAGAAGTGTTCTGTCTTATTTATTTATTTATTTATTTATCTATTTGTCTATTTATAGTTTATTTATTTATTTTGAGAAAGAGAGAGGGAGAGGAGCAAAGAGAGAGAGAATCCCAAGCAGGCTCCATGCTGTCAGCACAGAGCCTGACATGGGGCTCAAAACCATGAACCGTGAGATCATGAGCTGAGCCAAAATCAAGAGTCAGATGCTTAATCGATCGAGCCGCCCAGGCGCCCCTGATTTATTTTTTTAAATGACAGCATTTTTTTTAGTTTATTTATTTATTTGGAGAGGGAAGGGAAGGGCAGAGAGAAATGAAGAAAGGGAATCCCAAGCAGGCTCCACACTGACAGCATGGAGGGGCTCGAAACCATGAACTACAAGACCGTGACCTGACCCAAAATCAAGAGTCGGACGACTAAGCAAATGAGACACCCAGGCACCCCTGATCACTGTTATTTCTATGCAGCAAATAGGGGAGCAAAAGTGGAAGCAGGGACACCACTTAGGTCTAGGAAAGAGATGTTGGTAGCTTGGGCTATGGTGGTAGTGGTGAGGGTTCTGTGTGGTCAGAGCACAAAGAACTGAGCCAGGGGCCTCTTCTATTGTAGGCGTTTGCCAATCTAGAGATGCTCCTTAAGTGAGGGTGGCAGGTGAGACAATGAGTTAGTGACCTGAAGCTACCAGAAAGGTAGACCTTAAACCCTGGATGACCTCTCTGTCTCTCTGTCTCTCTCTGTCTCTGTCTCACGCACCCACACCCACACACACACACACACACACACACACACACACACACAGGAAACAGTGGACAGGCAAGCAGTGCTTATGAGTGGGAACTAGGAACCAAAGAGATGGAGCTCCGTTGGAGCTGAGGACCAGCCAAAGGGGGACTGCTAGCGCAACAC
Source organism: Leopardus geoffroyi (assembly GCF_018350155.1). Lineage (NCBI taxonomy): Eukaryota > Metazoa > Chordata > Mammalia > Carnivora > Felidae > Leopardus > Leopardus geoffroyi. The sequence continues at coordinate 102,351,783 of NC_059343.1, read as the reverse complement.
AGACCCTCTTCTGGAGAAGGGACTCAGAGGACTGTCCTCTGGAAATGGGGAAACAAACAAATCTTCAAACATCAGCTCCAGACTGCTAAGGCCTTCAGAGGAACCGTTACTGAGGTGAGATTTGAGTGAGGTGAGACACCCACAGAGGTTAGCAAAGCATGCAGGGACGCTTTCATCCTAAGGGGGTTTTCCTACTCCCAAGAGAAGCTCAGTTGCTTTTCTGGCAGCCTCATGGAGCTAGGAGTACAAAAGTTGGAATCTTATGGCCAACTAATCTTTGACAAAGCAGGAAAGAATATCCAATGGAATAAAGACAGCCTCTTCAGCAAGTGGTGCTGGGAAAACTGGACAGCGACATGCAGAAGAATGAACCTGGACCACTTTCTTATGCCATACACAAAAATAAACTCAAAATGGATGAAAGACCTAAACGTAAGGCATGAACCCATCAAAACCCTCGAAGAGAAAGCAGGCAAAACCTCTTTGACCTTGGCTGCAGCAACTTCTTACTCAACACATCTCCAGAGGCAAGGGAAACAAAAGCAAAAATGAGCTACTGGGACCTCATCAAAATAAAAAGCTTCTGCACAGCGAAGGAAACGATCAGCAAAACTAAAAGGTAACCGACGGAATGGGAGAGGATATTTGCAAATGACATATCAGATAAAGGGTTAGTATCCAAAATCTATAAAGAACTTATCAACTCAACACCCAAAAAACAAATAATCCAGTGAAGAAATGGGCAAAAGACATGAATAGACACTTCTCCAAGGAAGACATCCAGATGGCCAACCGACACAGGAAAAAATGCTCAACATCACTCATCATCAGGGAAATACAAATCAAAACCACAATGAGATACCGCCTCACCCCGTCAGAATGGCTAACATTCACAACTCAGGCAACAGCAGATGCTGGCAAGGGTGTGGAGAAAGAGGATCTCTGTTGCATTGGTGGTGGGAATGCAAGCTGGTGCAGCCACTCTGGAAAACAGTATGGAGGGTCCTCAAAAAACTAAAAATAGAACTACCCTATGACCCGGCAATTGCACTACTAGGCATTTATCCATGGGATACAGGTGTGCTGTTTCAAAGGACACATGCACCCCCATGTTTTTTTTTAATTTTTTTTGCACCCCCATGTTTATAGCAGCACTATCAACAATAGCCAAAGTATGGAAAGAGCCCAAATATTCATCGATGGATGAATGGATAAAGAAGACGTGGTATATATATACAATGGAGTATTACTCGGCTATCAAAAAAAAAAAAATGAAATCTTGCCATTTGCAACTACGTGGATGGAACTGGAGGGTATTATGCTAAGTGAAATTAGTCAGTCAGAGAAAGACAAAAATCATATGACTTCATTCATATGAGGACTTTAAGAGATGAAACAAATGAACATAAGGGAAGGGAAACAAAAATAATATAAAAACAGGGAGGGGGACAAAACCGAAGAGACTCATAAATATGGAAAACAAACTGAGGGTTGCTGGAGGGGTTGTGGGAGGGGAGATGGGCTAAATGGGTAAGGGGCATTAAGGAATCTACTCCTGAAATCATTGTTTCACTATATGCTAACTAATTGGGATGTAAACTGTAAAAAATAAAAAATAAAATTTAAAAAAATAGTAAGAAGCAGAATAGAAGGCTTGGAAATAAACCAAGTGCATACAACAATTTAGATTTTGGAAAGGTGGCATTTTGAAATCAGTAGAGAAAAGATAACATTGTCTAATTAAGGTGTCTGGAAAACTAGCTAACCAGTTGGAAAAATATAAATGATGTACTACCTCATTCCTTATTCCAAAATACATTGAAATGTATCAAAGATATAATAGAACCATAAAAATAGTGTAAGAAAAAAATGGGTGAGGCTTTTGTAAGTGTGGCACAAAACCAAGAAGCTGTAAGAGCAAAAAGACATAAATTCAACTACATTAAAATTTTTTTAAACGTGCAAAGCATAAAACACCATAAATAAAGATAAAAAAACAAATTGGGAAGATATATTTGCAACACATATGACAGACAAGAGTATTTATTTAATATAAAAAAGAATTCCTACAAATCAATAAGGCCAATAACACATTAGGAAAATAGACCAAGGATATGAGAATATACAAATGTAGAAATGTATGAAAGATACTCAGGCTAATTAATAACCAAGGAAATGCAGGGGCATCTAGGTGGCTCAGTTAGGTGTCTGCCTCTTGATTTCAGCTCAGGTCATAATCTCATGGTTTGTGAGTTCAAGCCCCACATTGGGCTCTGCACTGCTTGTGCTTCTCTCTCTCTCCCTCTCTTTCTGCCCCTCCCCTGCTTATGCTTACTCCCTCTCTTTCTCTTTCAAAATAAACAAAAACTTAAAAAAAAAACATAGAAATGTAAGTCAAAATATTTCATTTGACCTACCCATTAGGTTGTCAAAGATTTAACATATTGTCAATTCCCAGACTTGAGAAGGGTGCAAAGAAACTGTCACTCAACATTGATGAGAATATATATTGGATCAGTATTGTTGGAAAGCATTTTGCATATCTATAAACATTGCACATCTATTAATATTTTAAAGGTCCAAACTCTTTGATCTAGTCACTACACTTTGGTGAAGCTGTCGTATAGAATTACTTAGATGGATATATAGTAATGATCATTGTGGAATTATTTGTGAAGATGAAAAATTAATGAAAAACCATTAAATATAGGGCGCTGGTTAAATAGATCATGGTAGCCCATGTGGTAGAATTCTACATAACAATTAAAAGAATTAGGTAAGTTGCTATTATAAAATTTTTGAAACTTTTTAAAAAATAATAATCTTTATTTTTTGAGCAGTTTTAGGTTCACAGCAAAAGAGCAGAAAGGACAGAGCATTCTCATATATCCCCTGTCCCCACACGAGCACAACCTCCCCACAATTGTGGTACCTTATACCACAGCAGTACATTTGTTACAACCGATGAACCTACGTTAACACATCATTATCACCCAAAGTTCATGGTTTACATTATGGTTCATTCTTCATGCTGGACATTCTATGTATTGTATGGATTTTTAAAAGCAAGTGTGGAAATAAAGAGCATGATTTCATTTTATAAACAACTTTATATATAAATATATCTGTGTGTATGTGGTATGTGTGTGGATTTGTGTGTGTCAAATTTGAATGAGAATTGTCCTATTTTGGGATTTTAGCTGAGGTCCACTTTCTAAAAAATGGGCCGAGGACCAGCCAGGCAGTCCCTCCAGCATGCACAAAAATACAGAAGGGCTTCTTCAGCCATCATCCTTACCACCTCACCAAGTCCATATGAAGAGAAGGACAGAAATCTGAGGCAAATTCATTGACACACAAACAAGACATCAGATTCAGGAGTTAACAGACTACAGGCATTAACAGACTAAGGTGATGAATGTCATAGTTTTCCCATTCAAATGTGGGGGTTCCAAGGGAACCTCTCAGATGCCTCTCAGATGGCTCTTTTAAAATTTTGTTTTTAAAAATTTATTTTTATTTTTTAAAATTTATTTTACCTTATTTTTAGAGTTTATTTATTTATTTTGAGAGAGACAGAGATGGCCCAAGTGGGGGAGGGGCAGAGAAAGAGGGAGAAAGAGAATCCCAAGCAGGCCCCACACTGCCAGTGCAGAGCCCGATGCCCGGCTCGAACCCACGAAATGTGAGATCATCAGCTGAGCTGAAACCAAGAGTCCGGCACTCAACCGACTGAGCCACCCAGACCCTCAATTTTTTTTTTTATTTTTTAATATTTATTTATTTATTTTCAGAGAGAGAGAGAAAGAATATGCACTTGTGCCCGCGAGTCCGGCAGGGGGGCGCAGAGAGCGAGAGATAAAGAGAATCTCAAGCAGGCCCTGCACGATCAGCGCAGAGCCAGATTCAGGGCTCTAATTCATGAACTCTTGAGCGGAAACCAACAGTTGGCCGCTTAACTGACTGAGCCACCAGAAACCTCCCTCCCCCCCCCCCCGCCCCCCCTGTCTCCCGCCGCAGCTAAACCCTTCAAAAACTACGGTGGCCCCTGGGCTGCAGAAATTTGGAGACTGTTAATTTGAGTCCTCTGGGAAACAGGTGCTGAGAGAGAGTTAAGAGTGTCCAAAGCTTATTGGGTAGGTAACCCCTGGGAAAGATAAAGCAAGGGAAGGAGAATTGGACAGGGAAAACTTGAGATGATGATACACATTTCACACCTGTGAAGAGAAATGGTGGGGGTGCGGGTGGGGGGGCAGAACTGAGCAGGGAGAGCCTGCAGATGGTGATGAGGATAGGACACCGGTGAAAGCAAAGCGGGCAGAGAGTAGGACTGGGCAGAAAGAACCTGAGACCACGATGCAGATCTGACAAGGTTTCAGCCAAGCCAATGGTGAGCTCCAGAGCGAGGCTTGCCAGTTTTGTTTTTTTTTAACGTTTATTTATTTTTGAGACAGAGAGAGACAGAGCATGAACGGGGGAGGGTCAGAGAGAGAGGGAGACACAGAATCTGAAACAGGCTCCAGGCTCTGAGCTGTCAGCACAGAGCCCGAGCGGGGCTCGAACTCACCGACCGCGAGATCGTGACCTGAGCCGAAGTCGGACGCCCAACCGACTGAGCCACCCAGGCGCCCCGAGGATTGCCTGTTAAAGGAAGCACATGCTGAGCATAGAATGGACGGGTAGGTCCTAGTACCGCTGCCATGCTCAGTCTTTGGCTGGAGGATGCCATCCCCGAAAGAGCATCTTGGTTAAAACACTGCAGTGGATCCTGAATGAAGTCCAGAAGGAAGCTGCACTCAAGCTGTTGTGAAGTTGTCCCGCTTTCGGCAGGCAACCTATTGAGGTGAGGGGTCCCCAGCAATAAGAGTCCGTGGGGTATGCTGTCAGGGATAGGAACTGAAGGAAGGCGGCAAGAAATCAGCAAGAGAGCCCCGCGTGCAAATTGCATTACTGGGCGGTGTGGAGGTTTGAGGGGCATCTCTGAAGAATCCATGTAAGTGTCCTCCTAACCTCCACCTCCCCCAAAGCGAGTGTTTTGAATATCTGCCCCACGGAGGACATCAAGACCGGCCTATTTTGGCCAGGAGAGAGCGACAAAAGAAAGACCAGATAAGTGAAAACAAAAACAAAACACCAGAAACAAAATCCTCGTCTCTTTTTCTCTAAACTCCCCACCGCCGCCCTTACCCTAGAGGACCCAGAAGCAGCTGAGCGAGGGGGGAGAATGAAAGAGCAGTAGAGGTCAGTCTGGACCTGGGATGGGGGGGAAGACACTGGCCAGAGTGGTTGGAGACAAAGCTGTTTTGTATTTACACTCTACCCAGTTAAAAATATATGCATAGGTCTAAACATACATTGGAAAAAGTTCGGAGAGATACATATTGTTGTTTATGGTTATTACTAGGGAGTTAGGGGAAGTGAAAGGTGGAGCACAATTTTATGTTTTACTTTATATGCTTCTGTATGAGGTTTTTTTTTTTTTTAGACGTTTATTTGTTTTTGAGAGACAGAGAGAGACAGAGCATGAGCAGGGGAGGAACAGAGAGAGAGAGAGAGAGAGAGAGAGAGTGGGAGACACAGAATCTGAAGCAGGCTCCAGGCTGACAGCCCAGAGCCCAACGCGGGGCTCAAACTCACAAACCGTGAGATCATGACCTGAGCTGAAGTCGTTGTTTAACTGACTGTGCCATCCAGGCGCCCCCTGTACGAGTTTTGTTACATCAAGCACTACCTACTTTCAAAACGAACGAAAGTAAGTTAAATAAAACAAGTTGTTTGAAATAAACTAACTGAAAATTATTTCATTTAATTCCATTTAATTGAATGAATCTCAAGCAGGATAGACATAAAGAGAGCCACGACTACATACATCATAGTAAAATCAATTCATTCTTTATATTTTTGGGGTTTTTTTTAGTGACCGTTAAAAGGTTTATCCTCAAATTCTGGGAAGATGGCAGCTTGAACGAATGTCCCTGGCACACTCTTTCTACTCAATTCTGCTTGAGAATAACACAACAGCCAGGGTAGGCAAGGCGAGGGAGGCTGGAAGCTGCATCTAAGGCCGTATTTAAGATCCACTAAGTGGGGATGAAGAACCGATTCGAGCCAAGGTTGCACTCTTCTTGGGCAACCTCCAGATAATGACTAAGCATGGCAGGGGTGCCAGTGCCTGACCATTTTTGCCCAATGTGGGCGCTTCAAATAGGAGATCTTTGCTCTGGAGTTACTCCGTCGGTTGGCTGAAACTGGTCCATCACCTTAGAGCTGGGTGAGAGTCAACGGATAGTGGTAGAGGATGGGGCATATCTGTTGAAACCTGGGACAATGACACTGATTTTGTGGTTCTCTGAGAAAGTTCAGCCTATCCTTCGAAGCTTGGACCTGCCAGCCCGCTTTCCTGAGGTACGATGGGGGCTTGATTCAATGGTGGACCTCCAGGAAAACGATTCTGTTGGCCTGAGTTGCTTTTAGTCCTACGGTTAGAAGAAATTTCCACTTGCATTCAGGGAGACATGGGACAGAGAGGCTTGCTCCCTGTGCCTCACCAAAGGCATAATTGCTCTTCATGTAGTTTACCTCTGACCCACAAGAACAAAAACTGCTTCACCTTTCACCATTCGCTGGTTTACCACCGCTCAGGAGACCCTAATTGCCTGACCTGATTGCTAAGGAGTCAAAAATCACAAGCAGGCAAAGAGAAAGAACCCATTTAAGAAAAATTACTAACTAGAGGGAGGAAGACTAACTTGAACAATTAGCCAGGTGGCTCCCATTAGTGTAGAAAGGAAGAGTCGGAGTTATTAAATAATTAAACAAATTAATATTTGTAAAATGTTTCAAACAGTGCCTGGCACACACTATGCATTGTATACATGGTTGTCAAATAATGAACCATAAGAAAAAGCAGTGAGAACTCCCAAGGATGTGCAATTAGAGCACAAAACATGACACTGTAGAACTAGAAAGTATGGTTTTAGAATTTAAAAATTCCGTACACAAGCTGAAAAAGGGGACGGTCACTAACGCAGAGCCAAATTCTCATCTGGAAGATCAACTGAAAGATACATCTTTCAACAGAGAACAAAAATATAAAGACACAGAAATCATTAGGGGTAAGACACTTGGAAAACAGATCCAGGAGATTTGTCATGAAAATAATAGGGGCTCAGAAGGATAAAGTGGGGGGTACCCGGGTGGTTCAGTCAGTTAAGCGTCTGACTCTTGATTTCGGCTCAGGTCATGGTCTCACGGTTCTTGAGTTCAAGCCCGGCATTGGGCTTTGTGCTGACGGTGTGGAGCCTGCTTGGGATTCTCTCTGTCTCCTTCTCTCTCTGCTCCTCCCACACACACACTCTCTCTCTCTCAAAATAAATAAATACACTTAAAAAAAGAAGAAGAAAGTGAACATAAAGAAGGGAAGAAAGAAATAAATAATAGAAGAAAATTTCTCTGAGTTGAGGAAAGAGTATGGTTTGCAGATTGAAAGGGCTCACTGAGTCTCACGAATGATAACGAAAAAACACATGGAAACCTTTTCTTGTGACATCCTTGCATTCCAAAGATAAAGGGAAAATCTTACAAGGTTCCAAGCAGAAAGAACACTCTCTGGCTTCCCGCTGGCTTTGGACAACAGGAGGCACTGTGGATGGTTGGAGGCAGCGGATAGGGAGAAGCCAGAGTAATTCTTCACCTCCCTCTCTGCCGCAGGTAGCATCTCTAGCAGTGATTATAGCCCCTCTGTAGCCCCAGCTCCTACCAGACAGGCTTCCACTGGGTAACCCTGGCCCCTGGGCTCCCTTAAAACCACTTCCTGCCTTTGACTCCCCGGCCTGGGGGTAGTAGTTACTCTCCACTGTTCTTAACCTCTGGCTGCCCCTTATTGTCACCTTTTCGATTTACCAATTCTTCCATTACTTGTGTAATCCATTCCCTGTGTTTTTATCTTCCCTCTATTTTATTTATTCATTTATTTAGTGACCTCTACACCCAACGTGGGGCTCGAACTCATGACCCCAAGATCAATAGTCACATGCTCTTCCAACTGAGCCAGCCAGACACCCCGTATATTCCCTTCATTTGAAATACTCAGAGCCGTTTCTATTTTCTGGTTGGACTCTGACTGACACATTTACAAAGGCAAATAAACTAGGATTAGACTTTTAATCTATGACACGGAAAGCCAGAAAGCACTGGAACACTATCTGTAGAACACTATCTATAGTTGGGAGAAGAGAACTTCTGGCTAACAATCCTACGCAGGGCTGTGAAGGGCTGCTTCTAAAATGGCTCCCAGTAATCTTTGCCTCCTGGTGCTCACTCCCTTGTGTAATTCCCTCCTTTTTTTTAATGTTTGTTCATTTGTTTGTTTGTTTGTTTGTTTATTATTTAGATAGAAAGCCAGTGCAAGCAGGGGAGGGGCAGAGAGAGAGCAAGAGAGAATCTCAAGCAGGCTCCATGCTGAGTGGAGCTCAGATCCCACATTGAGTGGGGCTCGATCCCGCAAACCGCTATATTACGACCTGACCCAAAAATCAAGAGTTGGATGCTCAACCGACTGAGCCACCCAGGCGCCCCTAATTCCCTCTTCCTGCATGTGTGTTGGTCCTACTGACTTGCTTATCACACACAATGGAAAAAATGATGGCATGTCACTTTCATAATTAGGCTATGAAAAACTGTGGCTTCTGTTCTGCTTACCTTCCCTCTCTGGCTGTTCTTGTACTCTGATCTAGAGAGCCACCTGGCAAAGAACTGAGGCCCTCAGTCCAACAGCTTGGCAAGGAACTGGATCCTACCAATAACCATGTGATGGAACTTGGAAATGGATCCTGTCCCAGATGAGCCTTGAGATGAGACCGCAGCCCCAGCCGACAACTTTGCAGCCTGTGAGAGACCCTGAGTGAGCACTTTGAAATCTTATGAGAGACTGTGAAGTAGATGACTCGGTTAGGCCATGCTGTTCCTGACCCATGGAAACTGTGAGATCAGAAATGTGTGTTGCTTAAGTGGAGTTTTATTTTTTTTTTACGTGGAATTCAAGATTAAAAGCAATAAGCAATACAAAAGGCACATAAATTGTTCAGCCTTTCATGAAGAGGTGAGCCATAAACCTTTATGTACTTAATTGTTACAGCAGCTTAAGATTTAAAGCAAAACTCTTAGAAACACAAGATTTTGACAAAAACCACAACCACGATGTGGGATTATAATATACCTCCTTTGGAACTTAACTGATCAAGTACACAAAAAATAAGCTAGAAAATAGATAAGTTGGTTAATATAACCAACAAGCTCAATGTATGACTATATATATCCATATGCATCTACAAATGTAATTATTTTCTCTTTTAAAAGTTTATTTATTTTGAGAGAGAGAAAGAGCAAGAGATAGCCAGAGAGGGAGGGAGAGAGAATCCCAAAGAGGCTCTGTGCTGTCAGCATGGAACCCAACATGAGGCTCAAACTCACGAACCATGAGATCATGACCTGAGCCGAAATCAAGAGTCAGATGCTCAACTGACTGAGCCACGCAGGCGCCCCTAAAAATGTAAATTATTTTCTAATGCCCATTAATTGTGTGTATCATCACAGAGGGAAAACTTCATAAATTTAAGAGAATTTCTTTTTTTTTTAATCTTTTATTTATTCATTCATTTATTTTATTTTATTTTATTTTATTTTATTTTATTTTATTTTACAAAGAGTGCAAGTGGGGGGAGGGGCAGAGGGAGAGAGAGAGAGAGGGAGAGAGAGAGAGAGAGAGAGAGAGAGAGAGAATCTTAAGCAGTTCCATACTCAGCATGGAGCCCACATGGGGCTCGATCCCACAACCCTGGGATTATGACCTGAGCCAAAATAAAGAGTCGGATGCTGAACTGACTGAGCCATCCAGGAGCTCCGAGAAGGGATTGTGGAGGCTGCATTTTCTCATTATAATCCAGTGAAATTAGAAATGAATAATAAAAGATGACCAAAATATCTTCACTATCTAGAAATCGAAGAACATCAGTTTAATCCTCGATTAAAGAGGACGTAAAAACAAAATTTATAAAAATGTTAGGAAGTAACAAAATGTGAATATACCAAAACCTATGGGATCACCTAAAATTTTACTTAGAAGATTTACAGCTTTAATATTTTATTTTTTAATGTTTATTTATTTTTGAGAGAGAAAGCACAAGCAGGGGAGGGACAGAGAGAGAGGGAGACACAGAATCCGACCCAGGCTCCAAGCTCTGAGCCGTCGGCACAGAGCCCAACACGGGGCTCGACCCCACAAGCTGCGAGATCATGACCCGAGCTGAAGTCGGACGCTTAACTGACTGAGCCACCCAAGCACCCCACAGATCTAAAGCTTTAAATCAGGAATCGCAAAAGTGCTCAGCGTCTAGGTAGGTGAGGCAGATGTGGGAAGGGGCTAGATGTAAAAGTAGAGGTGGGGCCTATGGAGAATTAGAAGGTCCATGACTGCCCTAAAAGCAATGAAGTCCACCAGTTTGTGATTACCCATTTCAATGCTGTCACTATTGAAACAGAAACAAAAGAAGATGCAAACTAATGTACTAAAAGCACAATTGCAAAGCTGCAAAATTATCTAAAAGAAAACATGAACCGAATTAATAAAGATAAGCTCGGGGTGCCTGGGTGGCTCACAGGTCTGTGAGTTCGATCCCCGCGTCGGGCTCTGTGCTGTCAGTTCAGAGCCTGGAGCCTTCTTCGGATTCTGTCTCCCTCTCTCTCTGCCCCTTCCCCACTCATGCTCTCTCAAAATATGAATAAACATTTTTAAAAAATAAAAAAAAAATACAAAGCTCAAACTAGTGAAATAGAAAATTGTTGCAGGTTGGGTTCCCTGGGAAACAGATGCCCGGGAGTGAAGGATCCAAAAGGTTTCCTGAGGAGGAACATGTGTGAAGAAAAGGGGGCAGGGCATGTTGTTAGCAACGCAGATGTGACAAAATCTCTGCCAGCTCATCGGGGAGCTCCATAACGAAGACCACCCATTAGAAGGGTCCCGCATGGGGCAGAAAAGCCTATGCCCCAGTACCACCACCTTGCCCGGTCATTAGCACTGAGCATCCCAAGAGCAGTGTGATCCTCAAGTCAAAATCCCAGGTGGATTCTTAAGGTACTCACAGCTGGTGGCACACCTCGCAGCTGGGAAGTTAGACCTTTCTTTCTTTCTTTCTTTTTTGAAAATTTTTTAACATTTATTCATTTTTGAAAGGCAGAGAGAGACAGAGCGCGAGTGGGGGAGGGGCAGAGAGAGAGGGAGACACAGAAACAGAAGCAGGCTCCAGGCTCTGAGCTGTCAGCACAGAGCCTGACGCAGGGCTCGAACTCACGGACCACAAGATCACGATCTGAGCCAAAGTCGGCCACCTAACCGACTGAGCCATCCAGGCACCCGTAGTCCTTTCTTGAAGTGGGGTCTGACTGGTGCCTTTCAGCCACAAAACCCATAAAAAGTGGTATAAAAAAGTTAATAAAGGCTCGATAAAATGAAATGCTGGCTTTAAACAAATTAGTTCAATTTATTAAAGTTTCCACCATTTTTGCGCGTGTGCACGAGCTACAAAATTGTTCTGCAAGTGGAATTTATGTGCAGAAATCTGCAGAGAGTGGACATTTAGGATATGTTGAATGGTATCAGGTAAAAAGAAGTAGCATTCAAATACCCGCCTTCTGCAGTAGGGCCTCTAAATCCCTCATCTTTTTAAATCAAACTTTCTTTTTTTTTAAATTTTTTTAAACTTTTATTTATTTTTGAGAGACAGAGACAGAGCGTGAGTGGGGGAGGAGCAGAGAGAGAGGGAGACACAGAATCCGAAGCAGGCTCCAGGCTCCGAGCCGTCAGTACAGAGCCCGACGCGGGGCTCGAACCCACAAGCGGTGAGATCAGACAGGAGCTGAAGTTAGACATTCAACTGACTGAGGCACCCAGGTGCCCCATTTAAATCAAACTTTCAATGCCAGGCTTCCACTGCCCTGTAAACAAGAAAGCCATTAAAAAAACATGTGTTATCAATTCTCGTGTGTTTATTTTTTAAAAATTTACATTTTTAGATGGAGATCAAGGTCTTCATTTTTTTTTTTTTTTTTTTTGATTGGCATCGTGTGTCAGGACTGCCAGATCAAAATTTGGGTTGTTTCAAATATCTTAGGTATGTATTCAACTAGTAGCTCTCTACAATTATTTGTGATCAAGATAGAATTTCTTTTTTTTAAGGTTATTTTATTTATTTATTATTATTTTTTAAATGTATTTTATTAAAAAAAATTTTTTTTAACATTTATTTATTTTTGAGACAGAGAGAGACAGAGCATGAACGGGGGAGGGTCAGAGAGAGAGGGAGACACAGAATCCGAAACAGGCTCCAGGCTCTGAGCTGTCAGCACAGAGGTGGCGCGGGGCTCGAACTCACGGACCGTGAGATCATGACCTGAGCCGAAGTCGGTCGCTTAACCGACTGAGCCACCCATGCGCCCCTAAATGTATTTTAGTTAGTTAACATACAGTATAGTCTTGGTTTCAGGAGTAGAACCCAGTGATTCATCTCTTACACATGACACCCAGTACTCATTTCAACAAGTGCCCTCCTCAATGCCCTTCACCCATTTAACCCATCCCCCACCCACCACCCCTCCAGCAACCCTCAGTTTGTTCTCTGTATTTAACAGTTTCTTATGGTTTGCCTCACTCTCCATTTTTATCTTATCTTTCCTTCCCTTCCCCTATGTTCATCTGTTGAGTTTCTCAAATTCCACATATGAGTTGAAATCATCTATCTGTCTTTCTCTGACTTACTTTGCTTAGCACAGTACCCTCCAATTCCATTTTTGAATACTTGAAATTAAGATAAGGCTACTCCTGCTAGAAAGCAAGAGAGGAACACTGTATCGGTTTGAGGTCAGTATCCCCCAAGATCAGGAAGAGTATCTTGGGAAGGGCTGGGCTGGGACCTTGGACAGTGTATGTGAACCTGCACTGGACCCCTGAAGATTCAGAGATTTGGGGGACCCAGATTGCCCCAGCTGCCCCACTCACTGAGATTTCCTGCCAGTTTCTACACTGGCTTGACTGGCATAATTCAAACAGGAAAAACTCAGAGCCATTCCAATTTTCTGGAGCTCCATAACATCAAAAAGAGCCGATGGGATGTATTCCACACACTGTATTATGGAATTTCTTTAAGGAATTGCTAAAATATATGGGGTCCCATTGTTTTGTAGTACTCCTACATATTTTATCTAGATTAGATTCTAGATAGCGAAAAGATCCATTAATTAGCTCGGGAGATTTAGCCCAGCAAGTATGCAGAACATATGACCTCAATGTCAGAAATGGAAGAAAGTGCACTGTCCAGTATACTGATCACTAACCACACGTGGGTACTGAGCACCCAAAATGTTGGTAATCCCAATGAAAATGTGCTGGAAGTGTAAACACATGCAAGATGTCGAAGACATGGTATGAAAAAGAAGAAATGTGAAATATCTCGTAATTTTCATACTGATGAATACTGATATATTTTGGATATATTAAGAGAATATATTAAGGTTTATTTGACCTATTTCTTTCAGCTTTTTTTTTTTTTTTTTTTAACATAGCCACTAGTATTTAAAAACACACATGTAGGGGTGCCTGGCTGGCTCAGTGGCAAGGGCGTGGGACTCTTGATCTCAGAGTCCCGAGTTCTAAGCCCCAAGCTGGATGCCGAGACGACTAAAATAAATAAAGTTAAAAATCACACGTGTAGCTCACATCTGCCACTTGAGTCGTATTTCTATTGTACAGTGCTGCAACGGATATTTACTGTGACGTTTCCTGAATTCCTGTTCTTAAAAAAATATATATTTATATTTTAAATTCCAGTATAATTAACACACAGTTTGAATTCCTGTTCCTTTGACTCACTCAGAGTTTCAACCAGCACAGGTTTATTGGTAAGCCCATCCTTATGGCTTGCTGTGGCTTTAACTGTATAAAGGCCGATGGGTGTCATTAATTACTGTGTTCATCGTCAACTCTCCGTAATCTTTTGATTAATGGGGAGGGAATATGAAGACATCCGGCGTCTATGCACACCGTAAAGTGCACGTCGAGAGAGGGGAACACGACGGGAAGGTCAGAAGCAGGGGCAGCAACAAAACAACAAAACCCGCGGTAAGTTATCCTGCACCGCGACTGGCTCCAGCCAGTCCTTTCGCGGACCGACCTGTGAAGGCCAACCTTCGAGGTGTGCGTTCGGCTGACATCCTGTGGCTGTGTGCCACTGCGTACCGCCCGAGCACCCGGCTGGACATCAGCTGCCGGAGGACGAGCCCGAGCGGCGGCGGCTGTGCGGCTGCAGCCGCTCCAGGAGGGACCTGGCGCCACGAGCCGGGCGCGGGGCGGGGGAGGGGCGGGGTGGGGAGAGCGGGAGAGGGGGGAGGGGGCGGAGGCGGCGACAAAGGAGGAGGCGATAGCATCCGGGGCCGCGACGCCGGAAGATGGGGCCGGCGGCCGCTACCCTAAGCCCGGAAAACCCGGGAGTTGCCACTTCCGCGCGGCGGAGCCGATGTCCCCGGAGCCGCTCCCGCCGCCCTGTCGCCTCTGCGCCGAGTGACCGGGTCCCCGGACTCCGCGCCCGCGCGCCTCCCGCCTGACCCGGGGCTGGGCCCGCCCGCCCGCTCCCCAAAGCCCGAGTGTTCGTAAAGGACAAGTAACGTAGATAAACTCTAGGCTAGCTAGACTAAGGAAGGAAACAAAGGAAGAGGAGGTAAACTGCTAGTAATGACAATGTAGATAAAAACAGGTATATGTTAAAAGACTTGAAAGAGAATCTCGTGTGCAACAAATGTGTGCAACAGAATCTCGTGTGCAACAGAAAGAATGATGGATTTCCTGGCAAACTATAAACTACTGAAATTGACCCAAGAAGTAGAAAACCGGAAGAGAGCAGTAACTGTGGACGGGCATTGAAAGTCAGCGGGTTCAGTTCGTTTTATAGCCAAGTTCTCGTAACCTTTGAATAACAAATAATTTTGATGTCAGTTGCTCCCTTCTAGATTAATGTTTTTCAAAACATCTGTGGTGCAGGACCCGTTTTTAAAACATTTACATTTGTGGAGATCTGCTTTTGTGAAATTTAATTCAATATTAGAAATTTAATTTAATATTAGAGAAATAGGCGAAGTACAAGCACAATTTTTAAAATTTAAGATTCATCGGAAATAAATTACGTTTCATTAAATGTAATGAAAACCAATTTAGCATAGGGACAACAAAGTAATTACAAAAGCGGAATGCGGTATTCTTTGATGAATCCAGCAATCACTGCTTGGGTGTCATAACGATGCCAAATTATTATAAACGTTTGTAACCGCTCTCCATTTCTGCACCTATCCCATCATGGGTCGGTAACAAACAGTTCAGAGACTGGCACCAGTTCTCAGAGCACAGAAAAAGATGGAGAGATCCCAAATTCATTTTGCAAAGCTAGTATATCCTTACATATGGTTATAGGATATTAAAGTGTTTGTACAAAATACACACAAAACCCAAACAAAATATTAATAAACGGAATCAAGCAGTGTAGCAAAAAATGATTCAACATTAGGAAGTCTATCAACATAATTTATGACATGAAAAAATTAAAAGACGAAACCCATAGTGTTAGGTTAATAGAAACGGAAAAGGCATTTAAAAATTCAGCAGCCATTCTTAATAAATATTTCAAGTAAAATAGAAATTTTAAGTAAACCATTTAAATATGATGAACATGGCTTACCAAAAAACAGCAAGCATTACACTAAATGAGAAAACAGTAAAATCATTTGCATAAAAATCATGAACGAGAGAAGGATGCGGTCACCACTATTATTCAACATTGTTTTTGGATGTTCTAATCCAATAAGACAAGACAATGGAGTAATATGTGTAGCTTACTAATAGTGGCCGTCAAACTTCTGTTCTCCCTTCTTTCTTAGGAATATAGTTTTGTCTTCAAAATTCTATTATCTTCTTCCTTGGAAATATAGTTTTAGCTAAGGACATGGCAGAGAGACTCTATTGCCCAGGTTCTCCTGAAGCTAAGTGCAGCCATATGACTGTGTTTGCACCAGTGGAATATGCACAGATGTGATGAGGTCAATGTAGAAATTGTTTATCCTAGACTTTTCTCCCACCTTGTTCCTCATGGGCTGGGATGTAGATGTAACCATAGCTCAGCCTCAATCATGCAGATGAGTACAACACTCCACTAGATGGTAGGGCAATGAGATGAAAGGAACATGGGTCACCGAATAGCCTGGAGGAGCAGGGTTATTTGTTCCACCAGCCTGGACTGTGTATGAAAGAAATAAACTTCGATTGGGGCGCCTGGTTGGCTCAATCGGTTAAGCGTCTGACTTTGCTCAGGCTATGATCTCGCAGTTCATGAGTTCAAGCCCTGCTCAGGTTATGATCTCGCAGTTTGTGAGTTCAAGCCCCGAGTTGGGCTATGTGCTGATGGTTCAGAGCCTGGAGCTTGGCTCGAATTCTGTGTCTCCTTCTCTCTCTCCTCCTCCCCTGCTCACGCTCTGTCTCTCTTCCTCTCTCTCACAAAAATAAATAAACTTAAAAAAATTTTTTTAATTAAAAAAAAAGAAATAAACTTCGATCTCATTTACACCACTATATTTCTCTGTCTCTCTCTCTCCCCATCAGGTGTGTTCAGCTTTTACCACAACTAAAATGATAGGAATTTACATTAGAAAGAATGTGCAAAAAATTATATTTGTAGAAAGTTACTAGATTCTAGTTTTACAAGAACTACCAGAAGTAATTCAAGTTTTTGGTAAGGTGGTTAACTATATGAAAATAGGCAAAAACTAATAATATTTCTTTGTTATCAATAACCAGCTAAACATAGTAAAGGGAAAACATTCTATTCACAACACTGACAAAAATGTAAAATACTTGGGAATGAGTGGAAGAGGAACTATACAGAATTTATATGATAAACATAAAGTAAGATCTGAAGAGGGGTGCTTGGCTGGCTCAGTTGGCAGAGCCTGTGACTTTTGATTTCAGGGTGGTGGGTTCGAGTCCCACGTTGGGTGGAGAGATTACTTAAAAAAAAAAAGATATGAAGAAATGGAAAGACATAATATTATAAGAACAGTTATCTTCCCTGAAGGACAAATATAATGCAGTTCAAATAGGGCTCTTAGAAAAGTCTCATATTATTTCATTAATCATAAAAATTAATATTTTATTCTTTTAAATGAGTTAAATGTTCATACGGTTCTAGTTCAAAAGTTACCAACAGGCATGCAGCTCTCTTTACCCCTCCCCCACCCCTCCCCCAGCCAGTCAGTTATCTTTTGCGTTGGCAATTTAGGTCACCAGTTTCTCCCAGGTACTTTCAGAGACATTTGAATCACTTTTTAACACAATATTCACATTGTTCTTCATATTGCTTTGTCTTATCAATGTAACTTTTGAGATGTACATAGAGAGCTCGCTTCTTGTTCCTTTGTGTATACAGAGTTTCATTTTAGCCTGACGCAGGGCTCTATCCCATGACTCTGGGATCATGACGTGAGTGGAAATCAAGAGCACTGGGTGTTGTCTGTAAGCCAATTTGACAAAGAAAAAAGGAAAAGAAAGAAAGAAAGAAAGAAAGAAAGAAAGAAAGGAAGGAAGGAAGGAAGGAAGGAAGGAAGGAAGAAAGAAAGAAAGAAAGAAAGAAAGAAAGAAAGAAAGAAAGAAAGAAAGAAAGAAAGAAAGAAAAAGAAAAATCTATAGTCAGATGCTCAACCGAATGAGCCACCCAGGTGCCCTGCAGCATGTGCATTTTAAATGCTTGTACATGTTGGGGCACCTGGGTGGTTCAGTCACTTAAGTGTCCGACTTCAGCTCAGGTCATGATCTCGCTGTTTGTGGGTTCGAGCCCCCCCCCCCCCAACTCTCTGCTCTCTGTGCAGAGAGTGCAGAGCTCTCTGTGCTGTCAGTGCAGAGCCTGCTACGGATGCTCTGTTCTCCTCTCTGCCTCTCTCTCTCTCTTTCTCAAAAATAAACGTTAAAAAATTTTTTTTGGTCTTTGCTCTTCTGTGAAGTGTCGTTTCATTTTACATTTTTCTAATTATGATGAAGTTTGAACATGTTTTCATATGTTTAAGGGCCATTTATAGTTACGATTTATGAACTGTATGCTCATATTCTTTGCCCATCATTCGACTAGGTGGTTGCTCATTTTCTTATTGATTTTATTGTGACTCTTTATATGTTATGGAAATTGGTCTTTTGTGAGATTAGTTGCAAGTATATTTTAGGAGATACTAAAAGTATCATAAAATCACCATGATCAAAACAATGTGGTGGGGCACCAGGGTGGCTCAGTTTGTTCAGCGTCTGACTCTTGATCTCAGCTCAGGTCTTGATCTCAGGGCCATGAGTTCAAGCCCTGCATTGGGCTCCGCACTGCACATGAAGCCTACTTGAAAAAAAACAACAACAGTGTGATACAGTGATACCATGTTAGTGAAATATAATTTATTATATTATATATATTAGTGAAATCTATATTACATTATATATTAATGAAACTTAATGAAATATAATTGCCCAGAAACAAGATCCAAATATACATAGTAAATTAATAGATAACAAAAGTGGTACTTTAATTCAATTGTTTGAAGAATCGATGTCAGCACAATTGGCTATCCACAGAAAACAGAGCCGTGCCCCTGTATCATACCGTATGAAAAATATAATCTAGATGAATGAACAATTTTTTAAATAAAATGATTTTAAGGCAATTTTAGATTTAGAGAAAGATAGCAAAGATAGCATAGAGTTTCTATATACCTCACATCCAGTTTCTTTTATTAACATCTTACATTAATATAGATGATACATGTGTCATCATTTTTTGGTTGTTGTTTAATTGTTCCAGCTTTGGCTATCAGGAGTGCTTTCAGTTTGGCTCCTGTGTCCCTTTGACACACCTTCATCATTGTGGATTTTTTGGAAGCACTTTTCTTGCTTTGGGGCCACTACAAGTTGTTGCAGGCTCATCTTGTACGTTTTCTACCCTGGTTTTAGAATCAGCCATTTCTCCAGGGAGTCTCTGGGCCTTTTCTTGAAGAATGCTATCAGAAAACAAACTCGGGGTGTTAGGCATGCTCATTGCTGCTGAGGTGTCATTGCTTCTAGGTCCTCTCAGCTGACAGAGCAAGGAGATGTTTGTTTGTGGGTAACCAGAATACATATATACGTATTTCTAAATATTCCTTATGTAGTTATCCATATCTAGATTAAGCTAAACATGAATTCATACTGATATCTAACTCCACTCTGTTGCCACATAAATCATACTAGCTTCCTCTCACCTTACTTCTCTGAAATGTTGGATGAACAATTTTATTAAAGAAATACAAAATATTTGAAAAAATACAAAATATTTGAAGAAAATTTGGAGAACTTTTATTGAGGTCTAGGAGAACATTTTTGGATGTCAGGGAAACCTTTCCAAATGAAGCACAAAATCCAGGAGCCATTAAAAAATTTACATATGATTGACTATTTAGATTAAAAAAAATTTTTATGTTCCCAAACAATATAAACAAAGTCAAATGACACATGCTATATGATATATATTTGCAACATATATAATACATATAGGGATGATATTCCTCGTACACAAAGAGTTTCTAGGAGGTAAAAGCCTAATTGAAAAAAAAAATGGGCGGGGTGCCTGGGTGGCTCAGTCAGTTGGGCGCCTAACTCTTGGTTTCCAGTCAGGTCATGATTTCAAGGTTGTGAGATCCAGCCCTGCATCAGGCTCTGTGCTGGGTGCAGAGCTTGCTTGGGATCCCTGCTCTCCCTCTCTTTCTTCCCCTCCCCTGCTCATGCTCGCACTCTCTGTCTCTCAAATAAATAAACATTTAAAAAAACAAATAAAAATATTTATTCAAAAACACTTACTAAATACCTCCAATTACAAGGTCCTGTACTGGGCTTAGGTATTCAAAATGACCAAGACCGTCTTACAGCTCCTGCATTTGAAAAGCTAGAATTTTTATGAATAAACCTTTAAAAAAAAAAAAAGGAAAAAAATGGGCAAAAGATATGAATAAACAACTCATGAAGAGAAAATCTAAATGGCCAGTGAATGAAAAGATGTTCAACCTCCCTAATGGTGATAGAAATAAGTATAGTAAAATGAGATACTGTTTTCATCATTAAGACTTAAAAGTTAAAGGGGGCACCTGGCTGGTTTGGTTGTAGAACATGTGACCCTTGTTCTCAAGGTTGTAAGTTTGAGCCCCATGTTAGGTGTAAAGATTACTTAAAAATAATATCTTAAAAACAAAAGATTTAACAGTTAAAGGATTAACAACATCGTATGCCATCAAGGACTGGGGAAAATATCACTATCAACTTTGCTGGTAAGAAGTAAGTCAAGGTAACCCTTTTGGAGAGACATCTGAAGGTAGATTTTTTTTTAAGAAAATTTTTGAGTTTATTTTATTTTTAGTAATTTCTACACCCAACACGGGGCTTGAACTCACGACCTCCACATCAAGAGTTGCATGCTCTTCCAACTGAGCCAGCCAGGTGCCCCTGAAGGTAAATTTTTATAAGTGAAAATACACATACATTTTAATTTCGCAATCCTTAATTTCAGAGTCTCTATAAATAAAAGCACTGATTCATTAGGTTATACACTAAAGAACGCTTATGGCAGCATTGTTATAATGTAGAGGCAAATCTGAAAACTACCTGAATGTTTAGCAGTAGGAGAATGGATATCCATATTATAGAATCTGACACAGCTATTAAAATATGAATTAGATATACAATTTATTGGCCTGGAAGAATTTCCGTAAAGCCTCATAACATGAAAAAAAAGATTATTGCAGAATAGTGTATCTGGCATGATTTTGGGGTGGGGGCGGTACAACCAAAAACAGTGGCAACAAAAACCCTGTATATGTGTATCTTTTAGTGTGAACAGAGGCCAGAGAGGAGATGTGTTAGGTTGGGTTTTCCCACTGTTAGACACTGATGTAAGGGTTTGAGTGCAACTAGTCTATTTGGGAGGTGATCCTAGGAAGGAGATAGAAAAGTAAGGCAGGGAAGGAAGGAAACCCATGCAAGGTGCTTTAGTGAGCAGGCATGGCTGTGGGCAATTGGGTCTCAGTCCTACTGGGGATTTCTAGGTGACTGTGGAACACACTTCAAGGTTGTGTCACCTGGGCAGGAGGTGAGGAAGCTGGCAATACTCCCTGCCAGTCCCATCGGGGTATGGCATCACTTCTTATTTTGGCTGGGTTGATGGAGTTTCAGAAGGTTTCACTTAGCCATTTCTATCATGATGGCTTTTCCTTGTCATGTGAGGGCACAATTTGAGGGTTCTTCTAACTGCTGAGTATGTTTCTTCCAATAATACACTTAAGGACCAGAGAAATGACCATGGATCCAATGGTGTGGATCCATTGGATTCACTGTGAGACTTGGGCCAGGGCTCTATTTCCTACCAAGTCTCCATACATCCCACTCTAACAAAGGACCCCATGATGGTGCCTTAGGTTCCCTGACATCAGCTCCCCAAAATATGGGTATTCTTCCCCCCTCCCCCAAACAGTCACACAGATAAATGGCCTAGGTCCTGTTGATACAGAGTAGCTGGAATCATAACTGTATATATTTGCTGTGGCATTGCAGGGTCCTTCCTCAAGGGGACTTGGCCTTTCTTCACTTGATCAGTCCTGGGTCTGGGAACCTGCTCAGGGATGGAAACTAAAGGATCATGATTTTTCCACTGCAGCAACTGACAGTAGTCTACTGCTCAGGTATTCTTGATTTGTTTATTTTTATTTTTAGTTTTAGTTTTATAAGCAGTACCCTTGCTGGGTTCTGTTAGGAGCTGAATTGTGTTCCCCCAAAATTCACATGTTGAAGTCCTAACCCTCAGTGTCTTAGAATGTAATATATTTGGATATAGGACCTTTAAAAAGGTAATTAAGGTAGAATGAGGTCATTTGGGTGGGCCTTAATCCAAATTGACTGGTGTCCTTATAAGAAGAAGAAATTAGGACACAGACAACAAACAGACTGAGGGGCAACCACGTGAAGACTCAGCAAGAAGGCAGCCATCTGCAAGGCAAGGAGAGAGGCCTCAGAAGAACCTGACTCTGCCAACAATTTGATCTTGGACTTCTAGCTTCTAGAACTGTGAGGAAATAAATTTCTGTTGTTTAAGCTACTAAGTCTTGTATTTTGTTAGGGCACTCTTAGTTAACTGGTACAGCTTGCCTTATATATTGTTCCCAGGAATGCCATCGTTTATTACCATCTCTACTGACCCCTACAGGTCAAAGCCCCATCTTTGCCATTCCAGACTTGGTGTCTATAGTGGTTACTACACTTACCTTGACTGTGACAGTTAACTGCTGACACTTGGTGTCTGCTCTTCTAGAATCCTATCATCCCCTTTGACACCTAGATGTGTCACTATCTTACATAATAGTCTCCCCTATCATGAACCCCGACCCGTAGAAGACAACCGCCATGGAGCTTTTCTTGTTGTCTTAATAAAAAAAGTGTCCTCTGGGCCCTTCCAGGGGACACCATCAACTAGTGTGTTTTCTGGTCTTATGTAAGAAAGCCACTCTAGTTTGCCCATCCCTCTGAGCTTTTTGCCTCTTCTCTTAGTACTCTGTCAAGGCAATTCCAACAACTCCACTTCATTTACTATATAGGCTTTGTTTTTTCCAAGTTTCAAGGAGCCATTCCAGCAGCATACTAGGACTGACTCTGTGTGTCCTTGCCAGGATGTGAAATCCTGAGTCATGGGAGAGTGTTCCAATATCAATACACTCTTCCATATCCAGTGTTATATTCTTCCCCGGTTCAGGACCCTCAAGATCCATTCCCGGGTTTATTGTCTCAATTCCAGCAAGTGTATATTCAAGTCCTACAACTGTTCAGTGAATAATCTCTTTTATCTCCTACTAGAAATGGTATTTCCCTGCTTGGGCCATACTAAGAATTGTCCCTAGCTGTCTGTCTCTAGAAGAAATACGCGAAAGTGGGGGCAGATCTTGAGAAAGACAAGCATCCTCCTCCTGTGTAACTTTACTGCCCTCACAATCAAATCTGGGTCTGGAAGAGATCAAAGTTCCCACGAAGGCCTTCTGCTTCCATACTGTTCCTTGACTTAGTGATTGGCTGACCAAACCTGTCATCTGCTTTCTTTAGCGTTTCTAAGGCCATCGATAACAGCAAACCAACTCCTTGATTCTCAGTTTTCATCTTTCAAGGGCTGGCGCTATTGCATGAACCAGTGCATTTCCTTCCATTTGTGTCCTATCGCAATCCAGCATAGGTGAAAGTCTCATCAATTGTAATTCTACAACATGCCAGGGACTGCCACCACTCTACTTACTGGGAGTAATGAGGTCTTTGTATTCATATGCTGTAAGGTAATCCAATTCAAGAATCCCATCCTGAAGGTCCACTTCAAAAGACCACTTCTGGTACTGTCTTACTTTGGGTGAAACAGACCCTCCGATAAATTGTTGAGAGCAAGTGGTTTATTTGGAAGGCAACCCCAGGAATCCACAAGGGGAAGTGGGGAAGTGAGATAGGGAAGACATGGAAAACAATACAAGGTCTGTTTATGAGCAGGTCGGCGCTGTGGGAAGCCGGGAGTTGATTCTATTGGGACCTCAGGAAGACAAAATAGAACATGCCTCGGGTTTTCCACCTGGGAAACAAGGAAGCTGGGATATTTTTCCTATATTCATGCTCATCACTGATGCGTCTGCTCCTATGGACCTTAACTCCTTGCCACTTCTGGCTAAGCACACTCTGTGGCCAAAAAGTCCTTGGGCACAGTCGCAGGTGCTCACAGTAAGAAGTCACTGAAACAGAAACAATGAGTGCCTAGGGGATATTGGGAGAAGCATCGACACAGGATGTGAACCTTTTCTTTATACACACTGTGTCCTTTTTCTGGTCGAGGAGAGCGCGGGCCCTGTGTACTGGCTGCCAAGGGGCAGGGAGATGAAAGGTTTCCTCCTTTAGACTTTGAAGTGGGTGGTACAGCCCACCAGTGCTGGACACACTGGGAATGGGATGGTGGACAGAAAGTCCACTGTGTCTACATGTCATGATCGAGTTAGGTCTCTGGGATATTCTCTCATAGTTGCTTATACTGACTTATCACTCAGAGACGCTTTGTCTGCATGTAACTGAATAAATACAAGAGCTGAAAAGTGTGGGTCTGTGGGGTTTTTTTTTCCCTCACAGAGCTAGAAGGCTGGAAGTCAGGGGCTGCTGGCATTTGTTCAGCAGTTCAACAATATCGGGGCTGATGGCTTTGCAGTTCTCTTGGCCTTTCCCTCAGTGTCACTAGATGACCTTTACAGCTTCCCATTCAAGGCAAGAATAGGGAAGGAGAGGAAGGGACTGACTTGTGTCAGGACAGCAAAAGTTTTCCCGTAGAACCCACGCATTAGTTTCCTATGCCTGCCATAACAAATCTCCATAAATGTAGAGTCTTTTTTTGTTGTTGTTTTTAAAAATTTTTTAAATGTTTTTATTTATTTTTGAGACAGAGAGAGACAGAGTGTGAGTGGGGAAGGGGCAGAGAGAGAGGGAGACGCAGAATCCGAAGCAGGCTCCAGGCTCCGAGCTGGGGCTCGAACCCACGAACCGTGAGATCATGACCTGAGCTGAAGTTGGATGCTTAACCAACTGAGCCACCCAGGCGCCCCAATGTAGAGTCTTAAAACGACACAAACTTATTATCTTCCAGTTCTGGGTGTCAGAAGTCTGAAGTGGGTTTTGCTAGGCTAACCCACAGTGTTGATAGGGTTGCATTCATTCCAGAGGCTCTAAGAGAGCATCAGTTTCCCTGCCTTTTCCACCTGCCAGACGGTGCCTGTATTCGTTGACTGGTGGCCCCCTTCTGACTTCATGGCCAGCCATCGTATCACTGCCACTCTGCTTTGGTTATCACACCTTCTCTGACTTTTTAGCCCTCCGTGCCACATTTAAGGATCCTTGTAATTACATTGGGCCCAACCGGATAAGCCCTCTTCTAAGGTCAACTGATTAGTAAGCTGAATTCCATCTGCAACCTGAATTTTTGCCACGTAACCTATCATACGCATAGGCTCTGGGGATTAGGATATGATCGAGGGGACCATGATTTGCCTACCACAATCCACTTTTGTCTCATTGCCCAAAATTCCAGCTAGAAAGAGGCTCGAGAGTGGGAGGTGGGCTAGCTGAGCAACGGTGTCGGCCATACTAGCACTTCTCAAAGTTTGTAATTACATATTTCATGATTTTCTCCCTTCATAGATCCTATTTCCACGAGAGCAAGAACCATATCTGTTTGGCTCACCATTGTATTTTCAGAATATAATGCCATACCTAACATAGAGTAGCAGCTCAGTAAATTTTTGGTGCATAAAGGAATGCATGAACAAGTTCATAGATACACACACACACACACACACACACACACACACACAAAAGTATACCATAGTATTTTCTGGGTCATAGCCAGGAACTGGAAGCAATCTGTTCGTCTGTAGGAAACTGGTTATACAAATAACTGACTTTTTAAAAAGTAAACCCCTGCTCCATGTTTACAAAGGAATATTCAGCCTTTATAAATAATGACACCGATCTTAAATGCGGTGATGTGAAAGAATGTTCGTTATTTATCACCGGGGGAAAATGCAAGTTGCAGAACAGCATGTCTCATATGACCCTATTTGTGTGATAGAGAATAAACGAACCTTATTGCCCAGGGGAGGGAACAACACAAGGAACCAGAAAGAACAAAGAGTCTAATTCTTGGCTTTGAATTGTTCTGGGAACACACACTAAGCACATTCCTGTCTCATGGTCTTTGCACTGATTGTTCTTTCTGTCTGGAATACTCCTCCCTCACATATTAACATATTGATATTAATTAACATTTATGTTAACATATTAATAGCTTGCTCTCCCCTTTCATTAAGTCTCTGTCCAATGTCACCTTCTTAGAGAGGGCCTGACTTCACCACCCTGTCTTAAATAGCATGCCCTATACCACTCTCCATTCCCTTGATCCACTTTATTTTATATGACATTATGTATCTATTTGTTTAATTGTTTATTTGTTTATTTATTTAGGTAATCTCTACCCCCAACATGGGGCTCGAAGTCACAACCCCCAGATCAAGAGTCACATGCTCTACAGTCAGGTGCTCCTTGTTTAATGGTTTATTATATTGCTTCTCCACTTGAACATAAGTGCCATGAGGCCAAGAATCTAGGCGATTCTGATGCAGGTTGCCGAAGTGCCTCAGTTTAAGAATCACTTTTTTTTTTAAGTTTATTTATTTTGAGAGAGCGAGAGCGAGAGAGAGAGAGAGAGAGAGAGAGAGAGAGAGAGAGAATCCCAAGCAGGCTCCCCGCTGTCAGCGCAGAGCCCGCTGTGGGGCTCCATCTCACAAACCATAAGATTGTGACCCAAGCCAAAATGAAGAGTTGGACACTTAACTGACTGAGCCACCCAGCAGTTCTCAAAGTGTGGTCTCCAGACCAGTAACATCAGCATCACCTGGGAACTTGTTAGGAAGGCAAATTCGCAAGTGTCACCCCAGACCTACCGAGTCAAAAACCCTGGGAGTAAGGCCCAGCAGTCTGTTGTTAACAAGCCTTCCAGGTGATTCCAATACCCACTCAAGTCTGAGAACCACTGACTTTGCTGTTGTTGTTGTTTTTTATAATTTTTTTAATCTTTATTTATTTTTGAGAGAGAGAGAGTGAGAGAGAGAGAGCGCGAACATGGGAGGAACAGAGAGAGAAGGAGACACAGAATCCGAAGCAAGCTCCAGGCTCTGAGCTGTCCGCACAGAGCCGGATGCGGGACTCGAACCCACGAACTGGGAGATCATGACCTGAGCTGAAGTCAGACGCTCAACCGACCGAGCCACACAGGCGCCCCTTTGCTGTTGTTTTTTAGGCAGCACTCCCTGGCTCTTTTTCCTAGGGATCTTTTCCAAATAGAAAGAGGCTAACTCTTCCTTATTCTTTCCTCTATGCTGCTCCTAAGAATGTTCTGAATAAGATAGAAACATTGAAATGCTGTGTTTAACTTACCTTAATTTAACTTAAATTTTTCTTCAACTTGACTGTCTAGAAAAGGGGATGACAGTAAGCACTTTTGGCTTTGTGGGCCACACAGTCTGATGCAACTGTGCAACTCTGCCAGTGTAGTGGGAAAGCAGCCATGGACAATATGGAAATGAATGAGCACGGCTGTGTGCCAATAAAACTTCATATATGGACACTGAAATTTGAATTGTCAGCAATCTGGTGGCATAATGTGTACGTAGTATGCTATTATTTTGCATTTCTCCGGTTACATTCATTTGGCCTCTTCTGTGAAGTGCTTGCCCATTTCTTTTGCCCCCTTCCCTATCTGCTGAAGGGAAGTCATTCCAATGGGCAGTACCCTCAGTCATTCATTTTGTACGGAGGGATATGAAGCCCTGATATACGAACGCACAGTGAATCCTGAAGACTGGCAAGTATCTTGTCTCACTGGAGGCATAGAAAGAACAACGCTGAAATACCAGTGACAAGGGTGTCTGGCAAAGAGATATGAAGATGGGCCCCTGGGGTTGGCTCAAAGTGTGCATATCTTCATCTCACGTTAATATTCACCAAAGAACATCCATTTCAGAGTAGATTCAAAACCAACCAGAAGCCAAACTTCTCCTTGGCCACCACAATACTTGTGCAATGGGCCCCAGAATAGGTGGTTATGCGAGCAGGGAGGGAAGCAATGCATGGGCCCAGGGGCATGGGCTTCCCCTCCCCAAGGCTGAGTTAGCTACTACCCCTGCTGAGTGCCCAAGAAGCCAACAGGGGAGACCAGTGGTGGGTCCTGTATACAGTGCCAGCGACTAAAGGGACGCTAGCCAGCCACCTTATGGTCTGGATTACCTCAGACCCCTTCCACCTTGGAAGGGACAGTGAGTTGTCTTTAATGGGATTGATACATACTTTGGATTTGGGTTTGTTTTGCCTGCCTGTACTGCCTCTGCCCAGGGCTACCGCCTCCTCATTTGCTTCACAGGTTTCGCTCTCCAGTAAATGCTTTGCATCCTAACTCAATTTCAGCTTTGGCTTCCTAAAGAATGCAATCTGTGACAACCTCTTTTCTAGGGGAAAATGAGACACTTGTAATGCGTGGCATGCGCTGAATGATGATTACTCAAATTATCAGTGATGGTGGCTTGAAATGGAATACAAGTGGAGGGCAAAGCTTTGGGAAATCAAGTGGCTAGAGCACTTAGTCCCTATGGTGACAGCGATGATTGCAAAGGATGTGGCTAGGGCTAACTGCTTCTGATGACCGTAGAGAGCTTATACAGAAAAGAGGACAAATGGAAAGCCTCGAATGCACAACACAGATCATAGTGGAAAATCAAAGAGCCTCAATGTCACCATTCAAGTAGTCTTTATTCTCCTGGAACTGTAGGAGAGATATGCCTGAAGATCATGCTCAGGGGCTGATTATAAATGTTGCAGAGGTACAGCATCAATTAAACATATGGCCTTGTTAGAACTCTTAGGTTAACCGAAGGGCACTCCTGGGGAAAGAATAGAACCTTAACACATTGGGTGGAAATATTTGGGCATAAACAGAAGAGGTTGAGAAAAATTTTGCCTCCACATTTCCCTGAACCTTCCTTGCCAGTAGAAGCAATCATACATCCTTTGTCTAATGGTACCAGCCCTTCCTCTGCATAAAAACCACTTGGTGACTTCCATTGGGGTGTTTGCTTCACAAGAAATACTGATTCTCCTCAGGACCAACCCCCACAACAATTCATTGCGTCTGCTCCAATAAGAATCATTGGATTTCAGTGTAGTCTGTAGGCCCAAATGCCCAAGGAGAAGGGAATGTTGAAGTGGACCTATGATGTGCAATCTGCTCGGTGCCTACTTCTTAACCATACTCATGGACTGCAGTAGAGTTTCCTGGGTTGCGGGATTTTCAGTTTTAAAACTGTGACGGTACCAAGAAAATTTGGGTCGGTTGGTCACTCTACTGGGAGGACACTCTTCACTAAGGCATTAAGAAATATATCAGTGAGGGGAGCACCAGTATTACTGAAAAGCTTTATGGAATATCTTCTGTAGGCCAGAGATGATAGTAGGAGATGCTTCAGTGGAACTGGACACCCTGATTTCAATAAGAATAGTGGGGTCTTAAAGGGTAGAGTCTCGGTGATGGCACTTAACTGTCGGAACTAAAGTGGGTGCAACTCTCATAAAACACAATGATAGAGTGTTTTGACTTCCGTCTGTTGCAGTGAGTGATTATGGAATTTTCTGGGAATGAAATAGATGTGATATAGAGAAGTGGAAAAATTCTAAGTCTGGTGGGCAAAAATGTTGCAGACTCTTGAACTCTTACTCTGTTCCCTGATCTACTAAGCCAGTCCACAGATCTGGAGCTCTTCATTAAGGTGAGGAGAGATCTCTTTGAGAAGGGACCTTACTGTAATCTATCACAGATGTATACTGCAAATCTCCTTCCAAGTTTTCCTCAGACTGGGGCCTGTAGTCATTTACTAGGAGGCCATGACCAGGGTAAAAAAAAAATATCCAGAACCTTCTGAGGTCTATAAGATTCTGGCTCTGAATTGATGCTAATTACTGGAACCACAGTATGCCATTGTGGTTCACGTCCAGAGTGGGGACTTATGGAGTCAGGTGATAGATTAGGTCTTGGTCTGAGTTCATTTCAGTGGGAACTTGGACCCATCTTGGCCAAATCACCACACGTTATTTTTCTGACTCATGATCCATGGAGGGAAGGCTCTTATTATAGGAAAGGTGAAGTACTATCCCCTGAAACTGTATGCCTCTCTCCTTTCACCTGTACTGCCAAGAAAGTAAACCAAAGCAACACCAAATTCCTGAGGCAACTGAAGAGATAGAAGCCACCACCAAAGACTTGAACAATAAAACTGATGACTCCAACCACATGCCCCTGTATAACTTGCCTGTTTGGCCTGTGGGAAAAGGCATATAAGTTTTGGAGAATACTTGTGAATTATTGTTAAATTAATCGGGTTGCGACTCCAATGAAACCATGTTTCTTAATGTGGTGTCTTTACTGGATCAAATCAACCCAGCCTCTGGCCCCTACTGACCCAGCAACTATCATCAGCAGAGATAATCAGAAATAGTTTGCACTCACTCTCTTATCTCAGGGCTATCTCCAATCATGCTGTTTTCTGTCATAATCTAGTCCAGAAGGAAGTTGTCTTTTTATTCCACAGGCATAATACCGATCCATTACATTTGTGGCATTATGCTAATGAATCTGAGGGGCAAGAAGAATCAAGTGTTCTAGATGCCTTACGACCAGAGGATAGGAAATAAGCCCTGTGAAAGTTCAGGGGCCTGCTACGTGGATGACCTTTCTAGGGGTCCAGTGATCTGGGGAATGTCAGAATATCTCTTCTAAAGTAAGAGATAAGTTGTTTTTCCTTGCACCACCCACCACAAAGAAAGAAACCAATACTTGATGGACCCCTCTGGATTTAGGAGGCAACACGTACCATGTTTGGCCATGCTGCTCTAACCCATTTACTGACTTACCTGTAAGGCTGCCAGTTTTGAGTGGGATCTGAAGCAAGAAAAGCCTCAGCAACAAATATGAGTCTGTGGTACAGATGTTCTATGAAGCCTCAATAGAAGCCTCCTGGCACAGACTCTTAGGGCGTTGAAGTAAGGCCATGCTCTCCTTAACTGACAGTGACTCTCCCTTTGAAAGGCAATGCCTCTATTGCTACCAGGCCCTGATAGTGACTGAATTACTGACCATGGGACACAGGAGACTATGTGACTTGAACTGGCCATTATGAAATGGGTATTGTCTAATCCACTCAGTCATCAAGTGGCCATGCGCAGCAGCATTCCATTGTTCAATGGGAACTGTGTTTGAAATCAGGTCTCAGAAAATCGGGAAGGTAAAAGTGAATGAAGAAATGGCTCAGGCTCACATGGTACTTGCTCCTACTACCTGACTGCCTTTCCATCATACCTATGGCCTCAAGAAGAGTTCTCTATAACCATTTAACAGAGCGAGAAAATGTAGGCGTATGGCTTTATAGATGGGTCTTCATGGTAGGCTGGCAACTGGTAGAAGTGGGTCATAGGTGGCTGGCAGACCCACTCAGGGATGGTCCCTAAAGACAGAAAATCCTCCCAAGTAGTACGTCTGATTGTCTTCTTTGGTGGAAGAAGAAACGGCCTAATATATTGATGTAGACTGATTCAGGGGCAGAGTCTAACATGTTGACTGGATGGTGAAGAATGTGGAAAGAACTAGATAGGAATTTGGTGATAAGGAGGCCTAAGAAAAATGTATGTGCACGGGCCTATTAAAATGGGCCAGAGTGTGAAGAGATTTGTGTTTCATATAATTGCCTCCAGAGGACATCCACCATGGAAGAGGCTCTCAGTAATCAGGTGGCTAAGATAACCTATTCTGTTGATTTTAGCCTCTCTGGCTACCATAGTGCTTGCTCAGTAGACCCACGCACAAAATGGCTGTGGCAGCTGGGGTGGGGTGTATATATGGGGTCTTCCCTCCCTGAAGCTGATCTGTCTACTATCACTTTGAATTGGTAATCTGCTTATCAGCAGAGACCAGACGCTGAGGCACCAGCCTGGCACCATTCCCTGGGGGGACCAGATAGTCATCTGTTGGCAGATTGGTTACACTGAACCCCTTCCATCACGGAGGAGGCACCGACTGTCTTCACAGGAATAGACACACATTCTGAATATGAATTTGCTTTTCATTCTTGCAGAGCTTTTGCCAGCACCACCATGTGGACTCACAGAATGCCTGATTCATCACCATGGTATCCCACCCAACATTGCTTCCAACAAAGGAACTCAGCTTAGCTTGAAGGAAGTGTGGCGATGGGCTCATCACCATGGAATTCATTCGTCTTATCATATGTTTCATCACCTAGGAATACCTGGCTTGACAAAGCCAGAATGGTGAAATTTCCTGTGGAAGGCTCAGTTATGGTGCCATAGCCTGCAAGTTTGGGGGCTGTCCTACAGAGCCTAGTATATACTTTAAACCAGAGGCCAATATATCATATCATCTCCTTTGTAGCCAGAATGTATGGGTCCAGGATTCGATAGGTGGAGGTGGGATTGACCCCTCTCCCTGAAAAAATATTTACTTCCCATCCCTACATCTTGGACTCAGTGGGTTAAGAGGTTCTAATGCCGGAGGAAGAGATGCTTCCACCAGAGGATGTCTGAGGATTCTGATGTTTTGGAAACTGACACTGCCTTCTGGCCATTTTGTGTTCTTCATGCTGTTTAACTAACAGGCAGACAACGGGTTCATTGTATAGACCAGGGTGGTCCATCGTGATCACCAAAGGCAGATTAGATTGTTACTATACAATAGCAAGGAAGACTATGTCTAGCACCCATGGACTTCGCTGGGGTGACTCTTATCACTCCCTTGCTCAATAGTACCAGTCAACGAAAACTGGTAACCTGGTCAAGGTAAGATTATAAGGACTCAGATCCTGTGGGGATGAAGGTTTAGGCCACTCCACCAGGGAACGTATCCTGTGCTACTGAGATGCTGATGGAAGGTAAGGGAAACGTGGAGTGGGTGGCAGAAAAATTGAAGCAACGATTATCAACTTAGTGCCTCCTTCCAGCTACAGAAGCAGGGACTATAACAACTATGCTTTATGTTTAGAGCCCCCTTTCCCTTCCACTTTATATGAAAAGTACCAGTGGTCATTAATATTTTAGATTTCATGTGGGAGTATGAATGAATTGTCATCCCCCTGCAATGGTACAGTAGCTGATAGGAATTTGTACATTGCATTTGAGGGCATGGGTTTTTCATCTGGACAAAGGGCAAGAGTGGTGTGGAAGGGCAAAAGGAATGGTCAATGCTGGGAATTCTGTTTTCCCTTTCAAGATTCACTTTATACCCTTCTCCAACCTGCTCTCTCCCCTGACCCATATTAATTGCATTTGCCAGGCTCCCCCACATTACAGCTTTTAGTAGCTATCGGCCAATGGGAGGTATCAATAGGAGATCGAGTGGTGGAAGGAGAGAAAGGTCAGGGAATTTATTCCCCACATTCCCTCCGTAAAGGGATGTGACTTGGCAATGATTCCTCTGCAGAAGGCCACAGTTCCTGTTGAATGTTCCTTTCCTTATTATTTTATTTTATTTTTCCTTATTTCCTTAGGTTTTGGTAACCATTCCCTCTCCTTGCCCCTTTAGATTTGGGGGTGCTAATGTCTTCCCGTGTTGCTAGCCCTGAGGTGCTTCATTATCCATTGTTGATTTCCCTTAATCCTGCTCACATCCTTGTGCGTGGTTCCTTCATTAAACTGTCTTCAGGGGCGCCTGGCTGGATCAGTTGGTGGAACATGCGACTCTTGATCTCGGGGTTTTAAGTTCAAGCCCCATGTTGGGTGTAGAGTTTACGTAAACATAAAATCTTAAAAAAAAAAAAAAGCTGTCCTTAATTATCCACTTTGAGTATGTTGTTTCTTGTCATAAACCCAACTGATACAATTCCTAATATTTGTGTGTGTGTGTGTGTGTGTGTGTGTATATATCTTCTCCTGTTTTCGTAATTAGTCTTTACAGAGGTTTATCAGTTTTTTTTTTTAAATGTTTATTTATTTTTGAGACAGAGAGACAGAGCATGAATGGGGGAGGGGCAGAGAGAGAGGGAGCCACAGAATTGGAAGCAGGCTCCAGGCTCTGAGCTGTCAGCCCAGAGCCCCGACGCGGGGCTCGAACTCAAAGACTGTGAGATCGTGACCTGAGCTGAAGTCAGACGCTTAACCGACTGAGCCACCCAGGCGCCCCAAGGTTTATTAGTTTTATTAGACTTTTCAACCAGCCAATTTTTGGTTTTATTGATCTTTTGTATTGGCAATTTTCTTTTTTTTATTAACATTTGTTATTTTAAAATGTCTTTATTTCTGCTTTCATTTACTCTGTTATTGTTTTTGTAACTTCTTTTTGTTTTGTTTTGTTTTTGTTTTTGTAACTCTTTTTTTTATAAATTTTTTTTTTAATGTTTTATTAATTTTTGAGACAGAGAGAGACAGAGCATGAACGGGGGAGGGGCAGAGAGAGAGGGAGACACAGAATCTGAAACAGGCTCCAGGCTCTGAGCCATCAGCCCAGAGCCTGACGCGGGGCTCGAATTCACGGACCGCGAGATCATGACCTGGCTGAAGTCGGACGCTTAACCGACTGCGCCACCCAGGCGCCCCTGTTTTTGTAACTCTTAAATTGGATGCTTAGCTTTTTAATTTCCAGCCTTGCTTCATACGAAGGTTTAATGACATAAATTTCTTTCTAAATACCACTTTGGCTGCAAACCATCATTTTTTTTTTTTTTTCAACGTTTATTTATTTTTGGGACAGAGAGAGACAGAGCATGAACGGGGGAGGGGCAGAGAGAGAGGGAGACACAGAATCGGAAACAGGCTCCAGGCTCTGAGCCATCAGCCCAGAGCCCGACGCGGGGCTCAAACTCACGGACCGAGAGATCCTGACCTGGCTGAAGTCAGACGCTTAACCGACTGCGCCACCCAGGTGCCCCAAACCCTCATTTTTAAATTAGTGTCTTTCCCTTTCTTTGTTTCTTTCTTTGTTTCTTTGTTTCTTTTTCTTTGTTTCTTTGTTTCTTTCTTTGTTTCTTTGTTTCTTTCTTTGTTTCGGTTCTTTCTTTGTTTCTTTGTTTCTTTCTTTGTTTCGTTTCTTTCTTTGTTTCTTTGTTTCTTTCTTTGTTTCGTTTCTTTCTTTGTTTCTTTGTTTCTTTCTTTGTTTCTTTCTTTCTTTTTAAGTAGGCTCTAGTAGGGCTTGAACTCATGACCCTGAGATCAAGAGTCACTTGCTCTACTGACTGAGCCAGTCAGGTGCCCCTATTATTTTTGATATGTAATGTTTTCATTATTGTTGTTAAGTATTTTCTAATTTTTAGTGTGATTTGACATGTGATTTCAAGTATGTTTTTAAATTTCCAAACATAGATGTTTTCTTTATCTTCTTTCTTGTTATTGGTTTCCAATTTAATTGCAGTGTGGTCACAAAATGTGAAATGTATGAGACTGATTTCTTTGAAATGTGTTGACATTTTTTTTAACCTAGTGTATGATTAACTTTCACAAATGTTCCATGCACTGGACCACCACTAGATGACCTATTGCTTTTGTGTGAATTAGGAAAATATGCTCTTTCTTCCAGATGGATGTAGCACCACACCTGAGCATGT
This sequence comes from Leopardus geoffroyi, assembly GCF_018350155.1. Lineage (NCBI taxonomy): Eukaryota > Metazoa > Chordata > Mammalia > Carnivora > Felidae > Leopardus > Leopardus geoffroyi. The sequence goes on along the minus strand of NC_059343.1, from coordinate 102,316,425 downwards.
GGTTCGGCAAGTGGAGCATGGGATGGGTTTTGACCCCCACTTGTCCCCTTGGCTAGGTGCTTTTGATCAGTGAACAATCTGTACATGGTGGCTCATTCACATGTTCTTGTAAAGAATGTTTCTTTTTAAAAATTTTTAAAAAATGTTTATCTATTTTTGAGAGAGAGAGACAGAGACAGAGTGCAAGCAGGGGAGGGGCAGAGAGAGAGGGAGACACAGAAACAGAAGCAGGCTCCAGGCTCTGAGCTGTCAGCACAGAGCCTGACACAGGGCTCGAACCCACAAACCGCGAGATCATGACCTGAGCCGAATTTGGATGCTTAACCAACTGAGCCACCCAGGTGCCCCAAGAATGTTTATTTTCCAGTTGCTAGGTACAGTGTTTTCTGCATATCTACTAGAACAAACTTATTTGATATTTAAATTTTCTGCATCTTTCCTGAGTTTTTGTCTGCTTCATCTATGAATTTATGAGAGAGATAAATTAAAGACTCACTCTGGTGGTGGATTTGTCTATTTCTCCTTGTAGTTCTGTTAATTTTTGTTTCATATATTCAAAGCTGTTGAGTTCATTCAAGATTAGGATTATTTCATTTTTTTTCTGTTGAATTGAAATTTTTATCAATATATTGTAAACGTCTTTATTATTTTTCAGTATTTTTAAAAGATTTTATTTTTAAGTAATCTCTACACTCAACCTGGGGCTTGAACCTCAAGCCCAAGATCAAGAGACATATGCTCTACTGACTGAGCCAGCCAAGCACCCCTTATAACCTTTAAATCTAGTAATTATTCTCCCCTGGAGTCTATTTTGTGTGATATTAATCTAGCTGTAACAGCTTAATTTTTGTTGATCATAGTATTTGCCTGGTGTATTTTTTCCATCGTTTTTACTTTCAAATTTACTGTGTACCTGTGTTTTAGGGGTGTCTCTTAAAAATAGCTAGACTTCTTTAAATGCAGACTGATAACCTTTACTTTTAACTAGAGCATTTGGTTCATTTACATTTTATGCAGTTATTGATATATTTAAGTTTAAACCTACCATCTTCCTCTATTCTCTTTGTCCCACTTTTCCAAAATGTTTTTTCTCCTTTCTTGCCTTTTTTGGGGATTGATTGATTTTTTTTCTCTTTCTGTTTCAATTTTCCTCCCTCTGGTAGTTTGGAAGGTATATCCTATGTTAGTGGTTATCCTAGATATTTTAATATGCATATTTAACAGAATTAAGTCTTCAGTTAATAGAAATCCAATACTGATACACAGCATTCTAGGGGACAATTCCACAAAGGCTACAGTTTTTGCATTCATTCTTCCATTATTTTATTTATTTTGTCTTGTTTTGCTTTACCTTACAATGACCTAAAATTAACCTATCACTCCATGCATCAGACTGTCAACATTGAAACTACCTAATCCCTAGCCCTCACCACAGACCTCGGTCCCTGCCTAGTCCATTGGTACCCAGGAGCCGGTGGCATCCCCAGTGAACAGTACTCTCAGCTGCTGAGACAATACCAGATACTGATAGCAAAGAACAGGCAAGCCAACAACAAAGATGCAAAAGATATGATAGCTTTGCAATCTTATGGCACAAACAGCCAACTAGCTCTGAGGAATCCCTAAAGGAGTCATCATAACATGGAAAATTAGTTCTGCAGACTCTGGGAGAAGGGAAAATCAAGGCTCCAAAGGGCATCACTGCAGTCAGGTCATATCATATTTGTGGCATACTGAATGGTACACATACTGCACACAGTTCAGCGTTTGGAAGGAGAAATCACTGCGATAAAGTGGCAAGGTAAACCACGATACAGCAGAATGTTGTCAGTGGCTCTCAACAGGGGGTTATTTTGTACCGCAGGAGACATTTTGCAATGTCTGGAGATATTGTTTTAACAACTGGTGTGTGGGGAGTGGGGGTGGGGGGGGGAGGGAGGGAGGTTCTACTGACATCTAGCAGGTCGAGGCCGGGGAGGATGTTGCTAAATAATCTACAATGCACAGGATCCTCCCTATCCTGTGCAAAGAGTTACCTGGACTCACATGTGGATAGTGCCCACTGCTATAGATTATAGAGTGAAGTATACATAAGCAGCAGGATAGTGTGCCTTGTATCACCGAAGCCATCCTGTAATAATGATTTTACATTTTTTTAAGGGAGGATGACGGTACAACAAAGATTCACTATGCCTTTCTGTGCACTTTAAAAATATTCCATAATAATGAAAAATGAAAAGATCAACGGGCACTCATATCTCTGAACCTCCTTGAAAGGGCAAAGGGTTTTTATGAACAGATGTCCTTGAAACAGAACGGTGTATGTTTTCTAATGAGTGGCTTTAGGATTTCGAAATCAGACAGGACATTAGGAGACTAGATATAGCTGATGAAAAACAATCATGAACAACGTAGTATTTTCCCAGAACTTCTGAATACAGCCTATCCCCTGAACAGCCTTTCAACACAAATAAACATGGTCTATTTGGCGAAACTTGCCAAATTTAGAAGATACTAGTTTAAAGTTCGTACCTTAATATATGTGTGGTAGGATTTCTTCCTTTGGTTGTCTATATTTTCTAAAATTTCTGCCAAACACGTATCATTACAACCTTTTTATTTTGAAAAGTTGCACAAATGGAACAATCCCTGCCTGTCCTTCACACAGACTCCTAAAATGTTAACATTTTACATTTGCTTAATCATCCTACAGTTTTCTTCTGAAACATCTTAGCGTAAGTTGCAAGGTAATGCCCCATTATCTCTAAATACTCCACGGAGTATTTTCTTAAACAAGGACTTCCACGTTAAGCATAGTACAAGTATTAAAATCATGCAATTTACATTGATATAATATTATTACTTAGTCTATAGATATTCAAATTTTGTCAATTGTCCCAATAATGCCCTTTTTAGCAAAACAAAAATGTTCTTTTTCTGGCTGGGGATCAGTTGTCCTGTCTGTTGTTTCTATTAATACGGAGGAGTTTCTCAATATGTCTCTTTGTCTTTAGTGACTTTGACGATTTTGAAGAGTGCAAGCAAGCCAGTGATTTTGTAGACTGTCCCTCAAGATGGGTTTGTTTGATGCTCCCTCATGACTAAATTCAGGGTATGCGAATTTTGGCGTGATGAACGCTACAAAATTGGTTAGTGTTTTTCTTAGCACCTTATCAGGAGGCACATGATGCCCATTTCTGGGCGTGCTGATTTTCGTCATAGTTAGGACGGAGTCCGCCATGTTTTCCCACAGTAAAGTTTTTATTTCGCCTTTGAAATAGTATTTAGTCGGGAGATACTTTTGAGACGGTGTAATGTAAACAAGTTGTTTCTTATGGTACTTGCGCCCCCTAGTCTTGTGTAAGGTTAGAGTGACAGAAGCCGATTACAGAGGGTGTCAGCAAGGGTTTCCAAGGGTCAATTTCTCTCTTCCTCGCTAGCTTGTCTTCTTTGTATTAGCATAATGCCTAGCACATAGTAAATGGCTGCTTCTTCTCTGATTAATTTCTTTTTTCTCAGCAGTTGGTAGGGTGTATTGTAGCTGATCTGCTTATGCTCGTCTTTCCCACAGACTGTGAGCTCGCTGAGGGTAGGCACAGTGGCTTATTGCTTCTCTACCCCCAGTGCCTAGCACATATTAGGTGCTTGAAAAATACCTGCTTGAATTAGTGGCCTGGAGTAGGTATCACGGAAGAAGAGAAGCTGAGTCGGCCCGAGGATGGCACTTTTTCCTGTTCTAAAGGGATGCCAGGGCAACAGGGCAAGGGTTGTAGGGGGCGCGGTCGGCGTAGTCACTCTGCAAAGGGACCCACGGGTCTCAGCCACCCGGTTGGAGGCAGGGCCTCGGGTTTCCGCGGGTGGGGAGGAAAGTGGGGCGGGAAATCGAAAACCGAACTCGCAGCTCCCGGCATTCCCCGTGGGCGGTGCTCCCCTTTGACCCCTCGCTCGCGTGCTACACATCCGGGCCTCTGCTACTAGTGAGGGGAAGATGGCGGCCGCAACTGTGGTGGTTCCCGTAGAGTGGATAAAGAACTGGGAGAAATCAGGGAGAGGCGAATTGTGAGTGTCCGGGCTGGAGGCGGGCGCACGGCCGGGCCGGGCCCGGGCGTCAGTCGTGCTCTCCCAAGTGGGGAGAGGTTGGGGGGGGAAGATGTGCCCCCTCCCCCATCCGTGCGGCGGGTGTGGAGGGTTGGCTAGGAGTTTCGAACTCGGGGAGGAGAGGTGCTGGTCACCGCCGCCGACCTCCTACCTTCCCTGGCCTCCCCGAAATCCCCGTTGCCCGCTGTAGTCTGTCCTCCTTTAGTCTCTTACCAGAACTCCCGTTTCGCCCCTGCGGGTCCCCGCGCTCCAGCTCCGTCTCTTTTTGTCCCCCTCTTCGCTTGAGCTCACTTGGCTCCTTTCTTTTTTACGGGGCCGCGCCGGGGGGGTTCGGACTTTTTGTCTCTCTGTCCCATTTCTTCACTCTGCACCCGTTCGACTCCGCAGTTTGGAGCCCGGCGCCTCCCGAAGTCCGAGGAGGGCGAACCGTCCCGACTCCTTCCCCTCCTCTCCGCCCGCCGCCGCGATGCCCGGGGCGTCGCGAAGAGCCCCGCTTGGCACCTCTCGTCCTCCTGGGGAGCGGTCTTTCGGATCGTCCCGGCCTCGCGCGGCGCGGCTGGCCGTGGGAGAAGTGTAGCTGGGATTACCGCTTTCCCCGAAGACCTACCGGCATTTCTTTGCTCCGTCTTTTCACTTTAGAGCTATTTCGGGTCTGATTCAACTTTCGTCATTAAATGTTTCCTAAGCCCCATTTTGTCCTGGGACTGCAACTAATTTTGGCAACTCTCCAAGGTTCTCGAGTACCTGGAATAACGCGTTTCCTTTAGTCATAAAACTTGTTTTTTTTTTTCCCCCCCCGGTAATACAGAAAACAGTAATTTGCCATACCCGCGGTTTCCTCGCCCAAAATTTCAGTTTGCGCTCTCTCGGAAAAAAAAAAAAAAAAAAAAAAAAGAAATCGTTTAAGCAGCAAAATAAACCCCAGATTCAAAAACAAGTAACTTATTTCTAATTTCTTTCTCTGAATCGCGTTATTAGCTAAAGCTCAACATTGTATGAGATTAACTCTCTTTGGCCATTTTTGCGGTCTTCCCCTCCCCTCCCTCCCCCCCCTCCCCCCGTTAGTTAGTTTACGGTTGCTCGTGTTGCTCGTGCATAAGATAACGAATCTTTGGAACTTCGTTACTTCGAACGAAATCGGGGAACGCGTTCCCCGATCTTGAGCGTGTAATATTGCCAGCCTGTATGGCCTCCCCACCTCACCCCCTGCTCGGCGCGCACTCGCAGTGCTTTATGAAGTCTTAGCAGTGTGAGCTCTAGAATTGTATTTCCTGGGTAAGCGGCGGTCTTAGCCACTTAACTAGCTGAGTGACCTTGGGTAAGTTCCTTAACCACTTTGACCGTTTCCCCTTGAGTAAATTGGGATTAATAAGTACTCTACTCAAAGGATTGTTGTGAAGACTAAATAATGCCTCTAAAGCACTTGGCTTATAGTAAGTGCTCAAGTGATAGCTATTAAAAGTAATATTATTCCAATCTTTAGATATTTAAACTTCTCTGGACAGCTCTTGCTCTTAAAGTCTGTACCACTCAGGTTAGCAGTTAATTGGTCTTTGACTTTCTCCTGTGTACTCTTGTACTCTAACGAATTGAGAGACCCTTGAAGAGGGAACTATGTTTCATATTTATTTTGGTTCAACCCTCCCGCGCCAGCCCCCGCCCCGTGCCGGCCTCCCTACCCCTCTCCCCCTTTCCCCCTTTCCCCCTCACCTTCCTGGCGTTTGCTTAGAGTGCTTATTGGTTTATAAAGTGAAAAGTCTATTTGATAAACATTCATTTGTAACTGTTAGGAACATGTTCCAGATTCTTGTACGTGCTGTTTAACAAATAGCTATTAAGTCCCTTGTGTGTAGGGAAGGCAGGATGGGAATTTACCTAACCAAACCATTATTTTCATCTGTATTAGATTAGGATAATCTCCCCAAACTGATAAATCAGTTCACTATTTTGTTTAGTTATTTAGAGTCTGTCATCTTTATAGATTGCTCAGCTTCCTCCTTCCAGCTGTTTTTGACAGTTTTATTTCACCTTAGAATGAGTGGTATTAGGGATAGAAGGTGAAATTCTGCTTGGCTTCTTACTGGCAGTGGTTGGAGAAAAACAGTGATGTAGGAGATTGAAATACCTTGTCAAAATGACATTTTGTTTTCACTTTATGTATATTTGCATGATCCATGCTCCCTGTATTGTTCCTGAAGAGCTTTTTCAAAACTGTTGTTAGGGCTTATTTGTATGTAGTTATTCCGTGCTTTGAGGAGTGTAGTTTGAAGTATAGTAAATTCAAATCAGTATAGTCAGTTTTATAATTGTATTCTGTTGTATGAAGAGTGTAAAGTTGTTAGTTGTGTGGCAAAATGAAATGTTTTAAGTAGGCAAATACATCACCATCCAGTACTTGGGCTTCATTTATCTGACCTCTTTCCCTTCTTTGAAAACTTTGTTGTGTACAGTCTGACTTTGGAGTGTTTGTACCTAGCATTTTCATCTTATTAGAATGAATGGTGTTGTAAATATATTACCCCAAATCCTTTCCTTTGTCTGAAAACAGAGCCTCTTAAATATAAACCAGCAACTGGTACTGTTAAAAATGAAGGTAGTGTGCCAACAAATTATTAGTGAATCCTTTTAGAGATTTGGCCTTTAGAATATGACCAATATTTAAGATAATGTCTTGGGTGGGTTTTTAGTTTTTTTATGAGGCAAATTAGCAGATGAGCTTTAACTTGACTGAAAACTACCTTTTTAAGAAAAATGCATCGTGTATTTCATGAGGTGGTTCATTTCTTGTCTCTCACTTCCTACCAATGTATTTTGGGAGTTGTAGTCAACTTCAGGAACATAGTGCTAAAGCAATACATGAGAGTATGGGGCATTTAGTAACTTGCAGAGAGGGCAGTTTCTTAATTGTGCCTCATGGAAAGCCACTGTATTAAGATGGAGAGTGTTGGCTTTGAAGAATAAGCTTTGTTAGGTAATCATGGGAAAGAAAAACTATTTTGCTTGTCTGAATGGTCCATCACACACCTAGCTAACCTATTGTTTCGAGAGATACTGATGTTTTTGATGATAAATTATAGAACTCTTAGGACTACCAAAACATAATTGTTGTCTTTCTTAGTAACACTTAGAGCTATTCTTACAAGTTTCACATCTAAATGTAAACTTTTGAATTCTGCCACACGTGAAAGATACACGTTTAATCACTTTAATTTTGAAATTAGTTTCTTGACAACTTTATGTTAGCATAGGACTTGCGTGATTATGCTAACAAACTTGGATGTACTGGTAGATCCAGTGGTGAATTCTGGTTTTAGTAGAAATCATTAACACAGTGAACTCAGCATTCTTTTGTGTCACAAGCAACCTTACTGGAGGATTTATGTTCCAGGGTCTTAATCTGAAGATGTTAGCCTTATGTCCATACTTGGTCTAGTTTAGAAATATTTTTATTTGTTGAATATTATCTGTTTGTTTGAAGATCTTCATTATTTTTCTTTTTAAAAATTTATATATTAGAATTTTTGTTAGATATTACCTTATTAATCATTGGTAATTATAATAAACTTTTAAAATTTAATTGCCAGGTGTTGTGATTGCCATTCTTATTCTTCTGCTACTAAATGATTTTATACCTTCCCAGAACTTCTCTGAGTGCATGTGGATGTTCATTAAATGTCTGACCTGAATTTTTTGGAGGGGTGTGTGTGTGGGGGGGGCGGTTATGGCAAATAATCATTCTAAGAGATTTGTCTTGGTAGTTGGGTCTTTTTTTTTTCTTCAAAAGATGCTCTAAATTCAGCTGAAGTTTTATCTGAAACCCTTTCTTCGTATTTTAGTTTTCATTGGCGTTTATTTTCTCATTTTGATCTGTATTCACAAGTTAAGAATAAGTCTTGGTCCATTTTCCTGGTAAGAGAAATGCATTTTTCAAAAAAATGTTGTAGCAAACATCAGGAGATTTTTCTAGGCTATTGCTTTCTTTGTTAGAAAAATTATTCTCCAGCGCTTAAATATTAAGGTAGAGAGAGTGCTATTTAATGTACTTGTGTGCAGGAACCTTTGTTCTTTTTTAAACATTTCCTGTTCCCTTTCCTCCTCATAAGTGAATATTTTCATTTTCATAAATGCATGATTCAAGATAAAACTGCATGCCCAGTATTCATTTTTGTGGGTTATATTTCTATTCTGGTAATGGTAGTAGAGGTAGTACTTTGCTTCACCAAATTGAGCCTTTTTTGTTGTTTTGCTTTTAAGAATTAATTGAAGCACAGATCAACATCAGTGTGAAGCCACCTTTGAGATGTTGACCATAACATCTCAAGTAGCTCAGGCTTGTGCTCTTTCCTTTTTTATTGAAAAGCGGGATCAAGTGAGGTGGAAAGCTAAATACTCAAGTATTCACAAAATACTTGAGTCCTTGGAAGAACCTAAGACATTCAGTTTAAGTTTCTTTGACAGAAAGTAGATTCTGTCTTTGTTCTCAAGGACCTGAGACAGCATCTCCACAATAGTACCAAGTTGTTTTAAAAGTGGAAAAAACTGGTGAACTCAAGTATTTGGAGGTTTTTAGGGAAATCAAATAATCATTTGGACTGAGGAAGAATATTTGATTATTATTTTTTAATGTTTATTTTTGAGAGAGACAGTGTGAGTGGGGGAGGGGCAGAGAGAGAGAGCAACAGACAGACAGACAGACAGACAGACAGACAGACAGACAGCATCTGAAGCAGGCTCCAGGCTCTGAAATGTCAGCACACGGCCTGATGCGGTAGGGCTCGAACCCAGGAACCATCAGGTCATGACCTGAGCCGAAATTGGATGTTTAACCGGCTGAGCCACCCAGGGGTCCCTAATATTTGATTATTTTTAAAGCCACATTAGAGGCACCTGGGTGGCTCAGTTGGCTACGCGTCTGGCTTCGGCTCAGGTCACGATCTCATGGTTGGTGGGTTTGAGTCCCGCGTCAGGATCTGTGCTGACAGCTCAGAGCCTGGAGCCTCCTTCAGATTCTGTGTCTCCTTTCTCTTTGCCCCTTCTCACTTTGCACTCTGTCTCTCTCAAAAATAAATATTTTCAACGTTTATTTATTTTTGGGACAGAGAGAGACAGAGCATGAATGGGGGAGGGGCAGAGAGAGAGGGAGACACAGAATCGGAAACCGGCTCCAGGCTCTGAGCCATCAGCCCAGAGCCCGACGCGGGGCTCGAACTCACGGACCGCGAGATCGTGACCTGGCTGAAGTCGGACGCTTAACCGACTGCGCCACCCAGGCGCCCCTCAAAAATAAATATTAAAAAAAATGCACATTAAGTGGGTAACTGTTAGAGGTAGTTTTGTTTTTTTCTCCCTTTATAATTTAGGGAGTTCTCCCCTTACAATTTATAATATAAAAACTGATTAACAGGTGTGGTAAGACATGCAGCATTTAGAAACAGAATTGTGTCTTTCAGGATATGTACTTGATGATCTTCTATTCGTGAATTACTTAGGGAGAAGAATATGGACAAATCTTCTGATTGGGGGAACATTCTTAGCAACTGGTTTAGTTTCCTCCTACAACTAAGGAAGAACTGTTTTATACTAGGGAAATAAAAGTATCTTATGCAAATGAATTGCCTTACCCTAATAAACCATTAGTGATTCCTTACACAATTTGGGTAAATCTTTGAGATGCCAGTTAATACTTCACGATGACATTGTCACCTGAATCCTAATGAATATGTGGCCTTGTGACTGGCAAGATGGAATTATATTTCAATTACGGTATTTCTTAAAATTGTCTAACATTGGCTGTACCATTGGATTAAGTGGGATGAAGTGGGAACACTGACATTCCCCCCTTCCCACTGGAAGGATTATTGTGAAAGATATATGCATTAAGCTTAGTAAAACAAATGGAAAATGAAGCTATTGAAAATGTGAATAAGCAAATACATTCACCATAAGAAGGAATATTTGGGGGCACCTGGGTGACTCAGTCGGTTAAGCATCCAACTTCGGCTCAGGTTATGATCTCAGGGCTCATGAGTTGGAGTCTGCATCGGGCTCTGTGCCAACATCTCAGAGCCTGGACCTTGCTTCAGATTCTGGGTCACCCTCTCTCTCTCTCTCTCTGCCCCTCCCCTGCTCATGCTCTGTCTCTCTCAAATATGATAAACATTAAAAAAATTAAGAAAAAAGGAATATTCGATCTTGCTTTTTAGTAGCCTGGGTACAAAGGGAAAGAGGAGTTACTTGGTTCCATTACATTCTTCTGTCAAAAGCCAGTTTCCTACTACTACTTTCTAAAGGGAATTGAACCTTTGGGGACAGTTAGAATCACAAGGAACTGTTTTAATACTTTATAGCAAATATTGAAGTGATCTGGTTTGTTTTTACATGTTTATTTTGAGGGGGGGGGGAGAGAGAAAGAGAGGGAGGGGCAGAGAGAGAGAAGAGAGGGAGAGAGAATCCCAAGCAGGCTCTACACTGTTAGCACAGAGCCTGACACACACAGCTCAATGCAGGGCTTGATCTCATGCGCTGGGGGATGGTGACCTGAACCAAAATCAAGAGGTGAACATGCAACCGACTGAGCCACCCAGCTGCCCTAGTATTGAAGCGATCTTGATACACTTTCTTATATATTTATTCTTAACATAAAAGCTACATGGTAGACATTTTTAGGTTACATTTCTCAATGCTTGTCTGAAGCAGATATTTCTGTGTTGCGTATTGGAAGGAAGATTGATTTTGCTTTATATTTCAGATAAGCTTGTGGTAGGTTTAACATTTTGAGAAGTTAAAAGCTTAACCACTGTTCTCAACACATTGGAAGGCCTGTTTAGTTTTCCAGGGAAGTAGTTGAAAGTACTTGCGGTAAAACTTAAATGAGTTTATTTTACCATTTATAATGTGCTCTCTGCAAATTTTTCTTTGTTTTCATTTTTTTAAAATAGGAGTTGGTTAAAAACTAATAACTAAATGAGATTTTCAAACTATGCAGATTTCATCTCATAATTATCCTCCATTGGCAAGGCCTTTTTATTCTTTGATTTTGAAGATGGTTTTGTGACCTACAACTGAATTGTTGTTAGGAAAAGTTTATTGACTTCAAACTACTTTACTCTGCTCATCACGATGATGGAGTATTGAAATAATAAAAAGACACAGAATGGTGAGCTGCACCAGCATAGATAATCTGCAAAGTAGATGATCACCCACTCTGTGGGTGATTGTGATGTGACATATTTCACTTTAGGTGTGATATATAGGCATATTTTCTAAGTCTTAAAAATTATTTGTTTTATTGATTATGGCAAAAGTATTGCTGGACCTAAAAGTAAAAAACATGTGCATTCGTGGGTTTTCTTTTTTGTTAGAGCCTTGTGCAACTTGTAGTAAGATTTCTTTTTCTAAATTGTGCAATTAAAAAAATATTGAAAAGTGCATAAAACTTAAATGTAGAGCTTAAAGAATCAGTGTAAGATGCACACCCATGTAACTCTCACCTAGGTCAAGACAACATAACTGCCCTTCCAGATTGCACACTTTTTACCTTTCCATGGTAACCATTTTCCTGACATTTATGATTTTCTCTTCCTTGTCTTTAGTTTTTTTTTTTTTTAATGTTTATTTTTGAGAGAGAGAGAGAGAGTACAAGTGGGAGAGGGTCAGGGAGAGATGGAGACACAGAATTCGAAGCAGGCTCCAGGCTCTTGAGTTGTCAGCACAGAATGTGAGGCTTGAACTCCTGAACCACGAGATCTTGACCTGAGCCAAAGTCGGACGCTTAACTGACTGAGCCACCCAGGCGCCCCTTATTTACAGTTTTACTACCCAGTGAGCTTAAGTTTGTTCTTGAAAAATTTTTAAAGTTTATTAAATTTTGAAAGAGAGAGTGAGAGAGAGCGCACACACAGTCAGGGGAGGGGCAGAGAGGAGAGACACAATCCCAAGCAGGCTCCACACACGCCATCAGCACAGAGCCCAGTGCAGGGCTGGAACTCATGAACTGTGAGATCATGACCTGAGGTGAGATCGAGAGTTGGTGAGATCAAGAATGGCAACTGAGCCGGGGCGCCTGGGTGGCGCAGTCGGTTAAGCGTCCGACTTCAGCCAGGTCACGATCTCGCGGTCCGGGAGTTCGAGCCCCGCGTCGGGCTCTGGGCTGATGGCTCAGAGCCTGGAGCCTGTTTCTGATTCTGTGTCTCCCTCTCTCTGCCCCTCCCCCGTTCATGCTCCGTCTCTCTCTGTCCCAAAAATAAATAAACGTTGAAGAATGGCAACTGAGCCATTCAGGTGCCCCTGTGCCTTGAATTACTTATAAATGGAATCATAGAGGGTGTGTTTTCTTGTATCTGGCTGCTTTTGCTCAACCTTATGCCTTTAGTATGCATTCATGTTTTTGTATTTGTTATTCTTTGATTTTCATAGTTACAAGATTGCATAACTCTACCACAGTTTCTCTTGTGCACTGATAAACAGTTTTGCTGTTTTGAATTTTCAGCTATTACCAACAGTGCCAATGGAAACATTGTTATATAGGTATCTTGGTGTACACAAGCATGTATTTTTGTGGGATGTATACTGAAGTGTAGAATCACTGGGTTCTAGATTGTGACAAACTGCAGCTCTGCTATAAACTGTGAATCTGTTTCAAAATATACTCCCAACAGCAGGTGTATGAGAGTTCACATTGCTTCACATCCTGGCTAACATTTAATATTGTCAGACTTAAAATTTTTTGTCAATATGATATGTATGTGTATGTAGTTTATTGGTGCTTGTATTTTCATGGGCATCTTTTTATATATTGGCCATTTGGATTTTTGATTTCTTGTGAAAGGCCTCTCTATATTCCGCCCCCCCCCCCATTTTTCTATTGGGTTGTTTGTATTTCTTTCATTGATTTGTAAGAGTTTATATAGTATGTATTTGTGCCCTTTGTGGGTTATACTGTATGTGTGGCAGATATCTTTTGTTACTCTGGCTTGTATTTCCATTCTTAAAATGGTACTTTTTTATGAACAGAAGTTACTTATTTTAATGTCAAATTTATTGATCATTTGCTTTATGATTAAGTAGTTTTTTGTGTTTAAGCACTCTTTCCTCATTCCAAGGCAAATGAACTTATCCTATGATTTTCTAGAAACCTACTATTTTGCTTTTCATTTTTAAAAGTTTTTTATTTAGTTTTGAGAGAGAGAGAGCAGGGGAGGGGAAGAGAGAGAGGGAGACACAGAATCTAAAGCAGGCTCCAAGCTTTGAGCTGTCACAGCCTGACGAGGGGCTTGAACCCAAGAACTGTGAGATCATAACCTGAGCTGAAGTCAGATGCTTAACTGACTGAGCCACCCAGGTGCCCCTTTTGCTTTTCATTTTTAAGCCTTACCTAACTGGAGTTGATTTTTATGTGTGCTGTAAAGTAAGGTTTGCATTATATTGTTGTGGATGATATGTATGAAGGAAATCCAGCCTCACACAGATAAGTAGTTGGCAGAAGGAGGAGAATTTTAATAGTCTTTCAGGTAATTGTAAATATTCTTCTTTGATATCATGTCAAAATTTGTCAAGTGGTAGTTTCTTAATGATTTGTTGTAATGCCAAATCTAAAACTGCATCAGTGGACTTTTTGTACTTTGTTAAATTAAAGTGCATTTGTCTCTCTTTTACTTGGAATCTTTTACCCATGCATTATTTTGCAGCATCATGCATTGATCAATTGGAAAATACTGGTTCACTGAATGATGCAGCCCTTCCAAATACTAACACAATACATTGTATTAAATAAGAAAACATGTTCTTTAGTATCATCACTGAGATAATCAGGAAAGATTTATGAATTGGGAACTAGTCAAGTCTGTGGTGGCAGCTCTAAGTTTTCAGAATTCAAATTTTTATTTGAAACCTTACATTTTATCATTGGCAACAACAAATTCTCTCAGTTGTTTTCCTTGAAGTGACTGGCTCAGTTGGTTTATTTTTGAGAAAATGCCTGCCAAAGACCCAAGTCTGAATAACCATGGTTTGAGTTGTTCTTTCAAGTAAAGATGGCGTTCTATGAGAAATCAGCTCACAATTTAAATAATTGCTTAAGTGATTTTCCTGGAGGCAACCGTAGTATTTTGGTGTGTGTCAGAAATGCTCTGTGTGTACTTTCCATTTTTCACATAGAATATTAAAATACATGTTCTTAAAAAAAGACTTGCTCTTAGGCTCAGGATTTCATTAATATGTTTTACTGCTTCATCAAGCACATTTTTTTATTGTAGATAAAAACACATAACAAGAATAGCCTTAACACATTTTTAAGTAACAGTACCGTATTGTTAAGGATAAGCACAATGTTGTACAACATATCTCTGGATCTTTTTCGTCTTGTGTAACTGAAGTTTTATACCCATTGAATAGCAACTCCCCATTTGTCTTTCCCTGTAGTCCTTGGCAAACACTGAAATTATATTTTTTGCTTCTGTGAGTTTGATTCCCTTAGATACATCTCATATAAGTGGAATTGTGCAATATTTATGCTTCTGTGACTGACTTATTTCACTTTGCATACTGTCCTTAAGGCTCATGTATGTTGCAATATATGACAGGAATTCCTTCTTACAGCTGAATAATATTCATTTGTATGCATATGCCACATTTTCTTTATATGTTCATCTGTTGATGTACACGTAGGTTATTTCTACTTTTTGGCTATTGTGAATAATGCTGCAGTGAACATGGGAGTGCAATACCTCTTTTTTTTTTTTTTTTTTTTTTTTTTTTAAGTAGGCTCCACGCTCAACTTGGGGCTTGAACTCAGGACTCTAAGATCAAGAGTTGCACACTCTACCCCATGAGCCAGCCAGGTGCCCTCAGAAATACCTTTTTGAAATCCTGATTTCAGTTCTTGTGAATAAATACCCAGAAGTGGGGTGGCTGGATTATAATTCTATTTTTAATTTTTTGAGGAACTTCCATACTATTTCTCATAGTGGCTGTACCATTTTACATTCCCAGCAACAACGCACAAGGGTTCTAGTTTTTCTACATCCTCCCTAATACTTATTTTATTTTTTACATTTATTTATTTTTGAGAAACAGACAAAGCGTGAGCGGGAGAGGGGCAGAGAGAGAAGGAGACACAGAATCCGAAGCAGGTTCCAGGCTCTGAGCAGGCGGTCAGCACGGAGCCTGATGTGGGGCTCGAACCCGTGAACTGTGAGATCATGACCTGAGCCGAAGTCGGACGCTCAACCGACTGAACCACCCAGGCACCTTATGTTTTATTTTTTTTTAAGAATTAATTTTTTTTGCAGCAATTTTAGATTTACAGAAAAAATGAGAGGAAGGTACAGAAATTTCCCATTTACCCCTTGTCCCCACATGCATAGCTATCTGCCTTATTTTCAACATTCTCCACCGGAGTGGTACCTTTGTTACAATTGATGCATCTATATCAACACATCACAATCACCCAAAGTTCATAGTTTACCTTTGGCTTCACTCTTGGTGTTGTACATTCTAAGGGTTTGTATAAATGTATAATGACATGTGTCCTCCATTAGGGTATCAGGGTATTTCTACTGCCCTAAATATCCTCTGTGTCTGCCTGTTCATCTCTGGCTGTCCGCAACCCCTGGCAGCCACTGATCTTTTTGTTTGGTTCTTTTTAAATATTTTGTATCCTTTTGTTGAAGATCTCATTTTATTCATGCATCATTTTCCTGAACTCATTGAGCATCTTTATGATAGTTATTTTAAATTCTTCATCAGGTAACTCATACACCTCTAATTCTTCAGGGTCAGTTTTTGGAGACTTATTTTGTTCCTTTTATTGGGCCATTTTCCCTGTTTCTTTACATCCTTTTAATTTTGTGCTTGTATGGCTGTATTTGAAAAAACACTCTTTTCTTCCAGTGTTTATGGATTGGCATAGTACAGGGAAAGGCCTTAACCAATCATCCTGGCTATTGGATCATCTGGGGGCTTCTCACACCTTCTCTGTGGATATGTCTTTTGGACTTATGTGTATAGATTCCATATTAAAGGTATTTTCCAGTTTTTTCCAGAAGCTTGTACTCATTTGCTTGGACTCCTTTGGTGTCCATCTGTTGTCCTGTGCAGTGGCAGCATACCATCCAGCTCTTTTTTGTTTTTAGTGGCCCCCAGGCGGCTAGAGTATGTTGGGTACTGTCAGTGCCCTAGGTCAGGCTAAACAGAAGTCCTTCAGGCAGTCCACCCAAAAAGTGGAACGTTGGGCACATGCTTCAGTCTTCTCTTTGTCCCCTGAGGGAGAGGTTGCTGAGCTGTATTGGTTTCTGTTTGCTGTACTGTGGATTCTCTGGATCTGCAGCTCACCACCCAACTGTTTTTTGTTGTCAGCAGGTCTCGGGCACCTAGAGTACGCCAGGTCCTTCTGTGCTTCTGATGTTACGGAAAGAAACTAGTCTCTCTGGCAGCAGCCCCCACCCCAAGTCAGAATGTTAGATGTAAAGTCCAGTCTTCTCTTTCCCTCCCCAGGGAGAATTCGGGAGCTGGGAGTTTTTTTTTTCCAGTTGTGTGGTGCTGTGCCAGGAGGAGAGACAATGGTGAAAGGGTGACATGAATTTTATTGCTGGCTTTGATGCAGTTGTTTTAGTGCTCACCTGGAGCCTCTTAAGTGGTTTCTGAATTTCTCATAAAGGGACTTGGCATGTATATTGTTGTTGAGTTGGTGTTTCTATAATTTTTATCCTCTCTGGGAGGAAGGAAGGCCTGGGGCTTCCTGTTCTGCCATCTTGCTGATGCCACTCCAATTAAGTACCTTTTTAAGTGAAATGAAACCAGCTCTTGTTTTGTGAATGGTCATGAAAAATAAAATGAAACAGTTTAGTGACATCTTACATGGGACTGGCTTTATGCTTTCCTTTGATCTCTTGATCACGAAGAATCAGTGAGGCAATTTGATGCAAGTGCCTTTGATACGTGCTAAGGTGCCAGCAGTCTTTCCTTCCTTTTATTTTGAACCGTTAGTGCAAATGTTAATACCGCAAAGAGGGGAAATGATGTCTTAGTATTATTATGAATATGGTTTTGACCTTGCAGAACTCTAGTAAGTGTCTTGGGGATTAGGGATTCGTGAACCACACTGTGAGAGCTGCTGTGTTACCAAATTATAACTGTTCCCTTCTATCCCTATTTTTGAATCTTTTTAAAAAACTAGTGTGGGGCACCTGGGTGGCTCTGTTGTTTAATTGTCTGATTCTTGATTTCAGCTCAGGTTGTGATCTCACCATTTGTGGGATTGAGCCCCGTGTCGTCAGGCTCCTCCTTGTTCACAACTTGGAGCCTGCTTGGGATTCTCTCTCTCTCCCCTCTCTTTCTCCCCCCACCCCCGCCATGAATAAATACAGTTTAAAAAAACCTAGTGAATGAATGTTGAATTTTGCCAAGTGTCTTTTATGCATCTGTTAACTCATGATTTTTAAAAGTCAGTTTGATGTGGTGAATTAATTTGAACCAACTTTGTGTATTTGGGATAATAAACTCACATTACTTTTGAGGGATTTCAATATTATTTTTCCATTTATCTAGATATTTAATACTGCACATGTTTAAATATCACAGGACCCTATTATTAACTATCAGTTAATATTCATTTAGAATTACCCATGTACCTGCCACTTTTTCCTCATTTCTTGTTGTAACTCTAAAGTTCTCTCTAATAATTTTATCCTGCCTAAGAAATGTCCTTAAGTATTTATTTTAGTGCGTGAACTCAGTTATTGTTTGTCTGAACTTCAGTCATTATTTTGTCTTTTCTTGGAACTATGTTTTTTGAGTATAGAATTTTTAGGTGAGCAGGTACTTTGTTTCAGCACTTTGGATGTATCTTTCCACTATCTCTTGTATTCATTGCTCTTGTTGAGAAGTCCTGAAGATAGTCCCCTCCCCCCCCCCCCCCCCCAGTTCTTAAATGATTTTGTCTTTTATTTTCTCTAGCTTTACTATGGTATGCCCAGTTGTGGATTTCACTTAGGTTCTAGAAAACTGAATTCTTGGCTATTATTTCTTCAAATACTGCTTTTGCCCTTGTTCTCTCTTTCTGGAATTCCAATTAAGCTTATCCCTTTTCACTGTATTCTATGTATCTATCCTTCTTTGCAACATTTAAATTAATCTAATGAAGAGGTTTTTAAAATACAAGTATTTTTTCAATTTTCAGGTTTTTTTGTTTTTAAACTTTATTATTGGAAACAACAAATCTCAAACAGATGAGAAAGTAGAATACCAATGAAATCGTCAATCAGATTCAGTAGTTCTCAACTGCTGGCCGGTCTTGTTTCATCTAAAACCCCACCCATTTTCCCATTCTACTGAAGTAAATACCGTTACATCTGTGAATATTTCAGCATTATCTTTTAAAGATAACTTTTTATAGAATTTATAAGATTTTTATAAAATATTCCAATTGACTCAGAAATGTTAATTTAAAAAAATTCTTGTTTGAGATAGGGTCCAAACACTGTGATTGATACATCTCTTAAGCCTTTTTTTACCTTGAGGATTCCCTAGCATCTTTAATTTTTCCTTGCAGTGTATTTATTGAAGGGACTGGGGCATTGTCTGTAGAGTTTTCCACAGTCTGAATTTAGGTTCGTGGCTTTTTTTTTTTTTAAAGACAACTTCATAGGTGGCTTGGTGTATTCTTTGAAAATCAGGATCAGGATACACATAATGTTTGATTGTCTCTTGTGACGTAAACAGTTCTTGATAGATGCTGACTTAGATCCTTCAATTTATTAGGAATCTTAAAATGGTTATGTTCTTCTGTCATTCCTTCTTTATTAGTTGAAATACTTCAGTACAGAGACATTTCTTATCAACTACAGGTTCATATGTGAAAAACAGAGTAAGTGCTTGATTTTTATTCTTTTATTTACCACTTTTCAAAAATAATGAATTGATTCACTAGCATCCTCCAGTTCTGACCAATTAGGGTTTTTAGGTTTGTTTTATTCTCATTATGAACTAATGGATCTAAACATATCTTATACGTTTCCAAATATTTTTAGTTGATATAATATACTCTATAAGGATCATCTATGTTAGGATTGGAAATTAATACATATTATTTCTGTTTTATTCTAGTTTGCATTTATGCCGGATCCTCAGTGAAAATAAAAGCCATGATAGTTCAACTTACAGAGGTAAGACTTTTAAAAGTATCATAGCTATTATTTTTGGTCTGGTCAACATTAATAGATGTCCTGTTTTCTGTTAAATTGTTATGAATTAAAAACAAAAGGTTTGAGATATAGTTCATATTATATAAAGCTTTTATGTGAATATATTACAGTTAGGATTAAAACTATAGTTATGGTAAGACTATATATCTCTGTATGGATGTTATTTGATCTGCATAATCGTCATATGTTGGCTTTTATAATTGCGACATGATTAGCTAAATATCAGCAGTTGGTAGCTGTATTAAAAATTACAGAGGCTAGTTATCAGTCATAAACAGAAGAGAAAAGCTAGCCTGGAAAAACTATTCTGATCTTGTTTGCACTAGGAAATTTCCAGAAACTGAGGTTGTGTTTTTACTAAAGCTGGTTATGTTTAGGTGGTATCTAGGGATCTTATTAAAGACAGTTGTCATGGAAAACATTAAAAGCAAAGGAGTTGTTTACTGCATATCACAAGTATGATTTATTAAGTAAAATGTAATTAAACAGGATGTAAATTTTAAAGGATTTTACAATTTATTTTAACATTTATTAATTTAAAATCAGGCATTGGATTTAGAAAAGGAGAGGCAAAAACAAAAGCAGTTATGTCTAGTAAGTTTAAAACATTTTCATATGTAGCTTTCACTGAGGGTAGAACCTGTAACATTTTTTCAGTCTGGAAAAAATAATTTATAATCAATTTATTTTAAATAAAGAATGATTGAATGAAGTTAATTATAGTTATATAAATTATGTCTGTGAAAAGACAAAAGCCATGTTTATAGATTTATTTTTGTTTTATCAAAAATTAAATATCTTAATATGAGAGTGTATATTTTTTAAAGAACGCTTGTATTTTGCTAGTGGAAAGCATTTTTTTAAACAAATGAATTAGCCATTGCTTTTCCTGTCATTTGGGTAAGACCTATTTTAACACTTAACATTCCTAGCCCACATCCCCACTTATTTTCCAATTTATCCTGCTTATAAAGTTGCATGATCATTTATAAAGATTTCTGAGGTTGCTATAATGCCTTTTCTTTTGAATAAATTAGTTGACTGCCAGAAATGTAAGAAAGTAAAAAAAAAAAAATTCCTTTCTAAAAGCACTTGGGTACTTAACTTTTTTTCTTCCTTATGTTTTTTTTAGGTTTGTTTATTTATTTTGAGAGAGACAGAGAGAGAGAGAGAGAGAGAACGAACAAGCGGGTGAGGGGCAGAGAGAAGGAGAGACAGAATCCCAAAGCAGGTTTCACGCCCTCAGCACAGAGCCCAATGTGGGGCTCGAACTCATGAACTGTGAAATCATGACCCGAGCCAAGATCAAGAGTCAGATGCCTAACCGACTGAGCCACCCAGGCTTCCCTATGTTTAAAACAAGTTTATAACTTCTCAGTTAACGTCTGTCTTGTTTATGATTAAAATCTTATGTGGGTAGAATAAGAGAAAGAATTCTCAGAAAAACTATAAATAGTGTAACACAGAATGATTACTCTTCAGTTTTAAATGGGACTGTATGGATCTTTAATAAATATCAGATTATTGTTAATTTGTACCGTTGTTCTGATTCACATATGAAACCAAAAACAGTTATGAGTGTGGCCTCATTGGCTGAATTGCCAGTGCTCTCTTTCACCTGCCCTTGCATGCTTCCTCAATATGTACATTCTTTGGCCAGTCTCTGCCACCAATCAGGCTTTGGTCTAAAGGCCTCAGTTGGTAGTCTATGCAGGAAACTAACTGAATGTTATTTCTTCAGAATTTCATTTAATCTGTCAGGGGGATTGCGTTTGGGTAGTGTTCCCTCAGCCCTTTCCCTTTCTGCCCTTCCTTTGAATTTAAGGGAGGCAGTTTCCCTTGCACAGACTACTTCTCCTTTTTGTAAGTCCCTTCCCCCTAGTATAATGATATTGTAATGATGGCTGATAAACATGAATCGTCCTGACAGAACCAAGAACTAGCATCTTCAGTGTTCTAAATCCCACAGAGAATATCTAAGAATCTCTAGACGTCCCCTTTACTTTTGGCTATCCTTAAAACTAATTTTCTGAGGGGTACCTGGCTGGCTCAGTCGGAAGAGCATGTGGTTCTTGATCGCCAGGTCGTGAATTCGAGCCCCACGTTGGGCGCAGAGAATACTAAAGAAATAAGTAAATAAACTTAAAAAAAAAAAACAACCCTGCTTTTTCTGAAATGTTGGCGTTAGGATAAAATCTTTATTTTTGTGTATAATAATGTTTGTTAGGTTTTCCTCCACGTTGTAAATGTAATGGTTTTCAACGTTAGTATAGAATTTACAGGATTTTGTGGGGTTAGCCTTGGTAATCTTACACTACCGCTTCTTGTTTCTCTGGCTAAAATACGATAGACTTTCCTAACCACTTCAATGGGTATTTAAAAACATGTGAATTGAGGACTGTCTTCGTTATTTTGTGGATGACATTGTGATTGTTTTATGTCACTTGATGTCAGCAAAATGACCTGGGCTATATGTTCTCTAATCTCCTTCTCTGAATAAGATTAGTATTCCCTCAGCCCCTAATGAACCCATATTCTTCTGGGAATTTAGTTTATGATGCTCAACTTGTCCTTCTAAGAGTGACTGCTTTTTTGTTTTTTAAGTTATTTGAATAACTTTTTTTATTTTGAATTTTTTAAAAGATTTTTTTATTAAAATTTTTTTTTTCTTAACATTTATTTATTTTTGAGAGACTGAGAGAGACAGAGCGTGAGCAGGGGAGGGGCAGAGGGAGAGGGAGACAGAATCCCAAGCCAGGCTTCAGGCTCCAAGCTGTCAGCACAGAGCCCTATGAGGGGTTTGAACCCATGAACTATGAGATCATGACCTGAGCCTAGGTCGGACACTTAACCGACTGAGCCACCCAGATTTTATTTTTAAGTAATCTCTACACCCATCGTGGGGCATGAACTCACAACCCCGGGATCAAGAGTTGCATGCTCCACCAGCTGAGCCAACTGGGTGCCCCTGCCTGTACCTTTTTTTTTTAAAGACTTTATTATTTATTTTATTATTACTAAATTTTTTAATGTTTATTATTTTGGAGAGAGAGTGCACGTGCACACGAGCGGGGGAGGGGCAGAGAGACCAGGAGATACAGAATCCAAAGCAGGCTCCAGGGTCCGAGCAGTCAGCACAGAGCCTGACGTGGGGCTCGAACTCTGAACTGTGAGATCATGACCTGAGCCGAACTGTGAGATCATAACCTGAGCCGAAGTCGGATGCTTAAGTTACTGAGCCACCCAGGCTCCCAAGATTTTATTTTTAAGTAATCTCTATACCCAACATGTATACCCAAGTGCCTCTGGATAACTTTAAATGAATATTATTTGTTACAAAAGCATTTTATTGGAAATTGAAAGCATGAAATTGACCTCATATTTCTACCATACTAACAAATAGAAATTTTTTCCTTTGCATTTTGGCTTTTGTATAGTTTATCATAAGTATAATGAAGGCATATTTATGAAAAAGGTGCTCGACCATGTTTAATAATGAATTCTTCATAAGGAATTGGGATACTCTGGCTATATTTCTTTAGCAAATAATTTAATGGACAAATTGATTTCATTGTAAAATAATTATAAATTAATAAAATTGCAAATAAATAAAGTTGTTTAAAGGGGTATCGATATAAGTTTTGATTTCTATACTCTTCCTTTTTTGTGACTAGTAAAAACCAAGGGAGAAGATTTTTAAATATTTGATGGTTTACTTGCTATTTTGCCCTGAAAGATTTTTTTTTTTTTTCAACGTTTATTTATTTTTGGGACAGAGAGAGACAGAGCATGAACGGGGGAGGGGCAGAGAGAGAGGGAGACACAGAATCGGAAACAGGCTCCAGGCTCTGAGCCATCAGCCCAGAGCCTGACGCGGGGCTCGAACTCGCGGACCGCGAGATCGTGACCTGGCTGAAGTCGGACGCGTAACCGACTGCGCCACCCAGGCGCCCCGCCCTGAAAGATTTTTGATTCCCTTCAAAAGGGGATTATAAATTGACTTTACTTTACAACTGTTTTTTAGAGCTTCTTGTTTTTCTACTTTTTTCAATTTTTGTAGTTGACACATAATGTTACATTAATTTCAGGTGTACAACATAGTCATTCAACAACTCTGACTCTATACATTATGCTATTCTCACCACAAACGTAGTTACCATTTGTCACCATACAGTTGTTTTTCTACTTTTTAAAAATTTGTTTATTTTGAGAGAGAGTGTGTGCGCGTGCACATGCAGGAGGGGCAGGGGGAGGGCGGAGAGGGAGAGAATCCCGAGCATTCTCCACACTGTCAGCATGGAGCCTGATGCGGGGCTCGAACCCACAGACTGGGAGATCATGACCTGAGGTGAAACCAAAAGTCGGATGCTTAACCGACTGAGCCATCCAGATGCCCCTGTTTTTCTACTTTGAATGGGAGAAAGGAGGTAAAGTTTTCAGTGTATAGGACTAAAGAAAAATATGGTTAGAAAGAGGTATTCACCTGACCACTAACTCCCCCTGACTCCCAAATTCCTCCTCCAGGAAAGGAGGCTATGGTAACAGCAAATGAGACTACTTGTGGTTGACAGTTCTCATTAGACTGCCATTTTATGTATGTACATATGTAATTATTTAAGTTTGAATTCTGATGAAAATAGAGGAGAAAAGATCTAGATTTGGGTAGAAATTTCTCTGACAGTAGGATATGGATAGAACTTAATTTTATATTAACTATTATTCTTTACCTGTTGCCCTGAGATTGAATTGCCTATAATCTGAATATATTTAGAAAAATCTGTGAAATTTGCTGGTGAAATAAATGGTTAATTTAGTTTATATCCACTTGCTGGAGTTCAATGCTGTCCTTAAAAATAATTTTGGAGACTTTGGTAGCATGAGAAAATACTTTAAAAAGTGTTTATGGGGGAATCAGAATACCACATGATGTGCACTGTGGATGCAAATATGTAAAATATGTAGACATGTAGAAAAAGATGGGAAGGAAATGTTTAAAGCAGTAGTTACTGTAGTGGAGTCCAGGTTAACTTTTTTCTACTTTTAGTATTGTGTTTTTGTGAAAGTAAAAGGAAAAAAACATGCTAGAGAAAAGCATCAAAAGTGTATTTTCTCATCATTATTGATACTTATAATTCTGAGAAGTAGGAAATATAGAAGTCTTCCCTCAGAGGGTCTTTTATGTTCGAGAGATTGTGTTCTCACATTCCTTCTTTTATGTTCAACAGATTTCCAGCAAGCTCTTTATGAGTTATCATACCATGTCATTAAAGGAAATCTAAAGCATGAACAGGCATCTAATGTTCTTAATGACATTAGTGTAAGTATATATACATATGTTTTCTATTTTAATAATTATTGCATATTTGTTTAAAAAAAATTTTTTTTTAACGTTTATTCTTGGGAGACAGAGCACGAGCGGGGGAAGGGCAGAACGAGAGAGGGACACAGAATCTAAAGCAGGCTCCAGGCTCTGAGCTGTCAGCATAGAGCCCGACGTGGGGCTGGAACTCACGGACTGTGAGATGATGACCTGAGCCAAAGTCGGACGCTTAACTGACTGAGCCACCCAGGCGCCCCACGTATTTTGCTTTTGATACAAAGGTCTCTAAAGTATAAAACTTGCGTTTCATTTTATTCAAAATTATAGTAATGTTTTAAGGCAGTATTGGTAAGCCGTTGTTGGTAGGCGGAACTAAAGATATTTTAATCTTTTTGTCTCGTTGCGAGTACAGCAGAAAATGTTAGGTTAGCTGGGAGGGCAAAAAAAAAAATCCTGCATTATAATGAAATCAAGGTATACCTAATTAAAAATGCTACTATAAAAATAATTTGGCTAGAATATTTTTCTCCCAATATAGCATAGCAAAGCATTTTCTTTTGTTTGTGGTTATGTTTAGATGTTAAATATATTTTTAAAACTTGAGAATTAAAATTATTTTTAGAGACAGATCGAATGTGGGGAGGGAGGAGAGAGAGAGAGAGAGGGAGGAATATCTTAAGCAGGCTTCATGCCCAGCTTGGAGCTGATGAGGGGCTTGATCTCACGACTGGAAGATCGTGACCTGAGCTGAAATCAAGAGTCGGTTACTGAGCCACCTGGGCACCCCTAAATTATTTTACATTGAGGTTGCATAGTTCTTTTTTTTTTTTTCTTAACGTTTATTAATTTTTTTGAGATAGAGACAGAGTATGAATGGGGGAGGGTCAGAGAGAGAGGGAGACACAGAATCCGAAACATGCTCCAGGCCTGAGCTGGTGGCACAGAGCCCGACGCGGGGCTCGAACTCACAGACCGCGAGATCATGACCTGAGCCGGAGTCGGACGCTCAACCGACTGAGCCACCCAGGCGCCCCTACAGAGTTCTAACTAATGCTCACTTGATGCCAATTTTCCTGTGTTTGCTGTGTTAGAAAATATGAATAACTAGATTTTTTTCTAACCTTTTTAACGTGATTATTATTTCACTCTTTCATTTATTAGAGAATTTAAGTTAGATTCAGACCAGATACTTTTCATAGGTATTTGGTATTTGAATTGTATGATGAGCTTTCAAATTGTTAAGGGTGTTAATTATTGTAAACCAGTAGTTAAGTTTCTTCACTTAAGTGCAGTGTATTATTCTGTTATTATTAGGCTTGGTTTTAACCTTGTATAAATTACTTACCCAGTTGAGAAGAGCTTTCATAATAAGTTCCAGTGAGGTAAGACCTGGAGCTTCTTGATACCAGTATGAATTTCCCCTGTGTTGTTTTAAGCTTCTGTAGCCTTTTGCTGTTAGGATAGGTAATCTCCTTTGTATGCTTTTTGTGCTTTTCAAGGATAGTCTTAAGGAACTTCTATGTTTAGCTGTGGGATTTTTTTCCACCTACATACAGTAGAGGCCCAGTATGAGTTTCTCTTTTATCCCTAAACTGTATCTATTTGACTACAGCAGTATTAATTCCTATTGGAGTAGTCTGTATCTTCAACAACTAATATTCCATGTTGAACACTCTGGTCTGGCTCCCTCATTTCTGGTCTTTAAGTAGCCTGAGTACTTGCATTCAAGTAGACTTAGTGAAAGTTCATAGCCCTTAAACTTTTGAGACTGAAGTCTGGTATGCAATTAAGGTTATTTACTTCTGTAAATTGGCCACTGGTATAGAGTTTAGTGTATTTATGGATTTGATTCTAATACTTTTTCCCATTTTTTGAAAATGAATAGTTCAAATGGATTAAAAAAAGTTTTTTTGATGTTTGTTTATTTTTGGTAGAGGGAGAGAGAGAGACAGAAACAGAGCGTCAGCATGGGCGGGGCAGAGAGAGAAGGAGACACAGAATCCGAAGCAGGCTCCAGGCTCTGAGCTGTCAGTACAGAGCCGGACACAGGGCTCAAACTCACAAATCGTGAGATCATGACCTGAGCCAAAGTCGGACGCCCAACCCACTGAGCCACCCAGGTGCCCTGAAATAGATTTAATATGTATTTTGTTCTTACTTAGCTTCCCCTTTCCTTTGAGTCCTTCCATATATTTTTGCAGCTGGATCTTTGCCATGGTTTTCTCATAGTCTTGTATCTCACTGCCCCATATCTTCTTAGCCATGGAGGCATATCTTGCGTGTCTCTTACAGCTGCCAGTTTTTTCGTTAGAATCATATTTTTTTCCTTTGGTATCTGAAAAAGGCTAGTTTAAGGGTTGCTGTAGTGCTAGCAAACTAATTGCAATGATTGAACTATGATCCTTACTAAAGTCAGGAGACAAATCTAGAATAAATGTTGAAATTTTCATCCAGAAATGAGGGGAGAATTTTGGGTTTTTTCAAAGGCTACAAACATCAGTGCATAAAGAAAATAAAGATAGATTTTTGGTATTATTTTCATCTTCAGAAAATCTTGAGTTCTGGAACGACAGCTTGTAATTGTTTTTGTATTTTTTAGATTTCTGTTCTGATACTACTAGGACTTTCGCCTAGATCAGTGTTAATTCAGGCATGAGCACAACGTTTAAAGTTGTAGATGAAAAATGTACCATTTTTAACAGTCTTGTTTTAGGTAGGTATAAGGTACTCCAAATTCCAGTGGTTTCTAACATGAATTTCTTTGGAAAAATGTCACTCATTTGTGCTCTTTAATATTTCCTGAAGTGCTTGCTTAGGTTTCTGTTTTTTATGAAGTTATTACACTGTAGACATTTAAACATTTTTTTTCCAAGTGTTGTCTCCCTCTTTCTGTTTTCTCTGTATTATGAAACTTGAAGAATTTTATTATTTGTCACCATAGTGGTGTTGGGGTTTTGTTAGGTTTTAAGTTTTACTGAAGAGTGTTGTTCTGAAGCCATACGTGCTGGTATGCTATTCATGTATTTACTGTGAATAATTATATTTTTATAATTAGGAATTTCGTGAGGATATGCCCTCCATTCTTGCTGATGTATTCTGCATATTAGGTAGGTATTAAGCCTTTATTTATTTCACCTGTAAAAGTGCTGTTTGGTAAATTAATATACTGTGTTAAATAAAATGCTTTCTTTCAAACAAATGTTTCTACAAATCTAGATTGTATTATTTTACTTTTATAGAGAATGTGGTGTTGTAAGTCAAATGTGAGTATAATCACTGTTTATAAACTAACTTTAGATGGTTTTAGTTTATAATTCAAATAGTTGGGAGTTTTTTGGAATGTATGTTTATATAAAATTGAGCTAAATTAAGTCATTTCAAGTAAAAAAAAAAAGTTTTCTGAAGTTCATTTAGTCTGAATTATTCATATTTTAGTAACCACAGGATTAATCTTCTTCACTTCAGGTTATCAATGAATGTGAGAATCCCAAACTTAGGACACTCAAGAGATACTTACTTTGCTATTATATATACTCTTTTGATTCTTCTTAATTTTAGAAAGAGCAAGAAGAGCCAAAGTAATTAAAAGTACTTTTGTTTTGAGGATGAGAAACCAGCTTTGGAAATAGCAATTTCTCTCTCCAGAATAAATAAGAATTTATGCAAGATGGAAAAGAAATATTTCTTTGACTTAGAACAAAAGGTAGTGTCTCTCCATGGGGAGCATGGATTTAAAAAATAATATATATTATAAGTTTATTTCTCTAATTTTAGATTTGAATTAAAGTAACTTTGAGCACAGTTTTCTCCATCAGTATTATGCTTTCTAGAACTTTGATCTAATAGAAACCTTTAGCAGACATGATAGTATTCACTTTAAAATAAGATATCCTCTGAGAGTTTGTCAAGCTGGAGTGAATTAATTTAGCTCATTAATCTTAATTCCTAGAATAGATAGGTTACTTAAATGTCTTACTGAGAATCTGGGAATTTGATCTCAACAAATCTAAATGCTTGGTGCTTGATCCTTCAGGATATTTAAGATTTTATAACAGCAGTAATGTCAGGAACAGGTCAAAATGTATGTGGACTGTGAGTGATAAAAGAGCAAACCACTGATAGGGTGACCATATGTCCCACTTTGTCTTGTTTTCCATGGCATAATTAATAGTGCCTTATTTCAGTCTTAAAACTGTCCTGGTTTGGATCATAAAGTATATGTTCATACTGTCTATTGAATTGATTTATGCCAGCAACAACAAAAAAACCTCTTAAGCTGAATTTTTAAAGCAGGCAGTAAAGGTATTACATTATGTTACATATAAAAACAGCATGAGACAAGTTTAAAAAATTAAAAAAATGCTTTTTACTATAAATTTGTAGGACTGAAAGTGATTTGTAGGTAACATTTTGTGGAAGCTGTTGTTCCTTGATAGTGTCAGGAGTATATTTTGTCTTTCTTTGGGTGATCATAGGTTAGCTTACTAGTAAGTTCTAATAATTTCTTTATTTGTTTATTCTTTTAGGATATATTTTCCTTTCATAGTTATTTAGTAATATGAATTATTGTTACAAGTCATTGCTTTTTACTGATAACATGAATTTATGAGGATTGTTTGGTTTCTCTTGGGAAATTTCTTTTAGCCTATCAATTTTTTTTTTTTTTTTTTTTTTTTTTTTTAGTGTTTATTTAGTTTTGAGAGACAGAGAAATAGAACCTGAGTCGGGGAGGAGCAGAGAGAGAGGGAGACACAGAATCTGAACTGTCTGAGCTGTCAGCACAGAATCTGAGCTGTCAGCACAGAGCCTGACACAGGGCTCGAACCCACGAACCGTGAGATCATGACCTGAGCCGAAGTTGGACACTTAACCAACTGAGCCACCCAGGCGCCCCTAGCCTATCAATTTTTACAAGCAAGATTAGAATGGCAAACTTAGAGAATTTCACTCACCTGTTCCCTCACTCACCCATCCCTACCCTTAGCAGAAATAAAAAAGATCCAAGGATGACCCTAGACCAAACTAGGGGAATAGGAGTAAGAATGGAAGCTACCTGTAAGATAGTGATAATGGTAATAACGTAGATGCCATTTTTGGAGCACCTTTTATGTTCTAAGTATTATGTTACGCATTTAATTTCATTTTAATCCTCACAGCAACTTCTGTAAGGTAGGTTTACAGATCAGAAAATTGAAGCTCAGAGAAGGGATTTTTCAAGGCCTTTTATTTAGCCAGTAAGGCAGAGTTTGAACTTGGGTGTTTTTGATTCCAGAGACCATAATCTTTTTACTACATCATTTTATCTTTCTAATATTTTAACAGTTATAAGAGAAATCAGTGCTGTACTTTCCTGGTTAAGGTAGCAACTTCTTTAAAAGACTAATTATGTAAGGATGAGGGAACCTGAGAGCTATATTAATCTGGAAGGGGAAGTCTGAAGTAACTTGATGCACTGATGGGATCTCTGAGCTGGATTGGGTGGTTGGTGATCCTGGGGCCTAGAGTTGGAAATGGCTGAGGGCTTTTTAGTAAAATCATAGGGGAAATTAAAGAGAATTTACCACGTACTGACTCAAGGTTGATGAGTCAAAGATAATGAATAAATTTATTAGAATAGTTTCATAAGTTAGGACAAAAAGAATAAAGAAAACAGGGAAGGCATACATACTTGTGATAATAGAGTTCTGTGTTGATTGTTGAGGTGGATCAGCAGAGAAGTTTACTGAGGTCCTATTAAGGAGTTCTTAACATGGACAGAACCCATAGAGCGGTATTTTGATCAGGTCACGTAGCTAAGAGGAGAGCAGACTTGGCTTGAAGAGAATGAACCTGCTACGGTGCTCTGATCTTAGGGACTTTTTGGATAGATCTTAGGGACTTTTGGGCCTTGGTAGATAGATGTTGGTTAAAAGAATGGGTCCAGTTTAGTCCTGACCCCCCAAGATTAATATTCTTGAAGTTCTAGGTTGAGGAGGGACCAGAAGACCAGACAACAGGGAAGCAGCTAGGAGTCCCTGGAAGGGATTGATGAGATCCACATGGATTAAAAGTCTTATTGAGAGGATGAGATTGTATTACAGTTACATTGTATAAATTACACCCTGAAATTCTCTTAATACACTTGAGCTAACCATGTGGCCAGGATATTGGGAAATGGCATTGTCGAAGAAGGGAAAGGGGAGAAGGGCCAGGAAAATGGATATGTTTGATGATAAATTCCTTTCTCTTTTGATTCTCAGTGATGGCAATAGAAAGTAAACTGAAGCAAAACAGTGGTAGGACATCTGGATAGAACTGTAGAACCCTTAGAAGACAATTTTATTACATCTCTAAAATTGGTGCCTCTTCTAAATTATGAGTTGAGTTAAAGCAATAATCCTGAGATCAACCTTGTAATCCTGTCAATCCTCCTTGAATTTTTTTTTTTTTTTTTTGATGCTTGGCATTAAAAGCTAATTGTTTTATTTCCTACATCATAAAATTGACAAATTTTCTGAATAATTTACTGAAACTTGGGTCTCAGTTTTTAAATATTTCAGTAGGAAGAAAATAAAAATCATGAATAAATTTTTATTTGCTGACCAGAATTGTAATTCAAAATAAGATGTTAAAAATATTCTTTTAATACTGTCTCTTCATAGAGTTGATGGCCAGGTAGCTTGGTTAGAATGTGGTACATGGTACCAAGGTGGCCAGAGTCAAGGGTTTGATCTTCACAAGTAAGAGGATCTTTAGTGTTAGAAGGGATCTTTGTTCTCACCCAGTCCAACTTTCCACCTAAGGAACAATCGTTCTTTATCTCTGATGTGTGGTTATTTAAAATTTGCTTGAATATTTCCATTTTTGAGAACATTAATTTTTCAAAGTCTTGTTGCTTCTAGTGCCGTAGCATGTAGTTCCTGTGTAATCAACTTACCGTTTTATGGGTATGCCATTCGTCCCAGGGTCAGTCTCCAGCATGAGGAGAAATTAATCCTAAGCATTCATATGCATATGAAGGACAGCTCATGCTTACTATATTTACACATTTTTTTCCAAATTCAGAAAGAGGGGCTTAAAAATTAGTTTTAAAGAAAATAAGTATCCTATTATAGTGCTGTAGAGAGTCTAGAAAAATCAAACTTTTGTCTTTTTTTCTTCCATCATTATAGATATTGAGACAAATTGTTTAGAAGAAAAAAGCAAGAGAGACTATTTTACACAATTGGTATTAGCATGTTTGGTAAGTTATAAAAAAATACTTTCCTTTCTAGATTTTTACGTTGAACAATTGTAATCATAGTTAATCATGTTAATGGAGGAGGATAGTGACACTCATTTGGCTATTCATTCATTATAAGGTGAGAGTTGGATTTTGAAATCGAATGCTTTGTAAAATTAGACATGCTGATTATTTCTATGAAATATGGATGCTTCATAGCACTTAAACAATCTGTATATTTTAAACTTTTGGTCATATTCATGACCTAGAAAGTTCTAAATAAGGAAAAAGGTAAGCATCTATCAAGTGAGTAGAAATGATGTGGACAGCTTTTAAACTGAACAGTTTTTCATAAACTCTTTATTAGGCAAGGAGAAAAAGAATGGAGGTAGTTTAAAAATAATAAATTCAAGAACTTGTCATAATCATTGTCTAGTAAACCATGTTGTGTTCATAAATTTAGAACTGAGGAGAAATGCTATTACTCAGACCTGGAAGAGTGTCCTTGTCTTTGCTGTACTAGAATTTGACTTAAACAGTAGAAACTAAAGAAGGCTGAAGTGCTATATTAATCTTAAAGAAAAATTCAGTTGACAGACTCAACTTTAATCAGAATTTCATCTGTAGTTCTTACTTGTAGGCTGTGTACAGCACGCATGTAATTTTTTAGTGAGTTTTTAAAAGAGCTATATGTCACATATTTCAGTATTTGGGGAGTCATCCTTTTTGTTAAATTGAAGTTCCAAGATTTTTTTTTATAAATTAAAAGTTGTTGATATATGTTTAATGTGATTTTTAATATTCTTGTTTGGGAAAAATTATTTTGAATACATTAAGATTGCATATGCATTGGAATGCTAAGGAATAAATGGCCTTTAATATTTTTTAATACAGTATTTAGTTTCAGACACAGTTCTAAAGGAACGCCTGGATCCAGAAACATTGGAATCATTAGGGCTTATTAAACAATCACAGCAGTTCAATCAAAAGTCAGTTAAAATCAAGACAAAGCTCTTGTAAGTACATGTATCTTTATGTTGCAGATCACGTATCTGAGTATGTTTTCTTAGTTCTCATTTTGAATACTAGAAGTTTCTAAAGGCAGTTTGAAGATTTTTTTTGTTGCTGTTAGCATGTATTGTGTTTTTTCCCTTTTAAAAATAGCCTATGATTATTGAGTCAGCAGTGAACTTTACCTGTATGAAACCAATGTTAATTTTTCTCCATATTAGAAGTTTAAATAATAGTGCTTTTATTATTATCAATAAGATAATTTACAACTATGGATACACTCTAGTACATCTTAGTGATGGAAATAGTGGTATGTTATTGTTCCTTGAGAGTAGCAGTATTCTTTCTTTGTGTTACTGGTTTTCCCTGTGTGATTAACATTGGGGTGTCTCTTGTGAGCCACTGTTAATTTTTATTTTAAAAGCTACATGAAGAAGTAAACTTTGAACAACCATTCTTACGATTGTTGTAAATAAGAGAGATAAGAAAATTCAATGAGACGAATACAGTAATTTTTAATTGAATTAATTTTATCCCCCTTATGATGTTTATCTAATTTCAGTTATAAGCAGCAAAAATTCAATTTGTTAAGAGAAGAGAATGAAGGTTATGCCAAGCTGATTGCTGAATTGGGGCAAGATTTATCTGGAAATATTACTAGTGATTTAATCTTAGAAAATATCAAATCTTTAATAGGTAAGACAAATATCTATATACAGTATGTGTTACTAAGTTTTTTTTAACTGTTGGAGAATATCCATAAAGAGAAAGTGAGTGTGTTCCCTATAGGTTTCTTTTTTTTTTTTAATTAAGAAATGAGAGAAGTATCTAGCTTGTACTTTTAAGATTTTATCAATACTAACAAAATTTGGGATGATATTGGGGTGCCTGGGTGGCTCAGTTAAGCATCTGTTTTTTCTTAATTGAAGAATTTTTTTAAAGTTTATTTATTTTGAGTATTTTGAGAGAGAGTGCACACGCGTGCATGCATGTATGCTGGGGTGGGGGACAGGGAGAGAGGGAGAGAGAATCCCAAGCAGGCTCTGCCCCGACAGTGCAGAGCCCAACTTGGGGCTTGAACTCATGAACCGTGAGATCCTGACTTGAGCTGATATCAAGAGTCCAACGCTTAACCACCTGAGCCACCCAGGCATCCCTAGCGCCTGACTCGTTCTCAGCTTGGGTCTCAATCTCAGGGTTGTGAGTTTAAGTGCCGTGGTGGGCTCTGTGTTGGACATGAAGCCTACTTAAAAAAAATTTGGGATGGTATTTATGAGAAATCTTTTTGTGACAGTTACCTCTGTGTTGGTATTAGTTTCTGCTCTCTCTAGTATTTCTAGCTTTAATTTTTAAGTATTTTTCAGTAATTTTATAGGCAAAAAATAAGCAAATGTGAAACTTTAATAAAATCTTTATTGAACTCTTGAAACACGGAGATATTTAGTTCTTTTGAACTTGATTTAAAAAATATCTTTATGAGGGACTTTGATACAAACCTTATTTTGTCTTTACAACAGCCTGCTAAGTGCAGCAGATGTTGTAAAAGATAGGGAAGTGTTATTCTCCCTACCTTTTAAATAGAGAATTTCTTTAGCATTACTCTTTTTATTTGCATTGAGTGGAGGAAATCATTGGCTTCTATAGAAAGGAGGAGTGAATGGTAGAAAAGTAGGGTAATCCTTATTTTTCTGAATGGAAAGAGTTTTTGCTTATTTTTTAGGTGTGTGCTATCTTAAGGAAGATTTCACAGCACCTAGATGTCTTAGATTTTGAGACCTGTTGGAGAAGCCCTGTTTCCTGCTTCACTGATTATATTTTAAGGGATGTTTATGCTCGACTTCTCAGTTTTTTCTTTGCTTTTCAAATTCATGTATGACTAAGAAAGAGAGAGGAAGTGTCCCAATCCTTATCCCCTTCCTCCATTCTATATGTAGGGTCCCAGACAAAGCTCGATTTACTATAGTTATCTTTGTTTTTAGCTTAGGCTTCTGGTGATCAGCAGGTATAGCATGTAAGAAGTTTTTATTTTATTTATTTATTAAAATTTTTTTTAACGTTTATTAATTTTTGAGAGAGAGAGAGAGAGAGACAGAGTGTGAGTGGGAGAGGGCTAGAAAGAGAGGGAGATACAGTATCTGAAGCAGGCTCCAGGCTTCGAGCTGTCAGCACAGAGCCTGATGTGGGGCTTGAACCCATGAACTATGAGATCATGACCTAAGCCGAAGTCGGATGCTCAACCGACTGAGCCACCCAGGTGCCCCTATTTTATTTATTTACATTAAAATGTTTATTTATTTTGAGAGAGAGCAAGGAAGGGGCAGAGAGAGGGGGAGAGAGAGAATCCCAAGCAGGCTCTGCATAGCGCCAAGCCCAACACCGGGCTTGAACTCACGGACTGTGAGATCGTGACCTGAGCCGAAATCAAGAGTCGGATGCTCAACCAGCTGAGCCACCCAGGCGCCCCAGGAGCTTGTATTTTAAATTTACCCTTTAGTTAACATACAGTGTAATATTAGTTTCAGATGTAAATATACAACACTTCTGTACAACACCCAGTGCTCATCACAAGTGCACTCCTTAATGCCTATCACATATTTCACACATTCCCCTACCCCCTTTGAAGTGAGTCTAGTTCTGGCAGCTGATTTACTCTCTTTGCTACTTTCTCCTGTTAATTTACCACCAAGACTGGTAGCCCATGCCTGCAGGGCTCTTGCTGATCTGTGTGGCAGTGACCATTTTTAAAAATCCTCCTACAGGGTTTCCTTTCTATTCTTTTCAGGATAGGCTCTACATTTTTCTTGCAGCATTTTGATCTAGTTTCAGATGCTTGGCAGTATTGCTCTCCATTAGGTTTGTCTTTCCTTGCATCTTGCCATGGACTCTTTTAAGATGATATTTCTCACATAAAAATTTTTGTGCTATGGGGCGCCTAGGTAGTTCAGTCAGTTAAGTGTCTTGACTTTGGCTCAGGTCATGATCTTGAGGTTCATGAGTTCGAGCCCCACTTCAGGGTCTCTGTTGTTAGCACAGAGCCTGCTTCAGAGCATCTGCCCCCTAACTCCTCCCCCACCTCCGGTTATCTCTCTCAAATAAATAAACTTAAAAAATTTTCATTGTGCTATGTAAGCCCCTCAGTTGATTGTATTTTATCTGTTGGCTTTTTTTTTTTTTTGAGAGAGAGGGAGACCACGCCTGCCCAAGTGTGCACATCGGGGAGGGGGCAGAGGGAGAAGGAGAGAGAGAATCTTAAGCAGGTTCCATGCTGGGCATGGATCTCAGGAGTGATCTTAACAACCGTTAGATCATGATCTGGGCCCAAATCAAGAATTGGACACCTAGACTCCTGACTGACGGAGTCTTCCAGGTGCTCCTGTTGACATTCTTGTCTATCCTTGTTTCCTTTAAGTTTTGTCCTTGTGGGTTTATACCTTTTTAGTCCTTTGCTATTTTAGGAACATTTCACAGAAGGATTTTCTTGGAGGTATGCTTTTATCTAACTGGGAAAATAAACACTACTGTCTTATCTTGAACTTTGCTCTCATACGGAATAGGTTATGTTACTGTCTCTGAAGAACAGTGTGGTAGTCACAACTACAAGCTCACGATATATATGGATTTTCCATGAATATAAACAATTTGATTTCTTGGGCTAAACCCCTATTCTGGTCTATCAGCTGTACCCCCAAGCACATTAGACCAGAAGCACTCACATGTTACCTCCTCAGTATCGCCTTCCCTGGCCACCTCCCTCAACACTCCCTTTCATTTACTAGTTTTCTTTCTGAGCACTATCACCATATAATATGACATGAATTTTATTTTCTACCCCCATGGGAGTGCAAGCTCCACGAAAGCAGTGGTCTTGTTTGGTTAGTATCTCTAACCTCAGTGCCTAGTGTGTAGGTGCCAAATAAATACTTGCTGAAAAATACGTGCATCTTTCTCTCTTTCTCATAGAGTTTACAGTGATTTCTTCACCTCTCTTCTTTGACATGGAGAATTTTAGTAAACTCAACTCCCTGACTCAGGGTTTCTCTCTGGGTAGCTGAGTCCATCCTCCTCCCCATTGTCTGAGAAAGGAGTTTTTCATCGACGTGAAAATTGAGGTTAAGACTCCAGTTCCAATGAGTATTCTTTCAGTGTTAAAAATTTATTGGATTTCCCCTCAATGCAGACTCCACGCAGGCCTTGTCTCATCTGGCCAAAGCTGTTCACTGACACAGTATCTTATTTTTCATGGCATCTTTGGATGAGTTTTCCCTTGTTTATTCCCATTGATTTCTCTATAGGAGCAATCTGGACATAACACCTCTTACAAAACTATCTCAGGTCTGATTTCCTTCACTAACCATTGGCAGAACTGATGCCTAGTTTGAGAGGTATGCATTTAAATGTGCTTAAATTTCAGGACACTTGGTCTGATCAGAAGAACTCCTTATTTATCATACTTTAATTAAAACCTAGTCATTTGTTCCCTAAAAGATTCTGGCACATTAAAATGTGTATATCCTAAACAAAATAAACAGTGTTTTATATCCTGTGAGACAGTGGCTGTTTACTTCATGAGTAAGCAAAGAAGCAAAATCATTGAGTCCACCTGATGGTTGTGATCTCAAGTCTGACACTAAATTTTAAAAACTTATGAAATGGAATGGATAGCAATTAGTAGGCTCTTCAGCTACCAAGTCATAGACCCCACGCAAATGAACCCTGCATCCAGATGGCAAAAAGCATCTTTTAGAGGTCACCTGGGTGGCTCAGTCCATTAAGCGTCTGACTGTTGGTTTTGGCTCAGGTCATGATCTCAAAGTTCGTGGGTTCAAGCCCCACATCGAGCTCTGTGCTGATGGTGCAGAGTCTGCTTGGGATTCCCTCTCTCCACCTCTCCCCTGCTTGCTCTCAAAATAAATATAAAAATATTTTTAAAAAATCTTATAGAAATTCAAAGAAAGATATCAGAGACGGACTCCTTTGTTGAACCAAACTATAGGCACTCTACTTTTCTGAATGCCCTTTAAATAAAAGTAATAGCTGGGTACTCTTTTTCTTTCTTCTAAATTAGGGGTCAGCAAACTTCTATAAAGGGTAAAATAGTAAATATTTGCTTGCTTTGTGGGCCATATGTTGCCCTGTTCAACTCTGTTGCAGCTATTCAACTCTGCTATTGTAGTGTGAAAGCAGCCATAGACAATATGTAAATAAATGTGTTCTAGTACAACTTTATTTATAGAGACCGACTGTATTTGACCCACGGGCCGCAGTATGCTGATTTCTGCTCTAAATCAAGAGTTCTGGCTAAAAATTAGTTTTGGGGCAGGCTAACTGGAGTTTAGTTTTAGGGAGTGCAAATGGTTCTTCCGATTTTGGGTTTAGTGGTCCAGGATCTGTTTGGCCTAGACTCTAACCCTTTCCTTCTCACCCAAAAGCAGAACCCTCTTCACCAAGCCTTGGGACCTTCGTTTGTTGTCTTGTGTCCAAGGCTGTAGATTTTGCTGGGGGTGGGGAAGCCTGTGGTGGGGGCCTCTGCACCTTCAGTCCCGCAAGTCCTCTTGGTTACTTGGCAAGTGACCAGAGGGCCATTAAAAACCAAGTAAGACTCCAGGCCAAATGATTCTTGGGCAATTGTGGGACATTTAACCCCTTTGACTAATTTTTCTTGAGTGTTCTTTAGTGTACTAAGTATATACGTACTTAGTATTTTATTGGACCAATAAAATAATTGTATTGGACCAACTACAAGTGTTTGATTGGACCAATCTGGATATAAGGGCCATTCAGCCTAGAGGCATCTTATCTTTGTGTCAGCTCTCTGTGTCCCTTTGAAAGGGAAGCCTGTTGACTGCTTCCTTTACCTATGTTTTTGCTTTATTGAAGTTTCTTTACTATTATACTAATTACAAAGAAGTTGTTTTTTCCACTGTGACAAAGAAGACGGCGGTTGCTGTTCTCAAGCATACTGTTTTTTTTTTTTTAAACATACTTTTCTTTTTTTCCTTACAATTATACTTTTGTTAGGTACGTTTCTCTGCATCTTGGTTCTCTGGTTCTTTCCTTCAGATGTTCAGTTTTTTGCAAATACTACTTCTTAGAAATAGTCCAGCATAGGTTTTTATTAGCTTGTTTTAGTCCGTTTGGACTGCTATAACAAATTACCACAGACTGGGTGGCTTCTGAACAACAAAAATGTATTTCTCCCAGCTCTGGAGGCTGGAAATCCAAGATCAGGGTGCCAGCATGGTTGGGTTCTTGGTGAAGGCCTCCTCCAGGTTGCAGACTGCTGACTTCTTGCTGCATCCTCACATGGTACAAGAGGTAGGGGACTTCTCTTTTTGAAGGGCATTACTCTCATTCATGAGAGCTCTGCTCTCATGACCTAATCACCTCTCAAAGACCTCATCTCCCAAATACCATCATATTGGGGATTAGAATTTCCACATATGAATTTGGGAGGTGGGGCACAAGCATTCAGACCTGGCCTGTTTCTGAAGTCATTATAGATGCCAGATCATGTCCTTCTGTTCACAGCATGGTTTTTCTCTGTCTCATAAGGTCGTTTCTGTTCAGAACATGATGATTGAAGCTATCTTTCTGTCTTCTTGTCTGAAATGTACAGACTGGACACCTCTCCCAGTCTTGTTTACAATATTACCTTGGGATTTTTTTTTTTTTTCTGTCAGTAATCTCAATTTGGCCCACTGCTAAAACAGGCATTGTCAGTTTAATCAATATTTTTTTTTTTACTCTAGTTGCAATCACTTGCTCTAATATACTAGTCATCTTGTCTATCTTTCGGGGGAAACTTGAGTTACTTTTCAGTGCATTGCTTCAAAGGCCTGTCATCCAAAAGGTGTGAACTCTTTTAGGCCTTTTATTGATCTCCATATCACAAGCAGCTGGCACATAGCAGGTAGTTATTTAATGTTTATTTAAATGAAGGAATGAGTACATTCCAGATCTGTCACTTATTTTTCTACTTGCTCCTTTCCAATATGGTTCCGTTTGTTCCTTGAAAGCCATAAAGGCATTATATGTGTGTATATATCCCTAATGTAGCTCGTGATCGAGGTAGGGAGCTAGGCTTCTGCTCTCTTTCAAGAGCACATGACTGTTGATGCTTGGGCTAGACAAAAAAGCCTTTCTAAGATGGTTGAGCACAAGAGTGCCTATGTTCTACTACAGCTGCCATTAGAAAAAAAAATTATTTTGGACATTCTAAGCTTACTGATTATTACTAGAATCTTATTCTGTATGAAATAGCTTAACTGTTACTTAGCAAATCTTTAAGGCTTTAAAAAACATTTTCTAAATCCTGGGTTTGGTTACTTGTAACATCTTATGGAGCAAAAGTCATTCTAATTGGTTGGACTAACTTATGACACCTGAGACACTTAATAGAAAACTCAAAAACCAGTTTTTCTTTTGTGAAAGATGCAAAGGTTGATATCTGTTATAAATAGAAGTACATAGCTTTTCTTTTAGATTACTACCTTAAATTGCACCTAGAAAGAAATTGGTAGCTCACAGTGCAGGTCACTGATAGAATAGCCTTGATGCAGTAATACTGTTAAAAAAGACATGAGGGTGGTTCACACTAGCATGCTGAAGGTCTCAACTTTTGCAATGTTAATGAAACAAAACATTTCTATGTAACATGTTGCTGTTCTAGCCCTTATTTCACAGGTTTTGTGTATGTAGCTTAAAAGGTAATTATAAACCCACAATTTTATCAAAATTATATTTAATATATCTTTTTTTCATCTCTGATAGAGTATTTTTATTTAGTGATTGGATTTTATATTTAGTAAGTTAAGAGCAGTTATAAAGCTGGAGAATTTGCTAGGTCTTGCTTTCATAATCTTTATGGTCAGTGTTAGAGCAGGTTGGAGGCATTTTTTTTTTTTTCAGCTCTATTCAGGCATATTTGACATAAATAAACTGCATATTTCAGGCATACAATTTGAGTTATAATGTATGTATACATCTGTGAAAACATCACTGCAATCTAGATAATGCACATTTCTGCCACCTCCTGCCCCCCACCCCCCAATTTTGTCTTGCACCTCTGTATTTCATCCTCCTTCACTGTGTTTCCTCTTCTCCAGGTAACCACTGATCTGTTTTCTGTCACTGTAGATTAGTTTGCGTTTTCTAGAATTCTTTTATAAATGGAATCATACAGTGGGTATTCTTTTTTGGTCTGGCTTATTTTATGCAGCATAATTATTTTGTGATTCATCCATGTTGTTGCTTGTATTATTAGTTCTTATTATTGCTAAGTAATTATTCCCCCTTACATACTACAGTTATACTGAACTACAGTTTGTCCATTTATATGTTGATACACTTGAGAGTGTACTATTACAAATAAAGCTGCTATCAGTTCTTGTGTACAGTCTTTGTATGAACATAGACATTTATTTCTCTTGGGTATATACCTAGGAATGAGATGGCTGGGTCATAGGGTAGTTACCAGTTTAACTTTTGAGGGACCTGGTAGTTTTACAAAGTAGGTGTACCATTTTACATTTTATATTTCCACCAGCTGCTTTTAAAAATTCCATTTGCTAGGTGCCTGGGTGGCTCAGTAGGTTGAGTGTCTGACTCTTGATTTCGGCTTAGGTCATGATACCAGGGTCGTGGGATCAAGCCTTGTGTTGGGCTCCATGCTGAGCATAGAGCCTGCTTAAGATTCTCTACCTCTCTTGCTCTGCCCCTCTTCTCCAAATGCTCGCTCTTGCTATCTCTCTCTCTCTCTCAAATTACAAAAAAAAATTCCATTTGGTATTTTGGAGTCACTTTTACATTCGTAAGCCATACCTTTTGGGGGTATAGGGAGAGGCAAAAATATTTAGAAGTTTTCTTCTCAGACCTTCAGGTAAATATTTCTTTGGAGAATTTATGAGAATCTGGAGCTCTCATGATCCTTTGTTAGTCTTTTTTCCCCTTAGTATGAGAAATAGAAGAATATGTTTTCTTTGGATTTTATAAAAAAAAAAAAAACAAAACAATAAAACGAAACACTTTTTATGTTTGGAGAGTTTGGTTTCGTAAGTGATTGCTAATATGCTATGAATCATATATTAGTTTTATAGTATTAAAGATAAGTGTGGAGTTAATAGAAGTAACTCAAACTCTCTTATAAAATAGGTTATATAAGAATTTTCTTTGAAAAAATCTCTTAACTCATGTATAACACACTGTGTTCAGAACTAACATTTCCAAGTTCAACAGTTGTTTTTTTTCCTTCCTCCAGCATTAGAAGAAATCAGTATTTATTTGCTTGCCCCAATGAAGTGGCTAGCTTGCATTTAGGAGCTACGTCTAATGAAACATGTAATTTAAAATTCTAGAATTCCATTCAGCTTGATGTACAAGGCCTGTGGGAATTGATATACATTGAGGGAAGAACAGATTGATATCTCATGCTCACTCTGGGTCATAGGCATTCATTTTATTGAGAGGAATGGTGGGTATAATCTGCTGTATTGTTTAAATTTATTTGTCTCTTTGGGGCACCTGGGTAGCTCAGTCAGTTGAGCATCCGACTTCGGCTCAGGTCATGATCTCACAGTTCGTGAGTTAGAGCCCGGCATCAGGCTCTGTGCTGACATCTCAGAGCCTGGAGCCTGCTTCGGATTCTGTCTTGTCTGTCTCTGTCTCTGCCCCTTCCCCGCTCGTGCTCTTATCTCTCTGTCTCTCAATAAATGTTAAAAAAAAATTTTTTTTAATTTATTTGTCTCTTTTTTGTTGTGTGTAAATGTTTGCATTCTCATAAATTAAGTACACATATGATATGACTGCACTATAATGTAATTTTGGTAACAAGTGAAGCCGAATGCAAGTGAAATTAATAATGTATCAAGAATAGGATGGCTGAGGGGCGCCTGGGTGGTTCAGTTGGTTGGGTGTCCGACTTCGGCTCAGGTCATGATCTCGAGGTCTGTGAGTTCGAGCACCGCGTCGGGCTCTGTGCTGACAGCTCGGAGCCCAGAGCCTGCTTCAGATTCTGTGTCTCCCCCTCTCTCTGCCCCTCGCCCGCTCAAGCTCTGTCTCTGTCTCAAAAATAAACATTAAAAATTAAAAAAAAAAAGAATAGGGTGGCTGATAGGAATGTCTTTTAAATCTGTGTCCATCGGCCCTTGTTAGCTTACCCTAAGAGATTAGCAAGGATAAGTAGCCATCGGCATCTATTCAGTGCTTGTTTTGCTTTCTTTGGCTACCTACATTGTCTGTTTGCTTGTATCCTCTCTTTGCTTGTGTTATCTATACTCTTTTGTTATGTCCCCAACCCTTTGGTATTCTCTCATGTCTTCAGTATCAGTAGTATACCTGTTTTCTCTTTAGAATGCTGCCAGAAACCACAGATATAAATCAGTGGTACAGTTATATTTTGTAGTTTTGTTGTATATGTAAGATGAACTAAGAAATGATTCTAAAAATGATATTCTACATTTATGAACCTGAGCTTTTAACTATTTACCAACATTCCAGGTGCTTCTGCATAAAACATTAAAGAAAAACCTTTAGTTGCCTAACTTGTAAATACGTTGATTGTCATATTATCCTGAGAATTAAAAATGTGGATCTTTTTCACTAGCCTGAGTAATCAAGAACTGAGACAGTGTGGTATAGAAGAAAGTTTCCTTAGTGTCACAGGTCCTGGGCTCCAGCCCCAGTTCTTTTATTAACCCACTTTGTAATCCTGGGCAAGTCCTGTTTCTCATCTGTAAAATGTGGGCAGTGGACTTGATCATCTTAAAAATTATAAAGATTTTCCTCTGGTGCAGGGGAAGCAAACTTATAAAAGAAGTTGTTCTTAAAAACATTTTGGGGGCGCCTGGGTGGCGCAGTCGGTTAAGCGTCTGACTTCAGCCAGGTCACAATCTCGCGGTCCGGGAGTTCGAGCCCCGCGTCGGGCTCTGGGCTGATGGCTCAGAGCCTGGAGCCTGTTTCTGATTCTGTGTCTCCCTCTCTCTCTGCCCCTCCCCCGTTCATGCTCTGTCTCTCTCTGTCCCAAAAATAAATAAACGTTGGAAAAAAAAAAACAAAACAAAACATTTTGTCTTTTTATGTATGTTGTCCCTGAAAGCTAATGGCTTTATTAGAAATGATGTATAATCACTTTTGAATTTGTGTATATCTCATCTGTTGCAGGATGCTTTAATCTGGATCCCAATAGAGTTTTGGATGTCATTTTAGAAGTGTTTGAATGCAGGCCAGAACATGATGACTTCTTTATATCTTTATTAGAATCTTACATGAGTATGTGTGAACCGCAAACACTGTGTCATATTCTTGGGTTCAAATTCAAGTTTTACCAGGTAAAAAAAAATGTGTGTGTGTGTGTGTGTGTGTGTGTGTGTGT
Organism: Leopardus geoffroyi; assembly: GCF_018350155.1. Taxonomy (NCBI): domain Eukaryota; kingdom Metazoa; phylum Chordata; class Mammalia; order Carnivora; family Felidae; genus Leopardus; species Leopardus geoffroyi. The sequence goes on along the minus strand of NC_059343.1, from coordinate 102,272,227 downwards.
GTACACAGATATACGTATATATATAGAGAGATTAATCTCATGGTTTTATATTTGCAACTTACATTTGTAAATTGGTTTTAGCTCAGCCATTCTAGCAGAGGTGGTAGATAAATGGATAACTAACAATGCCTTGTGCTAAGTACTATATTAGTAGTATGATTGGTGTGATGTGAAAGCCTAGAGGAAAGCATGATAAATTTTTGCTTTGGGGGAGATGGAACCAGAGAAGACTTTATAGATATAACCCTTTTTAAACCTGGTCCTTGAAAGATGAATAGGAGTTTGTTGAAGTTGTCTGTTCAGAAGTAACAAATAGTGTGAGTGAAGATGTGGCAGTATGAACGTATATGACAGATTGAAGAAATGATACATATGATGTGGCTGGATTGTAATATGCAGGGAGAGAAAAGAAGAAACAGGAAGTAAAGTTGGAAAGGTAGGCACACTTTAGATTGTCAAGGGTTTAAAATTCTGTTGTATAGACAACGACCATGGGAATTTTTTAATGCATGTTTTACATCATTTTTCACCTAAACCACTGTAATAGTTATCTAGCAAGTCTGTGCCTCTGATTATTTCTCTTTAAGTCTTTCTTTCATGTTATTACTACTGTTACGTTCTAAAAGAGATTGAATTGACACACTGCTCAAAAACCTTTGTCTGTAGGATAAAATTCAAACTTCTAAATGTGGCAGAAAAGGCTCTTCGCAATCTGGCCCTATTCTATCTTTCCAGCCTTATCTTTAGTGTTTTTCCCCCCCTCAAATCTGATATTCTAGTCATATTAAATTACTAGCCATTTCCTGAACTTAGGTATAGATGTTGCTATGTATAGACCCTTATTTACATGCAGTTCCTTATAACTAGAAAACTGTTCTTATCCATCTCACCTGTCTTTTCTTCATCTTGAGGACTCCTATTTATTCTTTACGATCAAGTGCTACTTGCTCTGTAAAGTCTTGGCTGGCACTTCACCCATGCGGAATTAGTTACTTCTTAATCTCTTCTCCTAAAACTTGACACAGATTTCTAGCACTTAGCAGGTTATATTAGCATAAACTATATCTGTGTCCTTTGCCAGACTGTGAGCCATTTAGGGCAGGGTCTTTCTTTTACTAATTTCTCTGGATTAATTGACTGCTGAGCCTACAATAAATGCTCACTAATTGTAAATGAGTGATCTGTGTTTTTAGTAAGCTAGTGCTCACGATAGCATGGAAGATTTTAACACAATAAGGCCTTTATTGTCCTTTTGGTATAGCTTTGCTAATTTGTCTACCTGCCTATGATATTCAGTCAAGAAATACTCATTTATGGGGTGTTTATGATGTGCTGTTGCTTTGCTAGGCAATGATGATACTCTGGTAAAGAGTATCTATTCCTGTTGTCTGGAGCTCAAATTCACATTTCTTTTAGGATTCTCAAAAGATAACACCACTTAATGCCTCTGCTTATCTTGCATTTTCTATTCTCTGGGATGCTCCAGAAGAGAAATCAGATCAGAACTTCATGTAACATTTTGATACCAAACAAGACACATGGCAGGGTTTCTAGGCTGGAGTACTTCACGTTTGTCCAAAAACTAGCGATGGCAGCTTTTCCTGTTCCTACCAGCAACCAAGGAGTCCACTCTTAGTACAGGGAAAGAGAAGTTGAAGTATTCATCACATCTTAAGATGTGCTGTGATTGCTTTGGGTTTGAGAACATGAAGCCAACTGCTGAAGCTATAGGGTAGCTAAAATTTAACTTGGGCATAATTAATTAGAACATAGGTTAGGGCTTAGGAGACTGTAGGTTTCAGAACATACTACAGTGAATAATGATGACCTATTGCATAACATCAAGTATTATTAGTTGAATGTGAGTTTTAGAATTTAAAGATCTTTATATGAAAATGTTCTTCATAACGATAACACTTTTCAGCTGAATTAAAATATTGGGGTTGACAGTGTTGGAATAATCTTTTTTTTTAAAATAGATTTTCTGATATAAGAAATACCTAATCAGGAGACATTTGATTTAGAAGTAACCTATTATTGGAAAGAGTAACCCTTGTATTGGCTCTGTGTAACACCATTCTTTTGTTTCTGTTGCCTGAGCTATCTTGTTGTGCAAATCTGCAGTCTTAAGGACCACTGAGGATAGAGGAAGAAATGTCAAAGATATTAGATAAGTTGTGGTCTAGGAGGTAAAGTAAGGACAGCCATGAAAATGAAGAACTGCTTAGGGGATGTAACCCTGGGAATTGGTATATATGGTCACCCTTGTGTATTGGTCCCTTGCCTGACCCCGTCCTCCCCTCTTCCTTTCACTGCCTGAAAATGTTTACTCCCCTTGCACACAACCTGTATTTTCAACCAGTTGGGAATTATTTGGATTAATAGGCTTCTTCCCCCTCCCTCCCCCCCCCCCCCCTTAATGCTAGGACTTCTAGACAGAGCTAATTATTATCTGCTGTGAAGTCTGTGAGAGTGATTTTATTCTAGTTCCAGCCTGGGATCAGCTATACTGGATGTTTTGACTTGGAAGGATGGTAGGGGATGTAAGCAGTTTTAGAGCACATTTTGGAAAATTTGGCAGGCACATCTGCTTGATTCCCATAACAGGGATGGCTGTAATAGAGGGCTTAAGGATAGCGTGAAGATTAGCGTAAAGGTCAGAAAGAAAGGTGTCCTAGAAAGTGTGAGGGTACCAAAAGATAAACTTGGCTGGAGTTGTCTTGCCACAGGAAAGAGGAAGGAGATGGTGACTCTCACCCATATCAAGGCCCTTGATTTCTGGATTCAGAACATGGCAATAGTAGTAATAGTGGTGTCATGGTTAGGTACTATTATAACCTAAATTCACTCACTTAAGAAATGTTAATCAACGGGGCTGGTTCATTCGGTGGAGCATGAGACTCTTGATCTTGGGGTTGTGAGTTTGAGCCCCACGTTGGATATAGATATTACTTAAAAAAAATAAAATCTTAAAGAAATATTGATCTAGCACTTTTTATCTGCCAGGCAGTAATGTTCTAGGTGCTGGGACTACATTTGGAAACAAATAGAAATTCTTGCCTTCATGACGCTTATGTTCAAGGTAAACTATGGTATGTTAGAAGGTGATCAGTGAGATGGGACAAAAAAAAAATGTAGAGCAGGATAAGGAAGAGTGGGAGTGCCAGAGTGGTAGGTTGCAACTTTACATAGAAGAGTGAGAGTATGTACCTCATTGAAAAGGTACATTTAAGCAAAGAAACAAAGGATGGGAGGTGTAAACAGATATTTGGGGAAGAGCCTCTAGGGAAAGAGAACAGCCAGTGCAAAGGCCTTAAGGTGAGCATGCCTGATGTGCTGGAGAACAGCAAGGAGACCAGTGTGGCTGGATCCGACTGATTGAGTGGGAGTGTGGTAGGAGATGAGGTCAAAGATGAGAGACCACATCACATAGGGCTAGTGCCACAAGGGTTTTGACTTTGATGCTGTGAAGCTCTTAGAAGATTTTGAGTAGGAGAGTGATGTGACCTGACTTAATTTTTTCATTTTGTTTCTCTTTTATGTTTTCACTTTATTATGAACATTTCAAACATATAGAAAAGAGTGAATAGTGTAATGAATACCCATAATCCCATCACCTAGAAGTAAGTTTATTAACATGTTGTTATACTTTTTTTGGAAATAATTTATATCACAAATACCATGAACGTTTACTCCTAAATACGTGAATTTGTACTTTTTAAAAGTAAAGACTTTTTCTATATAACCGTGATACCAGTTTCATATCTAACTAGACTGTTACTATATAATAAACTCAGACCATATCCAGATTTCCCATATTGTCTCCCAAATAATTTTACAACTGTTTTGTTCAAACAACGGTCTAATCAGAGGCCATGCATTGTATTTGATTGTTAGGATTCTTCAGTCTCTTTTAATCTAGAATAGTGTGTCCCCCCCCCCCCCCCCCCCGCCACCCACCTTCCTTCCTTTAATGGCATTAACTTGTTGGGACCATTACTGTGGAAGACTCCGTTAGTCTTCCAGGCATTAGATATATCTGATTGCTTTTCCATGGTTGGTTTAATTTGTTCTTTATTCCTTGTTTGTCTTGTGTACTTAGAGTTAGGTCTAAGAGCTTGACTGTGTTCAGGTAAAATATTTAATGGCAAAAGGCTTCATAGGTTGTGTTGTATGTTTCATACCATAACGTCTCATACCTGCCTGATTTTTAATGTTCCGATAAGTTGATGACAGTCTAATTCCTTTGTTCAGCAATGACATTTCCCCTCACGTTAATAGGAAGTTATCTGTAGGTTGATACTTTGGCACCATGTGAATATCCAGTTTTTCATTAACCTTACATTAAGTGGCTTAGAATACATGGATGATCTTTTCCTGAATCAGTTATTTTCTTAGGGGTTCCAAATTACTGACTTACTAATGTTACCGTGTCTTCTACATTTATTAGCTATTATTCGTCTGTAAAGAAGAATTGTTCCTTCTCAACTTGGCTTGCTTGTTGTCCTGAAATACAGTTCTACTGGAAAGGCAGGACAAATGCTTCATTCTCCACCCCCATGCCCCATTAATTACTAGCTTTCAGAGTAAAGAGTTTCTTTAGTGGCCGCCTCTAATGGTGACATGAGTGGTATGTGTGTATGTGAGATAAGAGAGACAAAAGACACTGTGTACATGTGTGGTTTGACTTAGGTTTTCAAAGAAGCAATATGGTTATGGTAACAGTTGGAAGTTAATGAGCTTCTGAATATATTTTGAAGGGTAGAGCCAGTAGTATTTGTTGATTGATTAGATACACAATGTCCAAAAGTAGAGTTAAGGCTATTTCCAACTTTTTTTTGGACTGAGCAGTAAAAAGGATGGTGTCATCATCAACTGAGGTAGAGTAAATTTCGGGTGGAATGGGTTTGGCGTATTGGGGGTAAGAATCAGGAATTCAGTTTTGCATATGTAAAATTTGAGATGTCTTAGATATCCAAGTGAGATGTTGAGTAAATAACTGGATGTATAAATCTGGTATTCAGGAGAGAGGACTGCATTAGAAATAGAAATGTAGGTGTCAAAAGCATGTAGATGATATTTAAAGTTGTGATACTAGATGAAATCATCAAGAGTTGGGTATAGGAACACAAGAAGAGAACCCAGGGCCCAGCCTTGGCACTCCAATGTTAAAGGGCCTAGGAAAAGAGGGGCAATCAGCAAAGGAGATATAGAAGGAATGTACAAGATAAGAGGAAAACAAAGAGAATGTAGCATATTGGAAGCTAAGTGGAAGAAGGAACAATGACCTCTGTTAAATGCCTCATCTTAAATGACTAAAATTTGGTCATTGGATTTATCATCAGGGAGGGCAAAGCTAGCCATTTTGGTAAAGTTGGGGTGGTGTTAAAGAATAGGGAGAGTGGAATTGGAGATAGTGAGAATAGACAACTCTATAAAGGAGTTGTTACAGAGAGGCACAAAGGTAGCTGGCAGAGGAAGTGAGCTCAAGAGAGAAGATGTTTTGAAGATGGGGGAGAGAACATATTTTTATGCTAATGGGAATGATTGAGTAGAAAGGAGGAAAACTGGTGATATAGGAGAGAGAGGACAGAATTATTGGAGTAATGTTCTTGAGTAGGATAGAGAGAAGAGTTTATGGTATAAATGGATGGATTGACTTTAAATGGGAGCATAGAGAGTTCATCTAGAATAACGGTTGGAAAGGCAGCACATGTAGGTACAGCTGTTGGTAGGTGGATAGATGTGATGGTGGAAGTTTGTAGAAATTTTAACGATTGTTCCAGTTTTCTTGCTGAAATTGAAAACAAGGTCATCAGATGAAAGGATGAGAGAGGAGGTATTGAAGGTTAGGAGAGAATGTAGAAAACAGTTTATATAGGAGGGTAGGAAAGTGAATGGATGAGAGAAATAGAGTATGATTGTCCGGCAGCATTAAGGATCCATTTGAGGGTGGATATGTGAAATTGACATTTTTTAAAAAAAATTTTTTTTTCAACGTTTTTATTTATTTTTGGGACAGAGAGAGACAGAGCATGAACGGGGGAGGGGCAGAGAGAGAGGGAGACACAGAATCGGAAACAGGCTCCAGGCTCCGAGCCATCAGCCCAGAGCCTGACGCGGGGCTTGAACTCACGGACCGCGAGATCGTGACCTGGCTGAGGTCGGACGCTTAACCGACTGCGCCACCCAGGTGCCCCTGAAATTGACATTTTGAGGGGGGTTGTAGTTATTGGTAATATTAAAGTTTAGGATATGGAGTGAATGGCTGAGATGGGGAATAGGAGAAGATCTTTGAAAGAGAGGAGCTCAGGGTGCCAAGAGGCCAGCATGATGGAAGTATCATTTACATATATGTGAAAACCTCTAAAAAATGAAAGGAATAGAGTCAGACAGAGTGACAGTGAATCAGAAGCTATAAGATCGTTGCTAAGTGAAGGGCTGTGACCCACGAGTACATAGATGGCAACAGTAGGACCTGACTGAAAACAGCAGAGCTCTGTCCCTCAATAAAAGCAATTAATGAACTGGCAAAAATTGTCAATAAACTTTTAACAGAATTCTGGAATTTAGTAAAAATAACTTACAGCAACTGAAGAAAGGCTTAGTGAAGAAAGAAGCTGCTGCTTTGGGCTAAGAGAGCACTGTTATGTTATAAATTGCCTGCCTACTGTCCCTCAATGATGGCCATGAAGATAGAAGCCTGCACTCCTAGCGTAGATTGGTAATGCCAGAGGACACAAAAAATTGTGAGTTGCGACCTCTCTGGCTTTTCTCTGAAGGACTGGTGTAAGGGCCTGTTTTGTTTGGCTTGACTAGGAACATCTCCAGAGCTGGGGTGGCTTTTGCCAAAAGGATTTGAAGGCACAGCTACTAGCTTTTGCAGCCTGGAACAAGAGACAGCAGTGAGAGAAGCAATAGAGAGACTGAAAGCCTGGGAAGAAAGAAGTTGGATAAGGAGATAGCATGTGCCAGGGAATTGGAACAAAAGGCCATGCTTATGTCCAGAACTGGATAAGTAATTAGAAAAGGGCTGAAAAGATCCTAAGCTTTTTCCTCTGGCTGGCATTCAGGCTCTGTGCAAGCAGGAAGTGAAGACTAGGAATTGTAAATGGCTTGCCCAAGTGTTGAGGCATGCCCGAACACAGAGCCAGTATGCAATGACTGGGAGAGTGTTTTTTCTCTTTCTTTTTTCTTTTTTTCCGGGCTTCAGGCCCTTAAGAAAACTCAAAACAGTAGCTGACCACTAAGCTAACAACAGATTTCAGTGGCCACACACGACAATAATATAGACTTTATAAGTCGTCACTAAATAAGAAAACAACAGTAACCCACATTAAGCATCAACAAACCCCAGAGATGGGGCATAATTTGATTTTCAGAGTTGTCACATAATAGTCAAAATATCCAGTTTTCAAAAAGAGATAACGAGGTATGCAGTGAAATAAAGTATGGCTCATCCACAAGGAAAAAAATAAACAGAAACTATCCCTGAGCAAGCCCAGGAGATGGAATTACTAGATAAATAATTTAAATCATCAGTCCTAAATATGTTTATGATCTATAGGAAACCATAGGCCAAGAGCTAAAGGAAACCAGACAGAATATCAGTGAAGAAATAGGAATTATAAAAAAGGAACCAAACAAATTCTGGAGCAAAAAAGTAAGATAACTGAAATGAAAAATTCACTAGAGAGGTACAACAGCAGGTTTGAGACGGCTGAAGAAACAACAAGCCAACTTGATGAGCCAATTGAGGTTATCCGGTATGAGGAGCAGAAAGAGAAAAGAATGAAGAAAAATGAACAGTCTAAGAGACTAGAAGACACCATCCAGTACCATTATGTGTATTGGAGTCCCAGAAGCAGAGAGAAAAGGGACAGAAAGCATGTTTGAATAAATAATGGTTGAAAATTTCCCAAATGTGATGAAAGATGTGAATCTACACATTGAAGAAGCTCCACAAACACCGAGCAGGATCAACTCAAAGAGATCCACACCAAGACACATTATGCTCAGATTGTTGAAAGACAAAGATAATTTTGAAGGCAGCAAAACAGATATGACCCCTTGCATACAAAAGATCCTCAATAGGGTTAACAGTTGGTTTTTCTTCAGAAGGCATTGGGTGGCATATATAAAGTGCTGCAAGAACAAAACTGTCAGTAAAGAGTTCTGTATCCAGCAAAACTACCCTTCAGAAATGAGAGATTATGACATTCTAAGATAAACAAAAGCTGGGGGAGTTTGTCACTAGTAGACCTGCCCTACAAGAAATGATAAGGAGAGTCCTTCAGGCTGAAATGAAAGGATACTAGACAGTAATTTGAAGCTATCTGAAGAAATAAAGAATATTGGTAAAGGTAACTACATAGGTAAACAAAAAAGCCAAAATTACCAATATTATTGTAGTTTTTGGTTTGTAGCTCCTCCTTTTTTCTCATATGATTTAAAAGACAAAGGAATAAAAACAATTATAAATCTAATTGGAACATAATGTAACAATATAAAAGGGGGAAGGATTGAGATGTATAGGTACAGAGTTTTTGTATACTATTTAAGCTAAGTTGGTATTAGTTCAAAATACACTGTTAGAAGTTTAAAATATTAATTGCAGTATCCACTAGGAAAATAACTAAAAAACAAAGGAAAGAAGGGAATCAAAAAAGTACACTACAGAGAAAAAAATCAAACACAAAAGAAGGCAGTAATGGAAGAAATGAGGAACAAAAAATGATATATGTAGAAAACAAATAGCAAAATGGCAGAAGTCCTTCCTTGTCAGTAATTACTTTAAATGTAAATGGATTAAAATTTAGTAAATGGATTAAAATTTGTAATTAAAAGGCAGTTTGGCAGAATGTATAAAACATTCAGCTATATGCTTATCGTAAGACTCACTTTTAGATCAAAGATAGAAATGTGTTCAAAGTGGAAGTATGAAAATAGATATCCTATGTAAATAGTATCCAGGAGAGAGCTGGGGTGGCAATTCTAATATCGGGCAAGATAGACAAAAATTTTTACCGTAGACAGCAAAGGACATTATATATTGATAAAAGGGTCAACCCATTAAGATAAAACAGTTATAAACACATGTGCACCAAATAGAGCCTCAAAATACATGAAGCATACACTAACAGAATTGAAGGGAGAAATAGTTCTACAATAATTGTTAGATTTCCATACCCCCTCTCATTAATGCATAGAACACCTAGACAAAAGGAAACAGGACTTGAACAGCCACTATAAACCAATTAGACTTAACAGACACACACAGAAAACTACCTAGCAACAACAGATTACATATTCTTCTCTAGTTTACACGGGACTTTCTCCAGGATAGACCCTATGGTAGACCACAAAACACTTCTCAGTAAATATAAAACATTGAAATCATACAAAATATTTTCTTTGACCACACTGGAATGAGACTAGATCACAGCAGTAGTGAGGGAGAATGACTGGAAGTTCAGAGCTGAGTGGGCTTTAGGGGAGGGTGGAGGGAGAATAAATACTCTGAAAACAACTATAAAAGAGCAAAGATGACTCATACCCCACCTGTAGGCCTAGTAGTGTGAGGGTCTGGGGAAAATAGCCACCACTTGACTGGGTTACAGTGAGAGTAGTGTTCCTGTAGAGTGCTAGGGTCTGCTCGAGCAAGAAGGTGAAGGGAACAGAGGAGAGGTTCAGGATATATAGGGGGTTTTGCTGAGGATGGATTATGAATTCCAGAGGATTCCATGGAAGTTTTTCAAGAATGCAGAAAGGTGGGTTAGGACAGGACAGGGATTGTGCAGAGCAATATGAGGATTAGAGTATGGGAGTTGATGTTTGGCCTGGGAGTCAGGGGCTTCTTGTGAACTCATTAAAACAGAGATAATGGGAATAATGAGAGTGTTCCTGGTGGATCCAAGTCAGATAATAAGCTTTTGTGGGTTTGCTCTGAATCCCTGACCATTTGTTTTTATGGGAAAATGTTTTGGTACTAAATAATCATTTATGTATTTAGAATTAAACTTGTTAAGTTGAAGATGTACCTGTCTTAACAAATAGAGTGAACAAAGACTTCTTTATATGATATCCATTAACAAAGACTTCTTTATATGATATCCATTAGTTTGGTTAGCTTCCTTTGTTATGTCCATAACACCTATCGCAATTGTGGGGAGCCTCACAAAGAACTTGTTTTCAGCGCTGAGGAGAAGCAGAACATAATGTATTGTCACTGTTTGCTTTTTATTTGCATTTTGCCGTTTAGTAATTGCCAGTTGTCCTGGCTTCAGTCTTCCATTCATCTGACCCTGAGCAGTTTAAAAATTCAGAGAAAGTCTTTTTGTTTCTGTGTAGGGTCCACAGGGCCGGCTTGGTTGGAATTGACCATTCTGTATTTTAAAATGTTGATTTATCCATGTGTAATAAGTATAGAGACCTGTTTGGAAGGGGAAATCAATTGACAAGCAGATACACTTAGCACAAAACCGCAGAAATAAAAGAAGGGGGAGAAAAGTATAAAGCAGGCACAGATAGTTTGGCACTTCCAAATTTGTCATTCTTGTCTGTCTGCATCTCCACTGAGAACTACTTGGAAAAGTGAGTTAAGAAAACACACATAAAAACTGAAACCAAAAGTAATTATTATGCAGGGTAAAATATCACTTATTCTCTTTAATTTTCAGATTTTAAAAAAATATTAGCATGTACTGTGAAGTGTGTCCATTTTTGAAACCTTTCTTTGTGTTCATCAGAAGATGAAAAGGGCTGTTTACCTAATTATCTTTGTCCTCAGTTCAGATGTTATGTATGATCAGGAAGAGCAGTGAAGCTTATTGTTGATCTAGAGTTATTTGATGTAATTGTTCTTAGTTATTGGTAGGTAAAGAATATGATTTTAGTTGTACTTTATGCACTAAATAGAAACTTTTTTTTTTTCAAGGAACCAAATGGAGAGACTCCTTCATCTTTATACAGAGTTGCAGCAGTCCTTCTACAATTTAATCTTATTGATTTAGATGATCTTTATGTACATGTAAGTCAAGCGGGCTGCTAAGGATATTTGGCTGTCTATCCCAGGGGTGGGAAGAGGAGTAGGCAGCCATATAGTACTTCAAGATTGGTCCTAGGCTCTCCGGTTCTAATTTTGGAAGCCCTAATGCATTATTGCTTTGTGTTTACTTTATGAAGTGAATGAATGTAATTCTTTGACAAACTGTGGAAATTAAGTACCTTTTGTCACAGAGTTTGAGGTTGGCTATGAAATTAAAGCTGTTAATGTCAGCAAGGTGTATCTCATTGAGAGGGAGCCAAGTCCTAATCAATGTGGTTTTAGACTTTTCTGTTATACACAAATTGTCAGAAATATGGGATTACCTAAGATACTTTTTCCTTCTTCCCAAAATGTTAATTGTAGGCATTCAAGATGAATGGGGAACTGTATATTTAAAAAACAAACAAACAGTAATTGCCATTTAAAACCATTTAAAAACCATCAAAACCATTTAAAATGGTTTTCTTATGTTTTTAATGGTAATAAATGACTGGTATTGTGCTTCTGTTGCTGAACCCAGGATCTGGAAGGGTGTGTATGTTAATGTGATTGATGACCTTCAGTTTAGCAACAGTTTAGCCTGTCAATTTGAAAAAACTAGGTTTGTAGTATAGAAATTCCTGTTTATTTGGTTATATAGTAGGATATCTATGGACTTAACTCTGTCCAAAGCTGACAACATCGTCATTGTCTTTGAAATCATTTTCTGACTTCCTTGTCTGTCGTGTACTATAGTTACAGACTAAAACTTAGTCTCTACCTTGGAAGCAGTCATAGTCTAGCAATGGAGAAGACATTTTGCATTACATAGTAACTACTATATTGGAGGTACTCACAAAGTGCTGTGGGGGCTCAGTATAGATAGTAACCATGTCTGTTTGGGGGCATTTTGGAAGGCTTTTCCAGACTAGTGATGTTGAACTGGGATGTTGGTAGATGACACGGTGTTGGCCTGGCTTTAAAGGCGGGAAGCTTTGTAGGTAGAATTAACTGAATATAAAGGCAGGAGTATTGAAGGGCTTCATTATTATCTTAGGGGAACATCAGGAAGCTCCGAGTACTTGGAGCCTCGGGTAGTTTATGGGGAGGTGGATGAAGATGGAGAAGAGTAGGTTGGGGCTACACTTTCCAGGACCTTTTAAGAGCCATAGTAAGGAGTTCGGATTTTTTCTTGTTGGGAGTAGAGAGCCCTTCAATATTTAAAGTAGAAAAGTGATGTACAAACTGAGAACATGGAAAATTTGTCAGTAAAAGGGGAATTCAAAGACAGGTATGAGTCTATAGGCAAGTATAGACTGGTAGGACAAATGGAAATATGATAGATGGTGATAGATTTATTACTGAAATGTTTGAGTTTGACAATAAATGCAAGTGGCCTAAGTGTTCCTGTTAAGGTGTCAAAGATTTTGAGATGGGATTAAAAACCAGTTTATTGTTTATTTTTCACGAGACTTCTAAAACCTAAGGACAGATAAAGGTTGAAAGTAGAAGGGTGGGAAAAATATACCAGGGAAATTATTGCTGTTACAGACAAAATAAACTTTTTGGCAAAAAGAGATAGTCACTTCATAATTAATAAAGTTGTGTTCTCTAGGAAGATAAAACAGTTGTAACTTTGTATGCACTTAATTGCATATTCTCAAAATACACAAAACTAGAAATTGAGAGTACTGTAAGAAACTTACAGGGGTGCCTGGCTGGCTCAGTCAGTAGAGCATGTGACTCTTGATCTCGGGGTTGTGAGTTTGAGCCCCACATTGGGTGTAGAGATTGCTTAAAAAAATAAAATGTTGAAGAAAAAGAAACTTACAGTTCATTATAATGGGATATTTTCAGAGACAGTTGTATTAATCTAGGTAAAAGATGAGGACCTACAGCAGGTACATAAGTAAAGCAATAAAAATGGGTTTGATGGCCAGTGGAGAGCAGAAAGAATGAGAAAAAGTCTTGCTTACCTTCTTGCATCAGTCCTTAGTGACTTTTCTCCCATTTTTGACTAATGGGGATGAAGTCTGCAATATGTAGCTTAATCTTTCACTATGTTTCTTTTCATTGGTTACTGATTATTTACTTCGCATTAGACTTAGTTACTGAAATATATTATGCATTTCTGAGGGCAGCAACACTGAGTGCTTAGAAGAAACTAGTAAGTAACGATTTGTTGGCTGTATTTTTCTGTGTCTGGGTTTTTTATCTATTTTATGAAATATCTACATTAACCATCTTCTACGTGTACAAGATGGCTGTACTAGAGATAACGTGATCCTTTTTCATAATGGAGAGTTGACTGTACACATGCTGCTTTCTCTTTTGTAATAAACTAGAAACTAGTTTGTGACTTAAGTCAAATAGTAGGTATTAGGAAATGAAAAGTGAGATGTCAAGTTGTTCATAATTTTTCTACTTGAGATTTTTCATCTAGAGGAAATAAATTTACTCCTTCATATAATTCAGTAGCTAACCTCTCCCAAATTGGATCCTTATGAAGTACTTTTTAAATATGGAGTTTGGCCTTTAAAGGGGAACTCTGATATTTTTCATGGAACAGGCATACATTTTCTTGGGTACGTTAATAAATTGAATGGTAAGCATCACTGTTGTATTATTGTATTAATTTAGGACCTCTAACAGAAAGAAGACAAAAGAACTTCGAACTGCTACTTGATTTTAAAAGGTGTACAAAATTCAGGTACTTAACTTTGTTAGATTATAAGAAAATAATTGAGAGAAGCTTATTTTGAAAGCAAACCATGGCCATTAATAGGCTAGGCCTTATTTACAGTTTTATCAATTCAGGGAAGATAGTGTTTGCTTTTTATATGTGCAAACAGTATTAGCTATTTTATGAAACATTAATGAACCATTTTTAGCTTCTTCCAGCTGATAATTGCATTATGGATGAACACAAACGAGAAATTGTAGAAGCTAAGCAAATTGTTAGAAAACTTACGATGGTTGTATTGTCTTCTGAAAAAATCGACGAGCGAGAGAAAGAAAAGGAAAAAGAAGAGGAGAAAGTAGAGAAGGTATATAGTTCATTTTTATAAGATTAACATTGTCTTCTGGATTTAGAATTTGAAATTTAACTTGTAATAGTTCATCAACTTATGGGAGAATAATTTATTAACTTTAAATGTAGTGAAATCTGGTTTTTGGAATACTAATTTGCAAAGGTGGTTTTAGTTTTAATCTTATTGGCATCTTCCCAAAAGAGGCCGCTATGTTTTTCTTATACAAATTTCAAAGTGTATTCTAAGTAAAATATATGACTATATTTGTGCTCTGTGTATTAATGTCTCTCAAGTCCTAAGGGGATTCTCAAATATGAATGAATTCTAGTTCCCTGTGGCACAATAAAGCGTTAAATAGAACTTGATTTAATTCCAGGTCTATAAACTCTCATGCTGGGTCTGCTAAATCAAAGAGCAAATCCTGTTGTTTTTTTCAATAGCTAAAAAAAACTTTGATTTTACTTTCAGGAAAATACTGCGTTTTCCATGGTGGCAGCCGTTGTTGACATACAATATTGTCGTGTTTAGCTCAGTTTTTTAAATTAAAAAATGCCGAGATTTATTGGTGCCTATATTCTGAGGATCTTCACTATAATTGTTCATTTTTAGCCGCCTGACAACCAAAAACTTGGTTTGTTGGAAGCCTTGTTGAAGATTGGTGATTGGCAGCATGCACAGAACATTATGGATCAGATGCCTCCGTACTATGCAGCTTCACATAAGCTAATAGCCCTTGCTATTTGCAAGCTCATTCACATAACTATAGAGCCTCTCTACCGAAGGTATGTTACTATATGCTTTTCTAATCTGAGGTAGAAATAGCTTAGGACTACAAAAAAATCTGCATGTTTATCTTGTCTCCTCAAACAAGCAAATACTTCTGTATGTTTTATTAGAAGGTAAGAACCATTCAGAGCGTATCAGTCTTATACGTATTAATCAGTGACTTGTCTCCTAATGTCTAGACCAGGTGGTGCAGAATGCGTGCTGCAATGCAGTCTAAAAATTGTAGCTTAGATGTCTAGGTTGGGTGTGCTCCATTGGGAGTGAAAACACCATTCTTCTGTTCTTGACTTTTCCTCCTCTCTTGGGGGTGGGCAGAGAATTCCTAAGGTTTTTACTTAGTGTAATTTCCCTCTGTCCTGGGTTGAGTGGCTCTGAGTGAGGACATTGCCTCTCTGCTTGCCTTACCTCTCCTGGCATATAGGCTGCTGTTCTGAAAATTGCTAGTGCAGCCTTTCTCATCATCCCTAGTTACTGTGTCCGTCCACCCGTCCTCTAGCCCTCAGCCTGCTTGCAGGTTACTTAGGAGCAGTACTGGCAGCAGCTCTGGCTTCAGCCCCACAGATCAGAGCCTGCGTCCAAGGCCCCAGTCTTGTGACTCGTGCGTAGCTGCTGGCTGCCTTCAGTGCCACTGGGGCTGTGGACCTTGAAGGCTTCTTCTCAAAGAGTGACCCCTGTGACTCCACAGCGGGACACCTGCTCAGCAGGTGAGAACTCTGGGCATGCTGTCCTTTTTAGTGTGACACCTTCTTTCATTGTGCTGCTCACCTTCCCTACCACCACCCACCTCATACTCAGTCTAAGTAGGGGAACCCAGACTGAGAAATGTTTATTTACTTGAACCACTGTTGTTATATCCGTATTTTTCTGTTTTATCTTCCAGTGTCTCTGAGGTCCATCCCTTGTTCCCCATTCCCATATCCAAATTCCTGATGCTGGCCAAGTTTAACTAAGAACAAATTCATACAGTGTATGTTAAATGTTACTTGAAATCTGCGTTTCTCTGATTTCCTTATGCAGTTCATTGGAAACATTCTCTAAGCTCTGGCTTTTTCCAAATGAGTATTGTTTTTGTCTTTTTCTACCCGATAAATTATCTGTATTAATGAAGTTAGGCACAAGTGATATATAGAAAGCAAATTTGAGCAAGAAAAGCTTTACTTACTGGTAACTTAAAGTGGGGTATTACATAGTATACATATAAATTTTGCTTCTTTTTATAGAGTTGGCGTTCCTAAAGGTGCTAAAGGCTCACCTGTTAATGCTTTGCAAAATAAGAGAGCACCAAAACAAGCAGAGAGCTTTGAAGATTTGAGGAGAGATGTCTTCAATATGTTCTGTTACCTTGGTCCTCACCTTTCTCACGACCCCATTTTATTTGCAAAAGTGGTGCGCATAGGCAAGTCATTTATGAAAGAGGTTAGTAAGATTTTTTCTTCCAAGCAGAAAACTGAATTTTGGAGTGAAGATGTTCTGCGTATATTTGTGTTATGTGTATCACTAGGAATAAAAAGAAAGTGAACTTAATTTAAGAAAAGCATATTTTGAGTAAGGTTTGGGGAAAAGTCCATTGTGTCCTAACCACACACACATGCGCGCGCGCGCACACACACACACACACACACACACACACACACGCGTGCGCGCGTTAATCTAGGTAGAATATTAGTCAAGTCCCCCGCATAGGAAAATATACTTTGGACAAGTGATTGCTTTTTGAATCCCCTTTTCTTCTGATTTATTTTCTTGGCTGCAGTTTTGAATCATTGTCATTATTTGTATGAAGTCAGACTGTTGAGGAGCCATTCTTTTCTAGTAAACTTTGTGTTGAAATAAAATGTACAGAACATAACACAAGTCATAATTGTACACCTCAATGACTTTTTTCCCAAACCAAATAGCCAGGTATCCCCAACCTGGATGAAAAAATAGAACAATACCAGTACTCCAGAGTTTCCTTTGTACTCCCTTCTAGTCAGTACCCTAAGGGTAACCATTTTTGCTATTTTTAAATTTTAAAATCAGCTTTGAGTTATAATTTACATACAATTTACTTCACCAATTGGAAGTGTACAATTTGATGAGTGTTGACAAATGAACACAGTTGTGTGTCCACTACCACAATCACAGAGAATATTTTCATCACCCCAGAAAGTTCCCTCTTGCCCCTCTGCCTTCAATTCTGTCCCTTTGTTACTCGTTCCTGGCAACTACTGATAAGCTTTCTGTCACTATAGTTTTGCTTTTTCTAGAGCTTCATATAGATGGAATTGTATAGAATGTACTCTTTTCTGTCTGGTTTCTTTCACTGAATGCTTTTGAGATTCGTGCAAGTTGTTGCACGTGGCAGTAGCTTTATTGCTGAGCAGTATTATACAGACATACCAGAGTTTATGTATTCACCAGTTGGTGGGCATTTGGGTTGTTTCTAGTTGGGGGCTATTGTAAATAAAGCTGCTATGAATATTCCTGTACAAGTCTTTTTTTTGGGGGGGGGGGCGTATGTTCTTGTTTCCCCAGGAATGGGATTGCTGGGCCATATGGGTAAGTGTATGTTTAACTTTTTGCCAAACTGTTCCAACATGTCTGTATCATTTTGCATTCCTGTATATGACATCCAATGGCTCCACATCCTCATCAGTACTTGTTATTGTCACTCTTAAATTTTGGTCATTTTAATGGGTGTGTGGTGGTACTGTTGTGCTTTTAATTTGTTTCCCTGATGATTGGAAATGTTGAGCATCTTTTCATGTTCTTATTTGCCATTTGTAATCATCATATATCAAATTGTCTATTCAGATCTCTTACCCATTTTTAATTGGGTTGTCTTTTATTATTTCTTTGATTTGCCTTTTCATTATGTTAAATGTCTTTGGAAGAGCAAAATTTTAAATTTTGATTAATTCTAATTTAGTAGTACTTTTCTTTTATGGTTTCCTCTTTGTGTTCTAAGAGATCTTTGCCTAACTTAAAATCTTGAAGCAGAAAAGAATACATAATTTATTTTCAATTGTAAAACAAGGCTATCAAAAGGATTTGCAAATTGTTACAAGCACAAATACAGTTTTCTCCAGTGTTTGGTGATTGCATCTAATTTTAATTTTTGACAACAGTAACTGTATACAAAATTTATCAGCTGTTGTATATTAATCCCTTGACACCTGAAATATTTGATTTGGCTTTTACTGCTTAGCTGGTAGATTTTTTTTTTTTTAATGCTCACAGTTATACAGTGTGTAAAGGTACTAAAGCAATCTGCTAAGTAGTTTATTACTATACAAATCATTTATTGTATAACATGTATAAAAAGGAAGTATAATGATGTTTCATTATCTTAATCCTTATAGGCTGAAAGGGATGAGTTATGTTAACTAGTGCCTGTTCAGAAAAACAAAAGGGTCCTGTCTTTCCTAATGCCTCATATTGGGAAGCATATGAGGTCAATTTGTCCCGTTACTGCTGATGTTAGTATCGATCACTTGGTTAAGGTGATGGGCTACCAGGTTTCTCTAGGGTACAATTATTCTTTCTCCTTTGTTGTTAATATGCATCTTGGTGGGGAGATACTTTGAGACTCTGTCAACAGCCTCTTTCTCATCTTACCTTCACCCACTAATGCTATTCTCTTTAACTGAACATCTTAATGTTCAGATCTCTTGTTCTGAAATTCTTTCTTTGGCTACAAGTATTATAAACCTGTGAGCAGGAGACCAAACAACTGACTTGTGGAAGTTTATAGTAGACAGACATATGCATAAATGTATACAATGTTGTTACCAAGATGTGCAGGTGCTAGAGTGGTCACCCTTCCCCTCTGCCATCTCCACTGCAGCTCTCCTGTACTTCTGTTCTGTCACAGTTGTGCCTGGTGCCTGCCCTTAACTCCAGTCTCTATTTTTGCAGAGGTAGAAGGGCAGAAAGGAAGAGGAAAAATGTTTATTTTGATCACAGTGTGGGAAGAAATCTGTCTTCTCTCATTGCTAAGGTTGTGGTAGGGAAAGTGAATCTTTCCAATGATCTGAGTTAGAATTTTGGTTTATTTTTACCCATAAAAATATTTCACTATAACAAATCATTTGTCTTGTGTTTTCAAGTTTAAAAGGCTTTTGTTGCCTAGCTAAGAATTTAACTAAGGTTTACAAGATTGTTCCTAGAGGGCAGATGCGACTTTGGTTCCAAGTAAACTTCTTTAACAGTTCTCTTATTTATAAGCTTGAGGGTTGCTTGTATATATGAATAATGCATATTTTAAAAATATAGGTTATATACTTTTACCAGCTGTCATTTAGCAGAATAGTCTTCTAGCCTACAGTTATTTGTAATAATTTATCTCTGTGTATTTCTTAAATTTGAGGTACATCACATTAGGGCCATCTAGTACAATGATCTTCAAACTTTAGCATATATTAGAATCACCTGGAAGTCATCTTAAAACACATTGTTGGGTCCCATCCTCAGAATTTCTGATGCAGTAGGTCTTGGGTGGAACCTACTGAAGAGAATTTGCATTTCTAACAAGTTATTTCAGCTTTAAAAGAGGGGGTAGCCCTAAAGAAGATTTCCGTATGAATGGACAGACACATTTTGCTATCTTTAATTTTCTTTAATTGCAGAGCATGGCTTTAATGTGGCTCACCTGACATATTTCAATGTTTTTTGACAGTAGAGTCCCTTGGTGCTTTTTTTTTTTTTTGCATCCAGCTGATGTTAATGGATTAAATTGTTTATGACATTGATAGCTAATATTGAGCTCTTATTCTGTGCCAGGCCCTATACCCTTTATGCTTTAGGTTAAGTAAATTATCCTAGGTCACTTAATTATTAACATGGGGCAGGGCTGAGATCTCAATCCAGGCAATCTGGATTCAGAGGCCAAGCTCAAAATCTCCACACTCTCCTGCCTATACAAATACACTGTGTCTGAAATTAAAGAAATGGTAGGTTATCTAAATTTTCTAGTTCTTGAAATTCCTTGCTATTTTAAATCAGATCTTTGTTAGTGGTATTTTGTTATTTTGTTTATCTCTGAAATCTCTGTGTTCATGTCAGTCTGTGTATCTCATCTCCAAACTTTGCGTTCTTTGACGGGGGTGTGTGTGGGGGGGTGCTATTCATGTTTCCATTGTAGCTACAGCATTTCGTTTCATCTTAATATGTATAGCTGTGTTCAGAACTTCTTTCTGATATAGTGAGAGTGAATCCTCTTACCTTTCCTGCCTTATTTATGACCAGTCCTCTCCCCCGCCAAGCTACAGTCTGAGTACTGGGTTCTCCTTTCAGTGTTTTCTCTAGCCTATGATAGGAGAGCGGATGAGCTTGGTGAGGCTGAGTATAACCCTCCTTTAGAGTACCTCTGCTTTCTCTTCTTAGATCCTCTTACCTATCCTGTACTAGGCATGCCCAGCCCAAGTGAGTATCCAACTCCTTTGGGCTTTGACTCCCTCAGCCAGCTCAGCACAGTTCCTTTGAAAGATGGCGGGCTTTAGCAGCTGGTTCTTCCTTTGCTGGAGTCCTGCTGGGCTTGTATTCACAAGAGTTTTCCCTCAGTCTACTCACTTACCTTACATGTCTTATTGCCTGAAGGATTTTGTTGACTTACCTTCCTTGGTCTGTACTGCTTCTGGGATTGGGTTAAGGGCAGGAGCCATACCACACTGTGTCTACTACCAGAATTTGTGTGTGTGTGTGTGTGTGTGTGTGTGTGTGTGTGTGTGTGTGTTCCCTTGAAGTTAATAGCATAGTTTCCCCTTTTCTTGCTTGGTTGGTAGTGAATACTTTTACCCAGTGAAAACTGGGTGCCTCAGTTGGTTAACTGTCTGACTCTCTTGATCTCAGCTCAGGTCTTGATATCACAGTTTGTCAGTTTGAGCTCTGTGTCAGGCTTTTGCACTGACAGCGCAGAGCCTGCTTGGGATTCTATTTCTCCCTCTCTCTGCCCCTTCCCTGCTTGTGTTCTCTTTCTCTCTCCCTCAAAATAAATAAATAAACTTAAAAAAAAAAAAAAAACCCAAGACATACCTTGTTCATTGCATTAGGGATTAGGGGAGAGAAATTCTGTGTTTATGCTTCACTCTGTCATCTTGATTCATTTGTCTGGCCAGGCTCTTTATACATTGTTTCTTATGTTGGCCTTTGGTAAAAGCCTAAGTGCTTTAAATTGATTCACAGATGAAGTTTAGAGAAACCTAGAGTCAGAGAGGGTCAGAATATTCTTAGACTGGGCATTAGATGATATTAGGAATAGCTGGGTAATGATACTGTGGTACGCGGAAGAATGTCCTTTTTAGGAGATGCATACTGAATTATTTTGAGATGAGATGTCATGTCTGCTATTTTTTTTTTTTTTGGTCAGTCAAAAAAAGGGGGGCAGTCTACAAAGTAGGCATATCGGTGTTTATTGATAGTGTGCTATCCATTCAACTTTTATGTAAACTTGAAATTTTTAATAAAAATTTGGGTTTCTAGGAACAGAATCTACCCTAGACCATTGATTCCAAAACTCTAGGAACTAGTTACTTTAGAATTTTGTGTTGATGTTTTTTATTTTGCTTCTCAAAATTGAAGATCTACCCTGGCAGTGTAGGTTAGAGCCCAAAATTAATATTCCTTTTGGATGAAGGTACAAGTACAGTGGAATTATACCATACTTGTACTTCATCATGCGAATGTGGCCAGACTTGTTCCATCAAAATACTCGGTGTGTGTATCTAGGAGTAAGGGTGAATTGGAGAATTTTTGTTTTCTCTCTGTTTGGTTCAGTTGCTCAGGTCTCTTGCCACATTCAGTGGGAGTCTATTTTTTAAAGTAATGGGTTTTCATGTGACATGGCCCCTAAATACAAGCCAATTACTTCATTTCATGTTCACGTGATTTCATCTTCCCATCCCATGTTCATTTTATAGTGATTTCTTCTAATACTACAGAGGAAAAACAGTCTTGTGTTGGACTTGAATGAAAGATAATGTGTCTGTGTACATTATAGATAATTTAAGAGATTGTAAGGGTAATTGTAAGTATATGTAGTTTTCGTTGTACGTATTGACTTTAGAACCTAACTTGCCCACAAAGAATCTTTATTTAGGGCTGTCCCCCAAATAAATTAATTAAGGCATTACACATTGACTGTTATGTTAACAGGTTTCATCAGAATGATCTGTTAGCTACTTGTTATGTGATCTTAAACTGGTCATTTTTTTAAAGCCAAAGATGAGTGGTAATAATTTGCCGTATCTATTCCTGGGGTTGCAATGAGAATCAAACGAGATCTAAACACTAATTAGATACTAACGTTAATTAAGTATTCAAATTGAGAGTTAAAAAATGTTGTCATGAATTCCTTAGAACATAGTAAAGTTGTAACTTACTTTTATAAGTTGTCACTACACTAGCTTTTGATGATTTGTTTTAAAGTGGTAATATACTGGGGTGCCTGGGTGACTCAGTTGGCTAAGCATCTGAATCTTGATTTTGGCTCAGGTCATGATCTCACATTTCGTGGGATTGAGCCCCACGTCAGGTTCCATTGGGCTCTGGGCTGACAGCACGGAGCCTGCTTGGGATTCTCTCTCTCTTTCTTGCTGTGCCCCTCCCCTGTGTTCATGCATGCTCTCTTTCTCTCTCCCTTCCCCTCTCTTTCAAAATAAATAAGAAAATATAAAAAAAAAAAAACAGTGTTAATATACCTTATTTCCATCTTTAAATAATAGGTACTACTTTAAAGTACCAACGTCATTTCCCACAAGAGCAGATTTGATTTTATATAGGAATGCCTTTGGCTTCTTTACATTGTGGTGGTAATCAGATGTCACCCCCCCACCCCCATTGTGGAAATTTATAAATTAGTAACAAAAATTTTCATCAAATGAAATTTTTATTGCTGGGGTTTTGTGAGTGGAGTAGTCAAGGGTATATGGACATGTTAGTTTCCAACTTTAAGTGGATACAAATATTGTAAGGATATTTTTAAGACAGGGGTGCCTGGCTGGCTCAGTTGGTAGAACATGCAACTGTTGATCTTGGGGTTATGAGTTCAAGCCCCACGTTGGGTGTAGAGATTACTTAAAAAATAAAATATTTAAACAAATATTTTTAAGACAGAACCTTGCATTATAATTCTTACTGTCGAAGAGACACTGCTATCATTGGCACTGTCTGTTAAGCTCTTCTGTGTACTTTTGCTGTTACAAGCCTTATATAAAGCAAATGAACTCTGCATTTGGGAGACCAAATTGAATCTACAACATCCTTGCTATTTAATGAGGCTGAGCAAGGAAGAACTGTTAGGATGTTTATATTTGTCCTTATATTGTCACATGTACTAATTGGTTTGAACTAAGGTCACCTTCACTATTACTGGGTATCTTAATGTGACAGTTCTAATCAAGATGTAGAATCATACTTAAGGTAATAAATTACAAATAAGGTCTTAATTTTTGCCATTAGCTGTGCTTTTTACTTAAGAGACATATAAACATACAAGGCTAGGCAGATATTAAGTCTATTAATAGGCAAATGTAGACTATGTACAAACAGTATAATTTTAACAGTATATTTTATACAAGAAAGAAGATGGAATTTTTAGTGTGTATCAAATGCACATTGTAAGCAATTGAGTCAACAACCCCCGTGCCTCCTCTCAAAGACTGTTTTCTGAAATTGAACTTCAGTGTTCAGTTTCAGAAAAAAAATTCAAAGTGTATACACATAAAAAACATTTGTGAAAAACTCTCATCTCTTAGAGGTTTGGCCATTCGTCTCTGCGGATGCTGTTTGATTCTGTCTGTAATCCTTTGGCTCTTACGCCAGGTCCTTAACATTTTGGTGTATACCAGCCCAATTTTCAACTGCTGACACCTGCAGGTCTTTTGTATGAGGGCTTTTCTGGCCCTGGGAGCCTGTGTAAGCAGTATAGAAATTGGTGTCCTAGAATTGCTGGAGAACTAACTCACCTCATTTCCTCTCCCTAGCTCTCAACCAGTGAAATGATAGGAATTGGTGTATAAGTATCATGCCTTGAGATGGGATAATCCTAAGATGTATTTCTACACAGACCCTCTAAGTCCCCAGTGGGATTAAGCTCCCATTAAACCACAGGAATAATTTCCCACTGGGAGTTCCTAGGATTACTTCCCAAATAAACTATGGCAGCACTTTGAATAGAGTCTGCTTTTGGGGAAATAGAAACTAAAACATGGGGGCATATTCCTTTAAATAAATTCAATATGAAAACCTTAATTTTCCCTAAAGATAGATTTACAAGGCAATTTTTTGTTTTACAAAAGACTTCTGTTATGAACTCCATTTATAAAGAGAATTCATTTAAATAAATCACATACTCATATTCATTAAGTGCACTGAAAATACCCATTTTTACACATAGCTTGTTAGAACTATGCTTGTGTAAAACAGCACAGTTTCATGTCATAATCAGCATTTTAGCCAAAGTAATTACTTTTGGGGGCGAATTTTATGGAACCAAGTATAGCTATTTAGCATTTTGTTTGCTATATTTTCATGTTTAAACCACTCCCACAAGTCCATTTATTGCAGTTTGAATGCTACGCATGTGGTAGGTAGGGCGACCATGTGCTTTATTGTTTAAACCAGGACACACGGGATAGAAAGGTTGTGCCGTTACTTATGCTGGGGTAAAAAGAACGAGCACATGTGGTCATTCTGTGTATAGGTGACCATATTATTAATTCTTTGGTACAGATTTGCAGTCTTAGTACAGATTTGGATTGATTAAAAATGAAGTGTGTTGGAAGATAGAAGTTTTTCCTTTAGTATCTCTGTTTTCAGAAATTATGTAGTATCAATATTACTGATTATTTCTAAGCATTTTATAACGATTTAAGAGTTTCTGATCAAAAAATAAAAACAAAGCTCTGAACCAAAACATTGAAAGGCAATTCAGTTCTCTCTTCTCCAGGCTCAGTAAACCCGTGTTCCTGTAACTTTTAACCTATAGGTTATATTTTCCTATTTCTAAGTTATTTTCGTGGGTCTTATTTGGATCCTTTCTAGCAAAATGATTTTCCCGATAGTTTTAAGACACAAATGTGAAGTTCTTAGCCTAGTGTATGGCACATAGTACTCAATAAATGGTAGTTAATAAGAATGAGAAAAATAAGGAAGGTGAAAATAGGGTCATAATTTACTTAGATGTAGCTTCAGGTTGAAATCTAGTCACAATCTTCAGTATTTTACTTTTTTCCTCCTTAAATATAGTCTAAAGTAGCATTTCAAATATTCACAGGTTAGAGGTACTAAAAACAGGTTGTTAGTAATAAAAGTAATTTATCTAATTAAATCTACAATGTTTTCCCAAGCTTGCTTTCTTTACTCTCCAGAAGCCCCCTCTTGGTGGTGGACCTACATTCTTTTTGTGCCCAGTTTTGTTATGCAGTCCTGTCATCTGCTCCCTCTTCATAGGGCAAGAATGGAACCTGCTTGGGGCCATTTATAGCTGATAGTTTGTCTCAGCATAATTATGAGTGCTTGATTTTATTCAGACTTAAAAATTCAGCTCCTAATAGTACATTGGCAAGCCTTACTTTTGATCTTCAAGAGATTGTCAAAGATAGGAACGGTCTTTGTCAGTTTCTCAAAGATAGGAACTCTGTTCATCTTTGAATTCCCGGTGTCTGGCACGTAGTAAATGAATGAATGAAGTGGATGTCTTCTGTCCACCCCCCCTTTCTTCCTCCCATTTCTTCCTGGGCTGGCCATTCAATAAAACTCTACTGTGGGAATGGAGAGTTTTTATTTACACTGAATTAAACAGCAAATTAAACTAAAAGAAAAAGCATCAGGGGAGTCTAATGTGTGTTTACATTCTTACCAAACAGAAGGAAATTACTTTTACTTGCGTGTACCTTTTGATTTTTTTTTTTGTTCATCTTTGTTGTAGTTAGCCTTTGATAGAAATCTTTCTCAGTGCTCTTCTCGATAGTTACATTGTGCTTTCCATTTTTTTTTTGTCTTTGTCAAATTTTCCTGGTTATGCAATCTACAGAATTGACATAGACATTAGAAATTTAAATAGTAAGGGAATTAGGACAGTTTAGTAATACTGTAAGAAAATTTTTTATTTCTATGGAGGAAACTACATGTAGCTTTATTAGAATCATAGTATACTAGAAAAGGAGTAGCTTTTATCACCACCTAGTTCTTCCAGTTATGACATACCCTTATTTCTGCCTCCCACCATATACCTAATATGCCACCAGAATAACCCACCCCCAGTCCACCAACAAAACCTAAGCAGCTATTACTTTGTTTTCTGTCAGGCCACTCCTTCATAACCTGATCCTTATTTGCTGACCAGGAAATATATTGACTTAACATTTGTTTCTGTGAAAGGGAACCATATCTTTTTAAACTGTTGATTAAAAAAAAGGATTGTGTATGTTTTCCCTTCAAGGTGACATGGCAGTCTCCTGGAATTAGTCTTAAGTGAAAATGTTGCACAGAAGTTAGGCTTCTCTGTAGTGATACCCATTAAATTACTCAAGTATGAAAACGTAGATGCACAAAACACCTGTTTCTGCCAAGAAAATAATAAGCTTGTTAGCTGCCTGTTAGCTTTTCCTCTTCCCTCACTTGGTATTGAGTTAAATCCTTCCCAGAAATCTAGATTGTCCTTGATTATCAGTGCTTCAGTTGTCCTTTTGGCCTTTGCATGGTCCTCCCAACTGTCCAGCTGCTTATACACACACAAGTATTACTCACTATTTCGTTTTGAATGAATGGACAGCATCAGCATCAAACATGACACTTCAGTGGTCCACCTGCAAATCATTGATACAAAATGACCCAGGTTTTTTCATTCTGTCCAACTTAGGCAATGGTTTTGTCTTTGTTATTAATATTTTGGGCTTATTTCTCATTGAGAGTTTAAGTAATGGTGAATTGAAACATAGTTTAAATTGCTTTGGGTTAAATTTTTTGTTGTTGTTAATGTTTTAGTCTTAGATTTTACTAATTCTGTAGCGGAAAACCAGAACTTCTGGATGGAAAAATGCAAATGCATTATAAACTGAGTTGTGCTGGATACAATCTTACAATAAATACTTAGATCAGTTTTAGGATGCTTTGGTTTTTGATAATGAGGTTGAGAAAAGAATTGGCTTATGAAATTGACATTTAAAATTCATGAATGTTGCAAAATAATTTGGAAGTTAGAAATATAGGTGAAATTTTTAAATGTTAATTGGTAACGCTGGCTATATTTAAAATCTACATTTGTTTAAAAAGTAAGGAAATAATTCACAATCATGTACAAGTTAATTTTTTCACATTAGAAGCTAAATTGTGACATCATAATCTTAACCTTTTTGCATTTTATTTATAGTTATTTTTAATTTTAGTTTCAGTCTGATGGAAGCAAACAAGAAGATAAAGAGAAAACGGTAAGAGACAAGAAAAATCCAATGTGTCTGATATTTGTCTATGTATAGCATACTGTAAATTTTACTGTGGTCAGACTTTAATCACCTGTGTGAATATTTTGTACTCTACATGCTGGATAGAGCTTTTGGAATATCATACAGTTATCGTTTAAGATTGACAGTTCCTGTTTTGGAAGATTACCATGTTGAGAAGGGAAGAGGGATTAATGAGTCCCTCCTTCTCTTGCTGCCCCTTTCCTTACCTCACCTCATTGCTTTCTTAGATGGAGAAACACAAATATTCATTGTGAAAAGGACAGTGATAGTGTGGGGAATTAGGTGTGTTTCATTTATGAGAGGAAGGAATGAAAGTTTTTCCAAGGCTGACATAAACTTGTTTTTTCTTTTGGGGGGGATTAATATGGACCTTTTACTGAAATAATTTTTCCTCCCTTCTTCGTAGGAAGTTATCCTTAGCTGTTTACTTAGCATTACTGACCAGGTACTACTTCCATCTCTTTCTTTGATGGACTGCAATGCTTGTATGTCTGAGGAACTATGGGGAATGTTTAAAACATTTCCCTATCAGCATAGGTAAATACATAAATTTTTATATTTTTCACTACTATTCTAGTGCATTAGCCTCTGAGTGTTTAACTTTTCCTAATTCTTCATTTCATTGTTTTTTAAGGTATCGTCTGTATGGCCAGTGGAAGAATGAAACTTATAACAGTCACCCACTTTTAGTAAAAGTTAAGGCCCAAACAATAGACAGAGCCAAATATATCATGAAGTAAGTTTTAATTTATTTTTCTTCATATTAATCTAATGTATATCTGAGTCTAATTTACTTTCTTTTAACCAACTTATGTCTGAGTCTCAATTCTGAGGAAGCCCAGGAGTATGTGCTAATGGCATAGTTTATGATATACTGCAGATAGAATGACTGTCAGTTTTTGTGTTTTTTTAGCTCATTTTGACTACTAAGTTTTTATAGTTGTCATGTTTGCATAGCTGTAAAATCCAATAATCCTCTTTAAAGATGAGTCTTTTTTTAAAGGACAGCCTACTATGGCTTTTGCCCAATTTGCGTAAGACATTTAATGACTTGTACAAGGTGATCAAAGTTCTTGAAATTTCCTCTGCCAGAAGTTACTATAATGAAGATTTTTCTTTTTTGGAAGATCTAATGGAATTATGCAGAACTATCTCCTTGAGTCACCTTTTGAAAGTTTTTATTTTTTTCATTTGTGTGCTTTATTTTCATGTCATTAAAAACATAAGAGTGATGTTATTTTACCTTGGTAAACTGAAATTTAATCATCAACATCATATACTTCAGATTAGAGTTGGTTTGTATACTAAATACACTGCTATATTGCAAGTGTTTTCAGCAAGGCTATTGATTGTCGTTTCTTTTATGTTTGTGCAGTGGTATGGTTATTCTGATTTAAAATAGTTCACTCTCTAGTTTAACTAGATCCAACAGTATGCAGTGATAGTGTTTGTGCCCAGTGATATCGTCCCTGGCTGCAGTCTGCTGGGGAAACAAGTGTGCGCACAATCACAATCAGATCTAATAGTTGCTGTTATATAGTATGTATAATGTTCTTTGAGAAGATAGAGAAGAGAGTGAATTATTTCACCCTTGGGAAGTTGGGGAAGGCATGGAAGGAGATACTAGAATTGGTCCTTCCAAAAGAGTTCGGTCTTAAGATTTCCCCAAGTAGAGTTTCTAGCTTAACAACAGCAGCTAAGCTAATGTTTATGGAGCCATTAATATTTGTGTGTGAGGCCCTGCACTATGTGCTTTATAGGGATTATTTAATAATACAGTTGACCCTTGAACAACATTGGTTTGAACTATGCAGGTTCACTTATATGTGGATTGTTTTTTCAGTAAATATATTGGAAAATTTTTTGGAGATTTGGAACAACTTACAAATCACATAACGTAGAAATATTGAAAAAGTTAAGAAAAAGGTATGTCTTTAATGCATAAAATATGACTAGTAGATACTAGTCTTTTATCATTTGCTACCATAGAATATACACAAATCTATTATAAAAAGTTAAAATTTATCAAAACTTATATGTATACTTAACAGACCATACATGGTGCCATTTGTAGTTAAGAGACATGTAAACGAATGTAAAGATTTAGTATTAAGTCATAACTGCATAAAACTAACTATAGTACCTAGTGTACCATTGTAATAATTTCGTAGCCACCTCCTGTTGCTATGCAGTGAGCTCAAGTGTTGTGAGTACCCGCTTAAAACACTATGTGGTGCTAATCATCTCTGAGCAGTTTCTCTCTCCAGTAAATTGCGTTATTGCCATAAAAAGTGATGTCTCATGGTTCTTATGTATTTTTCGTGCTTATTGCAATATCATAAGCCTTACATAACAGCCTGGGACCCATATGAATTGCCTCTAGTGCTGCCAGAAGTGCTCCCAAGTGGAGCAGAGTCATGACATTACAAGAAAAAATTGCTTAATGTGTACCATAGATTGAGGTCTGTGGCTCAGGTACCCGCCATTTCAAGATAAATGAATCCAGCCTAAGGACTGTTTTAAAAAAAATTTTTTTTAATGTTTATTCATTTCTGAGAGAGAGAGAGAGAGAGAGAGACCGAGAGTGAGGAGCAGGGGAGGGGCAGACAGAGGGGGAGACACAGAATCTGAAGCAGGCTCCAGACTCTGAGCTGTCAGCACAGGGCCCGATGTGGGGCTCGAACCCACAAACTATGAGATCATGACTGAGCCGAAGTCAAATGCTTAACTGACTGAGCCACCCAGGCGCCCCTAAGGATCGTTGTTTAAAAAAAAAGGTGCGGCGGGGTGGGGCGGGGGGGTAATTCATGAAGCCATTGCTACAGCTATATGAGCAGATGTGAAAAATTTGTACTTTTTGTGAAATATTTTTTGATCTTGTATTGAAAATGCAGCTGTTTTTATGGGTGCAGGATTACCATAAGGAAGAAATATGTATAGACTCTAATATTTGAGAAAATGCCAAGTCATTTTGTGATATAGGAAAGTGAAGGATCTGAAGCTGGAGAATTTATTGCCAGCAAAGGATGGTTTGATAATTTTAGAGATGTTTGGCTTAAAAAAATGTCAAGATAACAGGAGAAGTGGTTTCTGCTGACCAAGAGGCAGAAAGTAGATGAGTTCCCAGACACCTTTAAGAAAATCACTGAGGGACACCCGGGTGGCTCAGTCAGTTAAGCATCTGACTCTTGACTTCGGCTCAGGTCATGATATCATTGTTCGTGAGTTTGAGCCCCGCATGGGGCTCCGTGCTGACAGCGTGGATCCTCCCTTTCCCTCTGCCCCTTCCCCATTTGCTCTCTAGTTCTCTCTCAAAAAATAAATAAAGTTAAACTCAAAAAAAAAAAAATCATGGAGAAGGGATATCTGCCTAAACAGGTTTTTTTTTTTTTTTTTTAAACTTTTTAATGTTTGTTTATCTTTGAGAGCGAGCGAGCATGAGCAAGGGAGAGGCAGAGATAGAGGGAAACACAGAATCCAAAGTAGGCTCCAGGCTCTGAACTGTCAGCACAGAGCCCAATGCGGGGCTTGAACTCACAAACCACGAGATCATGACCTGAGCTGAAGTTGGATGCTTAACTGACTGAACCACCCAGGCGACCCCTGAACAGGTTTTTAACGCAGACAAAAGTTACCCTATTCTGGAAAATAAAGCCACAAAAGACCTTAAGGAAGAGGCGCAAGTACCAGGATTCAAGGCAGGAAGTGATAGGCTAACTCTACTGTTTTGTGCAAATGCAGTTAGGTTTATGATCTAGAGTGCCCTTATCTATAAAGCTGCTAGCACTTGAGCCTCGAAGGGAAAAGATAAACATCAAGTGCCAGTCTTTTGGTTGTACAACAAGAAGGCCTGGACAACAGCCTCTTTTTCTGGATTGAATCAATCCAATCTTTTCAGTTGATTGGTTGAATCAATCAATTGATTCAGATCAACTGGTTCAGTTGATTCAATTGATCAGGGCTTTGTCCCAGAAGTTGGGAAATACCTTGCAGTAAGACTGACTTTTAAAGTTCTTTTAACAGGGGTGCCTGGATGGCTCGGTTGGGCGTCTGACTTCGGCTTGGGTCATGATCTCACAGTTCATGCTTTCAAGCCCTGCATCCGGCTCTCTGCTGTCAGCACAGAGCCTGGAGCCTGCTTCAGATTCTGTGTCTCCCTCTCTCTCTGCCCCTCCCCTGTTAGTTCTCGTTCTCTCTCTCTCTCTCTCTCTCTCTCTCTCCCTCTCTCTCTCTCTCTCTCTCTCTCTCAAAAATAAATAATAATAAAAAAATTTAAAGGTCTTTTCATATTGGACAGTGCCCTTGGCCACCCAGAACCCCATGAATTCAACACCAGAGGCGCCAAAATGGTCTACTTGCCCTCAAACACAGTGTCTCTAGTTCAGCCTCTAAATCAGGGGGTCATAAGGACCTTTAAGACTCATTACACACAGTACTTTATGGAAAGGATTGTGAACACTATGAAAGAGAACCCCAATAGAACATTATGAAATTCTGGAAGAATTAATTACACCATTGAAGATGCCATGATTGTTGCAGAAAAGCTGTAAAAGCTATCAAGTCCAAAATAATGAATTCTGATGGGGGAGGGGGGGAACTGTGTCCAGATGTTGTATATGACTTCACAGGATTTATGACAGAACCAGTCAAGGAAATCATGAAAGAGATTGTGGATATGGCAAAAAAGGTTGGGAGTAAATGGTTTCAAGATCTGGATTTTTCAGAAATTCAAGAGCTATTAGACACCACATAGCAGATGATTTGATGGAGATGAGTGCTTCTGAATGAATGCAAGATGAAGAAAAAGATGTAGAAGAAGCAGTGACAGAAAACAGATTGACCTTAGACAGTCTGGCAGAAGGTTCTGATTATTCAAGACTGCTTCTGACTTCTCTTATGACATGGACCCTTCTATGATATGGGCACTGAACCTAAAGCAAATAGTGGGAGAAGAATGGGTATCACATTGAAACATTTTTAAAGTGGAAAAGCAAAAAAGTCAGGCAAATTACCATGTACTTCCATAAAGTAACACTGAGTGTGCCTGCCTCAGCTGCCTCCCTTCCACCTCCTCCGCCTCTTCCACCCTGCCATCCCTGAGACAGCAAGAACGGCAACCATTCCTCTTTCTCCTCCTCTTCGGCCTACTCAGTGTGAAGGCAGCGAGAATGAAGACTTCATGATGATCCACTTCCACTGATAATCATCCTGTGATACAGTTAAGAAACTTACCTGTTGTGTTTGTGTGTGTCTCTATGAAAATCTAACCCTGTGGGAAGAACTATAAGAGATGTTTTTCTGTCCTCATCATGTAGGACATTGTGTGCAAGACTTGTATGGAAGTGGATAGGCTGTCCTTACGTAGGCATTTGGTGAATGATATTTAACAACATTAATAATGTGTTCGTTTTCTTACTGGTTTACAACTTTGCTTTCAAAGAATTGTTATTACTGTAGTATGCCTTTCTCTTGTAATTGGACAAACTGCATATCAGCCTATCATCACAGGTAAGTGGTTTTCTAAATAAATGTAAGTGTTTCCAATACTGTATTATGAATATGAGTGTAATGCTATATGCCATTAAAATTTTATAACGATTCATTCATTAGTCTATAGGCTAGGCTACCATGAAGCAATTGTATCGATTATACTAGGCTGTCATAAAACCAATCATATTGCTGCTGTTTCATTATCAATGTATGAATCATTATACCTGTGAATGAATATGAATTTCTTTTCCACATTATCTTTTTATTTTTGATGTCTAGTGTTAGTACCTACATCTACAGTGTTTTATATCATATAAGATAATACTGATGTAGGTACTGACAGACTGTTCACCTTGTAAATAGATGATGTAAACTTAACAGTATTGATAAATACAATACTGTAATTGTTTCCCTTATGATTTTCTTAATAGCGTTTTCTTTAGTTTATTGTAAGAATACAGTGTGTAATACACAGAATATGTGTTAATCGGCTCTTTATGTTATATTGGTAATGCTTCTGGTCAACAGTAGGCTATTATTCGTAGTTAAGGTTTGGGGGAGTTAAAAATTTTACACAGATTTTCAACAGTTGGGGGTTATTGCCCCTAATCTCCATGTTGTTCAAGGGTCAACTGTATATTAGATCTTACCAAATCTCTTGAATCTGTCTCTTCCACTCTGTACTGCCACTATAACTCATTTCTTTTATCTGGAGTATTATGGTGCCTTGTATTTATTGTTTCTTCAAGATCCCTTGGTGACTAACCATTGCCTGCAGATTACGATGTGTCAACCTTTATGGTGTGGTGATGTGAGACATCTTTTGTGATCTGTCCCTCCCCATTTCCAACCTCTTTCCCTGCCAATTCTACCTCCAACCATACCGAGTCCAGTTAAGTTTCCCTCAGTGTGCTGTGGTCCTCTTTATCTTTGCATATGTTTTTCGTTTCTTTTGTTGGTACAGGTTTTCCCTTACCTCTTTTTCCTCCCTAACTGGTGACCTCATCCTTGGAGGGTGGGCTCCAGTGTTAACCATCTCATGAAGCCTTCCGTAGCACATACTGCCAAGCACAATCGACTGTTCTTTATTTGCACCACCACTGTCCCATATGCATGTGATGCTATCATACCACTGAGATACATTGCTAGGATTATTTGCCTTTTATATAATTATCTAATCTTCTGAATAGTTTATACATGCACATTGTTTAAATTTCAATAAATACAAAAAGGTAGATAGTAAGAAGTCTTACACTCTACCCCCCATCCACTCAGTCCTCCTAAAGGAAAAAAGGAGCCACTGTTTACTTTCTCATTTATTCTTCCAGATATTTTTATGTGTATACAGGTGAATACAAAGATACTGTTGTCCCTTTTTGTACTATTGATAGCATATAATTAGTACTGTTCTGTAATTTGCTGTACTTGTTAGAGAATGTAAAATGTAAAAAATAGGTTGACTCTGTCTCCCCAGCTGGACTAAGCTTGAGAGCAGGAGCTATTATTCATCCTTGTATTCCTAGTGCTTAGCTCTTTGCCTGTCATAGAAGACATTAATAAGAATGAATTGATTAATAAAAATATTTATCACAGAAGGATATGTGTAGAATTTTTAATGTACTTGGGTTTTTGTTGTATTTGTTAGTTGTAACTATTTCACCAGGCTTGAACAATATGATTTTGGTATTGATTGAAGTTTGTATGTTGGGAAGGGAATATATTAATTTATTACTTGCAGAATTTCACAAATTTTGATTACTGTTTAAAAACTGAATTTGCTGTAAGGCATTCAGTAATTCATTCCACAAATGCTCACTGATTGTGTTCCATATGCCAGACGCC
The DNA here is from genome assembly GCF_018350155.1 of Leopardus geoffroyi. Lineage (NCBI taxonomy): Eukaryota > Metazoa > Chordata > Mammalia > Carnivora > Felidae > Leopardus > Leopardus geoffroyi. Next base: position 102,237,605 of record NC_059343.1, on the reverse strand, counting down.
GTGCGTGGTAGCTTGAGGGGGAGACAAAATCAAGAATCTATTCCTTTTATTTTTATTTTTATTTTTATTTTTTTTCTCTCCAGGGTGGAGGCAGAAGGGAATGGGATAAAAAGTATAGAGAAGAAGGGTTTGCTTTGGCAGTAGGATGACCACTTGAAATAGTAGGCTCAGAAGTAAGGACAGGTGGTAGTAAGTTTGAAGGTGGAGCAGAGTACAGCCAAAGTTTAAAACTTGACAGATCTCTCTTCTGTGGGGGAAAAGGGAAACTGGGCCATGGAGAATGGGAAAGGGAAGCAGTTGATGATGAAATAATTTTGATTGATGGGTCAGTTTTGTCATAAGAAACTTCTTAATTAAGTTTGTTACTTCCAGAATTGTTCCATTCTTTGAACTATCAACTGAATTCATTATTTGCTTCATCATACTGTATTTTCATTCTAGAAAGCTTTCAGTTGTCAGCTTTTTAAGTTCCTAGATTTGTTTTTAAAGTTTATTTATTTTGAGAGAGAGAAAGGAGAGAGAGCACAAACAGGGGAGGGGCAGAGAGAGAGAGAGGAGAGAGCGAATCCAAAGCAGGCTTCACACTCAGCACACGGCCCAACATGGGGCTTGATCCCAGGACCGTGAGATCATGACCTGAGCCGAAATCAAGAGTCAGCTGCCTAACCACTGAGCCACCAGGTGCCCCTTTAATTTTGTAGATGTATTATGTAATGTCAGAAGAATTTAAGATGCTGTGTAATAATTTTGAGCTGTAAGCATTTCATAGATGTAAGTTTTCCAGAATGTTAGTAAAAGAATACTGAGCAGAGGAAGAATTAAAGAAGAAGAAAAGGAGTAGAATTGATTTTTCAGAAATGATTTCCTTTCAAAAATTATTTACATGAAAACCAGAGAACTTCCTATATCAAGGAATGCGGCATTAGCTATTACTCTATTAGGGTAACTGAGACAGATGGTATGAGGTATTTCATTGCATTACACTAAATTTTGTATTTTAATCCCTAAGCTGATAAAGGAGCCCATCTAAATCTAAAATAATTCTGATTTGCTACAAGAGTTTTATGTGCTTGTAGAGTACATTAGGAGTTTTTGCTTATTAGACTTACTGTAAAATGGAAATGTGTATATTACAAATGTTAAGCATCAATATAAAATCTTAATATCCTTTGGTAGAATGCCTAATCAAAATAGCCTAAGGCCTACAGTAAAGTATATGAAGAATTTGGTTGTTTACATAGATCCATTTTAGATACTTGGGAAATACCTGTTTTTTCTTTTGTTTTTGTTTTTATGATACAACAAAGCTGTCAACATTGTGAGGGAAATGACTTAATTAAGATGATCCGTGCCACCTTTTTCTCCTCTTGTAGGCGTCTAACCAAGGAAAATGTGAAGCCTTCTGGAAGACAAATTGGGAAATTGAGCCACAGCAATCCAACCATTTTGTTTGATTATGTATGTTTTGAGGTTAATATTGCTTTAAGGGATATTTCTTTTTGTTATCTTTAAATCAGGACAAGTGGAAATGGAATGATGAAGTTTTAAAAATGGTAGTTTTAGGGGAAAAAAATCTTTAGCAAATGAGACATCATATAATCTAAAACCAAAACAGCATAGAATATATTTAACACATTGATCTAATTTTTTGGTAATATATAACAATGCTACTGTTATAAATAATCTAATACTGTCTTATTTACCATATGTTGATTTAGAGAAATATTAATAAAGAGATGCATTATATATGATTTTAGTTGTTAGAAACATTTGAATAGCATTTCATTCAAGCATAGCACTTTCATATTTAGAAAGAGATTTCTAAAAGACATTTGGTATTTATCATTCCGAAATTCAAGTTATTCCTGGAATTATTTCCTAATTGGAAAATGTAGCTTATGAAAATATTTTCTAAAGAAATGGGATAGATTTTATATAAATACAAAATAGAAGCTACTTTATTTTTAAGCATGGTTTCTTAAAAAATATAGCCATAATTTAGCATAGAACGCCTCTTTTGATGAGTTAATGCCATCTATTCTTTGCTCTTATCTTCTAGATCTTATCACAAATACAGAAGTATGATAACTTAATAACACCTGTAGTAGATTCATTGAAATACCTGACTTCATTGAATTATGATGTTTTGGCCTGTATCCTTTCAAGTGAACTAACACATAGATTTCACATTTCATAGACCTTAATGGTGAACATTTTAGTTCCATTATTTTTTTTCATTGTAAGTTCCATTAGTAGCCATATGAGGTTGATTCAGGTGGCTGATCTGAAGGTTGGCCAGCCAGGAGTTTGTGTATATGTGTCTATGTTGTATATAGGGAGAGAACAATGTTATGTTTACTAAACATCATGATACAGGTGAAATCTGTCTTGCTTGCTGAAAGATGGAAAAGTGGCTAAAGAAGAAAAGTTGGTACTACATGGAGTGTAATTTTCAATGATTTATAATAACTTGAAGCTAACAATTGTTTTCCAAGATGTGGTATTTTGTTGTTTTAAGGGTCTTTATTAGAGATTGTAGTGACCTAAAATTTTTCCTTAATGTATGAAAGATTGTATCATTGAAGCTTTAGCTAATCCGGAAAAGGAGAGAATGAAACATGACGACACAACCATCTCAAGCTGGCTTCAGAGTAAGTATTTTTATTTTTCCAAGGATGAAATTTCCATCTGTTGCAATTGCCATGTTATATATTCTGTTACCCATGCTAAGAGCCTGTTTGTCAAGAGGTGCTGAGAATACTTAGCCACTTGGCTTGTTCTCAAGCTGGACGTCCAAGTCTTTGGCTGCGTAAGGAAGTTCATATAGTACTTAATTCATTTTCCAACTCAAGAGTCCAGTATTGGCTATGATAGAATTTGTGCAAGCATTACTGGGGAGATGAAAATTCCCTTCTATTATTTCAGTGGAATTAATCTTAAAGGAACTATTGTCTTTTCTCTCTATCCTGACGTTTCAGTCATCTTAAAGGAACAAAAACTTGTTTGTTAACAAAAAACACTACTTTTTTTTTTAAATTTCTTATGCTTTTGATTTCTAGCAGTGAGTTCCCTTTTCTTTCAACCTATCACGTTTGATAGCTGAATCTTGTAGTAGCTCCCCATTGCCCTTTAAAGTCTGAAATCTGGATTAAGTCATGTAAGTAAGTTCTTTTGGAATCAAGCCCTTACTCAGTGTATTAGCCTCATCTTTTGCCCCTCCCCAATGTTCTAGGTTCCATTAATACTGAACTTGTACTTTCCATGGCCTTTTTTGCACGTGTTATTGCCTCTACTTGGAATACCCTTCCATGCTGCAGCCTCATTTCCTCCACCACGTCTTCTACTTATTCATTAGATTTCAGCGTAGAGGTCACTTTTCTTCAGAAGGCTTTCCCTATTAATGTTCCTACCCAAAGGTCAGAATTAGGTGCTCTGTTTCTGTATTCCCATGGAACCTTTTATTCATCATAGTTATGTCAGTTCACTTTTCTGTATCCCTCATTAGACTGTAAGCTCCTTGAGGGCAGGACTTGTGTTTTGTCCATTATCCTTTAGATGCTCAGCAAATAATTGTTGAAAGGCTACAGATCACTTGATTTTTACTGGGATCTCCTCTTCTTGTCTTGACTGGGGTTTTCTCCTTACTCATGATGTGATAAGGACTATTGGTAAAAATTGGTCGTTTGTTTGCTTCTTGGTCTGGCAATGCTTTACCTGTTTGCTTGCCTCTCCACAACTAGTAGCATGTTTCTAGATAAAAAGAGATTTTTTGTGTGTGACTCAAACATTTGAGAGGCAGGTGTTTTGTTGATCATTCAAATTTACTGAGTGATCTGCAAGATTTTGTTGTGGCCTGATTAATTGTTGTGGCCCAACAGGCTCTGGAATCAGGTCGTATAGGTTTGAATCATTGTGCTACCTCATACCAACTATGTGACATGTTCCTTATTGATAGGTTGATAACAACCTGAGATGATTATTGCAAAAATTAAATGAGATAATTAACATTAAAGTACTTAGTACAGTGCTTCGCATATGTATGCTCAAGAAATATTAGCTGTTATTAATTCTAAAACTCCATTCAATGGCATCAGCAATACAAGTATTCCTAGCTCATTTTGTTTTAGAGATTGAGTTAGTTGAGAAATGGCGCTTAATATTGTGTTTTTTTTTTGTTTTTGTTTTTTGTTTTATGAACTGTTTTTTAAAAGCCCTATTTTTTTATTTCATATAGGTCTGGCTAGTTTCTGTGGTGCAGTTTTTCGTAAATATCCAATTGATCTTGCTGGTCTTCTTCAATATGTGGCTAATCAGCTAAAGGCAGGCAAAAGGTATTCATAGCAAATTATATGTAAATGAAATTCAGTAATTAGAGTACTTCTGGTGGTATTGGGATATTGAGATTGCTATTATCCTGAAAAACTGTTGGTTGTAGGCTTAAGTAGAATAGTTGCTCACTTATATATATGGAATTCTTTAATTAAAAGAAATTGTAATTTCATACATAAATACTTCTTTACACAAATGTAATATTTGGCCATATATATAATTCATTAAAAAGACAATTCATTTTGACTACCTATTAGGCTCTTGAATAAGTGGTTAGTTAATATGGTATATTGTAAATCTTCTTATGACAAGACATATTACATTATTGATTATGCTGCTGGACAGTAATTGAACTTTACATTAAGCATATGGTAGGAACATGTTTATTTTGAGGGTGTATATAGTATTTTTGAAACAATTTTTTAAAAAAATATGGACTTCAGAGATTACGTACAGCTTGCATACCTTTTGGATAACGTTCTCTTTTCTTTATAAATACTGAATTTTATTGTTTTATTCTGGACCCATATCACTGCTTAGAGTTGGAATTAGTGTGTATCTTAAACCTCCTCAGCAGTAGACGGACTAGACTCGAAGAACTGGAAATTGTTCCTGAAAACTTTCTGGTAGAAAGCAAACAAAAGTTTTAAAGCTATCTGCTCTTCCACACAAGTATTACCTAAGTAATTCTTGACAGATTCTTATTTTGGATTAGAGAACACTGAAAAAAATAATTAGATTTTAGGATTTTATCAGCACATCGCACTCTGCGCATCTGTCCACCATTCCTATACATTTTACTCTTCTGTGTCTATGGGCCAGGAGAATGTAATGTTATTTTTAAGTCTATAGCTCAGTTTTCTGTACTGTGAATATAGTTTTTAATTAAAAGATAGTTTAAAGAAAAATTAAAATATTTCGTTGGTACTTGTTGCATACTAATTTGCATGGAGGGCTCTCTTGTTTTCAAAACCTATGTTTAGGGAAGGCAAGACAAGTTGAGAGAGTAAGCACTGAATAAGAATCTTCAAACACTGCCTTCTATCTATTTTTAACTTGTGTCTTGCGTATGTCTAGCTTTACGTTTGGGAACACGTCTGTATTTGTTTTGTAGGAAAGAAGGTTTCCACTTAATCTTCATTACTTAACTAATTAAAGAGGATCTTGAAAGTCATATGTTGTTATTTCCATTGATAGTCCTAAGCTTTGAGAATTAAAATGAGTAACTATTGGCACAATAACAAATGTTTTTAAGGCTGTCATCTTAGGCTCATACACTGCAACTTGGAACTTCGTTCCCTTCCTTTTTTTTCTTTCTCCTATCCCTCACTCCCTCCATTCCTTCCAAGTGTGTGTGATTGTTTAGAGATGGCTCTATACCGTCAAATATATATATTGGCCACCTTGTACTGGAGGATAAAAAAATGCTGTGAAGAAGTGAAGGGGATTAAGAGTACACTTACCATGATGAGCACTGAGTAATGTATAGCACTGTTGAATCACTGTATGAGTAAAACTGACATAAACTGTATGTTAATTATACTTGAATTAAAAAATAAATAAAAAACATTTAAAAATGCTATGAAGGGCTTTTGGGCCAAGCGATAAAAAATAAAAGATGAACTATAGATTAAAGTATCGAATCAGTGTTAGATTTACTAAAGTTGATAACTATGCTGTGGTTATGTAAGAGAATAATTATATTCTTGGAAATACATTCTTAGGAATTTTAGGGGTAAAATGTGCCCTTAAAAGCGATGTTACTTACTAAATAAGTTACTCTCAAATGGTTTGAAAAAATTGTGTGTGTGTGTGTGTGTGTGTGTGTAGAGGGAGGGAGAAAAAACACAAATGATAAAGAGAACAGGAGTCCAAATGTTAATAGGTGAAGTCAGGGTAAAGGGTATATGGCAGTGCTTTGTACTATTTTTTATCTTTACGTACTGTCTGTACGCTTGAAATTATTCCCAAGAAAATGTTAAAGTAAATATATTACATGTCTCAAATATTGTTCAGTATAGTTCCAGAATGCAGTTTTTCCTTAAAAACCACATTAGCCCCTTTCTGCTCCATATTTACATACAAGCAATTTAGGGATTCTCAGCATGTTAATTATAATATATTGTAACTTTTATGTTTGAAGTTTCAACTCTAGACTGTTTCTTATTTTTTCTAAATAGTTTTGACCTGCTTATATTGAAAGAAGTGGTACAAAAAATGGCAGGAATAGAAATAACAGAGGAAATGACGATGGAGCAACTAGAGGCCATGACTGGTGGAGAGCAACTAAAAGCTGAGGTGAGAGTTGCTAGTTTTTTTTATGGACTTTTTAAGTTCAAAATAGATGCATGCTCATACTAACGAATCCAAACAACACGTAAGTACATGAAGCCAAATGTCAAAGCCATGCATAACCCTCCTCTCATGGCTGTCCTCATCTCCCTTTTGAAAACTGTGATATACTAGTTATTTAAGCCCTTTCAAACAGCTGAAACAAAGTATAAAAGACAGCAGTGCATCTGTAAGGGAAGTAAATACCAAGTGTTCTGTGGTCCTTGATATCCTAACTGGTATTAATCTGAACATCATCACTCTGTTGTTGAATCTTGAAACTAGTGACTGTAATCAGCAATTGTGTCACTAAAATAAATTTGTGAAGAGAGGAAAGGAATGTAGAATAAGTTTTTAATCTTCAGGATTGTAACTGATCCTCTTCTGTGTCTTTTTCAAATCAGATAGCATGTGTTACGTACTATGCGCTGGTAAATTTATGTCTTCTCTTGTGCAGGGTGGTTATTTTGGCCAGATCAGAAACACTAAAAAATCCTCCCAGAGATTAAAAGATGCACTATTGGACCATGATCTTGCTCTTCCTCTCTGTTTGCTTATGGCTCAGCAGAGGAATGGGGTAATCTTCCAGGAAGGTGGAGAGAAACATTTGAAACTTGTGGGAAAACTCTATGATCAGGCAAGTTAAAGTGGCATTTGTGCTTGTGTGGATTTCTTTTTCATTCTGATAGTGGAAAATATGGAATGTGGTATAATTTTCATTTATTTATTTATTTTTTGTTTTTAAATGTTTATTTTGAGAGAGAGCACGCGCAGGGGAGAGGCAAAGAGAGAGGGAGAGAGAACCCTAAGCAGGCTCTGTGCTGTCAGCACAGAGCCCAACGCAGGGCTCAGTCTCAGGAACTGTGAGATCATGACCTGAGCCAAAATCAAGAGTCAGATGCATAACTGACTGAGCCACCCAGATGCCCCAGAATGCGATATAATTTTTAAAATGTCATTTGCACATCATATGAGTGTGAAACAGCTCTAATGTAAAATAGGCATTCTTGAACTAGGGGGTATTTCTGTGCAAATTATGGTATTTAAGAGAAGGCTCTAGGAAACGTAATCATATGTATAAGATTTTCAATTTAAGTAGTTAACTTCAAGTTATTTGCTCTCATATCTTTTCCTGATCTCTGGAAATCTGGAAATTCAGTCAGAACAAAGTAGATGTGATGTTTATAAAATATTTCTGTAAATATTAGGCACTAAAACCTGTGATAAGCCTACAAGATGTGTTTGCCACCAACTGTATTACAAGGGAAAAAAGAGATCACATATATTTTATAAATGAAGTTTTCCTCTTTTAAGGGCAAGGAAATTCTGTATACGTAAAACTGTTGTTTTATGTGATGTAGGGGAAGTATATTCTAAAAGTGACGAAATAATAGCTTGGAACTTGAGACCTGGTTGAACATTAAAGCCTTAGGTTGATGAACTTTTCAGGGCCTTGGTATCTTTTGTGGTAATATGATTACATGATGATGTTTATAGATTGTCTTTAAAGTTCTTCTAAGTTGTAAAATTTGAATTCTTTATTGTTAATCAAAATATTGTTAAAATGACATATCGTAATCATTTTGGAAAATGTTTATGTCGGTTTTGTAAAGTGGTAGCACATTTGTGTTTTTTGTCTTATTTTTTAAATTTAGTGTCATGATACCCTGGTACAGTTTGGTGGGTTTTTAGCATCTAATCTAAGCACAGAAGATTATATAAAGCGAGTGCCTTCAATTGATGTGCTCTGTAATGAATTTCATACACCCCATGATGCAGCATTTTTCCTGTCTAGGCCAATGTATGCACACCACATTTCGGTAAGTGTAAGTGTCTTTGCTGCCATTCAAGAATGATTCCAAAGTAGTTCTTAACTATAAATGTGTTTTAGTTTGAAATAGATATAGATTACATGTCTCTTGGAGACATTTTTTTAAGTTTATTTCTTTTGAGAGAGACAAGAGACTGAGTACAAAGCGGGGAGGGGCAGAGAGAGAGGTGAGAGAAAATCCCAAACAGGCTCCACACTGTCAGCACAGAGCCCAGTGCTGGATTCGATCCTATAAACCATGAGATTATGACCTGAGCCAAATCCAAGAGTCAGATGCTCAACCCAACTGAGCCACTCGGGTGCCCCTTGGAGAGTTATTCTTTTGTTAACGTTCATCTCTGAGAGGTGTACGATGACAATGCTCCCTCTAAATGTAAGTCTCACTGGTGCTATAATTTTACTGTTACTGTACCCCCAGTTGTCCAGGTTGATGTCGTATGGGTCCTTTAGAGCTAACTATAGTGCTCAAACATTAGTGTAGATGAGCGTCACCAATGAAGCATCCTAGAAACTCGTCCTGTGTCCCCAGATTCTAATTTAGTGACTTGCATAGTACCTGGGAATTTGTTTTGTTTTTGTTTTTTAATAAGCGCTGGTTGATTCTGATGCAGGAAGATATGGTAATGTCATTCTGCGGAATACTCCCATGGAATACAGAGGGTACTATTTCTTCAGTTGACAATATCCCTGTCAGATAGTTGACTTGCTGTTCGTACTGCCTTGAGAGAAATAAAGAGACTAACAGAAAGACTTAACCACCCCAAACACTCTAAAAACTCTTGTAGTCTGTGTTGTGTAACTTCTCAGAAAGGGACATTCATAGTTCTTGTTTTCTTTCTCTCCCCCGTAAATGAGACGCCTAAAAAGAAAAAACGACAAAAGCAAGCCAGAGCCTTCCCAAGCAGAGTATCCCACTAGCGACTGTAAGGATGTTGGGGGAAGAGGACACTGCCCTCCTTCCTTTTCTCTCTCTGCCACCTGGACTCTTGCCTGCAAAGCAGTGACCTGGAAGGGGAATGGGCTTTTCCTTTCCCTTCGGACCATGGTCAGCCCTCTGTTTGGAAACCGTGGTACTTCTCCACTCTGACTGGAGCCCCAGTGTATTCTTCATCTTTGCGTAGGCTTGAATTCTGGCCCTTCTGTTTATTTGTTGTTGTCTGTACTGGGTAAGGCTTTTCACTCCAGATTTTGGGGAAGATCTCTGTCCTTTCTTTTAAACTAGGATCCTTCTTTGTTCCCAGTAGAAACACAGAATTGTGTAGTATAGGTGTGGAGAAAAGACACTGAGAAATTTGGGGTCTAATTGATCATTTAATCAACCATCAGCTGTTAGTGTTTACATATCAACTGGTGCAGTGTCACACTTCCCTCTAACAACTGTTAATTGATTTAATTATCACTTTTAGCATTATGCAACAATACTGTTGCTATTTCTGCTATCTTCTCTGAAGGGAAAGGGGGACAAGGGGTAGGATTAGGCCTCTTTTTTCCCTTTAGAATCTCTCAATCCAGGAAATTGTATGCTCTTTTTGCATAGTTGTGTCTTATGTTGTCGCCCCATCCCTCAGTAGGTCAGTCTCAGCTATGCACCAGGGGACCTGATTTCTTGAAGGACTGAGGTGGGAGAATTGCTTCATCTCAGGAATTCTGACCTGCCCTGTGCTATACTGAGAAGTGAACACACTAATCAGCGATATTGAACCCTAGCAAACAGGAACACCTGGTTGCCTGAGGTTGGCTGAACTTTTCCAGGTCAGAAAATGGAGCAGGTCATTCCTACCAATAGCTACCTCTTCTGTAGCCTGTGTAAAATATTAGGTCTTTGTCATTTAAGAGATACAAATTCTAAACTGAGAAATGTCATTTCCCCGTCAGGGTTGCAGAAGAAAACAAAGGGCCACATAGAGGTGACTATACAGACAAGTCAGGGATAAGTCTGTTACTGACAGACCACATTGGAAAGGGAGTTCTTTGGAAACCTTGGTTGCGCTAGATGGACATCCAGATTTCCCTAGAGGAGCCTTGCTTTTGCTTCTTGGGTGAGGACCTCTCTTGAAGAAACTTCGAGGAGAGAGTGTGAATGTTGGGGGACTGCCAGGTCCCTTCCATAAATGGACTACCATCAGGCCCTCACGGGAGTGATTTAGCCAACCAAACACTGTTCAGGTTACTGGGCCAACAGGAGCTTTTTGAACAGTCGCTAGAAGTATAGCAATAACTGTGGATATCAGTTCTAGTCATGGATTTAGTGCCCCAAGTGACTTGAGATGTAGAACTGTTATGCCTCTTTATTTGACTGAAGGTGTAAGCTTGAAGAGGGAGTTATACTGACTTCAGATGAGGAAATCTTCATCCTAGTTAAATATGAAGTACAGCTGTCTTTTCTCATCAAGCCTTTTTTTTTTTTTTTTTCTTTTTAACTAGATAGGGACTAGGTAGGTGCCTAGCAATAGTAGTGATATTCAGAACCAGACGACTGGGGAGACGGGGGCTGTCATACCACATCATTGCCCCCTCATGCCTATAACTTAATTTTCAGTTTTAATTGTTGAGACCCACCTTGCAACACAGTTATGAAAGAAAGGCTTTCCCCCAGTTCATGTTCTAGATCTTGCCCAAATCAGGTAGCCAAGCTATTTTGTACAGATAGTTTTAGCACTGATTATCCTACGTTTTGTTAGAACCTCAGCAGATGTCATTCCACCTCACATAGGTTCATATTAGTTACCATCAACAGGACCTGGCCTCAGAGGTGAAAGACCCTTCCTTATCCTGGCTATTCTCTCGGGTCTATGATGTAATTGGGACTTCTCTCTCAAAAGTAATATTCTTTGTAATTTTGTCACCTGTGTAGTTCTCTAAAATGGGGTAACAGGAGGTAAATCTTCCACCTATAGAATAATTGTAAGATTCTCTGATTGTAATTCTCATAATTGTAAGATGCTGCTTAAGTTACCCTCTGGAACCAAGTACTTGGTATGTCTTCTGTCCGGTTAGCCTGGGATAGAGAGGCACTCCGGAGGGAAGACAGCGGGACTGTAAGGAGCCGAGCCTCTTACCATCCACAGTCCAGCCCTGGAAGTGGAGCCTTTGATGTCTGACCTTCTGGTTCTGGGTTCCCTGTTCAGCACAAACTGTGATGATTTAAATGCTTCTTTATTTAACATAAAGAAGAAGTGAGTTTTAGATCTCCTGTTAGGTTCATCTTCAGGGATGATGCCTCATCCCAACAAAATTTTCATCCTAAAGAGACCGAAGGATAGGAGACAGTAGCAACAACACTTTGTATTCTTCTTCTTCTTCTTATTTTTTTGACCTTTGGTATTATACCCTATGAACTGATATGTAGTTCCTCCCATTGTACTAACAACTTCTTTTCCTCCTACCGTTAAGAGTATGGCCTTCCTCTGACCCTCCTCCAAAATTAGGATAAACCAGTCAGGCCTAAAAAAAGCTGCAGAGCCAAATCCCACATGCTTTAAACTCTAATCTACCATATCCCTTCATAGAAAGTCTTATTTAGCTTACCAGCAGGGCGACCAGCTCGTCCTGGTTTGCTTGGGACTGCCAGTTTTGGCACGGTACTCTTGCATCCTGGGAATCCCCTCGTTCACTGCCAAACCTGAACACTTAGGCACCCTACTTGGCAGTCTTATAGTAACTTTCTCATACCCTTTCTTAATGTTGATCGAGATTCTTAATTGACAAATTGTAATGGCCAGTAGGGGCTATGTGTAGTGATAAAACATTCTGTGCTGGTTAGCTATTATTAGTTCCATTCTGCCTCTTTACTGGTGTTAAGACCATTTACTTGGTTCCCTTGAAGATCTTAAAAGCAGGAATGGAAAACCTACATGTTCAGTCTTTGATATAGTAGTAAGAGAGAGTAGGGTGGGTGATCATGGATGGTGGAGTGGGCACACATACGCTATTTACTTAACAGGTCAGGTTTAATAAGAATCTGCTGAAAAGCTCCTAGTGAGCACACAAGATTGGAACAGCTTCCAGGGATGATTTATCTTAAAATAAATGTTGGTAAGAAATCAGAATGTTTTGACTGGTCATCTTCTGATTCTTGAGAAGGGAACATAGGTTTTTATACTTGAAAGTCAATGCTATAAATTGTGTTGTGTTTGTTTTTACATTTGATCTCCAGTCGAAGTATGATGAACTTAAAAAATCAGAAAAAGGAAGTAAACAGCAACATAAAGTTCACAAGTACATTACATCGTGTGAAATGGTGATGGCTCCTGTCCATGAAGCAGTGGTCTCCTTACATGTTTCCAAAGTCTGGGATGACATCAGCCCTCAATTCTATGCCACATTCTGGTCATTGACAATGTATGACCTTGCAGTTCCACACACCAGCTATGAACGGGAAGTCAATAAACTTAAAGTCCAGATGAAAGCAATTGATGACAATCAGGAAATGGTAGGTTTTTGTTCTAGTAGCTCAGGTACAATAATTTCATGGTATTAATTCAACATTACCCATACTTTGTATTAACTCAAGTTCCTTAAAGCTATGATCTTACTGCTATATAATATTTTCTAAGTGAGTTAGTGGTGACCTCTCAGTGGGAAGGGGCAGGGGCTTGGTGAATACATGGAGGTTATGATCACACAAAAGGTATTATGAGTTTGCTTTTTTTTTTTTTTTTTAACCGAAGACTATGTTAGCAACTTAAAATGATCTGTGTGACTCCAATTACAAGAGTAGTAGGAGTTCCCAAAAGGAGAACTCTTTAGCAGAAGGCTTTGTGAAAGAGGTGAGTCTTAAGCTGGGTAGGCTTTGAAGATGGATTAGGTTTGGAAATAGGGAGGCAGATTGGGCCACTTGAGAGCTCCAGCAAAGGTGTGAAGTAATTTAAGGTTTAAAGAGACCACTTTTATTCTAGTGAATGGGCTTAGTGATCAATTTGAATGGTTAGGATGGGGCCAGATTATGTAGAGCAGTGGAAGTTAGGAAAGAAGACTAATAAAAAGGAGGGCTGTATTAGATTCCTCAGCAGGGAAGTGATAATGGTAAACATGGTACTTTAGAAAAAGCACTCTTGACAGTGGTATGAAGGATGCATTTGTTAGGGGGAAGGGGCTGGTGTTAGGCTGGAGACCAGGTAGGTGGCATTTTGGGCAATTCATTGTGAAGTACTGAGGTAGTGGGAATGCACGAGACTTTATAAGCATTTGGGATGCTGGAGTGAAGAAGGAAGAGTCAAAGATGACTCCATGCCGCAGACTAGAAGTACCAGTGCTGGAAAGGTAGCCTGTTTTGATGGGAAGACGAGAGTTTGGATTTGGTGAATGGTGGTGAAAGCACACTCAGGCGGACTCCTCGATACCCCTGTGAAGTAATGAATATGAAGTGTCAGCATTTATCTCTTTTTGAATTTTTTAATTCAGAGAGAGGGAGGTAATGTTCCTCTAGTTAGAAAAGTATCTAACTTCTACATTGTAGCCTCCAAATAAAAAGAAAAAGGAGAAGGAGCGTTGTACTGCCCTTCAGGACAAGCTTCTTGAAGAAGAAAAGAAACAGATGGAACATGTACAGCGAGTTCTACAGAGACTGAAACTGGAGAAGGACAACTGGCTTTTAGCAAGTGAGTGGTTGGACTTGTTAAATTCCTGCTCCTGCTAAACTACAAGAGCAAACCTCTATGACTTCAGAGGTGTTGAAGTGTATTATGTTTGTATTTCAACTCAGTGTTCACTATCCCGTTCTTGGGTGATTCATTAATGCAGAGTTGACCTCACATGTTCGCTGAAGGAACTGATTTAGTTTGCTGGTGAAAGTAATTATAAACTACAATATTGGCAGCTTATCCTTCAACCTTTCTGGATGAAATCATATTTCTGGAGAAATTATAGATAGAAAAATGTCCACAGAGTGAAAATGAAAGTCTTATCGCAGGCATGACCTTTTGGTTACAAACTATAGAGTTTGTGGTTTTTTATAGCATTCTCTACACTAAAATTAATATGTTGTCATGTTTAGTGGCCTTGAGGCACTTGAGGAAGAAGTTTACCACTTAATATATTCTTCCCTTATTTTTAGAATCTACCAAAAATGAGACCATCACAAAATTTCTACAGCTGTGTATATTTCCTCGATGTATTTTTTCAGCAATTGATGCTGTTTACTGTGCTCGTTTTGTTGAATTGGTACATCAACAGAAAACTCCAAATTTTTCCACACTTCTTTGCTATGATCGAGTAAGTTCCTTTTATTGCAACCTTTAAAAAAAAAAAGTCTCACACAAAGATAGCTAAACATGATAAGCTATAGAGGTATTTATTGTGTGTGTGGTTAAAAGCATGAACTCAAGAGCCAAGTGCCTGAACTTGAATCCTAGCTCTGCTACTTTCTAGCTATATGATCTTTGGCAAGTTTTTTTTAACCTCTCTGTGCCTCAGTTTTCTTACTGTAAAATGGGGTAATAGTACTTGCTTCAGAACATTATTGTGAGGATTAAATGAGTCACTACACACAAGCTCTTTGAATAGTGCCTGACACGTAATAAGCACCCCTAGTTAATCTGTTAACTCATAATATGGGTTTATACGTTTGTCAATAATAGGTAGAACTCTCTTCTTCATTCTTAACCTTCACCCCCTGAAAAAACAACAAAACGGCTTACACCTTTGCACACACATAAAAGCAGGGATGCTTTTCAGTATGGTCACATTTATGTAATTTTGCATCTGGCTTTTTTCTTAATAAATTACTGCATTTATGGTTTAAAAATGTAACCTATGTCACAGCATGTCAGCTGCCTTTTTCTAGTTTCTATGAACCTTGCCTCTGCTTACTGTCCCCTTAACCCCAGTAATATCTATGGCTAAGTCTTTGTTGAAGAAGTTATGTTGTAATAATAATTACAGTTTTTTCCTCTGTCATTGTACATCAGCTTTTTAAAAAAAAAGTTTGTTGTTGCTGTTGCTTTATGAATGTGCCATTTCCTCACAAAAGCCAAAATCTTTAAAGGCTTCTGGAATTGTGAATATAAAAGGGGAAGATATATAAACTAACCTGTTTAGTTTATTATGATTTGCTGTAACACAACCGTTTAACATTTTGGACTAATTTTGACATTGATTTGTTTTTATTTTTCAAACATTTTTCCTGTAGGTTTTCTCTGATATAATTTACACAGTTGCAAGCTGTACTGAAAATGAAGCTAGTCGATATGGGCGATTTCTTTGCTGCATGTTAGAGACTGTGACCAGGTGGCACAGTGATCGCGCCACATATGAAAAGGTATGGCTAATAAACACCCTAACATTTTACCCGTGTGTATAACAACCACTCGCAGTAATCTTTAGGTTGTTCAGTTTTGTGAGTTTAAGATTGAGTTGTAAAACAGTTTTTAAAATTTAAGCATAATTGTCATTATTAAAAAGTGCTGTTTAAAAAAGCCATATCTCGAACTGACATGCCAAATTAATACTATCAAATAAGCTTAACATTTCTGTGAAAACTACCTATCATTCAGATCTTGTTTTTGCATGGAATCATTAAACTAGTCCTCTTAAGTTTTCAGTTCCTGCTATTTTGGGGGCAGAATTTTTCTTTAACAGCCTGGCTTTTTTTTTTGTTTGTTTGTTTTTGTTTTTTTTAAGGAATGTGGAAATTATCCAGGATTCCTTACTATATTACGAGCAACTGGATTTGATGGTGGAAATAAAGCTGATCAATTAGACTATGAAAACTTTCGACATGTTGTGCATAAATGGCATTACAAACTAACCAAGGTAAAAAAAAAATTGTGTTTCTTGAAGGTGGTTTTTTTCTCTTTATACTTAATATTTTTATAATAATAGGTCTTAAAATGTTTGTTGTAGGCATCGGTACATTGCCTTGAAACAGGCGAATATACTCACATCAGGAATATTTTGATTGTGCTAACAAAAATACTTCCTTGGTACCCAAAAGTTTTGAATCTGGGTCAGGCTTTGGAAAGAAGAGTGCATAAAATCTGCCAAGAAGAAAAAGAGAAGAGGCCAGATCTATATGCATTGGCTATGGGGTAACACAATTATACTTTAATGTGATTTATGAGACTAGATGACAGAAGGATTCTGAAGACTTTAAAATGTTTTACAGTGTTGAAGTTTATCTTCTGCCTTACTTCAGGAGATTATGGGAGATTATGCGATCATGTTCCCACAGGCTGGTGAGAGTTGTCACTTCTGATTATCAGCTTCCGGTCTATACTGGATGATAATTTCAAAAGTCATATATAGTATGTCTTGGTTTGGAGGAAATGTAATTTTATCATCAGTTGATATTTGGATCTTCAATAGTGAAAAAAAGACAGTTTGAGGATCAGTTTACATTTTTATTTTTAAGAAAGCATCTGGGGCTCTCTCTAAAGACCTTCAGGAACTTACTGAAAATTAAAATTTTTTATTCTCTGGCACCAAGTAGGGTGAATCATTTGCTAATTTTATTCTTTTAAACTCCATGTTTGTACTTTTTGATTTGTATTTGTATATTTAAACACTTTGTGCGACTTTCAGCTACTCTGGGCAGTTGAAAAGTAGAAAGTCATACATGATACCTGAAAATGAGTTTCATCACAAAGACCCCCCTCCGAGGAATGCAGTTGCCAGTGTACAAAATGGGCCTGGTGGTGGGCCTTCTTCTTCGTCGATAGGAAGTGCATCCAAATCGGACGAAAGCAGTACTGAGGAGACTGGTATGCTTATTTGTAGAAGTTTATAAGTGATACATTTCTTTTGAACAAACTAAGGTGTTTTATATCACGTGACAAGTAAAATGCTGGCTTAGTATTATTTTTTATTCCCTAGGTAGGAGTATGTAACTATCAAGACTATCAAGAAGTAATTAGCCCTTTGTTTCTTTAGAAAGAATGAATTAGAATTCATCTCTAATCATTTTGCTGTGAAATTGTACTTTATTTACAATTAGGGACTTGTCAAATAAAACCTTACCTTTTTTTCAGATAAATCAAGGGAGAGATCTCAGTGTGGTGTGAAAGCTGTTAATAAAGCTTCTAGTGCCACACCAAAAGGGAATTCAAGCAATGGAAACAGTGGCTCTAACAGGTAGGAATGCTGTGCTGTATGTCACAGTTCTGAATTCTTACGTGATTAATCTCATTAGCCATGAATGAAAGAGGGTGGTAGTTGAATACTATGAAAGTCATTTATGTTGGACTTTTGAATTTTTTGAGTACCCCTAATTTGATGATGTGCGTAACCATCCTCCATATGTTTTCTATAATGCCAAGACTGACATTGTTTCCCCTGCTGAGTTACGCAGGTGAAGGTAGGTAGTGAAGTTAAAAAAAAAACATTTTAGTATTGGGATGCCTGGGTGGCTCAGTCCGTTAAGAGTCTGACTTCAGCTCAGGTCATGATCTCGTAGTTCGTGAGTTTGAGCCCTGCATCAGGCTCTGTGCTGACAGCTCAGAGCCTGGAGCCTGCTTTGGATTCTATGTCTCTCTCGCTCTGCCTTTCCCCCGCTTGTGCTCTCTCCCTCCCCCCCCCCCCCCCAATAAATAAACATTAAAAAAAATTAAAAGAAAAACCTTTTAGGATTGAGTACTTGCTATGGGCATTCTGGGTAAGGATAATTAACATAAAAGAAGCCTACACTGATTTAGACCAGGGATCCATCCAGCCAAGTAATCCAGTTCCTGATAGTAGCACCCTTGGTTTGTTTGTGGGATAAGTTTTGGCTAACCTTGTAATCCTCAGAGGTTATGAACATATACAGAAAAGGGCCTGCCATCAATTTAATCATTCTTTTTAATAAAGTCATTTAGTTTTCAAAGGGCTACTCTTAGTTCTGTTATTTTTTAAAAATTTTTTTTTTTCAACGTTTATTTATTTTTGGGACAGAGAGAGACAGAGCATGAACGGGGGAGGGGCAGAGAGAGAGGGAGACACAGAATCTGAAACAGGCTCCAGGCTCTGAGCCATCAGCCCAGAGCCCGACGCGGGGCTCAAACTCACGGACCGCGAGATCGTGACCTGGCTGAAGTCGGACGCTTAACCGACTGCGCCACCCAGGCGCCCCAGTTCTGTTATTTTTGAAGTCCATAGGAAACCCTTCATGATTTATATAACATGGAGTGTGTTTCTTGACTATCTTAAAATCTCATGTTTTTATTCTTAAGCAGCAAAGCTGTTAAAGAAAATGACAAAGAAAAAGGGAAGGAGAAAGAAAAAGAGAAAAAAGAAAAGACTCCAGCTACTACTCCAGAGGCCAGGGTACTTGGTAAAGATGGTAAAGAAAAACCGAAGGAAGAGCGGCCAAATAAAGATGAAAAAGCAAGAGAGACGAAGGAAAGAACACCTAAGTCTGACAAAGAGAAAGAAAAATTCAAGAAGGAAGAAAAAGCTAAAGATGAGAAATTCAAAACCACTGTCCCCAGCATAGAATCAAAATCGACTCAAGAAAAGGAAAGAGAGAAGGAGCCATCCAGAGAAAGAGATATAGCAAAGGAAATGAAATCAAAGGAAAATGCTAAAGGAGGAGAAAAAACACCAGTTTCTGGGTCCTTGAAGTCACCTGTTCCCCGATCAGATGTTGCAGAGCCTGAAAGGGGCAAGTTTGCCTTTGTTTATATTTGTTTACTTTTGGTTCTTGTTAATGTGTAATACTTGGTTCTTGTTTTCTTGTTCTGGCAAGTTATCTAGGGACTTTACTCGGGGGAACTAATACTTGATGACCTTAAAAGTTGGTGATTTTTCTTAAGTGGTTGGAAAAAAAGTAGAAATCTTACTGTGACCATTTTTCTTTTTGTGCTAACAGAACAAAAACGCCGCAAAATTGATACCCACCCTTCTCCATCGCATTCCTCAACAGTAAAGGTTAGTATAGCCTGAGGAAGGCAGCGTCCATGTTAGGCTCACCTGGTTGGAATACGTGTCCTGACTTCCTTCAAGTCTTGTGCCAAGTATTCACTGGAGCCACTGGAGGTTTTATATTGCATTAGAAAATGAATTTTTTACATATTGGTGGACTGATATTTTTTCCTATTGAGTATTTTTATTATAAAAATATTAAAACTTCAAGGACCTAGCACTAATTTTGTAGTGTTTCAAAGTGCAAGAGAAATTTTACCCAGAAGTGCCTCACTGCTTTAAGCAGTCATTTTTGGAGCGCAATGGTAGCTACAAGCAAATGAATCTTTTCGGCAGAATGAAGCCTATTTTTCAGCATAAATATTGAAGAATATATAGCAGTGAAGACTTCCTGGATGATACAGGATAAACAAGATACCTCTGAATTCATCAAGCTTCTTGATGAGCATCATACCGATGTGTGCCTTCTAAGAAGGAGTCTTGAAAGGAGTTCCATTTTAAAGTCTCCTTGGTGATCAGTTCTCCTGTAGTTGTGTATATTCAGTGAGCATGCAGCTTCTGTTGTATCTTCCCTTGGAGGTTTGTTTATACCCATTGGGTTCCCAACAAGTTGAACCTTGCGTTACGATAAAAGCAGATGTGGCATCCAATCCTACCACCCAGCAAAGAGAAACCCCAGGCATTCAACTGCAGCACAAAATCGTGGGTGTAGCCTTCTTGAAGACTCAGGGTAGCCATTCCTTGCTCCATATTTAATTTTAATTCTAAAGTCATCTAATTTCATGGAATCTTTGAATTTGCAGTACGTTGAACTTTTAAAACTGTAAGTTAACTAATTCTTCATCAAGAGCACTGTGGTGGAATACCGTAATTGATTTCTTTCTTTCTCTTTCTTTCTTTCTGTCTTTCTGTCTTTCCTTCTCTCCTTCTTTCTTTCCTCCTTTTCTTTTCTCCTTTCTTTTATTCTTTCCTTTTCTTTTCTCCTTGCTTTTATTCTTTCCTTTTCTTTCTTTCTTTCCTTCTTTCTTTCTCTCTCTCTCTTTTTTCTTAAGTGCTTTTTTGTGGGAGGCATGAGATTCACCACCAGAGGCACTTTGCAAAAAAGTGATTACTCTTTTAGACAATACATGTTGTTTTCTTGTTAATATAATGCCACTGAGTTTTTTGGGCTAGGTTTAAAAATGCGTGTATTTATAGTAGAGTCATAAGTAAAGTAAAATTTGAAACCTCCCAAGTAAAGAAAAACTATGAAAACGTAAGCTAACATTCTTCCGCAGTGACCTCCACTATTTTAGACTTTCTATGGAGGGAAAAAAAATGTTTTCTTAAGCCTCTTAACTTAACATTACCTATAACTTAAGTACAGTGTTATGAAAAATGTGGCATTGACATTTATTTTTAAATTATGAGCAAAGATTTTTATTATTACATTGAGTACATATAATTTAGTTATTTTTTTAACATTACAGTTCCATTACATGGTTTTGCTTTGTTTTTTATTGTTGATATTCATATTATAATTGACATCATGAGATTTATCCTCACAAGAAGTAGCTGGTTTATTTCCAGGTTACAGCCATACTTCCCAAAGTTCCTCTGGGTTCTGAGAACTATGCCAGCTCACCTGTCATCTCCATTCATTTTCTACAGGACAGTCTCATCGAACTCAAGGAGTCTTCAGCAAAGGTTTGAGTCTTTTAAAATCATCATGCCTAAGTAAAACAAAAAAAAATTCTTCATTTATTTAGTAGATACCTTCGCTCTAGTAAATTCAGTAAGCTAGTAGAATAAGCTTTAAAAATAACTACCACAAACTGAAACAATGGATGACAACGGTCCTTTTTAATGAGATTGTTACCAAATGCGCGTAATGTGGCAACACTTCCATAATATCTCTCTGCTTGCTGTGTTATGCATTCTTTTATGTTTCAAGATCTGGAAATACGTTTAAGGTTTGGGGAAGGGGTTGTTGGTTTGTTTTGGGGAGTAGGCTTACTTAATTTCTCAAAACAAATCTGTCAGGTTGTTTTCTGACGTTTTAGGACAACCCAAAAGACCAGAAGAGAAATTTGATGCATTCATGTAACTGTTCTAAAAACCGAGCCCATTCCAATCCATAAAATTCTATATTGCCTCTGCCGAGCTACCCTTTTGGTAGTTGTAGCGTAATATCAAGAAATATGGTTAATGTAAACTAATCATTCTCTTGGAGGGGAATACTCAACTTGATGGTTGCGTGTAATTACATGTCAGTATTAATTCTTGCCTATTACTCTACTTTCTTGAGTATTCTTCTACTAAAAATAATGTGTAGTTTGTGTATCTTACTGCAGAGTTCATTTCATTATTGTAGTTGAATTGTCCATTGTTCATGTTATTTTGTCTACTTATTATAACATTTGTACCCTCTTTCACTTTGATTTTCCACTTTGCCTCCTCTTATACCTGCTAAGTATTATTTCTTACTGGTGGGCCAACACAAAACGAAATTTTGAAACAAAGCCAGTTGACATTACTAACTGCTTTTAGATATATACCTTTATAATGAAATGTCTGTGGATATTGGGCAAATAAGCACACATTTTTTAATAGTTCAGGTTAGCCAGTGTGCCTTTGTGCTGAAACTGTAGCATTGTTTTTAGAGTATACTGTATCAATCAAAAGAGTATTAGCTGTACTGTGAATGCTTGCTTTTAAGGTAAAACTTTTTATTGGCTAAATTGTATTGCAATATAGTTGGTTTTCATAACCAGTTTGGGATTGTGTATATCAGTCTTAACCATCAGTGGCTTGGTGTCGGCTATTTTAAATTCATTGGTTAACAGTGTTACCTTGTGAGTATTTATTTCCTGAAACATACTTTAAAGCAGTTTGAAACCTGCTGTGATAGTTAACTGGATTTTCTAATCAACGATGAAAATGATGGTTCCTTACATTTGCAGAAGCCTTTTGAAAATAAAACATGTGAGATAAACATGTTATCTCATTTCATGTTCATAACAGTGCTGTGAGGTAGATAGAACAGGAGGGTAGTGTCTTTTTGACAAATAAGAGACTAAAAAAGTTCTTGATCCTTTCCCAGTGGCGTGTAACTTGTTAGTCATACCAAAACTTGGACTAAAATTAAGATGATCTTCAAGTATTCCTACCTACTACAATGAAAAAAATGGCACACACACAAAAAAATGTATGGTCCCTTGATTCTTAGCACCCGTTTCAACAGTAGTTGAAAGGAGTTCCTAATTCTGTTAATGTGTTTGCCTTGTTTTTAAAATTATACTACTACAAGTCAATCTCCCTATCTCCCTTCAGAAAAAGATAGTGATTTTCTGGGTATTTAAAATTCAGTAGAGTTATTCCACATTCAACCAAAAATTTTTGAAAATGGCATCTGAATGCACTTATAAAAATCAGGTGACTCATACCACTTTTCAGATCCTTAGTGTTTGGTATGGTAACTTGGTGATGTGATTAGGTGTTCAATAAATATCTGAAATGAACTCTTATGCTTTTGGACTTTGGTAAAGCATTCAAAGGTTAACTGGTCTGCACAGTAGTTGATGTTGCATTTTTCTTATATGTCTAGGAAGGTACAGTAGCATATGAATGTCTTAGAAAAACAACTTTACCGGACTTTGATCTCTAAAATTGACCATCTATATAAACTCACCGTTTCTGGGTAGCTTTTCCTTTTTCAAGGATTTGAGCGATGTGTGTCTCTTTCTTTCGTGTTGTCACCCGTACATATAAAATTGTTTCTGTGTGTTAGTTTAATTTTTTAGTTATGCTTTGTCCCTGGGATCCTCTTTTTTTTTTTTTTTTTTAAGTTACTTTCTATTTTTGCTTTCTAATCCATGGTAAAAGTAATACATGGATTTGACTTTTCAGGTGGATTAAAGGGAGAAAAATCTAGCTTAATATCCAAATCTTTTCTGTCTGTTTACCTTCCACCCCCAATTTCCAGTTGGCATACTTCCAGTTTGGTCACTTGTGTTTTCACCTAGCAATCCTAGCAGCTGTATTTGATGAAGAAAGTATGAAAAGCAGCATCCTCCTTTACCCAAGCTTCTTTATAATTTAGGAGGGCAGCAGTAACCATCCTCAAAACAGAATTCAGGTTTTAATTTTGTTCATCTTAAAGCAAGGATTTATAATCAAATGGAAGCCTAGAAGTGAGGCCATCTTTATATACGGTAGCCTTAATAAAGTCAGTGTGGCAGTGTTAGCAGATTGTGAAAATCAGTCCTATTGTTTTTTGGACCCATTGATCCCAATGTCAAGAATAAAAGCAAATCAAAAGCACAGTCCAACAGTGCTATCTGCAGATCAATTTAACAAATCATTAATTTTGTTTGGCAAACAAGTATTGAGTACTTGGTGTGCACAAGGCATTAGGAAGTATGTAAAAGTGAAAAAGACACATTAATGAGCTCCCCTACCATACTGGAAACTGTGTTATGGGCAAAAATAAGTGACATGAAATTAATAGGGAATACTTGTCACAAAAAACGTTGATACAGAATAATCAAGAGATCACCACCAAGTGAGTTGCAGAGTTGAGGGATGATTGAAGTGCTGATGGCTTTTGAGCTGTCTGTGAAGGTTAGTAGGATTTTAAGAGATTAAGATCAAAGTGAGCAGCCATTGTGGTCAAGAGAACTGCTGGGATGGACAGGGAGTTAGGGAGCCACTGGTAGCCACAGCATAGAGTGTATTGAGTTTGCCCGTAGCAGGATGTAATTGTGCAAAGATTGCGAAGAGCTTGGAAATACCTGAGCTAAGGAGTATGCATTTTATTCCACAGGCAACGAGAGACTGCCTGTTATTGTGGAAAAGAGAATATTGTGATCAGAACTATTCTGAGAAGGGTAGGAAGAAGGAATAGGGTTAGGTATGTTCCTAAACTAAGAATGTATTGGTTTTTCAGTTCCCTGCAATACAGAATTCAAGTTAGGCACAATTAAAAACTTTATTCCTTTGGAGGGGGTGTGTGTGTGTGTGTGCATGGGTATGCTTGTGTGTACTTATTTGTAATCACACTCCCCTCCCCCCCCACCCCCTGCTTTTTTTTTTTTACTTTTATCAGGAGAATGAATACTTCCCTTAGAGAAATCTTTGAGTATTGCAGGAATATATTATTTCTTTTGTCTTATCAGTTTCATACGTAATATTAACTTAAGATATGAATAAACCTCACAATTAGAAAATCTTGAAGTGTTGCTTAGGGCATTAACCCAGCAAGAGCACCTTTCGGACAAGCACTTTTATGACTGTTTTTCATTCTCTTACTCTTTGTTATTAATAAACATTTTGTCTATTTCAGTTGATCATCAACTTTTAAACACTGACATTTTAAAGAATCTACTTCTGCATTCCTATGGCAGTATTTCTGACCAACTGAATTGAAAATATTTGGTGGTGTTAAATAAGTGTTTCTTTAATTTTCAAATGGATGGTTGTCTTTTTTTCATGTATTCCTTTGAATACCAAAAGATTTCCTCATGTAAAACTATTTGACTTACTATTCTTTTCATTCCTAAGGTATATCTAAGATTGCGTAGTTATTGTAATGAGTTATATTTTGTACACTGCTGCCTAAGACTTGTAATGTCTTAAATTGAACATAAGCTTATAGCACAGTTAAAAATGCTGTAAGGATAGGAATCTGATTACTTCCTTAATGTTTTCTAGATTTCCATATTCACTAGGTTATACTAGTGAATTATACGAGATTTCCATATTTACAACTTGCGTAAGTTATTAAGATTATCTCTTAATTATTTAGGTAGTGTAGTTTTGATCTTTGGCTGTTTATTGCCTGTGGGCCTTTTTGGCAGAGAAAGAATTCATCGTTTTTCAGTCTTGGGAGTTGTTTTATCATCCTCAGCTGGCCAAATGGTTTTCTGAGCCATTAGAACCAGTAAGACAAATTTCCCAGTCAGTTGTGATTATTTGGTAGAAATTGGAGTGCTTTAAGAAGTAGGGAGTATGCAGCCTTTACATTTATAAAAATAATTTAGGGTAGTGTTTACATGGTATATGTAGAGGCAGAAAAGACTTATTAGTCAAGTCCTGGCTAGGTTTTTATACTTTTGCTTGCTGTCATCGGTTGCCTCCTAAGTGGATGGCAAAACTGTTTAAAATTTCCATGATTGTGTGGAGGTTTGTATTTTTTTCTTAACATTAGAGAAAGCCCAGACACTTTCACATACGGACTCCTGTAGAGGTAGTGGTTATAGATCTTCACAACAGAGCTATAAAAGGAACTGTCGCTTGTAGATTTACTAATGAGTCTCAGTTAAGGCAGGAATGAACTGATTGAGTTTAAATGAATAATTTTGTAAGGCCAAGAATTGAAGTCTTTGCATAATTTGTGCCATGTTCTTTTATTTCACCTCTTATAATCCAGACAGCTGACCAGTTTTGACTTTGGGTCTAACTACCAGTTGTCTTTCATTAAGTAAACAGTCAAGCAGGTTATGCCGATACTGGAAAACTAATAATCTTTAGTAATATTGCCTTAATTTAACAGCTCTACCTTAATCATACTCCTCCACCACTGTCCAAGAGTAAGGAGAGAGAAATGGACAAGAAAGATTTGGACAAGTCGAGGGAAAGATCCAGAGAAAGAGAGAAAAAAGATGAAAAGGACAGGAAAGAACGGAAAAGGGTTTGTAATTTTTTAAAAACTAGTTTGGAAAGCCATTATATCCTGTATGGTGGTGTGTTTGTTGTCTTTTTTGAAGTACTAGTTTCTTGCCTGGCAGACTGTTAATTTAGTGTTTAAACTGATATTTTCACCCGAAAGTGTGTTTGAACCTTCTACAGTAATACGGATCTTCAGCCTAATAATCCCTGCCAGCTCTGCCTGTCTCTCATGTCATTTTGCCAAGTGTGGGACGCTATTGGCAATACTCTCCGGTGCTAGTTAGCTGTGCCCTTGTGTAAAAGTAATATTTTAAAACAAAAACATAACCTCTTGATCAATGTAGTTCACACTTCTTGGTTCTAGGATCATTCAAACAATGACCGTGAAGTGCCACCGGACTTAGCCAAGAGGCGAAAAGAGGAAAATGGAACAAGTAGGTAGATTTATTAATACGTTTGAAGCAATCATCAAACTGAATTGGAAAAGGCTTTCATGATTCTCTTTTGTAATTTTAGTGGGGGTTTCAAAACACAAAAGTGAAAGTCCATGTGAGTCTCCTTATCCAAATGAGAAAGACAAGGAAAAAAATAAGTCAAAATCTTCAGGCAAAGAAAAAGGCGGCGATTCGTTTAAATCTGAAAAGATGGATAAAATCTCCTCCGGTGGCAAAAAGGTAAATTGGGAAAACAAAGGGACAGAACGCTTTTTCTTAAAAGTTTGACTCTCTGAATATTAGCACATACGGAGTTTTTTGGTAATCTGATAATCTCTTGTTAATTATTTGAGGGTGGGAAGAGGAGGCATTGGGGGAGGGCAGTTTATCTGGCAAATTCGAGCCAGTACGGTCCCAAACAAATTACTGGGAGAGTAGAATTAGTTTATCAGTGAAGTTTCCTTTTCCTTCATTCCACTCCCACCTACTTCTGTTCATTGACTTTTAGCTTTTCCTTTTTGTTTTCTTTCCCCCCCACTCCACCAACAGTGATTTTAGTTTCTTTACTGTCATGAGGTTCAGATACGGTCACATGTATTCTCCCTGATGAGTAACACTCTCATAAAGTCTTTATTAATTGTGATTTTTAAACATTTTTGTAACATTTTCTCCTAATAGACTTAATGTGTATGCAACTCGTATTTGATTTTCAAACTAAGTATAGTGTGCATTCTCTTAGATACTCATGGATGATATTCAGAATACATTTCCTGCATCTGCCATAAAGTAGGCAAGTCATTATTAAGGTGTAAAGTGTTTCAAAAGCATTATTATGCTATATATAGTCACAGTTCTTTTTTATCTTTTGTTTAATATTTTTTTAAAGTTTGCTTATTTTGAGAGCGTGCACGTGTGCGCAACTGGGGAGGGTCGGGGTGGGGGTGGGGGAGAGAATCCCAAGCAGGCTCTGCACCGCCAGCACAGAGCCTGATGGAGGGCTCAAACTCACAAACTGTGAGATCTTGACCTGAGCCGAAGTCGGATGCTTAAACCGACTGAGCCACCCAGGCGCCCCTGTAGTCATAGTTCTTAAAAGCAGTTTTGGAAAATTATAAGGTGATTGTTTTAAAGTCTCTATATGCTTTAAAAGTGAGGCTTCTCCTTTTAAATAAGTATTTTTTTAATTTAGGTAAAATTCACATAACATAAAAATAATCATTTTAAAATGTACAATTCAATGGTATTGAGTATATTTACGGTATTATGCAATCAATGTAGCCAGTTCCAAAATGTGTTTATCACTCCAAAGAGAAATTCCATGCCCATTGAGCAGTCATTCCCAATTTCCCTCTCCTTTTAGCACCTGCCAACTACCAATCTGCTTTCTCTCTCTATGGGCTCACCAGTTTGGGATATTTCATATAAATGGAATTGTATAATAATGTGGCCTTTTGCGTCTGACCTGTTTCACTTAGCACAATATTTTTGAGATTCTTCCATGGCGTAGCATGTACCGGTGCTTCATTTCTTTTTATGGCTAAATAATATTCCACTGTACGAATATACCACATTTGTTCATCCATTTGTCAGTCGATGGACTTTTTTGTTGTTCCCTTTGGCTGTTGTGAATAGTGCTGCTATGAATGTTTGTGTGCTGCTCTGAAGTGTTTGTCTGAAGACCTGTTTTCAGGTCTCTTGTCTGTATACCCAGGAGTGGAATTTCTGGGTTTTATGGTAATGCCATGTTTAACGTTTTGAGGAACTGACAAACCATTTTCCACAGTGGCTGGACAGTTTATGTTCCTGCCAGCAATGTACAAGGGTGCCAATTTCTCTACGTCATTGCCAAGACTTGTTATTTTATGTTTTTTTAATTTTTATTTTTAATTACATTTTTTAAAAAATTCTAGCCATCCTAGTGGGTGTGAAGTGGTATCTCATCATGGTTTTGATTTCACATTTTCTTAATGACGAATGATATTGAGTGTCTTTTCATGTGCTTGTTGGCCATTCATATACCTTCTTTGGAGAAATCTTTTCAGATGCTGTGGCCACTTCTAAATTGGATTGTCTTTTTGTTGCTCAGTTGTAAGACTTCTTTATATAGTCTGGATACTAGACCCTTATGAGCTGTATGGCTGGCAAAAATATTTCCTCCCATTCTGTACATTGTATTTCACTTTCTTGATAGTGTTCTTTGATGCATGAAAGTTTTTATTTTTGATAAAGTCCAATTTTTTTCTATTGTTGCTTGTGCTTTTGGCATCATTAAATAAGTTTTTGAAGAAAAATATGTGACTGGTGGGTGATAAAAAGGGATTTTGAGCTGATTTTTATATTTGGTTTTCGCTTCCCCAACTAATTCCACCATTCCTTATAGGAGTCCAGGCATGATAAAGAAAAGATAGAAAAGAAAGAGAAACGGGACAGTTCAGGAGGAAAGGAAGAGAAGAAACAATATCCTTTTCATCTTATTGGCATATTTAATCAGTGTAATGGAAAGCTTTGATACTGGTCATGTTTAGAATTGTACCCTTGTAGTATGTGGTCTGAATAAAGTTGAAGGGCTTAACTAGCCTTTTAGTAGTCTCTTCAGTTAACCCTCTCAAGTATATGAAATGTGGAAGGGGGAGACTTGATATGTTTTCTTTTTAACTTCTGTGGTGACTGAGGTTGTTTTATGCCACCAAGATTCTCTCTGGCTGTATTGCCACCAAGAGGAAGAAAGGGAACAGAGAGTCCTTTGGGCTGGGGCGCGGGGAATAGAAGAGCAAGATGATGAAGCAGATGAGCAGGGCTGGTAGAGGTTGAGGCTACCAGGCTAGTCAGAGGCGAGTAGAACCGCGAGCTGCAGGATTGATTGCACTAAAAGTTGAGACACCATTCCTTTCTTGTTTTGTTTTTTCAAAGTTGTTTTCCCTTAATTTGTCATCTACTCATAAGTCCTCGGACAAGCACAGATAATGAAGACTTTCAATCAAGGTGAGTGTTCTCTCACCTCCTTTCGTTTAAAGGGAGAGATATAAAATGAGGTCTGATCATGCTGAGGAAACTAGATACGTTTTGCAGGCTACAACTAGAAGTTTGCACCTAACTGTAATGACCAGGTCTTTGGGTATAGATGTAAAATAAGATTCACAGTTATTTTTAAACTGTTTTCATCTTAAGCTTGCTGATTAGCC
This sequence comes from Leopardus geoffroyi, assembly GCF_018350155.1. Lineage (NCBI taxonomy): Eukaryota > Metazoa > Chordata > Mammalia > Carnivora > Felidae > Leopardus > Leopardus geoffroyi. The sequence goes on along the minus strand of NC_059343.1, from coordinate 102,208,014 downwards.
ACACTGTTTTTTTTCTTAGCACCAAGATATATTTAAGAACATCTGGCTTTCTCTTCAGCACTCATTCCCGTCTTCTCTGGATAATTATTTACCTTTTTTAAGTACCTATAGCCTTGTAGGTGGTGCTGGCATCTGCACTTTACAGGTGAAGAAATGGAGACTCTGAGAGGTTAAGCTGAAGAGGCTGACAGAGATCCTCGCTGGCAGAGCCAATATTCAGAGCCTAGGTTTCCTTGCCCTTTAGTGTTCTGTTTTCCTTTTTGCCTTTTCATGTGTACGTGTTATCCAGAAATTTCTAGGTTTCTGTGCCTCATTTTCTACCACAGCCCATGTTTTCGCAAGGCCAGAAAATACCGTCTGTGCTTTTAGTTCTGGAATTTAAAATATGCAACTTTGTTTTCAAGGTAATTATGCCTTATATGAGATTTAAAAAGTGTTTAACCATCTTAAATAAATGGTATGTGGACAGTAGTTCACTCTGTCTTAGTGAAAAAAGTGTTCAGAACCTAATACAGTCTTTTTTGAGCACTCGGATCATCTGAATAGCTGTTGTTCGGTGATGCCTTAGGATTATTGGGATATGTAGGCTGCTTTGCCCTCTACGTTTAATGGCTTGAGATGACTGTATTTGAAGGTCTTGACTTTGTGGTAGCTCCTTTTCTTGCTTCCCTATTAGCGGTCACTTCCTAATGTATGCTTCCTATCTAGACCCTCCCCCTAACATTTGCTGCTGCTGCTTTTATGAAACCAGAGAGAGAACCAAGGCTGTTCACAGTTAAATTAAGAGTCAGAAATGTAGGAAAACCCGTTCTGTATTAGGGTATGAGTTTTAGGGAATGGGTTTTGTCCTATTTATTTTGGCCGCAGGGTGGGGACTTGAGTTTGCCAGATGGGTAATGTCCTGATGGGTGGTGTGCCTTTCCAGCTTTGTTATTGTCTGCTTGTTATCTATATAGTAGAATGGGGTAAATGAGAGTTAGGAGAGAACGTTGAGAATTTAATAGACTTTCTTTAAAATCTTTAGGAAGATTGCCCATTCCTCAGTTCAAGTCATCCTCTCCCCCAACAACTAGCTGTTTTCCCTAGTGAACTATAAACTCTTAATCTTTCTTCTTTTTTTACTCTTCACTTTACTCTTTCTTTTGACGTTTTGCTTTTTAAAAAACTTTTTTTTTCATGTTTATTTTTGAGAGAGAGTGCGAGTGGGGGAGGGGCAGAGAGAGAGGTAGACAGAGAATCCGAAGCAGGCTCCAGGCTCAGAGCTGTAAGCACAGAGCCTGACATAGGGCTCGAACCCATGAACTGTGAGATCATGGCCTGAGCCGAAGTCGGACGCTCAACCGACTGAGCCACCCAGGCACCCCTTGCTTTTAAAACTGCTTGCTTTCACCTGGTCTCATTTTTTAAAATATTTTATTTATTTTTAAGAGAGAAAGAGACAGACACAGAGACAGAGTGCAAGTTGGGGAGGGGCAGAGAGAGAGAGGGAGACCAGAATCCGAAGCAGACTCCAGTCTCCGAGCTGTCAGCGCAGAGCCCGACGTGGGGCTCGAACTCACGAACTGTGAGATCATGACCTGAGCCAAAGTTGGACGCTTAACCGATTGAGCCACCCAGGCGCCCCTCACCTGATCTCCTTATTAAAGAGAAGGAAAAAACCTGCCACTTATATCTTCATTAGGAATGAGTCAGCCATTGTGACTGACCACTTTCACCGTGATTCTATACATCTCTCTCTTTACTCAGTACCTAAATATTATTCTTTGGCACGTGAAAGTTTTACTGCAGACTTCTTTGAGTTCTTACTCACATGGGCCATGGATTTGTACTTTACCTCTCTCTATACTCTTTCAGGACCAAAGGCATGAAAGATTGGCTTGGGTGTTAGATGTTAGGTCGGTGGTCTTGTAACAAAGCTTCTCAATTCAGATATCCTTTTACGATACATTTGGCTTGATGTTCATCCTGTTCAATTTCTTCTTGACAACTGTGTCCTATACTTTCTCCTTGGGTAGATTCTGAATTTTGTGAAGCTCTGGTTGATTTTTTCCTTCTTCTGTCTGTTCTGGCTGCCTCTTTTTTTTTTTTTTTTTTTTTTAAGTTTTATTTATTTAAGTGATCTTTATACCTCACGTGGGGCTGGAACTCACAACCCCGAGATCACAAGTCCCACTGTCTTGCAACTGAGCCAACCAGGCGCCCCCCTGGATGCCTCTTCCTATTTGGATACATTCTAGAATTGGTCAAGTCTTTCTGTTCTTCTTTTTCTTTTAGAAGTTTCATCATTTCTGATTGGCACCATTTACCTTTAGGCTACTTTAAATCTGCTGCTCCCTGCTTCCTGCTTCCTGCTTCCTTTTTTATTTATTTAATGTTCTACAGAAAAGAGAACTGCGACACGTGTCGCATTTCCATGATTCAGAGATGTTATTTTTTAAAGTTTACTTATTTATTTTGAGAGAGGGAGAGGGAGAGAGACAGAGTCACAGTGTGAGCGGGGGAGGGGCAGAGAGAGAGAGGGAGAGAGAGAATCCCAAGCACGGAGCCCAGTGTGGGGCTCAAACCCACAAACCCTGAGATCATGACCTGAGCCGAAATCAAGAGTTGGATGCTTAACCGGCTGAACCCCCCGGGCGCCCTGTGAAAGATGTTGTTAATTGTTGGGGCGCCTAGGTGGCTCAGTCGGTTGAGCGTCCGATTTCAGCTCAGGTCATGATCTCGAGTTCGAGCCCAGCATCCGAACCCAGCGTCGGGCTCTGTGCTGAAGGCTCAGAGTCTGGAGCCTGCTTCGGATTCTGTGTTTCCCTCTCTCTCTGCCCCTTCCCCGCTCACGATCTATCTGTCTCTCAAAAATAAATAAATGTTAAAAAAAAATTTCTTTTTTTAATGTTATTAATTGCAAGATTCATTGTTGGTTTCTAGGACTTTTTTTTGAGTAGGATGGATAGGGAAATGACATTGATTTGTAAGTATCACCCTGATTTGAGAAAAAATAAAGTGAGATAAGAGATAAGATTAGAGAGAATAAAATACATAAATGTGACCCAGATTAAATTCCTTCCAAAGTCTTCTGTAATCTTTTCCTATCTCATAATTTTTATTGGTAAAATCCTTTTTCCTTGTTCTCTGAATCTTCTGTTACTTGTTATTACTAACGTTTTTGTCCAAATTTATCTTATCTCCTTGATTTAGTCTTTTGAACACTACTAGCTGCTTTGCCTTTAACTATTCCCCGTGGTTTAATCTCTAAGAATTCCTGCCTATTAAAATTTGTCTCTTACAACAATCCTTTAGCTTCTCAGTATTTATTTGATATGTGTGGTCCTCAGTTTATGAGTGTCAAGGTTAGCTAACTTTTAAGAGTCCTTTGTGAGCCAGACGCTGTGCTGAGGCTTGCTCCCAGACTTTGAGAAGCTCAGTCTTCTTGGACTTTAATTTTTGATTTCAGAGAACATGAGCAGTGAAGCGCTACCCTGTCCATCTGCATTTGTAGTGTCCTAACGCTCCAGTTGTGATCCCCCACTCCATCCAGGCCCGATTGGTCTCCAGTTCTTCTCTCACCTCCAGTATCCTCCTTGTAACCTGTTTTATCCTTTAAACCCAGGGTTGCACATTCTTAGCCCCAGGGCAGAATGTGGCTTGTTAGTGTATTTTCTTGGCCTCACACAATATTTAACATTGTTTTAATTGATTTCCTTTAAAAATCAGAAGAGTTGACAAAAATCCGAATTTCCGCTTTTCTCGAAGAATTGGAATATTTGGCAACATTGTGTCCTGCTAGACCTGCCTAGGTGCTGGCTACCTCCCCCGCCCCTTATATAGAGAGTGGGTCTTTTTTTTTTTTTTTTTTTTTTTTTTTAAAAAGTTTACCTCAATCAGTCCCCACCCAGTTGACTTCATTTGTTTCCATTACGTATTAGCCTCTGTAAACCATTGATTTTGCAATTCCTGTTCTCAGCCTTTTTTCTTTAGTCCATACTTGGAAATTGACTTCCTAAGTGCTCAGAGATCGCTCATTTTAGGAACATGTTACCATGGTGAGGCACAGTCCTAGGTACTTGTAATATGTGTTGGAGTGGGGAGTGTGCGGTTAAGTTTCTTTTTCAGTTTCCCATTGCTTACATGTGGGCATGTCAGTTTGCCTAGAGTCCTAGCCACAGATTCCTGTGTAATGTACGAGTATGTTACTTATCCCCCTCTTTCGATTCTGATCTTGTTGAAGGCAGTGACTTCATCCTTTCCTTCTAATCAAACAACGAGGTATTTTTCTTTATTACCTGCTATGTTTCAGATACTCTCTTAACTTCACATGGAGAGCTATGGACAGAAGTATTACGTATACCTCTTTGGGATTGATGAGAAAGAGCATTGACTTTTTATTGCCCTCAAAAGGTGGTTCACTTTACTTACAGTATTTGATAGTACCCTGTTTAAAAGAAGTTTTCTTTGTATACTGCAACACATTTTTTGAGGGCGGGTTTACATGCTTTTATTTGGGTCTGTATGTAGTAATCATTAAATGTGTTAGAAAGTTTGTTAGGAGATTGAAATGATAGACACCGACTATTTTTCTCTTCGTTACCATCACTTATACTCTTTAATGGGTGTGCATTCTTTATACTGCTATTCGTACGTACCAAACAATTGGGCAGAATAGGAGGAATTTTCTCTTTTCCTTTTTTCCATTTAAGGTAGACCAAATGTTGACTAGGTGCTGTGCTGTTTCTATCGGGACATAGGCATGAGCACTTAGAAGAGGGCTCCCATGCCACATTTACCTCTGAGTGTGACTGTCCCTTACACGTGCCATTATCCTAAGAGGCACCCCTGGGTGTGCTAAGATTCAGTTCATCAGAATCCCAGTTTAATTCTGTGTTACATTTCTCTACATGAAACATCTTGGGAAGTGTGTTTATTGTGATAAGAATTCCTAGGTAGCAGTGTAAGGACAAATGAAAGGAGTAAAGTGGCATTAGGATGGTTGTCGCTGTGTCTTTCTCCTGTATCTTCTTTCTTCCTCATAAATGTTCATTTGACTTTCTGTCAGCTTCATCCATACATGCCTTTCTGTTGCGCGTGCGTGTGTGTGTGTGTGTGTGTGTGTGTGTGTGTGTGTGAGAGAGAGAGAGAGAGAGGGAGGGAGGGAAGGAGGGAGGGAGAGGGAGAGAGAGAAGTAAGATCACGAAATCCTGACCGTTTCAGAAACTCGTGAAAATGAAGGTAACTAAACTCTCAGATGCCTCCTTTGAGGTGAAGACACTTAACCAGAAACAATCTATTTTGTGGGCTCATATTTTATAGTTTCTCTAAAAAAAATTTTGTTGCTATTAAGAGGGCTCTTTTATGAAGAATCTATGTACTATTGAAACATTTCTTTAGGACCTTTTTGGTGAATCTGATCTGAGAGAGAGAGAGAGAGAGAGAGAGAGAGAGAGAGAGAGTGTGTGTGTGTGTGTGTGTGTGTGTGCGTGCGTGCGCGCGCGCGTGCGTGCATAAAGACATACCTCTGGTAAGAAGGTTGAATTTATGTTTGCCTCTCTTCTCTACTTTGATCACCAGTCTAGCTGTACTTTTCTCCAGACCACCCTACTTTTCAAACTTGCTTCTTGCTGTCACAACTCTTATAAAGTAACATTATTTAAAGTTGGCTCCCTCAGCTCTGAGAGGGTGTTCTTTGAGGGCGTTCCATGCATGGTTTTCTGACGCCCTGACAAAGGAGGGGAGGGTATGCTGGAGCATCAGGGAGATTGCAACCTTACTAATACATCAGGGCCTATTAATGGGGGTGTTGGGGGGAGGAAAGAAAAAAACCTCAGGATGTCCTGTCCAGATAATACCCAGTAGAAAGTGATGTTTACAGATGTAATCTTGTCTTTCTGCAAACATGGTATTACCAGTGCAGTTTGTAGCACCGATAGAGCAGAGATGTCTAGGGTGGGGGACAGACGACCGGACCAAAGCCCGAAGTAGAAACTCTGTGAGAAACCTCCACCATCCTAAGTGTGAAAAAGATCTGTGTTATCTCTTGCATTTAGAGTCTGTGCTTTCTTGTTTACAATTGTTAAAGTGGCACATGTTTAAAAAAATAGTAAATAAAAAAATAATCTTAGGAGAATGTTCTGGGTAATGTGGTATAAACGCATGGGTAATAAGAAAATATTACTCTGCCGGAAGATAGAGTCCTAAAGGCTGAGTTTGGCACTATTTCATCACTATATGACTTTCTTCTTGATGGCAGTTCTTTCTGAAGTTCACTGAACTTGGGGTGGTTTTCAAGTTTGTAATCCCAGCACTTCAGCATTGTTTTATAAATACGCTCTGGACATTGCTGAGAGACTGACATCCAGTATCTTCTTTCCACTTGCTCTTGTGCTTGCTGATTTGTCATTCCAGGGTATGGACAGACCCCTAAGCTGAAGGTCTCCCAGAGGAGGATGCCAAAGCTCCATGCGTCACTCTCAGAACGATATCTCCCATAATTAAGAGCTTCTGGTGCTGTCCATTTAATGGGAATCTGCTTTAAGTCAGAAGATGAATACACACCACCATCCTCTTGACGAGACATTCCAAAGTCACTGATTTTCAGAACATTATTTTCACCTCCAGGCAGTTTCTTGCAGCAAGGTCCCTGTGTATACAATTTTTACTCGAAATTCGCCATCCAGAAGCAGCATCTAATGAAAATTTCACTAACTGTTTTAGTTCATCCTTCTTTCTCAGAAGGGAGAGGAAGTCGCCTCCTGGAACCAATTCCTTAATGACATAGATAGGCTGTATTTGTGTGCAAACTCCTATAAGTTTGACAATATCAGGATGATTATATTGCTTGAGGATTTTGGCATCTTGTGAAAATTTTAATTTCAGTTCCCAGGAAAGATCATCTTTACATGTTTTAATGGCAACAGCAGTTTTATCCTTTAATGTGCCCTTAAATATATGTCAGCAAAAGTTCCCTTGCCCAGTAATTCTCCTACTGTGACATCATCATGACTGAGACCCTCATTTCTTATTCTAGTTATGGCCATCCCGATACCATGATAATCTCTTTATTGCAACACTTTTTTTTTTTCCAATTTGAAAAATTGAGATAAAATTTATATGATCTAAAATTTGCCATTTTAAGATGGTTTTTAGCATATTCACTATGTTGTAGCCATCGCCACTAATTCTGGAACATTTCCATCACCCCCAAAAGAGGCCCCATACTCGTTAGTAGTCACTCCCGGTTGGTTCTCCCCTCCCCCCAGCCCCTGGAAACAACTAATGTACTGTCTATATGGATTTGCCTGTTTTGGACATTTCATAAAAATGGAATCATGCAATGTGTGGCCTTTTGTGTCTGGCTTTTACTTAGCATCATGTTTTCAAGATTCATTCATGTTGTAGCATGTATCAGAACTTCATTTCTTTTTATAACTGAATAATACTCCATTGTATGAATGTGTACCACATTTTGTTTATCCATTCATCTGTGATGGACAGGAACAATGATTTTTAAGTATTAAAATTGTAAGTTCAACATCAGTGTATCCACAACTATAATTGGTAATGTCAAGGTTATACATGGTGTGAACAGAATGCTGTATAGAAATGATGTGTAAATTATTTGTCAGCATTTCATGCAAGTGTGATTACTTTCCAAGGCCCTTCTAGCTCTGGTTTTATGAAATATGTGAATGTAGTATTTTCGTCAATAAAGTTTAATGCTTTAAGCATTAGTTTAAAATTTGAGAATAATGTTAGGCAGATATGAAGTTATTTGCCACATGTTGTAATGATCATGTTTTGAATTTATTTCAATATGCAGTATTTGAAAATGTCAGTACATAAAGGAAAGGAAATGAGTATAATTAAGTCAATATATTTTTAAAGCAATTTTTATAATTTAGCAGACATTGCATCTTAATATAAGTCACTATTAAAATCATGTCCTTGTGAAAAATGTGATGTCATTTTTCTCTTTTTTTCTGTTGGTCATGTAAAATCGGTTCCTTTTCATTGCCGTGTGTTCTGTTTCCTTTTGACAAGCTGTTGCTTGCCCCTGTGGAGTATTTTACTTGTTTCTATTTCATTTTATCCTCCCTCCCTCACAGAATGTTCAGTGGTTTTTTTTTTTTTGTTTTTTTTTTTAAGCCCTCATACTGTACCTATCTTTAATGGTTTCGGAGAGTGGGCAATGAGAAATACACAAATATTTCATTCTTATCTAGAGATTTAATTCAAGCCTTGGTTATTGACAGAGCTCATTGGCTTTTCTTTATTTCTTAAGTCTTCTTTCTTTCCTTCCTTCTTGTTTTCCTCCTTTCCTCCTCTTTCCTTCCTTTCCTCCTTCCCTTCTTGCTTCCTTTTTCTCTCCTTCCCTCCCTCTCCCCCTCCTTCCCACCTGTTCCTCCCCTCCTTCCCTTTCTCCCTGTCGCCTGCCTTCTTTTCTTCCTTCCTTATCTATCAATATAATCACTTTGTTTCTTTCAGGTGAGATTGGAATGAAATGGTTCAGCTGTGACCAGAAATTTATTTTCCTGAGTAGATTGCCAAGAATTATGAATCAAGAGGGCCCATTTGCATCTTCTTAAGTTATTTAGTTATCTGCTTTATTGCTCCATGCCGAAAACTTAAAAATTGTTGAGTTGTGCATTACTGTATTTAACTTGTGGCTTAGTTTTCTACATGTTTATTTTCAGTAAATGGCTGAAAGTGTTAACTGTTCCATATTTTTAGCACAATGTGCTGCACACAGTTCCCAACAAGCAAATAAGGTTACTTGTGTACAGAATTTCACTTTAGGCTAACTATAAATATTGCCTGGGTTTAGTTGTTTTGGTTTTTGTTTGATTTTTGTTTTTTGTTTTTTTTTCGATCTGAGATGCTTCCTTTTTATTGCTTGAAACTGAAAATAAACAATTATTGAACCATTTTGAATTTACCTCATTTTAAAACTCAAGTTTTAATTTATTTTTTGGCCTGTTTTTAATATTAGTCCCTAAAAACAAAGTGGGAGCAGTGTCTTATGCAGTGCTTAAGAATCATTTTATATAGTACGTGTATGACATTAAAACCTGTTTAAAAAAGAAAAAGGTACTAGCACTCACTTGTCCCTTGCCATTTTTTCTTGTAATTATGTTAGACAAATCTGGGGGGTAAAAATCAAAAACTTAATTGTGTTTTAATTCTACAGCTACAGGAGCTTTGTATTGCTGAACTTTCGTCTGGAAAAGTTTCACAGTGACATTTTTAAAAGAAAATTTTTTTATCTACTGAATTCTACCAGTGTAACCTTTTTTCTAAATAAACAATAGTTTTCTCAAATGATTGTATATCATTGTGTATATTGTTGCTTATTCACAATAACTTAGCAAAGATAATTCAGTAGGGTTCCCAGCTCTCTCTTTTCATTTCTGTCCTAGTCCGTGGTCTACAGTGTTTTGAAATGATATCTCACCTATGAAAAAATCTTATTTGCTCACCTCTGCACCAGGGCGGGTAAACAGTGGGCTGAAACCATGCCTAGAATTATCCATTTACTCTATTTCTTTGGAACCAGTGATACCTGTGCAAATTAATTTTTAGAGAATGACAAGGCTATAATTTTTTAAAGGATTGAGAAATGCTGAGCATATTTTAGAATTGGCAAAGGGATACAAATCTTGATGCCCCTTTTCAGGTAATTGTAATTTGCAAAAATTGATGGCCACAATAATTATGGGAGAATGATCCATTCAGTGACTGTTGAGCACCCATAATGAGCCTGGCATAAAAAGAAACTCTACATTGTTAAAATGATTTTGACATTGAGAAAATAACTGTGGTTAACCTCAAAATCATTGGTCTGAAACCTACTGGGGAGGAGGGGGGGGGCTTCCCAGTTATGTTGCATTCACATTTTAAATACAGGATTGTGAGTTTGGACTAAAAAGTTCAGTACTTGGCATTAGTATCTCTTCTCCTTATCCCCCCATATTATTGAATACAGGTGAGCTTTGGTTGTATCCTTGCTAGAAATACATTGAGGGTAGAAAATACTAACTTTGGATTTAACTGGGCCAAAATAGTTTATGTTGGAAGTAGGAAATCTGTATTTGTGTAGTGATAGCTATTTTTAAGCATCTACTGTGTTCTAGGTACAAAGGACTATTAAGACGTAACTCCTGTACCTAGGGTACATGGTAGCTTGAGAAATAAGGGCCCAATGAATGCTATTGGAGGTCAGCAAACTATTTATGTAAAGGGCCAGATAGTGAATGCTTGAGACTCTACAGGCTATGTATACCCTGTTGGAACTCCTCAGCTGTGCCACTATAGCATGAAGCAGCTATATGCAAATGATAGGTGATATGTAAATGGGTAAACACGACTGAGTTCTAGTAGAATTTCATTTACAAAAACCTGCTATAGAGCCTCCTATAGAAGATTTATTTTAAAAAGAGTTGAGTGCCTCTTAGGCAGTAGAGGTACAGCCTTGAGCACAACAAAGTGCCTGCTTACCCTCACATGCCTTCCATTCTATTCAATGCGGCCAAAGAAATATTTGATGTTAGGTGGGGGGAGGACCTCTGAGGAAATAGCAACCTGGGTGAGGCAGGGCTTACTGCTCTCTATTTAGAGGGACCGTGTGGAATGAAGGGGTGCGAAGCAGGATATTTTGAGGCAGTTCCCCCGGTATGAATATTTTATTACTAAGTAATATGAGTGGGAGTAATCCCTAACCCCCTACCCATCTTGAAACCTTTTAAATGAAAATCATGTAACATGCAGGATTCCTCTCAGGACCTAGGCTCTGAACTGTAGTGGTTGGTGTCTACGCTTGCCATCTTTTTTTTTTTTTTTTCTTTAATTTTTTTTTTTTATGTTTATTTTTAGGAGAGAGAGTGTGAGCGGGGGAGGGGGGGAGAGAGAGAGAGAGAGAGAGAGAGAGAGAGAGAAACAGAATCCGAAGCAGGCTCCAAGCTCTGAGCTGTCAGCACAGAGCCTGACGTAGGGCTCCAACCCACGAACTGTGAGATCATGACCTGAGCCGAAGTTGGACGCTTAACCGACCGAGCCACCCAGGCGCCCCTAATCTTGCCATCTTTTAGAAGGGAGTTTGTACCTTTAGGCTCATAAATGGACCTGGAGGAGATCTGTGGACCCTGCCCCCTCCAGAAATTGAGTGCAAGTTTGTGGTATGTGCATTTTTCTTGGTCTATAGCTTTCACTCGGTTCTCGAAAAGATGGATTTTAAGGTGGCAAGTCTGTTTTTCTGGGTCTTGATCCAAAGAACTCTAAACTACATAAACACAGATAACCCTGAACCTGTCTCTCTCGAGTGGGTGGGAAGTTGGAAGACAGTCCTCTATCCACCTCGTCTTAAACGGTAGGGGCAAAAGTTAGAATATCTTCCCTTGCCTTGTCAAACAGTGTATAAGTGATTAACAATTTATTGTTGGAAAGTCACTGGCCCATGGTGTAGGGCCATTCTCTATTTCCTGGAAGCACCTTAGCCAAATATGGGTGGAAATCCTAGCAGCCTTATTTTTTTCCAACAATTGTGTAATTGTTTTATTTCTACCCTACCATGTTCTGGAAATGATTTATGAAAAAAAAAAAAAAACAGTCCAGTATTTAAAAAGTAAAGGAGAAAATTTGATTTCTGGGTGAGGTGAATACCTAAAATGAAGCTAACACCCCAAAATGTCATGTACACCTAGGCCTGAATCAGTTCTGAGAAACCTGGAAGGCCACACACAGAAGGTGATGTGTCAGTTACAAGAATTACAGTGTCCATTAAATAAAACACCAGTCATGGAGAAGAACGTTTTCTGACAATGAAGCCTGAGACTTCTCCTTCGCATTCTCATGAAGAGCACGTGCGGTCTTCGGTAAACAAAACAAGGGGATATATCTTGTAAGGGCCCTGAATGTTAGCTGGTGGCCAACACCTCTACTCATTCTAGTAAGGATATTTCTACAATGACACCAAAATACATGGTCCAGGCACCCAGGTCTCTGATGATTTGGTTCAGTCCAGGAAAACATTTTCAAATATTCAGGACAGGTTTTCTAAACAGGGATTTGTGATGGCCTTACTTTTTATAAGCATGTTTGCAAAGATCAGAAAACTCATGTGACCATTGTTTGGTTTCCATGATACAAGAAACGTAAACAAGATCTCCTTAGTTTAAAAGCTGTGCCTGGCCTTTGATTTTTTTTGTTTGTTTTTATGAATACTGATCTCTAAGGCTACCTTTTAGGTAGAATGGAGTTTATGATATTACAGCCACTTCATATTCTATCTTACCACTTTTCAGAAGTATGGTTTAAATGTTTAATTTGTTTTAAATTGAAGTAACATCTCTAGAGACACTGTCGGGGCCAGAGAGATTTTATTGGGTCTAGAGTTGAAAATAAAAAAGAGGAGCTGCGTAAGAGATGCTAATTCATGCCAGTTGCATACAGATTTTGTTGTATTTATTTATTTATTCATTTACTTAAAAGGTTTGAGGGAGTGGGGGAGGGGTACAGAGAGAAGGAGAGAGAGACAATCCCAAGCAGGCACTGTCAGCTGGGAGCCTGACACGGGGTTCGATGCAGTGGACAGATCATGACCTGAGCCGAAATTGAGAGTTAGGCACAACTGACTGAGCTACCCAGGCACCCCTGTTCCCACGGAATTTTAAATGGGATGATATTTTTGTACTGTATTCAAGGACTTCATGGTCCTGGTTTCATGCGGTTTGTTATGGTACTTCTCTTGTAGGGTTACATAGATAATCATTATCAAAGAATACTTATGAATTGTAATTAGATATGCCACTGCTAGTTACTATTATGCAGACACCTTTTGTGCCTTTCAGGTTAATTGATCCAGGGCATCAATAATAATAGAGACAAAAGATCATGCTTTCAAGATACAAGCAGAAAATGAAGTGTAAAATGAGTCAGGTATTCCTAGCACATGCATCTGGGCTACTCAGGGTTAATGCCATCAGACTAGGTGTGATTTGGGAAGTCTTGTTCTCAACAGGTCAATCTGGGAAGACTTCAGGAAGGGTTGGATGGTCAGGAAGCCATTCTCTCAGGAGACAGAATGTTGAACTTGGAATTCAGACCCATTTTGGTATTGTGCAGAATCCTTGAAGCCAAACTGTTCCTATACTACTGCAAGATTGGAACATATTTGAGAGGCAAATACTTCCTCTGGATACTGTTCCATGCTGCCTCGAGACAGTTTCCTTCTTTTGTCTCTTTAAAAAATTATCTCTCTTTGATATATTTTTAAAAAATGTTTATTTATTGATTTTGAGAGAGAGAGAGAGAGAGCACGAGTGGGGGAGAGGGACAGAGGGAGAGAGAGAATCCCAAGCAGGCTCCACACCCAGTGAGGAGCCGATTGGGGGCTCAATCCCATGACCCAGGGGTCATGACCCGAGCCGAAATCAAGAGTCAGACATTTAACTGAGCCACCCAGGCACCCCTTTTTGTCTTTTCTCATGACTATGTCTGACATCACCAGTCTATTTATTGCATTCATCAATCACATTTTTCATAACTTTACAGGTAATTGCAAAGTTATTGCCTCTATGTCAAGATGATTTTTCCCGTACCTGTTTCCTCTGAGTGGGGATGAACTCCACTTAAACTTCCTCACCTGGTCTTCGTGGCGCCCTTTTGTTAATGAATTAAATCTAACAATACAGGTAAAGCACATAAAGAGGACCTGGTAGTGGCACGTACTCAGTAACTGTAGGCAATTTTTAATAGTGATAATATTTATACCAGTAGTTTCAAACTGGGAATCATCAGACTTAATTGGGAAACTTTAGGTTCCACATTCTAAATGTACTGAATTAGGTATTTTGAAGCATGGGCCTGGAGTATTTTTTTTAACACAGTTCCTCAGGTGATTCTAAGGTAGGGATGATATTTTGGAATGACAGAGTTTAACCAGCCTGCAATCCTGACGTCTCTGTTCTTCCCTCAGTTAGAAACAGAACCCATCCAGAGCCTGCTTATTTCTTTCCTTTTTAAGGTTTTATTTATTTTTGAGAGAGAGAGAGACAGAGCATGAGCAGGGGAGGGGCAGAGAGAGGGAGGGAGACACAGAAGCTGAAGCAGGCTCTGGGCTCCAGGCTCTGAGCTGTCAGCACGGAGTCTGACATAGGGCTTGAACTCACGAATTGTGAGATCATGACCTTACCGAAATTGGACACTCAACCGACTGAGCCACCCAGGTGCCCCTAAAGCTTATTTATTTATTTTTGAGAGAGAATGAGCAGGGGAGGAGCAGAGAGAGAGGGAGAGAGAGACCCAAGCAGGCTCTGTGCTATTAGCATGGAGCCCGATGGGTGGAGGGGGGAGTGGGGGCAGGTCGATCTCACCAACCGTGAGATCATGACCTGAGCCAAAACCAAGAGTTGGGTGCTTAACCGACCAAGCCACCCAGGCACCCCAAGACTTCTTATTTCTTATCAAGTATTAAGCTCCAGGGACAACTCATCCTTAGCAAGAAGTATTTTAAAGGTAAGAGTGACTGCTTCTGTCCTGGGATCAGAGTTCATCAACTCTGCTAGCCCATGCTGCCCTTGTTCGCTCTGACCCCCTGCTTTCTACGGCCTCCCTTCACTTACCTTCCTGGATCTAACCGCTTGTGAACCTGGACGTATGTCGTCAGCACGCATCCACTACCAAGGTAAGCAGTCTGGACTTCAGAGCTGCTTTCAATACTACTCATACTGTCTCCTTTAACTTGCAGTGGTTCACTTTTCTATGATTGTTGTGTTCAGGGCTGGGTTTCATCCTCCATTCCTTACTTTTCCTTGCATAATATCCTGATGTTGGTGAGAGGGGGCTTGTATAAAGTGTTTCATAATTCAGTGCCATAGATTTCTCTCCAACCCCTGCTCCAGCTGCATCCCACAATTTTAATGTTTATTTATTTATTTTGAGAGAGAGAGAGAGAGAGAGAAATAGAACGAGTGAGCACATGAGAGCAGGGGAGGGGCAGAGAGAGAGGGAGAGAGAGAATCTCAAGCAGGCTCCGCACTACCAGCGCAGAGCCCGGCGTGGGGCCCGAACTTCTGAGTCACAGTCTCATGACCTGAGCTGAAGTCGAGTCAGAAGCTTAACCAACTGAGCCACCCAGGTGCCCCTGCATCCCACAATTTTAACATGTGATATTTTCATTTTCATGCAGCTCAAAATATTATCCAATTTCCCTTATGATTTATTCTTTGACCCATGTGTCATTTAGAAGTGTGTTGTTTAATTTCCAAATCTTTGCAAAATTTCCCAGGTATCCTTCTGTTGTTGATACCTAGTTTTAGTTCTGTAGTGGTCAAAGAACATACTTTGAATTATTTAGATTATCTTAAATGTAGTGAGGCTTATTTGATAGCACAATAGCCGGTCAACTTTGGTGAATATTCCATGTGCACTTGAAAAGAACGTGTCTTCTGTTTTTGTTGGATGTGGTGTCCTATAAATGCCAATTAGGTCAAGGTGGTTGGTGGTGTTCCACATCTTCTGTGTCTTTGCTGATTTTCTGTCTGCTTGGTCTCTCAATTACTGAGAGAGGTGTATTGAAATTTACAAAGAGAAGTGTGGATTTATCTTATTTCTTCTTTTAGTTTCGTCAGTTTTTGTTTCATGTATTTTGAAACTTTGTGCTTACGTGCATGCACATTTGGGATTATGTATTCTTGGCGAATTGACCCCTTTATCAAAGTGAAATACTCTTCTTTATTTTTGGTAATATTCCTCATTCCAAAATCCACTTCCATATTAATATAGTTTCTCCTGCTTTTTTTTTATTCCATTTGCAGGGTATATATATATTTTTTAATTTTGAAAATGGGTTTCTAGCTTATTTATTCAATTTGACAATCTCGCCTTTAAAAAAATTCACTCATTCATTCATTTATTCATTCATTGATATCTATGCCCAGTGTGGGGCTTGAACTCACAACCCCAAGATCAAAAGTCATATTGCTCTGCCAGCTGACTCAGCCAGGCACCCTGGCAATCTCTGCCTTTTAATTGGGGTGTGTATTATTGATATGATTGGGTTTAAATCTGACACCTTGCTATTTGTCTCCAATTTACCCCATCATCTCTTCCTTTTTTCCCTCCCCTCTTTTAGATGAACTGTGCTTCAGTTTCCTCACTGGCAAAATGAGGCTAATCATAACAACCATTTCATACAGTACTTCTAAGGATTAAGTGAGACAGTTTATATGGTGGTGCTTGGTGCATGTTTATATAGAACTAGATAAATTTTGTTTTTAATCAGAGGATGAAGAGCTCCTTAGGATGTCAACTCTGCCCAGGGTTTTGGTTCTAGAGCTGTTATGTACATACATGGCAGTTAAGTAGTTGTCTACAGGTGTAGTCTGAGTGGGCACTGAAAGGCCCTGATTCCCAAATATCCCCCCTACTGGCCAGCCGAGGCGTGTGAAATTCTCACCATTAAGCATTTTGTAGGAACTTGGAGATGCGCGTATCCATTAAGGCATTGTGAGAAGGGTCAATCCATTTTCTCAGAAGTACTGAAGCACAAATGATCTCTGATGACCCGTCATGCTCCCATATTTCCTAGGAAGGCACTGAGAGGTTTTGCTTCCACAAAAGTCAGAGAAAGGGGCACAGCCTGATGCTGGGAGAACACCACAGTGGGCAGCTCAGGTGGCTGCCGGAGGATGAAAGGAGACGTGAGAAAACTGCCCAAATGGACCTGGCCCCATTGGTGGTTTTATCTCGGGTTTGTTTGTGAACTTCAGCTTCTGGGTTCTGTATCTGCTGCTGTCCTCCTCCAGGTTCATTTGTAAGAGGGATATGTCACAACTGACATTTAATTGTTTGGCTTTTACAATTTTGGACTTGGTCGTACTTTATATTTTATTCACCTCCAAAAGGTGAGGTGGCTGGCTTGGAAGTCTAACTGGTGGTGGTCTGGGAACAGTTGTGCCTTCCCACCTTTTGTTTCTTCATTGAGGATTTGTTTGGGTCCTGTGGATTGTTCAGTACTCTTCTAGAATGTAAGCTTCACAAGTGCAGAACTGTTGTTTAATGCCAGCACCTAACACATGGCACAGGGTACTCAATAAATATTTGACCCAAGGGCGCCTGGCTAACTCAGTGGGTTGAGCATGTGACTCTCGATCTCGGGGTTGTAAGTTCAAGCCCCCATGTTAGGTGTAGAGATTACTTAAGATAAATTAAAAAATACTTTTTTTATGTTTATTTTTGAGAGAGAGAGACAGGCAGACAGAGTACGAGCAGGAGAGGGGCAGAGAGAGAGGGAGACACAGAATCCGAAGCAGGCTCCAGGCTCCGAGCTGTCAGCACAGAGCCCAACGTGGGGCTCGAACCCACCAACCATGAGATCATGACCTGAGCTGACATCGGATGCTTAAGCCACCCAGGCGCCCCTAGATTACTTAAAATAAAATCTTAAGAAATACATATTTGACCCATTTGTCATTTTGTCCAGGTGAATAGGAACAGGAAAGGAGAAGGAGGTATTTTTCCTCTCCTCTTCTATACTGCAACCTATTGCTCTCAGGACCCAGCCTGCAGACTGGTACCAGTAGTTCCATGATTGAGGTAGATTTACAGTCTATTGACTTTTGTGAGCTGGTCTGAGACCCTGACCACCCTTTGTTGTGGGAAAATATGTTCTGATTTCCAAACAGTTGACCTACAAATAACTTTTGGAACACAGCCCATTGAAAAATTTGAGATGGTTGTTAGGCTAATTCATCCACGCTTTTTTCACCAGGAAGCTCGAGTAAATGGATTTCCAGTTTGGTCTGTATATATAACAATGGTGCAACTCCTTTTCTATAACTCTGGACCAATAGAAAAGTTTTTCTTTTCAAGGTTGATATAATTATTTTTGACAGAAGATGAGTTGGCTAAAGAAAATTCTTTCTGGTTACTTTTATTTTGGTGTTAGTGGCCATTATTTGGGGAAGGATATTAGTTTAGAGCAACTTAAAAAAATACTGGAGTTCAAATTTTTTCAAATACATTTTTTTCTCTTTATAATCAAAATAACACTCACTGAGGCAATTTGCATGGCAGATTTCCCAGGGTCTCTGTCATTGTTCAACTCTGTTGGCAGACACAAAATGTAGATGTCTAATGTCCTAAGAACTAGAATAGGCTAACCTTTGAAGAAAGAACATTATGGGTAATAGAGGATATCAGCCAGAGGGACCTTTCATGCCGTCAGCTCCCAATTATTTTAGAGCTGGTATGTTGAAAGATGAAGTCATTAGGAATATTTTAGGAGCCACATCTCACTGTTCCCTGTGGGATATGTCCAGGAAATTCTGACTCTGCCTGCTAGCCCAAATAGAGCTTAATCTCTTTCTCAAAGTAAGAAATACTTTGCGTTCTTTGTCTTGGTGAAACATTACATCTGTTGAGGCATGGAATAATTGATTTACTTTTATGTTTAATCAGAAAGCTTCCTTAGGACTTTTTAAAACCATAGTTCAGTTAACTAAACTTCCACTTACCTAGCGCATTTGAACATATTCAGTGGCTTAACTGAGATACAAGCTAAAATTAAAGAGGCAAATGAATTTCTATTAAAATTCTGATTCATGTAGCTTAGGTAAATGTTATCATTATTAAGAGTATGTTTTCTTTTAAGGGTGCCTGGGTGGCTCAGTCGGTTAAGCGGCCAGGTCATCATCCCGTGGCTCATGGGTTCAAGCACTTCGTTGGGCTCTGTGCTGACAGCTCAGAGCCTGGAGCCTGCTTCGGATTCTGTGTCTCCCTTTCTCTCTGCCCCTGTCCTGCTCACACTCTGTCTCTGTCTCTCTTTCTCTCAAAAAAATAAGTAAACATTGAAAAAAATTAAAAAAGCAGAACAAAACAGTATGTTTTCTTTTGAGGAAGGATGGTAGGACACCTTATTTTAGAGGGAGAGGGAGGACGGGCTTGGTCAGGGAGAAAGTGAAATAAGATGGCAAGCATTTTTTTTTAAGTTTATTTATTTTTTAGTAATCTCTACGCCCAACGTAGGGCTTGAACTCATGACCCTGAGAACAAGAGTCACATGCTCTTCTGACTGAGCCAGCCAGGCATCCCAAGATGGCAAGCATTTTTATAGCTGCTAGAATGAAGCATAGAAGCATCATTTATTCCCTGCACAACACCCCGCCCTTGCCCCACCTTTTTTTTTTTTTTTTTTTTTTTTTACCCAAAGCCTTTAGAGGTCAGAGAGTTAGTAGCCTGTAAACTAAACTTCTTTACCATCCTAGGTACTCCTGGTTCACTTTACACAATAACTATGTTCCTCAAAATCTCTCCAGAGTGCACACATACATAAATCTAATAATTTTCTCATCAACTCACACTTTTACTTCTGATCTTCATTTGTCAACAGATTATTAAACTAACCCAGTCAGATACTTAATAAGAGGTACTTAAACACAGAAGGGGATTCTACTGTTTTAGGGAAACTCTGGTGAATTATTTCATGAAACAATGAAGCTTTAGGAAAATGTGTACTCTTGTGTCCTAAATTCAAATATCATACATTTCCCTTCCTGAAAGTGAGGACTGGCTGTGTTTTCTGTCTCTCATTTTTTTCTTTTTTATAATTTTCTTAATGTGTATTCATTTTTGAGAGAGAGAGAGCGCAAGTGGGAGAGGGGCAGAGAGAGAGGGAGACACAGAATCTGAAGCAGGCTCCAGGCTCTGAGCTGTCAGCACAGAGCCCGACGTGGGGCTTGAACCCACGAACGATGAGATCATGACCTGAGCCAAAGTTGGATGCTCAACCTACTGGGCCACCCAGGTGCCCCTCATTTTTTTCCATGGCTATTGTGATATTCCCCCTGAATTCTAGAAATGAAATTTTCTTACTTCATTTATTCATTTTGGTTATTTGTTGTCAACTGTCACAGTTACAGAACAATCGTTTATTCTACAAATGGTGATTGATCATGTAGGGTGTGGGAGGTACTGTACTTGCCATGGGGATCCACAATCAACCAAGGCAAGATCTGTGCCAAGGTACTCGCCATCTGGTAAAGGAGAAGGAGACTCCATGGGCAGTTCCTATGCAGTGTGAATAGCGCTTTGAGAGGGAAGTGCAGGCTGCTGTGGGAGCGCAGAAGATGAGTGGGAGGTTGGAGGGAGAGGGGTTCAGGGAAAATTGCTTGGGGTAGGCGATGTCTATAAAAGTGCAAGTCTCAGGCAAAGTGATTTGTTAGCACATGTCAACGTTTTATTCAACCAATTAATGAAAGAATCAGCAGATACACAAGAATGCTTTTTCAAAGAGCATTTGAAAAACAGGGCTTCATCTAACCAGTTGGGAAAAGAATGCCAAAATAAGATGACTAAGTTATGTTCAAAACTGACTAATGTTTTCTAGTGCAATAAACTGAAACTTTGGGGGTTATTTACTGAACCAAACATCCTCCAAAAACTAAATTGCATTTTGGTAGTTTTCTGCACGTTAGCCTCTAACTTTAGAAGACTAAAATTCTCTGGACCCTAAATGAGTTGTAGATAGTCAAATTTATAAACCTAGAGCCAGATGACTGACAGGCTTATTAGAAACTGTGCTGCCATGATATTTAATACATTCTGCAGTCATCATTTTTCCTTATTTTCAAGTTTTAGGTAAGTTTTCCCATATAGTCTTATGGGACCTTGGACCATTTCTTATTTTTTTAAACGTTTATTCATTTTTGAGAGACAGAGACAGAGTGTGAGTGGGGGAGGGGCAGAGAGAGAGGGAGACACAGAATCGGAAGCAGGCTCCAGGCTCCCACAGAGCCCGACTCGGGGCTTGAACCCATGAATCGTAAGATCATGACCTGAGCTGAAGTCAGACACTTAACCGACTGAGCCACCCAGTTGCCCCAACCTTGGACCCTTTCTAAAGAGTGGTCTTAGCCACGCACAACAAAGCTGGTCTCATTGTGGTTTTGTGTCAAGACAATTAGTTGGACTTATTGCTTAATCATTTTCTGTAATTCTTTTTTTAAAAATATTTTAATGTTTTATTTTATATTTGTGAGAGACAGAGACAGACAGATAGACAACACGAGCAGGGGAGGGGCAGAGAGATGGAGACAGGATCTGAAGCAGGCTCCAGGCTCTGAGCTGTCAGCAAAGAGCCTGATGCCAGGCTTGAACTCACGAACCTTGAGATCGTGATCTGAGCCAAAGTCGGATACTTAACTGACTGAGCCACCCAGGCGCCCCACATTTTCTGTAATTCTTGGAGGTGATGGAAATTAGATGTAGACTCAGTAGGGTAGATGATGTTGTTCACAGTTCTTTACTCTCCACCTTCCCTGTAAGAGGATTATGTATTCCTGCCCAATTGCCAGGTGACCTGCCACGCCTTTGGTGGCAGGAGTACAGATTTGGCTTGGGGCACAACTGACATGCTTTGGCAATTAATAGAGTGTGAATGGATATGACGTATGTCACATCCAAGTAAAGTTCAAGGCAATTACATAGTTTGGCTTAACCTCTTGTTTTAGCCAGGACAGTAGTATAGCCCAGGTAAGGCCTCAGGCTGGGTCCTAGAATGAGAAGACATTTATTTATATCTATGCAGTAAAGCTAAGAGCTGATCATGGTTGCAACTAGCCTGTCATAAGGCCACAGCTTACGTGTAATATGAACAAAAAATAAAAGTGGCAAGCCACTGAGATTTCCCCCAAAGGTCAAGAATAAGATGAGAATGTCCATTCTTTCTGTTTCTATTCAACACTGTTCTAGGCAGGGCAAGTAGACAAGACAGTGAAGTTAAAGGTATCTAAACTGTGAATGAAGGAGTAAAACCATCCCTGTTTACAGATGACATGATCTAGTACATAGCAAATCCTGAGGAGTCCATTAGTAACAATTAGAACTAATAAATGAGTTCCACAAAGTTGGAGGATACAGAATGAATATACAAAAATCAATTATATTTTTATACAATGGCAACAAGCCACCTGAAAATGAAATTTAGAAAACAATTCCACTTTTAATAGTATCGAAAAGATTAAAGTATATAGGAATAAATTTAATAGAAGGAGTGCAAACCTTGTATTTTTAGAACTACAAAACATTATTGAAAGAAATTAAACATGAGGTAAATAAATAGAAAGACCTCTTGTATTAACATGGCAATACTTCCCCAATTTATCCATAGAATCAACTCAGTCCTTAACAGAATTCCAACTAAAAGACGGGCACATGAGGGGCGCCTAAGGTGACTCAGTCGGTTAAATGTCTGACTCATGGTTTTGGCTCAGGTCATGATCTCATGGTTCATGGGTTTGACCCCGTGTCAGGCTCCGCACTCTGCGGGGCCTTCTTGGAATTCTCTCTCTACTTCTATCCCTGCTGCTCCTCCACTCGCTCTCTCTGTCTCTCCTGAAATGAATAAGTAAAAACTTTAAAAAATGGGCAAATGATCTGAAATGAGTTTTTTGAAGAAGACAGAGAAAAAAAAAAGGATACAGAAAGAGCCAAGAAACACACAAAAAGATGCTCAACATCATTAGCCATCAGGCAAATGCAAATCAAAGCCACAATGAGATAGAGACCACTTCACATCCAACAGGATGGCTATACTAAAAAAGATCGTAACAAATGTTGACCAGGATGTTGAGCAATGAGAACTTTCATATGCTCTTGGTGGGAATGTAAAATGGCGCCATCACTTTGGAAAAGAGTGGCTGTTCCTCAAATGGTTAAACACAGAGTTTATAATTTTGCTCTACCAATTCTACTCGAAGGTATATATCCAGGAGAACTGAGAACATTCTTCTACACAAAAACCTGTATCCAAATGTTTATAGCAGCATTATTCATAATAGTAAAACAATACCATTGATCATCATCAATTGATGAATAAATACACAAAATGTGTTATATCCATACTATGGAATATTATTTGGTCATAAAGAGGAATGTAACTATAACATGAATGAACCTTGTAAACATTACACTAAGTGAAAGAAACTAGTCTCAAAAGACTACATATTATATGATTCAAGTGATGTGAAATGTCCAGAATGGGCAGATCTGTAGATGTTGAAAGCAGTGTCTAATTCTAGAGGAATTAAGGGGAATGATGTAGCTAAAAGGTATCAGGTTTTTCCTTAGGGTGATGAAATATTCTAAAATTGATTATGGTACTGATTGAAAAACCCTCTCTATATACTAAAAACCTTTGAACCGTACGATTTAAGTGTGTGAATTATGTGGTG
The DNA here is from genome assembly GCF_018350155.1 of Leopardus geoffroyi. Classification (NCBI taxonomy): domain Eukaryota; kingdom Metazoa; phylum Chordata; class Mammalia; order Carnivora; family Felidae; genus Leopardus; species Leopardus geoffroyi. The sequence continues at coordinate 102,184,801 of NC_059343.1, read as the reverse complement.
TGTGAATTATATTTCAATAAAACTATTACCCTCAGACGGGCAGTTTTTTTGAACAGTGCTTGTGAGCTTGACTATGCTTCTGTCCATCCTGAGGGACACAGTAGCTGAAATACTCGTATTAAGAACATTTGACCCATAAAAAATACTGGTGGAGTTGGAGCTTCTCTTTATTTGGCAACGTTTCTCATACTGTGGGTGTGATGACAAAAAAGCCTTTATAATAATGTTCATATGATTTTAATTTTTTATGTTTATTTATTTGTTTTGAGAGTGGGAAAGAATGCAATCAGGGGAGAGGCAGAGAAAGAGAGAGGGAGAGGGAGCAGGAGAGAATGGGGGGAGAGAGAGAGAGAGAGAGAGAGAGACAGAGAGAGAGAGAGAGAGAGAGAGAAAATCCCAAGCAGGCTCCACACTGTCAATGCAGAGCCTGATGTGGGGCTCCATGCCATGACCCTGGGAACATGACGTAAGCCCAAATCAAGAGTCAGATGCTTAACCAACTGAGCCACCCAGGCACCCTCATATAATTTTAAAATATAAAACAGAGGCTTCTAGTAATTGTGGAGGAATGAAGTGGTCATATGCAACTTCTTGCAGGTAACAGTTATAAAAATTGATTTAAAAAACTCGTTAAAGACACCAGAAAGTGTACAAAACCAGACACAAGACCAAACTGCAAGGAGTGAGTTGTGAGTTTGTAGCTTTCTGGTCTGAAGACATTTCTCGGTCCTCATGGCTATGGCTGGAAGAAGTCGCAGCGGGAAAACACAGCCTTATTGGCTCAAGGTACCTCTCAGGGCTGGAAAATCAGCTGGAAATTAAGTCAGTCAGAGAAGGACAGATATCATATGTTTTCACTCATATGTGGATCTTGAGAAACTTAACAGAAGACCATGGGGGAAGGGAAGGGGAAAAAATAGTTACAAACAGAGGGAGAGGGCAAATCACAAGAAACTCTTAAATAAAGAGAACAAACTGAGCGTGGAGGGTGGGTGGGGGAGAGGGGAAAATGGGTGATGGGCACTGAGGAGGGCACTTGTTGGGATGAGCACTGGGTGTTGTATGTTAGCCAATTTGACAATAAATTATATTCATAAGAAAAATTTAAAAAATGAGGAAAATCCTGGCAGCAAGAGAAGTATAGAAAGAATGAGACCCAAATCGCGAATATAAATTCTGCCCAAATCCTTTTTGACAGCTAAACTATGCATGTGCAAGAGGATTCATGAGACCCAACACAGAACAGGTAAAGACCAGAGAGAAATCTACACTTGATATATGGCACGACATAGAGCAAGATTGGGGTATTTGCTACTTTTTTTTTTTTTTTTTTTGGTAGGCTGTTTGGTTTAACTTTTAAAAAATTATCTTTATTTTTAAAAATCAACTTTATTGAGGTTTATTTCACATTGTATTTTTTTTCCTTTTTTATTTGGAATCAATTATAAATTCACAGGAAGTTTCAAAAAATAGTACTGAGAGATCTGTGTACCCTTCTCTCAATTTCCCCCAGTGGTTATATATCTTACATAACTGTAGTACAGTATCAGCACCAGGAAATTGACATTGATAGACTGTGTGTGTGCAGTTCTGTGCCATTTTGTCACGTGTATAGATTAGGGTAACCAGCAGCACAATCAAGATGCAGAACTATCCTGTCACCACAAAGATGTCCCTTGTGCTACCCCTTTATTAGTCCCATTCACCGCTCTCCTCCCCACCATCCCTAACCCCTGATAACCAATGATCTGTTTTCCATCACTGCAATTGTGTTACATGGAGAATGTTATATAAATGGAACATATAGCATATGAATTTTTTTGACCCTACAAGATTGGCTTTTTTTCACTTAACATAATTCCCCTGAGATCCATGCGTTTTCAATATTTCATGCCTTTTTCTTTTCTTTTTTAATTTTTTTTAACGTTTATTATTGACAGACAGAGAGACACAGATCATGAGCAGGGGAGGGGTAGGGAGAGGGGGAGACACAGAATCCGAAGCAGGCTCCAGGCTCCGAGCTGTCAGCACAGAGTCTGACGCGGGGCTCGAACTCACGAACTGAGAGATCATGACCTGAGCTGAAGTCGGATGCTTAACTGACTGAGCCACCCAGGTGCCCCGCCTTTTTTTTTTTTTAAGTTTATTTATTTATTTTGAGAGAGAGCGAGAGTGCAAGCAGGGGAGGGGCAGAGAGAGGGAGAGAGAATCCTGAGCAGGCTCCGTGCTGTCGGTGCAGAGCCCAACATGGAGCTCGAGCTCACCGCCGTGAGATCATGACCTGAGCCAAGATCAAGCGTCAGAAACTTAACCGACTGAGCCACCCAGTCACCCTGCCTTTTTATTTCTGATTAATATTTCATGAAACAGATGTACCACAGTTTATTTAACCATTCACCTATTGAGGGATTTTTTAGTGGTTTGCATTTTTTGGCTATTACAAATAAAGCTGCTGTGAGGGTTCGTGTACAGGTTTTTGTGTAGATGTAAATTTTCACTTTTCTGAGATAAATGCCCAGGATTATGATTGCCGGGTTGTATGGTAGTTGAATGTTTAGTTTTGTAAGAAACTGTCAAACTGTAATCATTGGTTTTACGCTCCCACCAGTAATGTATGAGGGATCCAGTTGTTCCATATACTTGACAGCATTTGGTATTGTCACTATTTTTTATTTTAGCTGTTTTAATAGGTGTGTATTTATATCTCATTGTGGTCTTAATTCGCATTTCTTCAATGGTTAATGGTATTGAAAAAATAAGAAATAACATTGCAGTGAAACTCACACAACGTAAATTAATTATTTTAAAGTGGACAATTCAGTGGCATTTAATACATACATGTGAAACCACCACCTCCATCTGATTCCAAAATATTTCCATCACTCCAAAGTAAAAATTTATGCCCATTAAGTGGTTTCTCCTCAGCTCCCCCCCTGCCCCCAGCCCCTTGCACTCACCAATCTGCATTCTAGCTATATGGATTTATCTATTCCAGATAGTTCATATAAACCGATTCATGTAATCTGTGATCTTTTTGTCTGGCTTCTTTTACTTAGCATCCTGTCGCACTTATAATCATCCACGTTGGAGTGGAGATCAGTACTTCTTTCCTTTTTCATGGCCAAATAATAGTCCACTGTCTTTATATACCAGAATTATCCATTCATCCATTGATGGACATTCAGGCTGTTTCAACCTTTTCGCTATTGTGAACAGCGTTGCTATGAACATGCAAGCACATGTGCTTATTTGAGTTACTTGTCTGCAGTTCTTTTGGGTATATATCTAGAAGTGCTTGGTTTTTTTTTTAACTGAATGCATTCCCATCTGTGCTTTGATGGAGCAGCAGAAAAATGAAGCCTGTGGACTTGAAGGCCAGCAGGACAGCTGGTAATTAGGTATAAAACCTTAGAGGCAAGGAAGCCATGGAAAAGCTCAGCCTCATCTCTGTCCAAATTCTTGGCCGACTGTCAAATTACATGGGCCCATGAGAGACTCCACAGGGAGTCAGGCTAAAAATCCAAGTGGATAGCTATAAGAGCAAAGCAAAGATATCATTTGCTGCATACCACAAAGGACACAAAGTTCACAGTTTGAGTTCAGGTAAGTTAACTGTCTACTAGATTAAACACCCAGTGATTATAGGAATACATCAGAATCCAGAGTCACTACAGCATATTTTCTATAATGCCTAATTTTCAAACCAAAATACCAGACCGTGAAAGAAACAGAAAAGTGAGACTCAGGCCTAGGGGGAAAGGCAGTCAATAAGAAACGGACTCTGAGTGGGTTCAAATATCAGACTTAGCAGACAAATTTTTAACATCTATTATGAATATGTTCAAAGAATTAAAGGAAATTTTTGAAAGAATTAAAGGAAAATGTGTTATTGATGAATAACACACATGTATGTGTGTGTACGTGTGTGTGTTTCATACATATGTAAATTTGAAGAACAGAAAAGACTGAAGAAAATGAAACACGAAGAGACACTAGTCCAACATATGTGTAATTGATATCCCTTAAGGGGAAGAGGAAAAAAGGAAGACAAAATATGTGAAAAAATAGTGGCTGAAAAGTTTAAAAGCTATCAAGTGCACCTAATTCTTTCTAGCATCCTCTTTGTTGTGAGTGCTTTGCAAGAGGTTACAAAGGGGAGGAAGCAGCCTTTGGTGCTACCTAGGGGCCATTTGGAAGTGACGGCAATAATTTGGGTATAAAAAACACCCAGGTAATTTTAATTCTTTGAATCTTGGAATTTGTGGCTCGTCTCAGAGAAGGGCAACATCAACAAGGGTTTCTAGTTAATAACACGGATCCCCAAATAGGAAATGGCCACAGCCTTGTCTGTGTTATTAATCAGGAAACAAATACTTTGTAAGAACTGAAAGAAAAAAACAAGGATTAGTAATTTCAGCTACTTTATAACTGTGGAAGCCCTTACTCTATTTAATTGTAATCATGTATAGTTTTAAAGTATGCAAAATTAGCACAAAAACAAGAACACTAACAGACCCCCTTTGAGCTATTGTATTTGGGTAGGGTGAGAAAAACAACCTTCTGCCATGTGGGTAGAACCTGCAGAAGTAAATAACATTTTACACCCTCATGGTTGAGAACAAACCAAATCAAAGACCACCTTTTTTTTTCTGAGTTACCAGTCCTCTACATAGCTTCTGTTTTTAAAATCAAATAGTTTTTTTTAATGTTCATTTTATTGTTGAGAGAGAGAGAGAGAGCGCGCGTGAGTGGGGGAGGTGCAAAGAGAGAGAGGCAGACAGAGGATCTGAAGCAGGCTCCACGCTGACAGCACAGAGCCCGATGCAGGGCTTGAACTCACGAACTGTGAGATCATGACCTGAGCCGAGATCAAGAATCAGACGCTTAACTGACTAAACCACCCAGGGGCCCCAGTCAAATAGTAGACTTTAATATGTACATATATAAAAGGATAGATGACCTCACTAAAGCTTTAAATGTTAGCTTAAAAGTTAATCTTACAAGCATATTGTAAGACCTTTTATTGTCTGGGTTTTCCCTTGTAATCTAAATGTCATGAAGAACAAATACATTTATATATTAATGAGTGAATTAAAAGTGAATTTTTATAATGACCAGGTATTTTCACTTTTTCTGGATCTCTTTATTTGAATTTCTTTAAAAATTGTTGCATGTATGTAATGCAATATTACACTCGCGTTATAGTCTTTAACGGAGTAAAATCAAGGAGAAGACATTCAGCTTCTTAGAAACCAAATTTATCGAATCACTGATTTGTGGGAGGATTCACTCTGATAGGAATATTAGATGAACTTGGATATGTGAATTTTAATATTTATTTAAAAATATTAAAAATACTTCACAGAAGTTTTCAGTAGTGCTTTTTTATGATTACTAGTTGATAGCTTGATATGTATTTTCATTTCTTTCTTTCTTGGGAGCCTAACATGCAACCATTTGACTGTCTCAGGTTGTCCGTTTCTGAATTGGTAGTTTCTGTGTGTGAACAAGTTTTCTTAAAAGGTCAGTACATTTAAAGCATCAGAAGCCTCGAGGTGCCTTGGTAGCTCAGATGGTTAAGTGTCTGACTCTCGATTTTGGCTCAGATCATGATCCCAGGGACATGGGACCAAGCCCCGTAATGGGCTCTGTGCTGAGTGTGGAGCCTGCTTGAGATTCTCTCTCTCTCTCTCTCTCTCTCTCTCTCTCTCTCTCTCTCTCTCTCCACCCCTCCCCCTCTTGCATGCGCATATACTCTCTCAAAAAAAAAAAATCAGAAATCTGATTTCTTCCTTCTGTAGGAATTCCTGAGTTCTTTCCTTCTAGGTTTATATAAGCACTTGTTACTCTCAATAAGCTAAACGGAGCAGAATGTCTTCTTAATTTTAAGACCTTATAATCGAATTTATTACCTCTCTCTGAAGGTAAGAGGAAATGTTTTAAATTATTTCTCTAGAAGATACTTTACATTCATATAGTGGAAGAATCATATCACACTTTTAGACAAGCTGGATATGCCCAAGTTGGAGTTCATGGCTGAAGTTTTTGCTCCTCTATTTTGTTATGTGCTATTTTCTGTAGCACTTATCCAGGCAATGTATGAGCTGAGCTAGAGGTTCAATGCTATCACGCACACATTTTTTTTTTTTTTTTACATTTTGACTTGGCTTATTCATGTATGTCTATAGGATTTCCTCACTTCTTACAAGAGAGAGAAAAATAAAATGGACTCAAGAATTCTTCAGATTTCTCAGATAATTAGAGGTCATAACGTTTCTGGACAAACCGAAAGCAGATGGGCACACCCCATTTCCTGTTTTCTCATTCTATGTAAAATTTAAGGCTTTAAGTACCTATATAAACTCATTCATATTATTGTTATACAGGCCAGGTAAATTCTTTAGAAGTGAAAACTCTGCTCGGTAAGCTATGCAAAGCCCGTTTCAAGTCTATTTCTCTTACTTGGATAAATAAGTCTGTCTGTTTGGATTAGGTATTTACATCACGTGCACAAATGGCAGATTCCTACATCGATTAATCTCTGAAAATGCTCCTCCCAAAAGCCAGACACAAAGGGTTACGATTGCAAACAGATGAATGTACATGGCTAATTTCCTCTGTGAGGAGGGAGTAAAGGTTTTTCTCACTTAAACACACACTTAATTGTCTTTAGCCCGGGAGCAAAAGGAAATACAGAGACAAATACATATGTGACATTCACTAGAGGGAAAAAGAAATAAAAATGCCCAACCTAGGGACACCTGGGTGGCTCAGTCGGTTAAGCACCCGACTTCGGCTCAGGTCACGATCTCACGGTCCGTGAGTTTGAGCCCCGCATCAGTCTTTGCCCTCACAGAGAAGAGCCTGCTTAGGATTCTTTCTCTCTCTTTCTCTCTCTCTGTTCCTGTTCCTCTCTCTCTCTCTATCTCTCTCAAAATAAATAAACTTTAAAAGTGCCCATCCTAATAATTTTTTATGGGATAGTCACCATTATTCAGCCATATGACACACTGCTGTGAACCACTAGTTTCTTTCTATTTGATCTGGGACTTATCATCCCTAATCCATGGAATTACTTAAATAAGAGAAACACTGACAAAACCCCTGTAAGTCCATAATTCGACTTTTTGAAACTTTTAAAAACTTTCAGGTAAGTCTTACTGTAGCCAGGATGATATATATCCAGACTTTTGGTCTCAAACTGAAAGACAGGTGTCCAGTCATATCCAGCCAGTTTTCACCCTGGAAATGTGGTTGCCGTCTTGACCTCTGGCTGAAAAACCAGACTAGGTTTTTCAAACTCTTAGAAAAACTTAAGGTCTCAGGAGCTTCTAAATGGCAGACAGTCATGATTTGCAAATACAAATTTTCTCTGCAGATGAGAGAGGGGAGAGTTAGAAGGAGCAAGGCCCTGCAGGAGTTTATTGTCCTTTATTGTTCTGATCCCAGCAGGTCCCTCTGGAGCCTGGGTTGTCACCTTTTCCTGTCATTGCTCTTGTCCTAGCATGTGGGGTGGATCATGATACTATTCCCTAAGTGAGATGAGTGCACACAGTCCAGAAAGAAGAAGATTAGGCCCAGCTTCATGAAGCATTTCCAAGTCAGGCATTTAATTGTTTATACTTTTGCTGGTATGTTTTTAAATTTTTATTTCTAGACATTTAAAATTTATTTTTTTATTTGAAGAGAGAAAGTGGGGGAAAGAAGCAGAGGAAGAGAGAGAAAGAGATTGAGAGAGAGAGAGAGAGAGAGAGAGAGAGAGGGAAAGTCTTAAGCACGCTCCATGCTGAGTGTGGAGCCCAATGCAGGGCTCAATCCCATAACCCTGGGATCATGACCTGAGCCAAAATGAAGAGTTGGATGCTCAAGTGACTGAATCACCCAAGCGCCCTGATTTCTAGGCATTTATTAAGGAAACTTCCACTCCACAGAGAATGTGGTTTGAAGACCTTCTGATTCCCATGCCATGTTTCCTCACACTCTTTCTCCTTTTTATCCAAGAAGATAAAAGTTATTTGATCTATAAAATTGATTTGATCTATAACTACTGTAATCCTAGGCCAACTGATAGACCATGCCCCAGTGGAGTGTAGATGGAGGGATTCTTGGTACCCTTTATTCAAAACCATCTTTGAAAGCTGTAAAGAGGGGTGATGTGGCTGTTAGGGATCATTATGGGTAAAAGGGGGTTGGAATTTTTTCTGTTTGATTTTCAACCCTATTTATTTATTTATTTGTTTGTTTATTTATTTACTTAATGTTTATTTATTTTTGAGAGAGGGAGACAGAGAACAAGCAGGAGAGGGGCAGAGAGAGAGAGAGAGAGAAACACACACAGGATCTGAAGCAGTCTCCAGGCTCTGAAGCAGGCTCCAGGCTCTGAGCCACCAGCACAGAGCCTGATGTGGGGCTCGAACCCACAAACTGTCAGATCATAACCTGAGCCAAAGTCAGACGCTTATCCAACTGAGCCACCCAGGTGCCCCTGATTTTGACCCTTTAAAATGCTGGTATTTATGTGCTAAATACAGCTAGAGGAAATAGGTTGGGGTAAGTTACATAGCCTCTACCTCTATTTTTAAAAAAAGTTTCTGTTGTTCATTTTGCCTTGGCCTCTGCCTGTTATAATACTGATAATGACAGGATTCTCTTAGAGAATTCTAGAAAGTTGGTCAACAGCTGGCTCTGACAGGCCATTCCCAATTGCCCTTGAGAAACAATCAAATGCAGGATCCAGCCTAAAATACGAATAGACTGTATGCTAAAATGGCCGCTCTGAATCATGTTGGTAAGTTTGCTGGTAGCTGGCCTGCTTCCTGGTAGCATCTGTATCAAGACTTTTGTTCTGTCTTGACATAATCAAGATGGAAAAGGTTGTACTTGCCTGGAGGGAAACAACAAGCATCTTGCCATCATTGCATATTACTTTAGGTCATTGCAGACTCTTCAGTCTTGCCCAGACTGAGGACAGTAGCTTGCACTGTGCTTCTACATCCAATGTGCGCGAAAGCCTGGCAGAGGAAGTATATGCCGTTTAACATACCAGAACTGTTCCAGCAATACCCATCGCTTAGCACCGAATGGACTTAACTTTTGCACATCATGTTGCAGACCCAGACAGGATACCTGACAAGATACTTCTGTAATATTGCAGTGGTCCTCATTTGTGGGCATATGTACTAAAAGAATGAAGTCGATTTTAGATTGACACCTATTACATAATTTAAGCAGAAGCTCGACAGGTCCAGGATTACGAAGTGCATGTTGGACCAAGTTTGCCAAGATCAGCATCTTTCAAGATGGCAGGGACCACCCAGGTGATGTTGTTGGGAGATAGCTCATCTTTCCGCTTTGAGTACTGAGTAGCAACTGCATGCCAGGCCAGTTTATACTTGTTATCACTCTGAAAAGCCCCTTGGGAGACAATGGATTCCTGCCACTGGAAACCAGTGTCCTAGGAAAAAAAGCCAATATAGTAGGGCAACCACGGGAAGTTGTCGATGAGTTTTTTTCCGGAAGATTTTCTTGGGGTTACTGGGAACCTACTTTGGAGCATCGAGGGTTAAATATATGTAGCAACTGAACCCCTTCTCTTGAGTGAAGGCAATGAATGCAGCTTTGCAACACGTAGTATAACAAGAGCAGAAGCTTTGGGAACAAACGGACCTGGGTGTGAAACACATTTCTCTTACTTAACTTGCTGTGTTACCTTGGGGAAGTTATTTTACATTTCTGAGGTTCAGTTTTCTTATCTGTAAAATGAGAAGGCTAATACTACCTGTTTCATAGGTAGGAGGATTCTGTATCTCAGTTTGCCTGGGACTATCCCATGCATGATTTGTGCTTTATCCATGCATGATTATGTAACAGTGCCCTCTTCCTCTTCAAAGTGTCCTGATTTGGGCAGCAAATTATATCACCACTATCATCAGATTCAGCAATCAATATAAAGAGGCACAGTGTCTGAACTGTAATAAGTTCTTTTTTTTTAATTTATTTTTTTTAATGTTTATTTATTTTTGAGAGAGAGAGAGAGAGACAAAGACAGAGTGCAAGTGGGGTGAGGAACAGAGAGAGGGAGACACAGAATCCGAAGCAGGCCCCAGGCTCTGAGCGGTCAGCACAGAGCCCAACGCGGGGCTCGAACCCACAAACCGTGAGATCATGACCTAGGCTGAAGTTGACCGCTTAACCGACTGAGCCACCCAGGCTCCCCTTAATTTTTTTAAATTTACATCCAAATTAGTTAGCATACAGTGCAACAATGATTTCAGGAGTAGATTCCTTAATGCCCCTTACCCATTTATCCCATCCCCCCTCCCACAACCCCTCCAGTAACCCTTTGTTCTCCATATTTAAGAGTCTCTTATGGGGCGCCTGGGTGGCGCAGTCGGTTGAGCGTCCGACTTCAGCCAGGTCACGATCTCGCGGTCCGTGAGTTCGAGCCCCGCGTCGGGCTCTGGGCTGATGGCTCGGAGCCTGGAGCCTGTTTCCGATTCTGTGTCTCCCTCTCTCTCTGCCCCTCCCCCGTTCATGCTCTGTCTCTCTCTGTACCAAAAATAAATAAAAACGTTGAAAAAAAAATTAAAAAAAAAAAAGAGTCTCTTATGTTTTGTCCCCCTCCCTGTTTTTATATTATTTTTGCTTCCCTTCCCTTGTGTTTCTCTGTTCTGTGTCTTAAAGTCCTCATATGAGTGAAGTCATATAATATTGGTGTTTCTCTGACTAATTTCGCTTAGCATAATACCCTCCAGTTCCATCCACATAGTTGCAAATGGCAAGATTTCATTCTTTTGGATTGCCGAGTAATACTCCATTGTCTATATATACCACTTCTTCTTTATCCATTCATCCATCAATGGACATTTGGGCTCTTTTCCATACTTGGCTATTGTCGATAGTGCTGCTATAAACACTGGGGTGCATGTGCCCCTTCAAAACAGCACACCTGTGTCCCTTGGATAAATACCTAGTAGTGCAATTGCTGGATTGTAGGGCAGTTCTATTTTTAATGTTTTCAGGAACCTCTATACTGTTTTCCAGAGTGGCTGCACCAGCTTGCATTCCCACTAGCAATGCAAAAGAGATCCCCTTTCTCCACATCCTCGCCAACATCTGTTGTTGCCTGAGTTGTTAATATTAGCCATTCTGTCAGGTGTAAGGTGGTATCTCATTGTGGTTTTGATTTATATTTCCCTGATGATGAGTGATGTGGAGCATTTTTTCATGTGTCGGTTGGCCATCTGGATGTCTTCTTTGGAGAGTGTCTATTCATGTCTTTTGCCCATTTCTTCACTGGATTATTTGTTGTTTGGGTGTCGAGTTTGAGAAGTTCTTTATAGATTTTGGATACTAACCCTTTATCTGATATGTTGTTTGCAAATATTTTCTCCCATTCTGTCGTTGCCTTGTAGTTTTGCTGATTGTTTCCTTCGCTGTGCAGAAGCTTTTTATTTTGATGAGGTCCCAATAGTTCATTTTTGCTTTTGTTTCCCTTGCCTCTGGAGACATGTTGAGTAAGAAGTTGCTGAGGCCAAGATCAAAGAGGTTTTTGCCTGCTTTCTCCTTGAGGATTTTGATGGCTTCCTGTCTTACATTTAGGTCTTTTATCCATTTTGAGTTTATTTTTGTGTATGGTGTAAGAAAGTGGTCCAGGTTCATTTTTCTGTATGTTGCTGTCCAGTTTTCCCAGCACCACTTGCTGAAGAGACTGTCTTTATTCCATTGGATATTCTTTCCTGCTTTGTCAAAGACCATATAAAACCCATACGTTTGTGGGTCCATTTCTGGGTTCTCTATTCTGTTCCATTTATCTGAGTGTCTGTTTTTGTGCCAGTACCATACTATCTTGATGATTACAGCTTTGTAGTATAGCTTGAAGTCTGGAATTGTGATGCCTCCTGCTTTGGTTTTCTTTTTCAAGACTGCTTTGGCTATTCAGGGCCTTTTCTGGTTCCATACAAAATTTAGGATTATTTATTCTAGCTCTGTAAAGAATGCTGGTGTTATTTTGATAGGTATTGCATTGAATATGTAGACTGCTTCTGGGTAGTATCGACATTTTAACAATATTTGTTCTTCCTCTCCAGGAGCATGGAATCTTTTTCCATTTTTTGTGTCTTCTTCAATTTCTTTCATAAGCTTTCTATAGTTTTCAGTGTATAGAGTTTTCACCTCTTTGGTTAGATTTATTCCTAGGTATTTTATGCTTTTTGGTGCAATTGTAAATGGGATTGATTCCTTGATTTCTCTTTCTGTTGCTTCATTGTTGGTTTATAAGAATGTAACCAATTTCTCTGCATTGATTTTATATCCTGTGACTTTGCTGAATTCATGAATCAGTTCTAGCAGTTTTTTGGTAGAATCTTTTGGGTTTTCCATATAGAGTATCATGTCATCTGCGAAGAGTAAAAGTTTGACCTCCTCCTGGATGATTTGGATGCCTTTTATTTCTTTGTGTTGTCTGATTGCTGAGGCTAAGACTTCTAACACTATGTTGAATAACAGTGGTGAGAGTGGACATCCCTGTCTTGTTCCTGACCTTAGGGGGAACCTCAGTTTTTCCCCATTGAGGATGATATTAGCGTTGGGTCTTTCGTATATGGCTTTTATGATCTCGGGGTATGATCCTTCTATCCCTACTTTCTTGAGGGTTTTTATCAAGAAAGGATGCTGTGTTTTGTCAAATGCTTTCTCTGCATCTATTGAGAGGATCATATGGTTCTTGTCCTTTCTTCTATTGATGTGATGAATCACATTGATTGTTTTGTGGATATAGAACCAGCCCTACATCCCAGGTATAAATCCCACTTGGTCGTGGTGAATAATTCTTTTAATGTATTGTTGGATCCGGTTGGCTGATATCTTGTTGAGGATTTTTGAATCCATGTTCATCAGGGAAATGGGTCTGTAGTTCTTCTTTTTAGTGAGGTCTTTGTCTGGTTTTGGAATCAAGGTAATGCTGGCCTCATAAAAAAAGTTTGGAAGTGTACCTTCCATTTCTACTTTTTGGAACAGCTTCAAGAGAATAGGTGTTAACCCTTCCTTAAATGTTTGGTAGAATGCCCCTGGAAAGCCATCTGGCCCTGGGCTCTTGTTTTTTGGGCGATTTTTGATTACTAATTCGATTTCTTTACTGGTTATGGGTCTGTTCAAATTTTCTATTGCTTCCTGTTTCAGTTTTGGTAGTGTAGATGTTTCTAGGAATTTGTCCATTTCTTCCAGATTGCCCATTTTATTGGCATATAATTGCTCATAATGTTCTCTTATTATTGTATTTATTTCTGTTGTGTTGGTTGTGATCTCTCCTCTTTCATTCTTGATTTTATTTGGGTCCTTTCGTTTTTCTTTTTGATCAAACTGCCTAGTGGCTTATCAATTTTGTTCATTCTGTCAAAGAATCAGCTTCTGGTTTCATCGATCTGTTCTCCTGTTTTTTGGTTTTGATAGCATTAATTTCTGCTCTAATCTTTATTATTTCCTGTCTTCTGCTGTTTTTGGGTTTTATTTGCTGTTCCTTTTCCAGCTCTTTAAGGCGTAAGGTTAGGTTGTATATCTGAGGCCTTTCTTCCTTCTTTAGGAAGGCCTGGATTGCTATATACTTCACTCTTATGACCGCCTTTGCTGCGTCCCAGAGGTTTTGGGTTGTGGTGTTATCATTTTCTTTGGCTTCCGTGAACTTTTCAATTTCCTCTTTAACTTCTTGGTTATCCTGTTCATTCTTTAGTAGGATGTTCTTTAGTCTCCAAGTATTTGTTACCTTTCCAAATTTTTTCTTGTGGTTGATTTCGAGTTTCATAGTGTTGTGGTCTGAAAATCTGCACAGTATGATCTCCATCTTTTGTACTTGTTGAGGGCTTATTTGTGTCCCAGTATGTGGTCTATTCTTGAGAATGTTCCATGTGCATTGGAGAAGAATGTATATTCCACTGCTTTAGGATGAAATGTTCTCAATATATCTGTTAAGTCCATCCGGTCCAGTGTGTCATTCAAAGCCATTGTTTCCTTGTTGAGTTTTTGATTAGATGATCTGCCCATTGCTGTCAGTGGGGTGTTGAAGTCCCCTACTATTATGGTATTACTATCAATGAGTTTCTTTGTGTTTGTGATTAATTGATTTATATATTTGGGCGCTCTCACATTTGAAGCATAAATGTTTACAATTATAGGCCTTCTTGGTGGATAGACCCCTTAATTATGATATAATGCCCTTCTTCATCTCTTGATACAATCTTTATTTTAAAGTCTACATTGTCTGATATACGTATGGCTACTCCGGCTTTCTTTTGATGACCGTTGGCACGCTAGATAGTTCTCCATTCCCTTACTTTCAATCTGAAGGTGTCTTTAGATCTAAAGTGGGTCTCTTGTAAACAGCATATAGATAGATTTTATTTTCTTATCAATTTTGTTACCATATGTCTTTTGATTGGAGTATTTAGTCCACTGACATTTAGAGTGAGTCCTGAAAGATATGAATTTATTGCCATTATGTTGCTGGTAGAGTTGGCGTTTCTGGTGGTGTTCTCTGGTCCTTTCTAGTCTTTTTTGCTTTTGGTCTTTATTTGTTTGGTTTTTTTCATCCCTTCTCCCTTCAGAGAGTCCTCCTTTCTTGCAGGGCTGGTTTAGTGGTCACAAACTCCTTTACTTTTTGTTTGTCTGGGAAACTTTTAATCTCTCTTTCTAGTTTGAATGACAGTCTTGCTGGATAAAGAATTCTTGGCTACATATTTTTCCAATTCAGGCCATTGAATATACCCTGCCACTCCTTTCTGGCCTGCTAAGTTTCTGTGGATAGGTCTGCTGCAAACTTGATCTGTCTGTCTTCCCTTGTAGGTTAAGGACTTTTTTTCCCTTGCTGGTTTCATGATTCTCTCCTAGTCTGAGTATTTTGTGAATTTGACTATGATGTGCCTTGTTGATGGTCGGTTTTTGTTGAATCTAATGGGAGTCCTCTGTGCTTCCTGGATTTTGATGTCTGTGTCTTTCCCCAGGTTAAGAAAGTTTTCTGCTATGATCTGCTCACATAACCCTTCTACCTCTATTTCTCTCTCTTCCTCCTCTGGGACCCCTATGATTCTGATGTTGTTCCTTTTTAATGACTCACTGATTTGTCTAATTCTTAAATCATGCTCTTTTGCCTTAATCTCCTTCTTTTTTACTACTTCATTATTCTCTATAAGTTTGTCCTCTATATCGCTGATTCTCAATTCTGCCTCATCCATCCTTGCCGCCATGGCATCCATTGGAGATTGCAGCTCAGTTATAGCATTTTTTATTTCATCCTGACTAGCTTTTACTTCTCCTATCTCCAAGGAATGGGATTCTAATCTGTTTTCAACTCCAGTTAGTATTCTTATTGTTGTGATTCTAAATTCTGGTTCAGACATCTTGCTTGTATCTGTGTTGGTTAAGTCCCTGGGTGTTGTTTCTTCCTGTTCTTTCTTTGGGGTGAATTCCTTTGTTTCATCATTTTGTAGGGAGTAAAGGAATTAATGAGGTAAAAAATAAAATAAAAAAAATTAACATTAAAAATATTAAAATTGAAAAATTAAAAACAAACTCACGCACACACACAATCAAATAAATGATGCTAGATCCTAGGTGTGTTTTGGTCTGGGTGTTGTAAGGGGCTTGATAGATTAGAGAAAAAGGGGAAAAGGAAAAAAAAGACAAAAAAAGGAAATCATTTGAAAATTTGAAAAAATGAATAGTCACTGAAGTAGACTAAAATGAAATGATGGAAGTAAAATAGAATTTGAAAAAAATTACCCAAAAGTAAAATATATGGTAGAAAAAAATTAAAGAAAAATATTTTTAATAAAAATTGAAAATAAAAATGAAATTTTTCTTTCTGTTTTCAAGAAAAAGGAAAGAAATGCAAAAGAGAAAAAAAAAGAAAGAAAGAAAATTGAATAGATGGACCAGCGAATAGACTGAAATATGACTGAAATTACTTTGTTTTCCCCCAGAAGTCAACTATAAAACAATATATAGTCCATAAAGTAAGCAGGTGGAGACTTGTGTTCCTGAAGGAGGAGGTTGGCCCAGTTGGGCGGGGCTTAGTGTAACGGCTCCGTTCTCCACTAGGTGGCGCTGCTTAGCTTACCGTGGTGGATTGTTGTGGTGCTTTAGGTGTGTATGCGCATGCGCGGGAGCAGTGAAAATGGCGTCACCCGGCTACCGAGTCTCTAGTATCGGAAGTCTGTTCTCCCTGATCAGCAGTCATGCACCCGTCCTTTGTCTTTGGCCTCTGTCTGCTGCCTGCTTTCACACTGTCCATGACCAAGCCCCAGGCAACACCTCCCTCCTGAGTTTTGTCTCCGATGTGGCTGTTTTTCCCAACCCCTTACTTCTGAGGGACTGTGGCTTTGACGTGTTCTGCCCCTCTGCACAGGGTCTCACTGAGCAATGGCTGAATGCCGGCCACACCCAGGAACGTTTGTGGGTCCGTGCTGCCGCCAATGTCCAGAGAATCTGGCCAGGTGCCAGCCCGCCCCAGAAAAAGTTCATGAGATAGTGTAGCAGCAGCGTTTCAGGGATTATGGAAAATCACAACACACTTCTGGCACCAGGCTTCACCCTCAACGACCTTGTTCCAGCACCGGCAAATGTGGTTGTTCTCCCGGGTCCATTGGGGCCTTGCCTTTGGGAGACCCACACAGCCTCTACCAGGTGTCCTTGCAGCAGGGGAACTGCCTCTCCCCTTGTGGCCTGAAGAACCCTGGACCCCACTCTGCTCCTGGGGAATCGCCCTTCCCACCAGAGCACCACCAGGTACCGAGCTGCAGGGTTTCAGACTCTGCGCTCCCCTTGTTTATAGTCTTAATGGAATTTAAATCCTCTCCTTTCTCCTTTCTCCCTTTTTAGTTCAGTCCCTATGGCTGTTTCCACTTTTCCACTTTCTCTCCAGCTGCTGTTGGGGGGGATGCTTTTCCTGTATTTCCCCCCACCCCGTCTCCATCCTCTCTCTGCACATAAAATCGGCTCCCTGCCCTCCATGGCTTCTCTCTTTCCCAGTTCACCTCTCTGTGCCACGTACCTGCTGAATTCTGTGGTTCAGGTTCTGCAGATTGTTGTGTTAATCCTCCAATCAATTTTCTAGGTGTGTAGGAGGGTTTAGTGTTGGTCTGGCTGTATTTCATGGATGCGAGACACACAAAAAGCTTCCATGCTGTTCTGCCATCTTGACTCCTCCCCCCAGTAAGTTCTTAATGATGCTACTTTCTTATTACTTTGCTATTAGGGATAATAACAAAAAATATCAGGAAAATAGTTTTATAAAAAGTCTTTTTTAAATTTAGGAAAGATTAATCACTTGAGAAGCTAGCTTGAAGAGAGTGAAGAATTCTTGCGTTAAACACAAAACATGAGATCCTTAGCAATTAAAACTCAGGTCATAAGTTACATGTAAAGAGTAGATTACTGACAAAGGATAGAAAGAATTGCCAAGTTTCAATAACAAAAAACTAGTTAGGAGACATGGGTTGCAGCCTGAACTGGTTAAGACAAAGGTTACAAGCAACCAACAATGGAGGAAGAACCATGCTTTGATTTTGGTTTTGGATGGCAGGACGTCCCCCAAATTGCTTCATTGAAGGAAAGCCTAAGGATTCTTTTTTTTCTAAGAGTTGTTTTTTAAAACATTTATTTATATTTGAGAGAGAGAGAGAGAGAGAGAGAGAGAGAGAGACAGTGCATGAGTGGGGGAGGGGAAGAGAGCAACGGAGACAGAATCTGAAACAGGTTCCAGGCTCTGAGCTGTCAGCACAGAGCCCTATGTGGGGCTTGAACTCACAACCCGTGAGATCATGACCTGAACTGAAGTCGGACCCTTAACCTACTGAGCCACCCAGGCGCCCCAGGAATCCTAAGGATTCTTAAACTTGGTGTTTAAAGTTATTGGACATTGCACTTCCTCAGGAGTCACCAGACTCACAAAGCAAAAAAAGTCCGCTATTTTAGCACCACCACAGGTTCTAAAAACAACATCTGGAAACCCTCCCTGCCTAGTTTATCAAAATTCATGTTTGTTAAATGTTTGTTAAAATTCATGTCCTGCCTCTCTTTTTATAAACATAAACATTTATTATCCTTTTAAAATCTGATTTAACATCCAATATAAGTCCATATGGTGGCAAAAAACAAAAACAAAAACAAAACAAAACAATGACAAAAAACAAAAACCAATCAGCAAAAGGAAATGCATTTCCAGAATGGTGGATTAAGGACTTCTGAAAATTTGCTCTATCATAAAAACAAGGTCACGGGCAAAAATTGTCAAAAGCAACTTTTTTTGGAACTTTGGAAATTAACCAGAACTTTCAGTGATATGAGGAGTATTTAAGAAAAACAGAACCTTACAAGTTCTAGATTTAAGAAAATGTGCACTCTAGTAAGAACAGTGAGCTTTGTGCCATTTTAACTTGCTTAGTCCCATTCCTTCCTCACCATTTCTGCGACAATAGAAAGCCAGCAAGTTTTTGAAACCATGATAGCTATAAAACCCAGCAAGCCTAGAAACCACTGGAGGGGTTAGGAGTTTCCCGGAAAGTTCTATCTTTAGAGAACTGTCACTATTTGACCCATCTGAAACTTTCTGAAAAGATCCTTTCTCAGGGCTTTCGTTTATTTGACCTGACTCAGAGCTTGTCATGTATGAAGAGCTCTGTCTCCAGATTACCTGTTAAAAACAGTCAGTGTCAATTGTTTAAAATCACAGCTGTCTGAGGTGGTGATCCCTTTTAAAAAGAGAGTGGTAAATAAGGGGCTAACAGGAAGCTGTCCAAAAAACTTAAACAGAAAAACTGAAGAGTGAGATGTCCACAGGGAAGTTTGAAAGCTCTGACATATTCCTGGGAATCTCAAAGGCCACATGCACATTTGGGGCTGTGTGCATGCAAGACTAAGGCTGAGTTGTACACTGCCAGCCAGAGTGTTGAAGGCATGCTCCAATGCAAACACACACACGCACACACACACAACCTCTTGGAAAAGGCTCAGAGACTTATTGTTTCAAGGCATTTGAGGAAATCTCTGTTCAATAATGAGCTGACCGCTAATCTACCCAAGTGGAGACTACAGGGACTACATTTGTCAAGGAATACAAACTTGAGGAATTAGTGCAGTAATATCACCAAACAAACATCAGCCGCAACAACAAAAACAGCAAACCCTGGGGAGAAGGAAAAAACCGATTTTCAGAGTTGACACATTGTATTATTTAACATGTCCAGTTTTGGGCAAAAAAACCCCAAACCAAAACAAAACAAAACAAAAACACAAAACAAACAAACACACAGAAAACAAACACGTAAGTATGGCTCATGCTGAAGGAAAAAAGGAATCGATAGAAACTTCCCTCGAAGAAGTCCAGACATTAGAGTGAATAAACAAAGACTTTAAGGTAGCTATTAAAAATATGTTCAATTAACTAAAGGAAACCATCTCTAAAGAACTAAAGGAAAATGTGAGAACAACATCTCACCGAACAGAGAATATCAATAAAAAGAAATTAGAAAAAAGAGGCAAGTAGAAATTCTGTAGTTGGAAAGTACAATATAAGTGAGTGAAAAATTCCCAAGTGGGATATAACTCAAGATTGTAACTGGCAGAATAAAGAAGCATCAAACTCAAAGGTAGGTCACTTGAGATCATCCAGTCTGGGGAGCAGAAAGAAAAAGGTGAAGAAAAATGAACATAATCTCAGAGACCTCAAGCAATACCAGCTTATGCATAATGTTGATGGGCATACACTGGATAAAAATGTGGTTCATATGACTATATTAGCACAAAGGAGGGGGGTGGATAAGGATTTATATAAGAGTAAAGTTTTTGTATACTATTGAAATGAAAAACTAGATTTTTATAAATTAAAACTAAATATTTATAAATCGAAACTAGATCTTTAAAAATTAAAAAGTATTCTTAACACTAAGAAGATGTCAGTAACATGATGATTCCATTCAGTTTAATAGTTACATGGGTATTAAAAATGGCAATTTTGTAGACTTGTAAATATAAGTAGACATGCATACGTATTGGGTAACCAAATAGTACAAAAATAGTATGCATAAAATATTAGAACTATGCCTTATATCTTCATATATGCCGACAGATTAAAAGTAAATATGGAGTCATAGAAGTAGAAAAAAAATTAAGTTTAAAAAATTTTTTAAATGTTTTTATTTTTGACACACTGAGAGAGAAAGAGCACGAGTAGGGGAGGGGCAGAGAGAGAGGGAGACACAGGATGCGAAGCGGGCTCCAGGCTCCGAGCTGTCAGCACAGAGCCCGATGCGGGGCTCGAACCTATGAACCGTGAGATCATGACCTGAGCCGAAGTCTGATGCTTAACTGACTGAGCCACCCAGGTGCCCCAAAATAAAGTTGTTAATAGTAATCCCCAGAACAACAACTAAGAAACTAAGAATATATAACATAAGAAATGATAAAGGAATGCAATGATACACTAGAAGGTATCTATTTAACACAAAAGAGGCAGTAATGGAGGAAGATAAATAAAGAGGACAGAAGCCATATAGAAAACAAATAAAATGATGGATATAAATGATACTTTATTAACAATTACATTAAACAAAAGTGGATTAAACACTCCAATTATAAGGCAGAAATCGGCAAAATGGATTGAGAATACATGATCCAACTTGATGCTGTTTACAAGAAACATACTCTAGATTCAGCAACACAAATAGGTTGAAGATTAAAAGAATGGAAGAAGACAATGACCCAGCCTCAGTCTTTTTGAAGTATTATTATTTTTAATTGTTGAAATTAAAAATTATTGGAAAAATTTCAAAAAAATGTGGACAGAGTAATATAGGGAACCTCTATGTCTTTGATGACTTCCTTGCTTTCTGGTATGACAAGAGTTCCTAAGCTCATTTTGTACAATTTCTCTCCCCTGCCTGGAATCAACCATTTCTCCAAGAAACCCTGGTTCCTTTTATTTGTTGGTTGTTAAATTTGCAAATTAGCGCTCACTGTCTAGCAGGCTTTCATATATTATTTGGCAAAAGCATACTAGAAGGAACAAAGTTTACAAGTCAGGGTACTTTACTGTAGGGTCTTAAAATTTCCTTGTGCTCAGCACAGGGAGTGCCTCTATGATTCAAGAGAGGGGAAATATTGAAGTCATAGGTTAACAAACATCCAAAAGCTGATTTATTCATCAAAACATATCCCTGTTCGGGGGACCCTGGGTGGCTCAGTAGGTTAAGTCTCTGACTTAGGCTCAGGTCATGATTTCAGGGTTTGTGAGCTCGAGCCCTGCAGCGGGCTTTGTGCTGACGGTGCAAAGCCTGCTTGGGATTCTCTTTCTCTCTGTTCCTTCCCCACTTGTGCTCTCTCTCTCTCTCTCAATACAAACTTAAAAAAATATATATCCCTGTTCAATTAGTATTCTTTCTCTTGGTCAGGCACAAAGTCTGGGTGATTCTATGATATTTGAGTCTATTCTCTGGAATGTCTATCATGAATCAGTTCATATGCAAAATTAGTTTTGACTTTCAAAACTTTGTGTATTTCAAGAGGAACCACATTCGAGTAAGGGAAAAAAACTACCTCTCAGCTGGTTTTGATCCAGAACCCGGGTTGAGAACCGTAAATGTTTTCTAGTCTTATCCGTGATTGTTATTCCAAGCACCATCTTGATGCTGACAGCTTCCAGAATTCTGTCTTCCATCCAGTCTCTCGCCCAACATTGGAACCTACTAGATATGTCCACGTGGGTGTCCTACAGGCATCTCAAGTGCAATGTGTCCAAAATTGAACTCATCAGTTTCTCTTATCACACTTGTTCTTTTTCTTCCTGTGTTTCATTGAATGGGACCTCACATATGCCAGGCACTGTTTTAAATCATGGTGATTCTGGGGCGCCTGGGTGGCGCAGTTGGTTAAGCATCCAACTTCAGCCAGGTCACGACCTCGCGGTCCGTGAGTTCGAGCCCCGCATCGGGCTCTGGGCTGATGGCTCAGAGCCTGGAGCCTGTTTCCGATTCTGTGTCTCCCTCTCTCTCTGCCCCTCCCCCGTTCATGCTCTGTCTCTCTCTGTCCCAAAAATAAATAAACGTTGAAAAAAAATTTATAAATCATGGTGATTCAGTAATTCACAGGATAGACAAGGTCCCTGCTCGTTTGGAATTTGGGGAGACAGTTAATAAATAGAAACATGTATAAAGAAGGAAACTATTTGCTAGAGGTGTTATGTGGAGAACTGAAGTAGGGTAGTGTGATACATGGTTAGCAGATTGGACTAATGGGGCATTTCTAAGGAGGTTACATTTAAGCTGATATCTGAAGGATAGTAAGTAGCCAATAGAGCAAAATTGTTGTAAAAGACTCCATCCAGATAGAAGAAATAGCAAGTGCAAAGCCCCTGAGGTAGAAAAGAATTTGGTCTCTTCCAGAATATGTCTTTGTGGAAAAAGTGTAGTAGTGAGCAAGGGGGAGAGTGGTCAGTGGGGTTGGAGAGACAGATAGGGACCAGATCATGCAGACTCTTGTAAAGTCTGGTAAGGATTTTGTATTTTATTCTGAATGCAGTGGTAAACCATCAGGGCATATTAGTTATAGGAGTGATAAAACTGGTTTGTAGTTAAAAAAAAAAAATCAGGGGCACCTGGGTGGCTCGGTTAAGCTTCCAACTTGAACTCAGGTCGTGATCTCACAGTCTGTGGGTTCGAGCCCTGCATCTGGCTCTGCGCTGACAGCTCAGAGCCTGGAGCCTACTTCAGATTCAGTTCTCCCCCTCTCTGCTCCACCCCTGCTCACACTCTGTCTCTCTCTCTCTCAAAAATAAATAAACATTAAAAAAAAAAATCAGTCTGGCTGTCGTGTGAGCCAGAGGTGAATGAATTTACCACGAAACTAATCGTTCCCTTCTAAGGGCCTATGGGGAGCCCTAATAGTGTGTGTCCATGGCCATATGTTTTAATAATATTTGCACAAGTCAGATTTTTAACAATTTGTTATAACTTCCATCTCTTTTCATTGAGCCTTCCCTTCCATCATATTTCCCCCGTTGTTGGTTGGTGGCCTATGGGAATCTCTGGGATCTGGCTACTGGGTAATTGATGGAAATGCATTGTGTGTAGTTAGGTTATTGACAATGTAAGAATGTCTTCTGGGAACACTTCTACTACCCAAAGTGTGCCTAAAGTGTGAGACCATGGGTTGTGCAGCAGTAATGAATGTGCCTCTCGTGCCTGGCATAGAGAGTATGTGGTTCGTGCAGAAGGAACAAGGCTGGAAGTGTACAGAGCCAGAAGCTAGTCTATAGAAAGTTCTTCTAATTGCCAGACTTGTAACATTTTACACGGAGGATTTGGTTCTTAGCAATACCTAATCAAAACGTAAGTTCTGACCTGACAGGGATAAAATCAGTAATGCAGCGTAAATGATTATAAATATACCATAAACATTTTTCTTTCTTTTTGATGGAAATCTAATTAAAAGGACTTTACCGGAATTTCTCTGTGAGCTCAAACCTATAGCAGCACCATAAACAATTAGTATGTGTATGAAGTCTCATGTTTTATGCATCCCAGCGTATTGGACTGTGTTTTGTATATATAATCCATGCTTTCCAGACGGAGTCTGGCAGTTTTGCATGGACCAGCTTGTAAAATTGCCACTAATACAACAAAATGGCTTGCAGAAACAAATGCTCCAGTGGCAAATGCCTACACGTAGTGTCCAATGTGTCAAGGTCTAGAGCATAAGAGTGATGTGATGTACAATGGATAATATGTATCCTATGTGGATCCCATTTTAATTCAGAAATATTCACTGACCCAAATTCGAATAGGACTGGAAGAAAAGTGTACTGGAAGCCAAAAACAAAACTGAAAGAAAGACTGTCAGAAGCATCAACGTGTTAAAACCTCTTCTATCACAATCGAAACTAAACACTCTAAAAATAAAAAAAAAAAAATTGTAGAATGAAGGAAAAGAACAACTATAACCAAGAAAACACTGATAGTGGAGATGATGACAAAAGAAAAGAAAGAAAGTTGTAAGCATCAGACACACCTCAAGAGGAACTGAAAAAGTGGAGGATGAAGGTAATAACAATGTAAAACACAATTTGTAGGGTCAACCGAGCGTGTATGAAAGTTCCATTCATTGACTTCAGTAAGAACTGTGAACTTTCCCTGTGCTCTTTGTGATGAAGAATAATTCCATTTCACATTGTTTAATGAAAGACATGTTTTCCCCAAGTCATTATCCCAATAGTATTTGCACAGAATCAAGCACAATGTAAAATGAATCTTATAAATGCTTAAATTAAGCTGTTATGAGATCCTCTTTAGCCTATCTCAAGACTAAAGATTATTGTTTTGCTTATAAACTCTTCATCAAAACAGACTGGATGAATATATTAATTCATGAAGACTCCACAGAGCACCAGGAGACTATGTTTTTTTTAATTTTTTTAAATGTTTATTTTTGAGAGAGACAGAGAGAGAGAGCGCAAGTGGGGAGGGGAAGAGAGAGAGGGAGACAGAATTCAAAGGAAGCTCCAGGCTCCAAGCTGGCAGCACAGAGCCCGACACGGGGCTCAAACTCACGAACCGTGAGATCATGACCTGAGCCAAAGTTGGTCGTTTAACCAAGTGAACCACCCAGGCGCCCCAAGAGGCTATGTTTTACTTGGAATACCTGAAAGTCAAATGAAAATGCACTAAACCAATGTCTTGAAAAACAGATAAGAAAAGACATTCAGTATAGTTGCAGCTATTAAATTTTTAAGTGAAAGAGGTTTTCTTTTCAGAAGTTACAAAGAAAAGCAGCATTCTTCAAAAACCAAATTTCATGGGAATCTTTCAACAAATTAATAAAGTGGGTTGATTATTGCATGAGTACTTGGAAAAATGGAAAAAGTAAAATGTGACTTATTTATTCAAAGTAGCTTTTAAGAATTTATGGAACCAATGAGGAAATGAAGGGGGAAATGAAGTTAGCAAGGCAGACACTAAATACTACCCCATTATTGTAGATTCTACATTGGATGTGACAAGCACTCACCAGTTGGTCATAATCGGGCACTACTGTTGTGGATATTCCTCGATAATGCACCATTTGACAAGTGGAAGTTTCTTAGAAGTTAGTTCCAACATGGAATCCGAAACAATATCCGTGAACTTTTTGTGTTTTTGTACATGAGAAATCCATTACTGTCTCCTCATTTCGAATGGATATTTTTTAGCTATGCATGATTTTGTGACATCACCACGCATTGATCCTTTGAAAAATATTGCTTCACTGAGTTATGTAGATCTTCTAAATATTGACCTAATTCATGATACGATATAAAAATATCACGTTTGCAGGGGCGCCTGGGTGGCTCAGCCGGTTAGGCGTCCGACATCAGCCCAGGTCATGATCTCACGGTTCCTGGGTTCAAACCTGCATCGGGCTCTGTGCTGACAGCTTGGAGCCTGGAGCCTGCTTCTGATTCTGTGTCTCCCTCTCTCTCTCTGCACCTCCCCAGTTCATGCTTGCACTCTGTCTCTGTCAAAAATAAATAAACTTAAAAAAAAAAATATCACGTTTGTTACTCTAGCCATGGATCGCACCGGAAAAGTACGTTTTGGAAAGTTGTCAAGCTCCTGGTGGCAGATGCAAGTTTTCTAAATCTCTAATTTTTACTTAAAAACCTGAATTTTCTAACTGGCAAAAAAAAAAAAAATGCTGTCAGTTGTTTTCCTTGAAGTGACGGTCTCACTTTGTTAATTTTAGGGGAAACGGCTGCCAAGAACCCAAGTCTGAATAACCAAAGTTTCCCTGTCGGTGGTTCTTCTAGGTAAAAATGGTGTTCTGTGAAAAAGGTGGCTTTAAAATTGCACAAGTGTTTGTCTTTGAGGCAATTATTATACTTCAGGATGCAGCTCAAGTGCTTTATATGTGGTTCCCAGTGTGTCGTACAGAATATTAAGAAACCGTGTACTTAAGGGTCAACATAGATAACATCGAGAATTTTCACTGCTCCATCGAAGACATTCTTTTTATTATTTATTCATTTTGAGAGAAAGAAAGTGAGAGAGAGAGAGAATGAATCCCAAGCAGGCTGTACGCTGTCAGTGCAGAGCCCCATACAGGGCTTGAACTCATGAACCACGAGATCATGATCTGAGCTGCAACCAAGAGTTGGCCGCTTAACTGACTGAGCCACCCAGCCCACCCCCCTTGTCAAACACATTCTTAAGTGCAGCTGGCTTTTTCTTTTCTTTTTAATTTTTTAAGTTTATTTATTTTGAGACAAAGAGAGAGAGTGTAGGGGAGGGGAATAGAGAGAGGGAGAGAGAGAATTCCAAGCAGGCTCCACACTGTCAGCGTGGAGTCGGATGCAGGGCCTGAACCCATGAACTGTGAGACCAATGACCTCAGCCGAAATCGAGGGAGACGCTCAACTGACTGAGCCACTGAGGCGCCCCTTGGCTTTTTCTTTCTTTCTTTTTTTTTTTTTTTTTTATAATAAAACTGCATATGGTGGTGACAAAGACAATGACCACTAGTACCATTTGGTGCTACTTCCTAGTTTCTTAGGGCTGCTTAACAAATTCCTACAAATTTGGTGATTCAAAACAACACACATTATTTTTTTGCAATTCTGGAGGTCAGAAGTCTGAAATCAGTTTCACTGGGCTGAAATGAAGATGTTGGTAGGGCCATACTTCCTCCAGAGGCTCTAGGAGAGAATTCATTTGTTTGCTATTCATTTTCAGCATCATGAGCCACAGTCCTTCATTTCTTGGCTCATGGCCCCTTCCTCCATTTCAAAGCCAGCAACACAGCATTTTGTTTTAGTCATTAGGTTACCTTCTTCTGTTCAAATCTCCCTGTCTCTGCTGTGATTGTTGGAAGAGGTCAATAGAGAGGACGTGACCACTGGTTGACCCTTGAACCGATCTTGGGCAATCGGAGGCTCCGCACCCCCTCTCCTGTCCTTGGAATGTACACTCTACCCACTATTCTCTCAGTGGGAGCCATTTTTAAGGATGCAGTCTTGAGAGAGCAAAGACTTGTTGAGGACATTGGGACTGAATAGGTGGCAGAACCCCACTAAGGCTTCTATATAAACTTTTAGGATTCTGGTGGGTGGATGTGGAGATCAACTCTTCTCACGGCCACCAAACATAGGCCTGGTATTTAAGTTTCCTTGCTTATGAAACCTACCACCTTCCAGTCTGGTGTGGCCAGCCTCTTTCTTTGGTCTCTCCTTGCCCTCCCTGTAGAAGGCCAGTTTGCAAACCAATAGTGACCACCCTAAGAAACACGACGGAACCCCACTCCCCCAAATTGGTCTGGATGTCAAGACTGATGGTGCCACACATACACGAAGAGGGTATGAAAAGCTTTATTACTGGGGCCCCTGGGTGGCTCAGTCGGTTGAGCAGCCCACTCTAGATTTCAGCTCAAGTCATAATCCCAGGGTTGTGGGATCAAGCCCCGTGTGGGGTTCTGTGCTAGACGTGGAGCATGCTTAAGATTCTCTCTCTCTGTCCTCTCCCCTGCTCTTTCTCTTTCTCTCTCTCAAATAATAATAATAATCATAATCATAACAATAACAATAATAATAATAATAAAATATAGAACTGTCTTTAAAAATGTTTATTGTTTATTTTTGAGAGACAAAGAGAAAGAGAGAGAGAGAAAAGACACAAAATATGAAGCAGGCTCTAGGCTCCAAGCTGTCAGCACAGAGCCTGACATAGGGCTTGAACCCACAAACCATGAGATCATGACCTGAGCTGAAGTCAGACGCTTAACTGACTGAGCCCCCCAGGTGCCCCTGGAAGCTATTTTAAGCTATCTCAACTTCATTTATGTGGTTGAAAACAAAGAACAGAGAAGTTCACTGTCTCACTTTTGCCTTTCCTCCCTTCTTTCAGTCTCTCTCAGAACTAGAGTAAGTAGCTAATTCAGTTAGTGCAGAGGGCCTCAAACTTCTTATGTATATAGCCAGATAGTAAATATGTTAGGCTTTGTGGGCTGTAAGGTCTCTGTCGTAACTACTCAACTTACCATGCAAAAGTAGCCATAAACTCTGTAAGTTCCAAAAAAATTCTATTTATAGATTTTGAAATCCTAATTTCAGACAATTTTCATGGGTCACGAAATAGTCTTCTTTTTCTGATTTCTATTCAACCATTTAAAAATGTACATAAGACACCGAGTAGCATAGAGCCTGCTTGGGATTCTCTCTCTCCCTCTCCCCCTGCCTCTCTCTCTCTCTCTCAAAATAAGTAAATAAACATTAAAAAAAAATAAGAATGTACAAACCACTCAGCTCACAGATCATACAAAACCAGTTGATGAGCTGGATTTGTCCTATAGGCTACAATTTGATGACCCCTGGATTCGTGTTTCAGAAGAGATGGGAGAGCTATCACCTTACAGTTATTTAACAATTCCCAAAACATTTTCCCACGTATTATTTCATTTGATTTTTAGACCAACTCCCCGAAGTATACATTCACATCTTCTCATTTTACCGAGGAGAAAACTGAGGCTCAAAGATCGGTCTAAAGCAGTGGCTCTCAACCCTGGCTGCACATTGGAATGATCTGGGGAGCTTTTAAAGAATACCAGGTTCTACTCCAAGAAATTCTGACTTAATTGGTCAGAGGCCATGGCTGTCAAGTGGGGGCACTCTTGCTCCCTGTCTGCCAAAGGACTTTTGCCAATGTCTAGAGATAATTTTGGTTGTAATGACTGACGAGGGGCGGGCAGTGAACCAGCACGTAGTTGGTAGAGTCCAGTGATGTTTCGAAACATCCTACAAGGCACAGAACAGCCCTTCACTACAAAGAATTATCTGACCACAATGTCAGTGGCGCCAAACTTGAGAAACCCCGGTCTTGGGCAAGGCCCCGCTATTGATCTACACGAAAAGCTCCCCGAGTGAGTTTCCAGGTGGTAGCTTGTTATCTATTGTCTACCTGTGGCTTGAAGCCTCAGTCATAACTTGGATAACTCATATCAAGAGACAATTGTGAATTTTCAAGGAAATATGATCCTAGCTCTTCACTGACAACTTTTTTTTTTTTTCTTGAGCTGCTAATAAGATGCTAAATGCATGGGTTTGAAGCCCCCTTTGTTTTATCTTGTCCACTCTGTGAGGTGATATTAAGGACAGAAAAGGCTTAGATAAGTCCTTCTTTGTTAACAGGGAGGTTTGCAAGAAATAGAGCTTATGTATTGACTTGAAAAGCTCCTGCTTTGAGACACACAGGAATCCGATTGGCTTAGGGAAGACTGCAAGTCTTCCAGAAGGGTGCAGTTAACTGGTGCTTTCAGAGGGGAAGGCACATGTGTGAAGGCCTGAGAGGTATGAGTCTGGAGAAGGAAAATGTAGAGAATGTAACTTTTTCCAGTACAGGCTACTGAGGTGGGATGGGGCCCTGGGAATATTAGCGCAAGTTGATTAGGGCATCCAGAAGGCACTCAAGAGAAATGCCGGAAAGATCTGTATATAAGGGTTCAAAACAACTTAATGCAAAGGAAGAAGAAAACATTGTGTGGGTCAGTGTTTCTCCCAATGTGGTCCTTGAATCATTTACAAAACTACTATCTGGGCTATTTGTTAAAAGTACAGAGTTTTCAGGCCCCGTGAAGATCTTTGGAATCAAGACCAGTGTGGGGCCCTGGAATCTCCACGTTTAACAGGCTCTCCAGGTGTTTCTGATGTATACTGAAGTTGGAGAAGCACGGGTATAAGCAGAACTTTGGCTCTAAATGGAGGATGGTTAAGATGACAGTGTAATTTGAAATAAGTCCCTTGCCTTTGGAAAGCATGTCTTCCTGAGAAGTCGTGTGTTAATGGAGGGTTTCTATATTTACATTTATTGTAATTGCACCCATGGGACTCATTATTACTCAAAGGAGGCCAAAGGTTTAGACTTCCGTAGCGTGAATGTTCACATTCAACCGATGTTTGAAAACATTTGGGGGATCTTGAATCACTGTATTGTACACCTGAAACTAATATAACACTGTATGAGTCTGGAGAAGAGACTCATTCTACTGGAATTTAAATACAAACTTGAAAAAATTGGGGGATCTAATCTATTATTATCAATATTTGTTAGCTATCTAAAACAAAATGTAGGCATCTAAAAGTATTCACTTTATACCTATTTCTGTGATCCTTTAGCATTTTTGCCTTTCACAGAAACGTTTTATGTCAATTTTAAGCTCAGAAAATAGAGCGAATTAGGTTTAATGAAATTTGACAACCATGATAACATGCTTGTTATGATTATACAAATGAGATTTTTGTGGCTTCCATATCTGTTGCATCTCGTGTTCAAACAAAGATCTCACATTGGAGCAGAAATATGCTGATTAGATGAATGACATTAAGTACAAAATTGTATTGTGCTGGGTGCATTTGAATTTTACACAAAGAACAGACTCGGAGTCTGATTATCCCAGTCTCTGATTGCTTTGTCATTCACAGTTTTGATAAATGGTTTAATCATTTAATGAATTGATAATTTGCTATTGAGTCAACAAAATATCAAATTGCAAACCTTACTTATGAAAATCTGAAGACTAGCAGGGTTTTCATCCGTTGCGTTATTTAATCGTGTATATGTAATTGTTTGCATTTTTTCTACTGTCCTTAATCACTTCCACTTGATTTGATAAGGGCCTCACAGGCTCTCTGTAAGATTTTCATTTTGACGGGATGATGATAATACATGGCACATTGAGAATTACAGCAACTCGAATAGAGGAGAATAATGGCTTTATAGTGTGGAAATGTAGAGTCCCTATTTAGAAAATCAAATCGGTGGATAAATGAAATGCATTCCCAGCTTGTTTCCAAATTATCTGTTCAGTGAGGCCCATGTCAATCCACAGTGTTTTCAGTGTAAAGGAATCCGGAAGAGTATAGAATTTCGGAATTAAAGATTGTTAGAGCTGGAAGGAACTTAGGATTTCTCAAAGTCAAATATCTAAAAGGGCCAGGTAATTAACATAAATGAATGATGTGCAGCAAACTGCAGTATAAAGGGGGGCCCCTCCCCTTGTTGGTTGTGGATGTGCGGGCTCCGTGTTTCTAAATATTCTGATTTTTCACGAGGTGCCCAAATTTGGTTTTCTCTTTTCATCCTCCTGCTGAGTCGCTACCAGGACCTGAGACCCCTCTTCTTAGTCACTGCTGATTGCACCAGGGACAGATAGATGCCTGTATTTGAGGGATGCTGCTGACCCATAGGATGGCAGCCAACTCTTGTGGCCCCGGCTTGAATCGAACAGGGGCATATTATTACCTCGGGAAGTTTGTTTCATGACACATCAGAAATTCACCAGTTGGTAGCAGAGCAGAAAGAAGTAGACACGGAGACTGGAGCCAAGTCATGTTAATTGCAGAGCCCTTGCCACAGGGTCACACACTTCTGCAACTGAGGTCCTCAGGGTGGCTTAGTAAAAGGCGAAAGATTTATGCGATCTGAAGAGAAACCAGAGTATTCCTCAGGGTGGCTTAGAATCTAAACCCACACACCGCCTAGGTCCCCACACTAGGTAAGGTGTCTTATTTTAGCAGTGATCTAAGCCAGAGAGAAATGGACATACTGTATTCAGAAATGTGTATGTGTAGCATTGGGCTAATAGGGATAAATATACTTATCTTCCAGAACCATTCTAAGAATTAAATGAGAATATGTGGAAGGGTCTAGGTTAGTACCTGACACATAATAGGTACTTAGTCTACCTTCCTGGCTCCCTTCCTTTTTCCTCCCCCACCACCTATGTGTGGATATGTAGTGCTGGGCTCAGTCAAGGGCAAGATGTCAGTATCTGTGACTCAGGCCAATAATGGATAAAGAGTTTTTTTTCCTATTAGCCGGCTGTTACCTGAAAGGCCTCTGTATATAACTCATATTTTTCCAGACTCAAGTCTTGAGGGGAATTGGTAAAAGAACTTGACCCTGACCCTGTCTGCCTGTGTCTGTCAGAAGCTACTCTAGGTATTTCCAGAAGAAAGGGATTTAATAAGGAAATTAGATTTGAAAAAACAATTCTTGGAAGGACTGGAAGAGTGGGCTCTAAGATGGGCCTGAAGAAATGGCTCTCAGAATCTTGTAGAACTGATCTACCAATTGGCTACTACCTCTGATACCACCACTGGAAGGCTCAGTTCAAGAGCATAGCACCATGGCTATGGCCCAAGGAATAGAAGCTGGCATCAGGAAATGCCTCTGTCACTGATGGGAACTGCCTCTTGACACCAAGACGCTGGAGACTAGATTCTGGTACATGGCTGTAGAACTTTCTCAGGATTATCAGGGTAAAGGAGCCCAAAAGGTCAGGGAAAGTGGCCTCGGCTTAACTTCTGCTTTCCAAATCTCAAACGAGTGCACATAATTGGTAGAAGCTATTGCACACCCAGAATTCTAGCTATGAGTCTGAAATATTTAATACAATCCCTATCAAGATGCCAATAGCATTTTTCACAGCACTAGAACAAAGAATCCTAAAATTTGTATGGAATCACAAAAGGCCTTGAATAGGCAAAGCAATCTTGCAAAAATAAAACAAAACTGGAGGCATCTCAATTCCAGACTTCAAGTTATATTACGAAGGTGTAATAATCAAAACAGTATGATACTGGGACAAAAATAGACACATGGATCAATGGAACAGAATAAAAAGCCCGGAAATAAACCCACAGCTACATGGTCAATTAATCTTTGACAAAGGAGGCAAGAATATGCAATGGGAAAAAGACAGTCTCTTCAACCCATGCTGTTGGGAAAACTGGATAGCTACACGTAAAAGAATGAAACTGGACCACTTTCTTATACCATACACAAAAATAAACTCAAAATGGATTAAGGACATAAATGTGAGACCTAAAACCATCCAAATCCTAGAGGAGAGCATAGGTAGTAATTTCTCTGACATCAGTCATAACAATATCTTTCTAGATAAGTCTCCTGAGGAAATGGAAACAAAAGTAAATTATTGAGACTACATCAAAATAAAAGTCTTCTGCACAGCAAAGGAAACAACCAACAAAACTAAAAAACAACCCACTGGATGGGAGAAGATATTTGCAAATGACATATCCAGTAAAGGTTTAGTGTCCAAAATATATAAAGAACTTATACGACTCTATACCAACCTCCCCCACAAATCCAATTTAAAAATGGACAGAAGACATGAATGGATATTTCTCCAAAGAAGACATACAGATGACCTACAGACACATGAAAAGATGCTCAACATCACTCATAATCAGGGAAATACAAATCAAAACCATAATGAGATATCACCTTACACCTGTCAGAATGGTTAAAATAAAAACTCAAGAAACAAGTGTTGGTGAGGATGTGGAGAAAAGGAACCCTCATGCACTGTTGGTGGGAATGCAAACTGTGCAGTCACTGTGGAAGACAGTATGGAGGTTCCTCAAAAAATTAAAAATAGAACTATCCTATGATCCAATAATTGTACTACTGGATATTCACCCAAAGAATATGGAAACACTAATTTGAAGGCATATATGCACCTTGATGTTTATTATAGCATTATTTACAAGAGTCAAACTATGGAAGCAGTCCAAGTCTCCATCAATAGATGAATGGATAAAGAAGATGTGGGGTGTGTGTGTGTGTGTGTGTGTGTGTATAATGGAATATGATTCAGCCATAGAAAAGAATAAAATCTTGCCATTTGCAACAACATGGATGGATCTAGAGAGTATAATGCCAAGAGAAATGAGCCAGAGAAAGGCAAATACCATATGATTTCACTCATATGTAAAATTTAAGAAACAAAACAAATGAACAAAGGAAAACAAAAGAAATAAAACAAAAGAAACAGACTCCTAACTATAGAGAACAAAGTGATGGATGCCAGAGGGGAGATAGGTGGGGGATGGGTGAAATAGGTGAAGGGATTAAGAGTACATTCCTCTTTTTTTGTTGTTGTTTGGTGTAAACGTAACTTTGTTTTTTAAAGCACTGTATTAGTTTCAGGTGTACAATACGGTGACTCAACAATCCCAAGCATCACCTGGTGAAGAGTACACCTACCCTGATGAACACAGTAATATATGGAGTTGTGGAAACACTATATTGTACACCTGAAACTAATATAACACTGTATGTTAACTACACTGGAGTTAAAAGAAAAAAGAAAAAAGAACAAACAGGAAAATAGGAAAATAGGGAACATATACAGTAAAAACAAAAACAAAAGAGTCTATGAAATGTATTTTCAGTTTTCCAGTCTTTACAGCACAGAAGGCACACTCTAGGAGCAGGTGGGAACAAAGGTGGGAATAAAAGGTGAATCCACAGTGTCTTGAATGCTATCCTACATATTAGTCTGTGAAGGCTCTCAGGGTCCCCTTGGACTGGGCCTGCCACCTAGTACCATCTGAATTCTAAACTGCAGTAAATCCTGATTACATTGGTAATTCTGATAAAACACATCTGTCGTTTTGTGCCTGTCCTTTACCTGCCCCCAGCTCACTAAGGTCCTATATTTTCTGCAGGGATGGTGGTGGGTGGGGGAGGGATGTAGGAACGACTGTCTCCTGATCACTGGGGACTTTTCAGTTCAGCATAAGGTCTCCTGGGTACAGTAAGTTTACCAGATCTTTACTTTTGTGCTTCTTGAGACAGTAGAGACCAAGTGAAAAATATGTCTTTTTGTTAGCTTTGCAATGCTATATGACCCTGCATTTTATGTGATTAAAGTTTTGGGCCTCACTTATAGCATTTTAAAAACTGTTCCATACTTGCTTCTTGATTGTATTTTCTTTAGGATACTCTAGGGTTTGAGATAATGCTTTTAGTGCATTTAAACGGGGGGGGGGGGGGAGGGGCAGGATTCATTATACCTGGGTTTAAGATCATTATCTCTGGCAGGATCATAGCATGAGCCCACATCCTGAAGGAAAAAGTGCCCATCTGTAGGGGTATGTATCAGTCAAGGTCCCAGCTAGGAATAGTTGACACAGTTTGAGTAATTTGACAAGAATTTAATTAAAGATATAGGTAGCTCTAAGGAATCCTCAAAGGAGAGTACAGGACTTCAGGGCTAGCAACAGTGGAGGATTTATTACATCTGATGCCTAAAGGGTGGTTACCAGAATGTGGTTACGACATTACCAGTGGTTACCAGAATGTGAGGAAGGTAACTATGTGGAAAGATCCTCTTAATAGCAGCTTGTTGCCTTCAGTAGGTCCCAAAGGGAGAGAGCTGGGAGAATAAATACTCTCTCACCATCCTCTAAACTCCTACTGGTGCTCCCCATTGGCCAAACCCAAGCAGAAGCCAAAAGGCAAGGGAGGCCATTGGCTAAGTCCATACAGGCCAGTTTTCTGGGGCACAAAGCATGGTAGAGAAGGTTGAAGATGGAGTTGATGGGCAAATGGAAGATATCCAGCACAGGCAGGATGGAAACTACTGTCTGAGCGAGCCTCACAGAAGCGACACAGCCCTGGAGTTCCTCATTCTTTTCCTTGGCTCCAAATTTGTACATTTGCATCTTTGAGAAGGTTCACTTTTCTCACGCCTATGCCTACAGGTGTGAATGTATACATCTGCCGTGTCAGATAGTGTGGGTTTCCTCTTTTGTGAAATGTCCAGCTGCTACAAGTGAGGGAAGAGGTGGATCAGTGGAACAGAATAAGAAGCCTAGAAACAGACACCATCAGAAATCAATGCTTAATAATTGAAAGTGGCAAAAAGAAGTTAAGGAGAAATTGTTATTTCTTCTAGTTAACGATTGTGTCACCATTATTCAATAAAGCTATAGTCTGACCTCACATTTCACCAAAATAAATTGCATATGGATGACATAGTTAAATGTAAATAACAAAACAAGAGATCTGGAGGAAAAAAATATAATTTAGGAAAAGGGAAGACCTTTTAAAACAAGGCCCCCAAGACAGAAACCATAAAGGAAAGGATAGATGTGACTGTATAAAAATCAAATCTCTGGGGCATCTGGGTGGCTCAGTTGGTTAAGTGTCCAACTCTTGGTTTCAACTCAGGTCATGATCTCATGGTTCGTGGGTTTGAGCCCCGTGTCGGGCTCCACAACAACAGTGTGGAGCCTGCGTGGGATCCTTTCCCTCTCTCTCTGCCCTTCCCCTGCTCATATGCACACACTCTCTCTTAAAAAAACAAATATACTAAAAGAATGAGGTTTCAGCTGCTTAAAGTAAATAAAACAAAAATAAAATTTCTATATGCTGAAGAAATAAAAAGACAATGATATGCTGAGAAGACTTGTGACCTGTGAAAAAGGGTTAACACATATGGTGTTAACAAATCAGTAAAGAAGATATTCCAACAGGAAAAAAAAATAGGCAAAGGACAAGGACAGGCAGTTTACAAAGGAACAAATACAAATAGCCAATGAAAAAAATGAAAGCAGTTCAAATTCACTGATAATAAAAAAAGGAAAATGAGCCCAAAACACCATGCCATTTATCAATTTTTCCCCACGCTTTGCCTATCATGGCAAAGAATAAAGGTAATGATAATAGCCGGTGTTGACTGGGGCGTGAGGAAACAAGCACTTTCAAATACAGCTGTTGGGAGAATAAATTGGTATCATCTTTCCGGAGGGTACTTTGGCAGTATGTTTCAAAAGTACGAAATGTGCATGCTCTTTCACGGAGTTGTTAAAGTCACAGGCATTGATCCTAAGGAAATAATCAGATATGTGATTTGTAAGGAAACTCCTACAACACTATTTTACAATGTTGAAAATTTAGAAACCATCTGAATGCCTTAACAATATGGAATTGGCTAACTAAATGATACATCCACCAGTGAATCACAGTACATCCATGTGTTGGAATACTATTCAGCCGTTAAAAATAATGTTATACAAGAATGACATGGAAAATGTCTGTGGTATACCACTAAGTGTAAAAAGCAGGCAACGAATCTGTGTGTATTGAGTGTATTGATAACATTGTGTTATTCATAGAAAGAAAGGAAATAAAATATTAATGAGGTTTATTTCTGGGTGGTAAGGTTATGGATGATTTTAATGCTTGTGTTGTTCAGCTTTTTGTTCCCAATTGTTTTGCATTACGAAAGCATTTTCTAGGGAAAAAAAACCTAGAAATCACTATTACAGTGTAAACTCTTTTGGTTTTTTCTTTTGTCTATAAAGGCAACTGACTGAGGATAAATCATTTGTGTTCATAGTGGTCTTGGGCCAAGTCCAGCCTGTTAGACCTATACTAAATTTCCATAAGCAATAACAAGAGTGGATCAGATTGTGAATAGTTTGAATGAGAAAATTGCTGGGAAACTCACCTTACTCCGTTCTGCACTACGAAGACATTGCTTTCTCGGACACTTGCTTTTCAACCTCCAGTGGCCACCAAATGTCACTGTGGCTCCAAGGAAATGCAGTGAAGACAAGCCTTTTTGGTCTTGGTAATGACTGTGGAGATTGGGGCAAGAAAAATAAATAGGCAGAGTAGCCCCAGAATTCTCTAGAGCCCTGCATAATGCCTACAGCCTCCTGTTTCTACTAACAATACATTTGGGCTGATAAATGAGCAATGAGAACAAAGTGTTTGAGTCAACACTTCTCAGACTTGAAGATTTTCCAAGTACCATGTAGTAAAAACCCAAAGCCCCAGGTTGTGACCCTGGTTCTACCAAACACCGGCCAGATTCCTTCAATGGACAGATGGGGAAACTGAGCTCAGAGATGGAGAACCACCTCAGGAGGCAGAAAGGGGTTACCCAACAGGCTGACTAGACACCTGCTTAGGGTACCAGCCAAGAGCAAAGGGACCAACTAGTGATGCCTTTCCTGGAGGCAGAAGCCACGTAGCATTCACTCATCTCCACACACTGGGGTACAGTGCGGGGTCTGGCACATAGTAGGTGCTAAGAAAAGTTGGAATGGCATGCCTGACTACCATGCCTTCAGTCTGGATTAGGTGTCCCTCCCTAGTGGTGCCACAGTACTTGCGTTTACTTCTACCATAACACTTACGGTGCTGAGTTACAAGGATCCACTGACATGTCGGTTGGTTGCTTGAGGCCAGGGACTGTCTTTTGATACAATCTTCTGCACTTAGTGCAAAAGAAAGAAAAGTTTTTATAATCCCTCTCTGCTCTCCCCCATCCCCCATCCCCCCAAGGCGGCATCATGGTAACTATCAAATCCTCTCCCCCTGCCTCAACGGGCCGAGTTACAAGTTTGGAGAAGCTGGAGTTGGATCAGGGGTAGGAATAAGAGGTCCAGGAGTAGAGGTTAGTGAGGCTAGGCAGCTCTAAGTCGGCGGTGCCAAAAGTATCCCATTGGTGGGGTGGTTGGACAGAGAGACTGAGAGTAGGAGACATGTCAAAAGGGGGCTGATGACGTTGCGTATGATGTAAACGTTTCCTCTATCTCCCTGTGAAATCTTCAGTATAATCTTCAATGCTTTGTCAGTAGGCTTTTGGGTGTGTGTGCGAAGAAGTATCAACACTGGTGAGCAAAAACAGGTGCTGCCCCTGGGAATAATGAATCTATGTGTTATAGATGCACACGCGCACCTCAGCCCCACGCTCTTTCCAGGACAGCTGATTTGTCTTATTCAAGTAGGCCTGTTATCATCAGCTGTCCTGGTATCTGAGATCCTCAGAGACCAAACGTGACTCTGTATAAGGTCAATCCCAAGTGTTCATAGAGTGGTTACCTCTGTGGTACTGACCCCTCTCCCTCTTTTTTATCTTTTTTTTTTTTTTATTGAGGTATAATTGACATAACACTATATTAGTTTCAGGTACACAATGTAATAATTCGACAATTGTATATACTGCAAAATGATCACCACCACAAGTCCAGCCAATAATCGTCACTGTACGTGGTTACAAATTTTTTTTTCTATTAACCGTAGTCACCATGCTGTACATTACATCCTTATGACTTATTCACTTTATTTTAAATTTATTATTGTTATCGTTTTGTAAAAATTGAAGTACAGTTGGATTGTATTATATTAGTTTCAGGTATATAACATAGTGATTCTATATTTATATACATTATGAAATGCTCACCACATTAAGTGTAGTTACCATCTGTCACCATACAAAGTTATTACAGTATTACTGACTGTATTCCCTATGCTGTACTTTACATCCCCATGTCTTACTTTTTTATAACTGGAAGACTGCAACTCTTCATCCCCTTCACCTATTTTGCCCACCCTCCCCAACCCCTCTCCCCTCTGGCAATCACTAGTTTGTTCTCTGCATTTTTGAGTCTGTTTCTGTTTCGTTTCGCTCCTTTGTTTCATTTTTTAAATTCCACATATAAGTGAGATCATACAGTATTTATTTATTTCTGTCTGACTTCTTTCACTTACCATAATACCCTCTAGGTTCATCCTATGTTGTCACAAATGGCAAGATTTCATTCTTCTGAGCAGCTAATATTCCATTGTGTGCGCGTATATATACTACATCTTTTCTTTATCCATTCATCTATCAATGAACACTTAGGTTGCTTCCTTGCCTTGGCTATTGTGTAGATAATGATACAAAGCCACACAAAGACACTACAAAAAAAAGAAAAGAAAAGAAAATTATAGGCCAGTATCCTTGTTCAACATAGACACAAAAATCCCTACCAAAATATTAGCAAACCAAATTTGACTTATTCATTACTGGAAATTTGTACCTTCTGATGCCCTTCCACCCATTTCACCCAACCCTCACCCCCAACTTCAGGCAACCACCAGTCTGTTCTCTATATCCATGACTTGGGTTTTTGTTTGTTTTGTTGTTTTACATTCCACATGTAAGTGAGATCATACAGTATTTCTTTTTTCTGTCTGACTTATTTCACTTAGCATCATGCCCTCAAGGTCCATCCATGTTGTCATAAATGGCAAGATTTCATTCTTTTTTATGGTCAAATAGTATTTCACTGCGTATACATGCATCACATTTTTGTTATCCATTCATCCATTGATGGACATTTAGGTTGTTTCCATGTCTTGGGATTTGTAAATAGTGTTGCAATAAACATAGGGATGCATGTATCTTTTTGAATTAATGTTTTTGTTTTCTCTGTATAAATACTCAGCAGTGGAATTGCTGGATCATATGGTAGTTATATTCTTAACTTTTCGAGGAACCTCCATACTGCTTTCCACAGTGGCTGCACCAATTTACATTCCCATCAACAGTACAGTAGGGTTCCCTTTTCTCCACATCCTCGCCAACACTTGTTATTTCTTGTCTTTTTGATAATTACCACTCTAACAGGTATGAGGTGATATCTCATTGAGGTTTTGATTTTCTTTTCCCTGATCATTAGTAATGTTGAGCATCTTTTCATGTACCTGTTGGCCATTCATATATCTTCTTTGGAAAAATGTCTATTCACGTCCTTTGCCCATTTGTAAATGGGGTTCTCTATTTTTTGCTACTGGGTTGTAATATATTTTACATATTAACCCCTTATCAGATGTGTGATTTGTATATAGCCGTTACCTTACTCATTAGTCATTGCTTTTTGGGTAATGGGAGGAAATATTTACCTTGAGCCATGACACCCATTGTCCTCTTCCCTGGACACTCCCTTGTCTATTCTCCAGATCATCGTGCTTCCTATCTGAACCATCCCCATTCCATCCTTTCTCCCATTCCTTCAAGGACCTACTCTCTGTTAAGTTTCCAGGCCACACCTCTTTCTGAGGTTGAGGACCTTGTAAACACCTTTGACTTCTCTCTTTCTCTTTTAGCCTTCATCCAATTCATCAGCAAATCCTTTGGCTCTACTTTGAAATACATTTAGATTCTGACATCTTCTCCCCACCTCTACTGCTACCACTCTCGTCCAAGCCATCATCTTCTGTCTCATTGGGACTATCGCAGTAGTTTTGTAAATATTCTCCCTGCTCTTACCCTTGTCTTGTACAGTCTGTTCCTTCCTTCCTTCCTTCCTTCCTTCCTTCCTTCCTTCCTTTCTTCCTGCCTTCCTGCCTTCCTTCCTTTATTTTTGAGAGAGGGAGAGAGAGAGAGAAAGAGAGAGAGAGAGAGAGAGAGAGAGCGCATGGGTGACAGGGAGGGGCAGAGAGGGAGAGGGAAAATCCCAAGCAGGCTCTGCGCTGATAGTGTGGAGTCTGATGCGGGGTTTGATGTCGTGAACCATGAGACTGTGACCTGAGCTGAAATCAAGAGTTAGATGCTTAACTGACTGAGTCTCCTAGGCACTCCTCTCTTTTCTTAACATAGCAGCCAGGTGACCCTTTCAAAACCAAAGTCAAATCATATAACTTATTTCTCCGGGTAAAAGCCAAAGTCCTTACAGAGATCTATAAGCCTTTCCATGACCTCACTGACTTCATTTCCTATTTCTCTCACCTATTACTACTCACTGCACTCTAGCCACAGTGACTTCTTTGCTGCTCAAACACACCAGACATGCTCCCATCCCAGGATCTTTGCTTACTATTTTTCCTACTGGCTGTAATGATCTTCCTCTAGATATCTACAGAGATCATTCATCACCTAAAGGTCTCTTCTTAAATGCTGACCATAGTAGCTTTTGTGCAAATTGTTGCTTTGGGAATGTGATCTAAGGGAGCAGGAGTAAGGGGCAAGGAAAATGAAACAGGAAAGGAGGGAGAGCCAGTATAAAGATCAGTTATGGAGTTGACCATAGCTATGCGACAGTGTTTTCTCAATCCTGCTGGATATCTGAGATATGCATGCCACGTGTATCAGCATCATTTTCTGGGAGTTAGAAAGGGAAAAGCAGAGGCTCCTAGGTGGCTTGGTCAGTTAAGTGTCCAACTCTTGGTTTCAGCTCAGGTCATGATCTCACAGTTTGTGAGTGTAAGCCCTGCATCAGACTCCGTGCTGCCTGTGCAGTGCCTGCTTGGGATTCTCTCTCTCCCTCTCTCTCTGCCTCCCTCTCTCTCTCTCTCAAAACTAAAGATTAAAAAAAAAAGAAAGGGAAAAGCATTTATCCATCAGCTCCCCATCCCTCCTGCAGGACCAGCTACATAATTTGAAGGACTCAGTGCAAAATGAAAATGCAGGGCCCGGTGTTCTGGTTAGATCAGAGAAAAGAACTCTTGATAATGTTACTAATTCTCTTCTTGTTCCTCCATGGCTCC
Source organism: Leopardus geoffroyi (assembly GCF_018350155.1). Classification (NCBI taxonomy): domain Eukaryota; kingdom Metazoa; phylum Chordata; class Mammalia; order Carnivora; family Felidae; genus Leopardus; species Leopardus geoffroyi. Next base: position 102,142,661 of record NC_059343.1, on the reverse strand, counting down.
TCTTTTCTTTCCCTTTTCCGAAGGAGTTAGGGAAATGTGCAAGCATTCCTTAGCACAATCTGTACTGTCATGGGTCATGGCATTAATACATTGGGGGATGAACAATGTTTTTCTTTCTTATCCTTTCTCACATTGGTGAGTTTGCCTGGACTGCTATGTTCCTTCCTCTAGTTTGTGGCTTTGGTTGGGTGATGGGTGCTGACATGAAAAATGAAACGCTATCATAGACCTTGTGCTGCGTACGGCTTTTCATCCCAGTGCTTGTTTTGAGTATGCAAACAGCAAAATAGGGGCAGTCTTGACTCTCCATCTGTGGCAAAGACTGCTGGTTGATTACCAAAATATGTTCTTTCCCTAGGAACATGGTGTATGGCTACATCTTCCCCAGTCCCGTGTGCTGTAGGTGGAGCCATTTGACTATGTTCTCCCCAGTGGAATGTGAACGAAAGTGATGTGTGCCACGTCCAGGCCTTCAGAAAGTGAACGTGCCTCCTGGGCACTGCAACCCATTATGACCTAACTTGAACCAAACATGATATCCATGATTTAAGAGCTGGAAGGGCAGGCCCATAAAAGGAAACCAGATCCTTAAGTGATCACAGGTCAGAGCTGCCTTGTTTACCATGACTTTTGTGTTTACATCACAAATATTATGAGAGAGATATATAAACTTTTTTAAAAATCCCTGTATTGTTAGCCCTCTTTGTTATATCAGCTTACCATTTTGCCCTAAACCACTGCAAATGCGCTCTATATGGACTCATACCAGAGCCCCAGTTAGTACCTTTTTGCTGCTGTTAAACCTTGTGCAGGTGAAGGCAAGCCTTATTATACCTGTGAATAGAGATTGAGTTATTTCCCTGGTGGGAGCGTTTGCACAGACATGGCCATCAAGTCACTTGTCCTTCTAGGGTGGAAAGTGCCTTGGCCAAGATCAGAGGTCACATTGAAGTTGGAGTCAAGGGTGCAGCCTGTCTCTGGAAAGCCCAACTGGCCCACGCAGGGACTGAATCCATTAAGACCTTAGCCTCATTAACAATAAGCACAACTCAATTGAGTTAATGATCCCAGGGAAAAAAGCCTGAGCATATGATAAGTTGTTTTCTTGAAAAATAATAGTGAAAGAAAACCTTTAGAATTCTAATAAAGGATCCTAGACACAGAAGAGAAAAGTCACATTTTTGTCATTCTAACTTGATTCTACGGTTACTAAAGATTGTATTCTGTGGGAAATTTCACTTGAATGAGTTATTGGAGCTTCAGATTTACTTGAGAAAAGAAAAGTAGGGTTGTCAAAGAGTTGCCAAACCTCAAAGACACTTGATACAAGGTATTATGAATCTTTATGGTGCAGACAAGCTATCCTTTCTTTAGGTGGCAAGAAATGGAATCTTTTGTCTTCCTAGAAAGCCATGGAAAGCTTTTATTGATTTCATGAAAGCAGAATTGTGGGTTTAAGAAACATTAGCTGCATCACCTCCTCAAAGACACTGAGAAATGTGCACCCTTTAAACATGAAAGAAGGAGAGTGTGAATTAGTTTAGCTGCAAGTTTAAAGGGTGATCTTAGAAATCTAATTCTTTGGCAAGTAAGATGTACCCCTCTTTATAAATGGGGGACAAGAGGTGAACCTGCACAAAGAATTAAGCCCATGTAAGAATTAAATATTTATTTGACTTAAAAAAATGGAAGCAATAAATTATAAAAATTTCTTTGAAAAAAAAGTCTTTGAAAATAAATTTTCATCTCTTTCAGGGAAAGAAAATCCATCACCTGGTTAGCACCAGGTGGTATCAGTAGTTGATTGATATTTTTCTTTTTTTATGTTAATTTCTTTTTAAAATTTACATCCAAGTTAGTTAGCATATAGTGCTACAAAGATTTCAGGAGTAGTTTCTTTAATGCCCCTTAGCCATTTAGCCCATCCCCCCTCTGACAACCCCTCCAGCAACCCTCAGTTTGTTCTCCATATTTAAGAGTCTCTTATGTTTTGTCCCCCTCCCTGTTTTTATATTATTTTTGCTTCCCTTCCCTTATGTTCATCTGTTTGTTTGTTTGTTTGCTTGCTTGTTTATTTATTTATTTATTTATTTATTTATTTATTTTAAACATGATACTTAATTTTATTTTTTTTTAATTTACATCCAAATTAGCATATAGTGCAACAATGATTTCAGGAGTAGATTCCTTAATGTCCCTTGCCCATTCAGCGCATCCGCCCTCCCACAACCCCTGCAGTAATCCTCTGTTTGTTCTCCATATTTATGAGTCTCTTATGCTTTGTCCCCCTCCCTGTTTTTATATTATTTTTGTTTCCCTAACTTTATGTTCATCTGTTTTGTCTCTTAAAGTCCTCATATGAGTGAAGTCGTATGATATTTGTCTTTCTCTGACTAATTTTGCTTAGCATAATACCCTCCAGTTCCATCCACGTAGCTGCAAATGGCAAGATTTCATTCTTTTGGATTGCCCAGTAATTCTCCATTGTGTGGAGATATATATATATATATATATATATATATATATATATATATATATATATACACACATATACCACATCTTCTTTATTCATTCATCCATCAATGGACATTTGGGCTCTTTCCATACTTTGGCTATTGTCGATAGTGCTGCTATAAACATGGGGGTGCATGTGCCCCTTCAAAACAGCACACCTGTGTCCCTTGGATAAATACCTAGTAGTGCAATTGCTGGATTGTAGGGCAGTTCTATTTTTAATGTTTTCAGGAACCTCTATACTGTTTTCCAGAGTGGCTGCACCAGCTTGCATTCCCACTAGCAATGCAAAAGAGATCCCCTTTCTCCACATCCTCGCCAACATCTGTTGTTGCCTGAGTTGTGAATGTTAGCCATTCTGACAGGGGTGAGGTGATATCTCATTTGTATTGCTTTTGGTTCGTATTTACCTGATGATGAGTGATGTTGAACAGTTTTTCATGTGTTGGTTGGCCATCTGGATGTCTTCTTTGGAGAGTGTCTATTCATGTCTTTTGCCCATTTCTTCACTGGATTATTTGTTGTTTGGATGTTGAGTTTGAGAAGTTCTTTATAGATTTTGGATACTAACCCTTTATCTGATATGTTGTTTGCAAATATTTTCTCCCATTCTGTCGTTGCCTTGTAGTTTTGCTGATTGTTTCCTTCGCTGTGCAGAAGCTTTTTATTTTGATGAGGTCCCAGGAGTTCATTTTTGCTTTTCTTTCCCTTGCCTCTGGAGACATGTTGAGTAAGAAGTTGCTGTGGCCAAGGTCAAAGCAGTTTTTGCCTGCTTTCTCCTCAAAGATTTTGATGGCTTCCTGTCTTATGTTTAGGTCTTTCACCCATTTTGAGTTTATTTTTGTGTATCGTGTAAGAAAGTGGTTCAGGTTCATTTTTATGCATGTCGCTGTCCAGTTTTCCCAGCACCACTTGCTGAAGAGACTGTCTTTATTCCATTGGATATTCTTTCCCGCATTGTCAAAGATTAGATGGCCCTACATTTGTGGGTCCATTTCTGGGTTCTCTATTCTGTTCCATTGGTCTGAGTGTTTGTTTTTGTGCTATACTATCTTGATGATTACGGCTTTGTAATGCAGCTTGAAGTCCGGTATTGTGATGCCTCCAGCTAGCTTTTTTTTTCTTTTTCAAGATTACTTTGGCTACTCGGGGTCTTTTCTGGCCCCATACAAATTTTAGGATTATTTTTTCTAGCTCTGTAAAGAATGTTGGTGCTATTTTGGGGCGCCTGGGTGGCTCAGTTGGTTGAGTGTCCAGCTTCGGCTCAGGTCATTATCTCACAGTTTGTGAGTTCGAGCCCCATGTTGGTCTCTGTGCTGATAGCTTGGAGCCTGGAGCCTGTTTCAGATTCTGTGTCTCCCTCTCTCTCTGTTCCTCCCCTGCTCGTACTCTGTCTCTCTCTCTCTCAAAAATAAATAAACATTAAAAAAACATAAAAAAGAATGCTGGTGGTATTTTGATAGGTATTACTTTGAATATGTAGACTGCTTTGGTTAGTATTGACATTTTAACAATATTTGTTCTTCCTCTCCAGGAGCATGGAATCTTTTTCCACTTTTTGTGTCTACTTCAATTTCTTTCATAAGGTTTCTATAATTTTCAGTGTATAGATTTTTCACTTCTTTGGTTAGATTTATTCCTATATATTTTATGGTTTTTGGTGCAATTGTAAATGGGATCGATTCCTTGATTTCTCTTTCTGTTGCTTCATTGTTGGTTTATAGAAATGTACCCAATTTCTCTGCATTGATTTTATATCCTGTGACTTTGCTGAATTCATGAATCAGTTCTAGCAGTTTTTTGGTAGAATCTTTTGGGTTTTCCATATAGAGTATCATGTCATCTGCAAAGAGTAAAAGTTTGACCTCCTCCTGGATGATTTGGATGCCTTTTATTTCTTTGTGTTGTCTGATTGCTGAGGCTAAGACTTCTAACACTATGTTGAATAACAGTGGTGAGAGTGGACATCCCTGTCTTGTTCCTGACCTTAGGGGGAAACTCTCAGCTTTTCCCCATTGAGGATGATATTAGCGTTGGGTCTTTCATATATGGCTTTTATGATCTCGGGGTATGATCCTTCTATCCCTACTTTCTTGAGGGTTTTTATCAAGAAAGGATGCTGTGTTTTGTCAAATGCTTTCTCTGCATCTATTGAGAGGATCATATGGTTCTTGTCCTTTCTTCTATTGATGTGATGAATCACATTGATTGTTTTGTGGATATTGAACCAGCCCTGCATCCCAGGTATAAACCCCACTTGGTCATGGTGAATAATTTTTTTAATGTACTGTTGGATCCAGTTGGCTAATATTTTGTTGAGGATTTTTGCATCCATGTTCATCAGGGAAATGGGTCTGTAGTTCTTCTTTTTAGTGAGGTCTTGTCTGGTTTTGGAATCAAGGTAATGCTGGCTTCATAGAAAGGGTTTGGAAATGTTCCTTCCATTTCTATTTTTTGGAACAGCTTCAAGAGAATAGGTGTTAACCCTTCCTTAAATGTTTGGTAGAATGCCCCTGGAAAGCCATCTGGCCCTGGGCTCTTGTTTTTTGGGCGATTTTTGATTACTAATTCGATTTCTTTACTGGTTATGGGTCTGTTCAAATTTTCTATTGCTTCCTGTTTCAGTTTTGGTAGTGTAGATGTTTCTAGGAATTTGTCCATTTCTTCCAGATTGCCCATTTTATTGGCATATAATTGCTCATAATGTTCTCTTATTATTGTATTTATTTCTGTTGTGTTGGTTGTGATCTCTCCTCTTTCATTCTTGATTTTATTTGGGTCCTTTCGTTTTTCTTTTTGATCAAACTGCCTAGTGGCTTATCAATTTTGTTCATTCTGTCAAAGAATCAGCTTCTGGTTTCATCGATCTGTTCTCCTGTTTTTTGGTTTTGATAGCATTAATTTCTGCTCTAATCTTTATTATTTCCTGTCTTCTGCTGTTTTTGGGTTTTATTTGCTGTTCTTTTTCCAGCTCTTTAAGGCGTAAGGTTAGGTTGTATATCTGAGGCCTTTCTTCCTTCTTTAGGAAGGCCTGGATTGCTATATACTTCACTCTTATGACCGCCTTTGCTGCGTCCCAGAGGTTTTGGGTTGTGGTGTTATCATTTTCTTTGGCTTCCGTGAACTTTTCAATTTCCTCTTTAACTTCTTGGTTATCCTGTTCATTCTTTAGTAGGATGTTCTTTAGTCTCCAAGTATTTGTTACCTTTCCAAATTTTTTCTTGTGGTTGATTTCGAGTTTCATAGTGTTGTGGTCTGAAAATCTGCACAGTATGATCTCCATCTTTTGTACTTGTTGAGGGCTTATTTGTGTCCCAGTATGTGGTCTATTCTTGAGAATGTTCCATGTGCATTGGAGAAGAATGTATATTCCACTGCTTTAGGATGAAATGTTCTCAATATATCTGTTAAGTCCATCTGGTCCAGTGTGTCATTCAAAGCCATTGTTTCCTTGTTGAGTTTTTGATTAGATGATCTGCCCATTGCTGTCAGTGGGGTGTTGAAGTCCCCTACTATTATGGTATTACTATCAATGAGTTTCTTTATGTTTGTGATTAATTGATTTATATATTTGGGCGCTCTCACATTTGAAGCATAAATGTTTACAATTATAGGCCTTCTTGGTGGATAGACCCCTTAATTATGATATAATGCCCTTCTTCTTCTCTTGATACAGTCTTTATTTTAAAGTCTACATTGTCTGGGGGCGCCTGGGTGGCGCAGTCGGTTAAGCGTCCGACTTCAGCTCAGGTCACGATCTCGCGGTCCGTGAGTTCGAGCCCCACGTCAGGCTCTGGGCTGATGGCTCAGAGCCTGGAGCCTGTTTCCGATTCTGTGTCTCCCTCTCTCTCTGCCCCTCCCCCGTTCATGCTCTGTCTCTCTCTGTCCCAAAAATAAATAAAAAAACGTTAAAAAAAAGTGTCTACATTGTCTGATATACGTATGGCTACTCCGGCTTTCTTTTGATGACCGTTGGCACGCTAGATGGTTCTCCATTCCCTTACTTTCAATCTGAAGGTGTCTTTAGATCTAAAGTGGGTCTCTTGTAAACAGCATATAGATAGATTTTATTTTCTTATCAATTTTGTTACCATATGTCTTTTGATTGGAGTATTTAGTCCACTGACATTTAGAGTGAGTCCTGAAAGATATGAATTTATTGCCTTATGTTGCTTGTAGAGTTGGCGTTTCTGGTGGTGTTCTCTGGTCCTTTCTAGTCTTTTTTGCTTTTGGTCTTTATTTGTTTGGTTTTTTCATCCCTTCTCCCTTCAGAGAGTCCCCCTTTCTTGCAGGGCTGGTTTAGTGGTCACAAACTCCTTTAATTTTTGTTTGTCTGGGAAACTTTTAATCTCTCTTTCTAGTTTGAATGCCGGTCTTGCTGGATAAAGAATTCTTGGCTTGGGGCGCCTGGGTGGCGCAGTCGGTTAAGCGTCCGACTTCAGCCAGGTCACGATCTCGCGGTCATGAGTTCGAGCCCCGCGTCAGGCTCTGGGCTGATGGCTCAGAGCCTGGAGCCTGTTTCCGATTCTGTGTCTCCCTCTCCCTCTGCCCCTCCCCCGTTCATGCTCTGTCTCTCTCTGTCCCAAAAATAAATAAACGTTGAAAAAAAAAGATTTAAAAAAAAAAAAAAACAGAAAAAAAAAAAAAGAATTCTTGGCTACATATTTTTCCAATTCAGGCCATTGAATATACCCTGCCACTCCTTTCTGGCCTGCTAAGTTTCTGTGGATAGGTCTGCTGCAAACTTGATCTGTCTGTCTTCCCTTGTAGGTTAAGGACTTTTTTTCCCTTGCTGGTTTCATGATTCTCTCCTAGTCTGAGTATTTTGTGAATTTGACTATGATGTGCCTTGTTGATGGTCGGTTTTTGTTGAATCTAATGGGAGTCCTCTGTGCTTCCTGGATTTTGATGTCTGTGTCTTTCCCCAGGTTAAGAAAGTTTTCTGCTATGATCTGTTCACATAACCCTTCTACCCCTTTTTCTCTCTCTTTATCTTCTGGGACCCCTATGATTCTGATGTTGTTCCTTTTTAATGACTCACTGATTTGTCTAATTCTTAAATCATGCTCTTTTGCCTTAGTCTCCCTCTTTTTTTCTGCTTCATTATTCTCCATAAGTTTGTCTTCTATATTGCTGATTTGCTGCTCTGCCTCATCCATCCTTGCCCGCTGTGGCATCCTTTGGAGATTGCAGCTCATTTGTAGCATTTTTTATTTCATCCTTACTAACTTTTACTTCTCTTATCTCCACAGAAAGGGATTCCAATCTGTTTTCAACCCCAGCTCTTATTCTTATTATCGTGATTCTAAATTCTGGTTCAGACATCTTGCTTGTGTTTATGTTGATTACGTCCCTGCCATCATTTCTTCCTGCTCTTTCTTTGGGGGTGAATGCCTTCATTTAGTCATTTTGAAGGATGAAAAGGAATTAATACAGTAAAAAAAATTAAAATTAAAAAATTAAAAACAACACAAAAAAGTCAAATAATGATGCCATATCCTAGGTGTGTTTTGGTCTGGGTGTTGAAAGGAGCTTGATAGATTAGAGTAACAAGGAGAAAGAAAAAAAAGGAAAATGTTTGAACATTTGAAAAAATGAATAGAATGAAATAGAATAAAACAAAATGATGGAAGTAAAATAGAATTTGAAAAATTTACAAAAATTAAAATATATAGAAAAAAATAAAGAAAAATATTTTTAAGAAAAATTGAAAATAAAAGTAAATTTTTTCTCTTTCTGTATTCAAGAAAAAGAAAAAGAATGAAAAAGGAAAAAAATTGAATAGATGGACCAGTGAACAGACTGAAATACAATTGAAATGACATATTTTCCCCCTAGAAGTCAAACTCTGAAGCACTTTATAGTTCATAAACCTATCAGGTGGAGAGATTTGTGGTATTCCTGAAGAGTAAGGTTGGCCCAGTTGGGCGGGGCTTAGTATAACAGCTCCGTTCTCCACTAGGTGGCGCTGCTTTGCTTACTGGGGTGGATTGTTGTGGCACTTGTAGGTGTGTATATGCATGCGCTGAAGGGGTGAAAATGGCATCACCCAGCTACCCAGACTCTAGTATTGGAACTGTGTTCTCCCCGATCAGCAATTGTGCACCTGTCCTTTGTCTCCAGCTTCCGTCCATTCCCCGCTTTTACACTGTCCTTGACCAAGCTGTCAGGTTGCCAGGCAACACCTCCCTCATGGGTTTTATCTCAGATATGGCTGTGTTTCCAACCCTTCACTTCTGAGGGACTTCAGCTTTGACCTGCTCAGAACCTCTGGGGGAGGCTCTCATCAAGCAATGGCTGGGTGCTGGCCTGCCCCCAGGAACATTCGTGAGACTGTGATGCTGCTGATGCCCAGAGACTGTGGCTGGGTGCCAGCCCGCCCCAGAAATAGTTCACGTGGTTGTGTAGCAGTAGCATTTCAGGGATTATGGTAAGTCACAACATGCATCTGGCACCAGGCTTTCCCTTTAATGTCCTTGTTACAGCACCAGCAAATGTGGTTGTTCTCTCGGGTCTGCTGAGACCTTTGGCTATGGGGCTGTGTGGGGGGGATGTGCACAGCTTCTACCAAATGTCCTCCCAGCAGGGGAACCACCTGTCTCCATGTGGTCCGAGGATCCTGGACCTCACCCTGCTCCTGGGGGTTTGCCCTTCCCACCAGAGCACCCCAGCTGTCGAGCTGCAGTGTTTCAGACTCTGTGCTCCCCCTGTTTATAGAGTCTTAATGGAATTTAAACCCTCTCCTGTCTCCTTTTTCCCTTTTTGTTCAGTCCCTGCAGCTATTTCCAGTTTCTCTCCAGCTCCTTTTGACAGGGTGCTTTTCTTATACTCTCCCCCATCTCCATCCTCTCTCTGCCAGCAAAAAGAGTCCCTGCCCTCTGCAGCTTCCCTCTCCCCCAGTTTGCCTCTCCATGCTGCATACCTGCCGAGTTCTATGGCTCAGGTTGTGCAGATTGTTGTGTTAATCCTCAAATCAGTTTTCTAGGTGTGCAGGATGGCTTAGTGTTGATCTGCCTGTATTTCATGGGCATGAGATGCAAAAAAACTTCCATGCTATTCTACCATCTTGACCCTCCCCCCGCCCCGATTGATGTTTTTCAAATGGGAGAATGTATTTTGAATTAGTTGGGGATGTTTGGGATATTTTTCTTGAGAGTGAATGTTTTCCTCTCAGGTCTCAAGTAATCAGCATTTGCATGCTGTGAACTTTTTGTTATTTCACATCTTTGGAGCCTGGAGGTGCAGTATTGTCCATTCATAGCTAAGCAATGGCTCAGGTAGCTTGGTTTCATGACCATTCATCCCAAAACTTAGGGGCTTAAAGCCCTAATCATTTTATGTACTCACAGTTCTGTTGGTCAGCAAACCAACAGAATTTTGCTGGTCCTACCTGGAGTCACTTATGCAGTGAAGCAGGAGGGAGAGGGTAGAACCAAATGCAGAATGGCCTCCCCCTTCCCTCCTTCTCCAGGAGAAGACGGAAGGGTCTTCTTCTGGCCAAAGCTAACCAGAGCCTATCTGGCAAAGAGAGTCTTGGTAATGTAGGTTTTCTACCTTTCGGCAGTACAGGGGAGATTATAGAAGGCCAGATGTGGACTGAAGTACCTATAGACAATATCTGATGTAACTATGTATATGTATATGTATACGTATATGTATATGTATATATACATATGTATATGTATATGTGTATATACATAACTATGTATATATATAACTATGTATATTGTTAATGAGATAACAATATACAAATTGTGTCATATGGTGCCTTGGCACATGGTGAACACTCATAAAGTGGTTCTGCTCTGTGTAGCTGTGGGCATAAATACACATACTTAATAGTCCCCTTAGATGTATCTTTCTTGCCTCTGCTAAATATTTTTTTACAAACTAGAATGCTTTTTTCCTCCCTATCCTCTCTTAGACTACATTAAGAGCTCCATATGAAATATTTTCTGATTTATTTCAAAATATTTAGCTGCTGGCTTTAAAACTGTTTTTCTATAAAGTGCTCTAAAATTATTAATGTAGCATGTTAGCTGCTTCTAAGATACTTCATTTTGCTTCAATGGCTACAAAGTGTCAGTTACCACTTGTCTCTAAGTCAGTTGTGGAACTCTACCAAATAGGAGTATCTCCATGACTAATTTTCCTTTTATTTCTATGGTTTCTTTACATCTTGTTGCTCAAATTTTGGAGCTTTAAAGTGTGATGAATTTTGCATTAACACAAATCATGGAGATGACAGAATTGAAATTGCTTCGAGAAAGCAACTTGAGATCTGAGTTTTTCATCCTGCCAACATTGGCTAACTTCTTAGACTTCTTTGCAGCCATCATCAAGTGGTCTTCTGTTGCTCTGAACTCAGACAGTTTTTCTCCTAAGGATGGATTTTGAGGGCCATCCACCAGGACAGTTTCTGGCTGGTAGAAATAGTAGAGGCTTCTCTACACTTGGTGTTCCTGTGCACATGCTCGACAGTTGAATAATTGCACTGAGTGGCAGGAAATGAACAGGAAAAATGAGAATGAAATGAAAAAAAATTGGGAAGAAATCCTGTATGAGAAACCAGGTATAATTCCAATTCACCTTTGTCCAGACAGTTGTCAAGTAGATATTAGTTATGATGGCACAGTCTGCATTAGACAACGCACTACTCTGCTCTTGTGCTGTGTCAAATGTATACATACCATTGGTTGGCCAGCCACCTTTGGCCTTACTCTACCGCATAATTGTCTCACTTATACCTGACCATGTACTTGATACCTTTATACCTGCCTGTGTATCAAACATATATCTTTAAAATGATTAAGTGGTTCCTATTATCTTTATGATAAAATTCACATCTCTTGCCAAGGTGGCCAAGGCCTTCCCTTTCCCATCCGGTCTAAACTCCTGCTACTCCCCACCTCATAGGTTATACTCCAGCTATACTGAATTTCTTTTTAAAAATTTTATGTATGTATGTATGTATGTATGTATTTCTTTATTTTTTAATATGAAATTTATTGTCAAATTGGTTTCCATACAACACCCAGTGCTCATCCCAACAGGTGCCCTCCTCAATACCCATCACCCACCCTCTCCTCCCTCCCATCCCCCCATCAACCCTCAGTTTATTCTCAGTTTTTAAGAGTCTCTTATGGTTTGGCTCCCTCCCTCTCTAGCTTTTTTTTTTCCTTCCCCTCCCCCATGGTCTTCAGTTAAGTTTCTCAGGATCCACATAAGAGTGAAAACATATGGTATCTGTCTTTCTCTGTATGACTTATTTCACTTAGCATAACACTCTCCAGTTCCATCCACGTTGCTACAAAAGGCCATATTTCATTCTTTCTCATTGCCAAGTAGTATTCCATTGTGTATATAAACCACAATTTCTTTATCCATTCATCAATTGATGAACATTTAGGTTCTTTCCATAATCTGGCTATTGTTGAAAGTGCTGCTATAAACATTGGGGTACAAGTGCCCCTATGCATCAGCACTCCTGTATCCCTTGGGTAAATTCCTAGCAGTGCTATTGCTGGGTCATAGGGTAGATCTATTTTTAATTTTTTGAGGAACTTCCATACTGTTTTCCAGAGAGGCTGCACCAGTTTGCAATACCACCAACAGTGCAAGAGGGTTCCATTTCTCCACATCCTCTCCAGCATCTATAGCCTCCTAATTTGTTCATTTTAGCCACTCTGACTGGACTGCGGCCCTGCCCACCAACATAAGTTACTCTGGACAGCACAGGGGAAGAGCCCTGCAGTTTGGAGCCACCACAGGGACTACCCAAAATGACAAAACAGAAGAATTCTCTTCAAAAGAAACTCCAGGAAGTGGCACCAGCTAACGAATTGATCAATAACGATTTAAGCAATATAACGGAACAAGAATTTAGAATAATAGTCATAAAATTAATCGCTGGGCTTGAAAAAAGCATAGAGGATGGCAGAGAATCTATTGCTACAGAGATCAAGGGACTAAGAAATAGTCATGAGGAGCTAAAAAATGCTATAAATGAGGTGCAAAATAAAATGGAGGCGGCCATAGCAAGGATTGAAGAGGGAGAGGAGAGAATAGGTGAATTAGAAGATAGAATAATGGAAAAAGAGGAAGCTGAGAAAAAGAGAGATAAAAAAATCCAGGAGTATGAGGGGAGAATTGGAGAACTAAGTGATGCAATCAAACCAAACAATATCCATATCATAGGAATTCCAGAGGAAGAATAGAGAGAGAAAGGGGCTGAAGGTGTACTTGAACAAATCATAGCTGAGAACTTCCCTGATCTGAGGAAGGAAAAAGGCATTGATATCCAAGAGGCACAGAGAACTCCCTTCAGACATAACTTGAATCGATCTTCTGCACAAAATATCATAGTGAAACTGGCAAAATACAAGGATAGAAAATTCTGAAAGCAGCTAGGGATAAACACGCTCTAACATATAAAGGGAGACCTATAAGACTCGTGACCGATCTCTCTACTGAAACTTGGCAGGCGAGAAAGGAAAGGCAGGAAATCTTCAATGTGATGAACAGAAAAAATATGCAGCCGAGAATCCTTTATCCAGCAAGTCTGTCATTCAGAATAGAAGGAGAGATAAAGGTTTTCCCAATCAAATAAACACTGAAGGAATTTATCACCACTAGACCAGCCCTATAAGAGATCTTAAGGGGGATTCTGTGAGTGAAATGTTGCAAGGACCACAAAGTACCAGAGACATCACTACAAGCATGAAACCTACACACATCACAATGACTCTAAACCCATATCTTTCAATAATAACACTGAATGTAAATGGACTAAATGTGCCAACCAAAAGACATAGGGTATCAGAATGGATAAAAAAACAAGACCCATCTATTTGCTGTCTACAAGAGACTCATTTTAGACTTGAGGACACCTTCAGATTGAAAGTGAGGGGATGGAGAACTATCTATCATGCTACTGGAAGTCAAAAGAAAGCTGGAGTAGCCATACTTATATCAGACAAACTAGACTTTAAATTACAGGCTGTAAAAAGAGATGAAGAAGGGCTTTATATAATATTTACAGGGTCTATCCATCAGGAAGAGCTAACAATGATAAATGTCTATGCACCGAATACGGGAGCCCCCAAATATATAAGACAATTAATCACAAACATAAGCAACCTTATTGATAAGAATGTGGTCATTGCAGGGGACTTTAATACTCCACTTACAACAATGGACAAATCATCTAGACACAGGATCAGTAAAGAAACAAGGGCCCTGAATGATACATTGGATCAGATGGACTTGACAGATATTTAGAACTCTGCACCCCAAAGCAACAGAATATACTTTCTTCACGAGTGCCATGGAACATTCTCCAAGATAGATCACATACTGGGTCACAAAACAGCCCTTCATAAGTATACAAGAATTGAGATCCTACCATGCATACTTTCAGATCACAATGCTATGAAACTTGAAATCAACCACAGGAAAAAGTCTGGAAAACCTCCAAAAGCATGGAGGTTAAAGAACACCCTACTAAAGAATGAATGGGTCAACCTGAATTTCATCACCCACACCCACCAGCCACCAGCTCACCACCAATAATCAACAACCACTGACAACTTACTAACCCTGCCCACACCCTTTAAGCCCTGCTTATCACGTCTGTCCATTAGGACTCTCCACTTCCAGCCATAACCAACAGTCCTGGCCACCACCATGATGTCTGTCCACCAGATATGTACCAACAACAGCCCAAGTTACTCCTCCTACTGCTCAATCCTTTGTTTTAGTCCTGTTGATTCTCCTTAGTATCTCATTAAATGTCCCTTGCATCAGTCCTCTTCTCCCTAATTCTACCTTGCTCTAGATCAAACCATTACCATCTCTCCCCTGGAATACTGCATCAGCCTCCTGACTAGGCTCCCTGCCTCCAGGTCAGCCTTCCCCCAATCCATCCAATGCATGCTGCTAAAGTGATCTTTCTGATATCTAAAAAGGACCATGTCCTCCCCTTTATAAAAGACCGTGATGGTCATTAGTGCTGTTCACCAAATATATCGCCTGTCCACTTGTCAAGGCACACGGTAGGATCATACTTGAAATGATCATACTCCAGCCCCTTGAAGTTAGGTGTGATCGTGTGACCTGCTTTAGCCAATGAAATGTGAGAAATGATGAATGACATCTTGGGGCAGAAACTGTAAGAGTCGGTGTACAATTTCCCCTATTCTCTGTCTCTCTGGCTCCAGGTGGTGGCTGTTCTGTTGGTCTGGATCCATGAGTGAGAGGCCCCCAGACTACTCACAATGGATATGTAGAAAGAGTAGGAAATAAACCTTGTTGTTTGAAATCACTGATTTTGGGGGTTTTGCTGCAGTATAATCTGACGTACTTTAAAGTTCAAACTCCTCAGCAAAATATTGATATCCTGTATAATCTGACCTCCACCTTCCAGTGTCACTTTATACTGTTTCTCTCCTCACATCCTATACTCTACACCAACTACGATTCCTGGTATGTGCTCTTGTGCTTTCCTGCTTTGATTATTTGCTGTTTCACTTGTGCTTCCAATTCAGCATGTCCAAAACCCATCTTTCCCTCTTAAAACTCTGATAGCATTTCATCTGGGTCATTTTTCTATTTATATCAGGGTTTCTTATATATGTATTTTATCTACTCTTCCTTGAATCTCCTTCATGCCAGGGTTTGTGTCTAAACCGTCTTTGTATGCATCTACATATGTAGATCAATGCCCTTGATCATGTGAGTGCTTAAAAATTTGTCAAATGAGTGTACTCTGTTCCTGAAATACAGCATAATTATAATAGTCATCTTAATTTCCTTTTAATTTTTTTAACATTTATTTATTTTTTGAGAGACAGAGAGAGACAGAGCATGGGTGAAGGAGGGGCAGAGACAGAGGGAGTTACAAATTCCAAAGCAGGCTCCAGGCTCTGAGCTGTCAACACAGAGACTGACATGGGGCTTGAATTCATGAACCATGAGATCATGACCTGAGCCAAAGTCGGATGCTTAACCGACTGAGCCACCCAAGCCTCCCAATAGTCATCTTAATTTTTATGGTAAGTTTTTTTTTTAAATTTAAAAAGCACCTTTAAAACAAAATAAAATAAGTCAGTCAGAGAAAGACAGATATCATATATTTTCACTTATATGTGGAATTTGAGAAACTTAACAGAAGACCATTGGGGAAGGGAAGGAAAAATAAGTTACAGAAAGGGAGGCAAACCATAAGAGGCTCTTAAAAACAGAGAACAAACTGAGGGTTGATGGGGGGTGGGTGGCAGGGAAAATGGGTGAGGGGCATTGAGGAGGACACTTGTTGGGATGAGCACTGGGTGTTGTATGTAAGGGATGAATCACGGGAATCTACTCCTGGAGCCACAAATACACTGTATACACTGTATGTTAGCCAACTTGACAATAAATTACTAAAAAAATAATAAAAAATAAAAAGCACTTTTATTGAGGTGTAATTGATATACAAAAAAAAAAACCTGTGCATTTTGAATGGATACAACTGATGAGTTTGGACATGTGCTTTCAGCCATGATACCATCACTACAGCCAAGGTAAGAAAACCTATCCATCACCTCTAAAAGTTTCCTTGCACCCCCATGCTTTTTTGTTGTGATAAGAACACTCAATATGAGATCTACTCTCTCCACATGATTTTAAGTGCACAATACCATGTTGTTAACTCTAGGAACTGTGTTGTTTGGCAGATGTCTAGAAGGCTTTCACCTTGCATAACTGAAACTTTATACTCCTTGAACAATCATACCCCATTTCCCTCTCCCTTCCAGCCTTTGGTAACCACCATACTATTCTCTACTTCTAGGAGTTTGACTCTTTTAGATACCTCATATAAATGGAGTCATACAGTATAAGTCCTCCTGAGACAGGATTATTTCACTTAGCATAATGTCCTCAAGGCTCATCCATGTTGTCACAAATGATTGGATTTCCTCCTTTTTTTTTTTTTTTTTAGGCCGAATATTATTTCCTTATATGTTATACACCACATTTTCTTTATCCATTCATCTGTTGATGGACATTTGGGTGGATTCCATATCTTGGCTATTGTGAACAATGGTAGAGTTTATTTGGGTGATTGGGTGGGTTAGGGAGTAGCTCTGAGGAAGTGGAGGGTAATTGATTAAGGGGATGGGATGGAAAAGGAAAAAGGGGAGAAAACAGTGAAGTTCATGCATTGTTACCTGGCATCTGCTCAAACCCTGACACTGTGCTAAGCATTGTGAAGAATTTCTAGGGAGAAGATACCGCTCTTGACCCCATGAACTTATTGTTTGGTTTGGTGACAAAACATGGAGATTATAGTACAGACTTGAGTTACTAAAATCCTGATCCAGACAGTGAATTTTCAACTATTTCTGCAACGTGCTATTGTGTCTCTAAGGCTGTCGCACAAAAATTTTCCAGCAAGGTTAGCGATAGTTTACCTCCATTTAAAAATTGCCATGCATTTAAATTTAGGAGGAGGGGTCAATTCACAAAATCGTGATTATTGCAAATCCAAACCATGACAAGCTGTTTTGAATATGAAAGAACTGGCTGATTGGAACTTGTTCCTACGAGGCTTTCTGTGGTTGATTCTATCCTGTGTGACTGGATAGCATTTTTAATCTCCAAAGCTCTTTGAAGCAATTTGACATGATTTGAATGGTGTGTGTGTGTGTGTGTGTGTGTGTGTGTGTGTGTGTGGTGTAGTGGTCAGTGGTGACAAATGTTTCATGTTTATCCTGGGGGGCTGGGAGGCCCTAGTTTGTAACGTTTGCCTATTTCTGCAGTATAAATACTTACACCATGGCCAATTGTAAAACCTCCAGTTGAGCACTGAGTGTGGAGTTGGGAAGAGAGGTGTACGATTAGCTCTCCATAGTTCCTGTGTGGGGCAAGGGAGGCAGAATGAGGGGTGAGGGAGACAGGGAAATAAATACCAAAGGAACTGCTTTAAAGACTCTAAAGGAAGAAGCAAGGCCGGAGGTTTGGATAACTTTGAACTACAGTAGACCCTTGAACAACACAGGTTTGAACTGTGCTGGTCCACTTATATATAGATTTTTTTCAATAAATATAGTACAGTACTGTAAATGTCTTTCTCTTCCTTATTATTTTCTAATTTTTTAATTTATTTTTTTATTTTTTGGAGAGAGAGAGTGAGCCAGGGAGAGGGGCAGGGGGAGGCAGAGAGAGAATTTTAAGCAGGTTCCATGCTCAGTGCAGAGCCTGATGGCAGGCTCAATCCCACAACCCTGGGATCATGACCTGAGCCGAAATCAAGAGTTGGATGTTCAACCAACTGAGCCACCCAGGCACCCATCTTCCTTATGAGTTTCTTAATGGCATTTTCTTTTCTCTAGCTTCCTTGATTGTAAGAATACAGTATTTAATACATATAATATACAAAATATGTGTTACTTGACACTTTATGTTATTGGTAAGGCTTCTGGTTAACAGTAGACTATTAATAGTTAAGTTTGGGGGGAGTGAAGAGTTGAATGCGGATTCTCAACTAGGCGGGGGTCGGCACCACTAAGCCCTGTGTTGTTCAAGGGTCAATTGTACTTTATCAGCTTCCTAAAAAAGCAAAAGTTTTGTTAAACTGCACTGCTAACGGTGATGGACTTTCACCTGAGCTGCCTTGGCAGCTGTGACAAATAACATCAATCTTCGCTTTAGGGGATTTTTAGGCACTGATTTTGTAGTTTTAAGAAGTTACTTGGGGCGCCTGGGTGGCTCAGTTGGTTAAGCTTTTGACTCTTGGTTTCAGCTCAGGTCATGATCTCACGGTTCCTGAGTTCGAGCCCTGCATGGGGCTCTGTGCTGACAGTGCAGAACTTGCTTGGGGTTCTCTCTCTCTCTCCCTCTTTCTCTGCCCCTCCCCACTTGTTCTCTCTCGCTCTCTCAAAATAAATAAATAAATTTTTAAAAAGATGAAAATTAAAAAGAAGTTACTCACTTTGGAACTAATCTATGGTGATAAAATCAGAATAGTGGTTACCTTCTGGGTATGGGGGGGAGGGGACACAGGGGCACATTCTGGGGTTCTGAAAACTTTCCATATCTTGATCTGGGTAATGATTATGTCTGTTCATTTATATCTCAATAATAAATAAATAATCAAAAAACTTTGCTCACTTTGAACATCCTGTCCCCTCCCCGCCAAATATTTCTTTTAGACCTATGTTAGATTAAAAATAGTGGGAAAAGAGTGAGGGGCAGGGAAGAAATACAGATTATCTTATTAGGCAATGTACATCCCAGTAACTACTATATACGATGTGTTTTGCACAGTGTACATTTCACACTGTGCATTATTCATTACACACACGGTGGTATTAGCTCGGAAATTGGGATCAGGTAAATAACATCAGGAAGTAATGACTGTTGACATTACATGTAGTAATCTGTTTTCCCGGAACAAACTGCAAATGTATTCTGTTTGGAATTAATACAGTATTTTAAATTTTATCCATAAAAATGACTTATGAGATTGAATCCATTAGTTTAATGGAATATCATGATCATTATTCCAAACTTATTTATATTGCAATCAGTAGAATGGGATGTCTCTTCCGAATGAGAAAACGAATGTGAATGCCAAAGATTTTCTTTTATTTAATTTTAATAATTGTAAATCATCGGATGTGATACGTATTTTTCATATTTATGCCTGTAAGTAAATCCCACCAGAGAAAATAGAATAGGGGAAAGACACATTAAAACCTACCAACTGTTTCTCTCAGATGGTTTTAAGGCTTTACGTTTCCATGATAACATGATCGGCATTAAGGCACGATCCCTGTTGAGGGTCAGGTGTAGGCCAGGAGTGATGAGCAAGGGAAGGCCAATGGCATGGCGCTCATTACTTGCAACATTGGAGGAGCCTGGCATTTCACCAGGATATTTGTCAAGGCTAGAGCTTCTAATCAAGACCTTGGAAGATCTTGGGATGGCAATTCCTTTTGGAAAGAATGCTAAAAAAATCTTTGGGTGGGATGTTCTTGGTGCCACTGACTCTAGAAATGAACCAATCAGCAGGCTTGAAATTTTACTATTAGACGCTCACTCCTTTGGTTTGTAGTAGCACCTCTGCAGGATGGTCCCATTAAAATATCCTGCCGCTTACAAGTTGTGTTTAGCAAGTTTCTTAACCTGTCTATGCCTCAGTATCCCCATTTGTAAAATGGAGAAAATAAGAGGACCCGCATCATAGGCTTGTGATGATCAAATGGCAAATGCAACTCTCACATCAAGGCATGGTTGATTTATCATATTGTCAAATCTCTCTCCTAAAGATACAATTTCAGAGACGACACTCAGGAGGAATGAATGAATTTGGAAGCTTCTATATGGTGCTGTATCCCTGATAGAAAAAATAGAGGGTTCAGGAACCAAAGAGTGGAAACAGGAATGGCCCCACTAGCTATCACTCCCAGTGATTCAATGGAGGATTTTGTGTCTCCTGTCACTGTAACTCTATGCTTTACAGTATAAAGGGGCTCACTCTCCCCAGGGGGACACAACAAGGATCTCATTGGCCTATAAGCTACAACTGACACTTGGATCCTTTGTGTTCCTTGTGTCCAATGACCAGCACCCAAGAAGAGGACCCACCATCCTATCAGGCATAATTGACCCTAATCGGCAGGAGATGGGAATAATATGTCCTTCCTTGATGTAGACCCCGCTCAAAACTGTCAGCCTTTTGTTTCGCCCAGTATATGGGCCACAGCAGTATGCCTGTGTATGAATGTCTTGCCTCCAGAACCCAAACAGACCTATCAGACATTGTGTTTACTTCTTTGTAGTAGGGTTTACAAGATTCAGCATTTTGTCTCTTGGGAGAGGATATTCCTGCATGCCTCTGATATTACACTTCCTGAAAACTGTACTGAATTATTAGGTCCCTGAATCTTTAAAGCATTTATTTCTCTTTTTTTTTTTTTTTTTTTTAATTTTTTTTTTCAACGTTTATTTATTTTTGGGACAGAGAGAGAGACAGAGCATGAACGGGGGAGGGGCAGAGAGAGAGGGAGACACAGAATCGGAAACAGGCTCCAGGCTCTGAGCCATCAGCCCAGAGCCCGACGCGGGGCTCGAACTCACGGACCGCGAGATCGTGACCTGGCTGAAGTCGGACGCTTAACCGACTGCGCCACCCAGGCGCCCCTAAAGCATTTATTTCTCACCCTGTGGAGCATGTATCTTATCAAGGCCATCATCATGCTGGTCACCTCCTGCTTATTCTTCTGGATTGGCATGATGAGGTCAATCGATGTAAGAGATCAATGTGATCATGTCCTGAGGGATGTCCAAATGGTCTATATCTCTTTGGACTCCATTATGACACAGGGTATGAGAATTAACTAGCTCTGAGGCAAAATCGTACGTGTATTTGTTGTCTTTTTCATACAAATGCTCCCTGTTTCTGATCCTCTTTCCTGATTGAAATAGGAAAGAAGACATTTACCAAATCAACAGCTGCATGTCATATACCTGAAGCCATGGGGCTAATTCTTAAAAATTTGTTTAGTTTATTTATTTTGAGAAAGAGTGAGACAGAGAGAGAGAGAGAGAGAAAGTGAGAGAGAGAGAGAGAGAGAGAGAGAGAGAGAAACATGAGCAGAGGAGGGGCAGAGAGAGAGAGAGGAAGAGAGAATCCCAAGCAGGCTCTGCCCTGTCAGCACAGAACCCAACATGGGGCTTGATCCCACAAACCATGAGATCATGACCTGAGCTGAAACCAAGAGTCAGACACTTAACTGACTGAGCCACCCAGGGGGGTTAATTCTTGGTTGAGTTGGCAGTAGTCTATAGTCATTCTCCAGGATCCATCTTAGTTAATTCAGGGACTAGATTTTTTAATTAAGCAGGATATTATAGGAACTGCCATCCTTGCATTGTTTAAATCTTTACAAGTGACAGTGATTTCCACCATCTCCCTTGAGATGTGATATTACTTTTGATGTACTACCTTGTTCAGTCCCTGGGGGTAGGGAGGCAGCTTTAGAAACTTCTACTTGGCTTTCTCTACTATAGCAAGGACTCAACATAGGGATTACTCCAACTGCCAAATATGTCAATCCCAACTACATATTCAGGTACCATGAAAATGACCATCAGGTGAGCCAGCAGACCCCATGGATCCACTATAAGTGCGGCTTTGGCCAGGACTCCATTTATTACCTGACCCGCATGTGACCCCAATCTAACAAGGGGACATGATGATGTTTCATGTCTCCAAGTGTCAATATCAATTCAGATTCTTGGTTTAATAGGCCTTTAAATGTCTGGATATTTCTCTTTCCACAATGTACAATAAATGGGCAGTATGTACAGTAAATTTACCCAAGTAAATGACCGTGGTCCCTTTGGTAATGACTGGGGGAAGGGATGGTGTTGCAGGGCTCTTCCCCTGGGCCATCTCTTCAGTCAGTGGGTTCTGGAACTAAAAATTAGCTTAGATCTGGAAACCGGACTAGGAATCACGATTTTGCTAATTGGGAAGACTGACCTCAAATTTTGTTTCATTTATTCTCACTCTTTTTATTTTATTATACATGTTAAACAATACCCTGTTTGCCTATCTATTTGCATCGAAGGATGCTGTGTTTTATCAAGCCTCTCTTTAACTTTATACAAATCAGGCCCGCATGGTTGCCACTCTATTCTTGTCTGTTGTTCCAATAATGACCAACCCCTGGCTGCTGGTGGCTAAACACTATCCCCAGGACTCTACTGCTGGGAGGTAGAGAGGGTTGCTTACCTTTTCCATTTCTTTCAGGGATTCAGGGACAGCCTCCACTAGCATCTGCCCTGGCCTGCAAGGAGAGCCACCACTGAGCTTCTTGCTGATGCTTCTGTCCCGCTCACCAGCATTCCTCATGGCCTTGATGAATGCTGTGTTCCCTTAGCCCTTACATGGAACATGGTCCTCCAGTGGGTCCTCTGGCCTCATATGATATGTCCACTCTAGTATGTCAACTTCCCCCTCAGCCTTTTAATTCCTTCCTCTACCATCTGCCACAATAATTCAGGAGTTTTCAATATCACTCAGTGTGGGCTACTGTTCTATCTAGGCTTATTGAGGAGACACCTATAAACTGCGAGCTTAAACCAAACTCTGGGCTCTCTGCTAGGGTGTTAAGTCTTGTATTCCAAGAAAGTGCCCCCAAGTCAACGAACTCTCCCTAATCCAGTCTTAACACAAAGCAGCTCTTGATCAAGCACCTTCAGAATCTAGCCCCACGGGTACTCCCTTGACTCCTGCCAGCCTGTGCTGGTTCCATCTCCTAGTTCCTTCAGGGTGTAGTCCCTTTCCTCCTCTGTCAGGGTTAGCTAGTTCTTGGGAGGGCCATGCTGCTTCTAGGCCTGTTGTTCTGTGTGGGAAAGACCTCTGTATTGTCTCCTCATACGGAGGAAGTACTAGCTCTTATTTGGGAGGAGTGGACACAGAAGTTTCAGAGAAGACCGGGGAGTCAAAATCTTCAGGAGCTTCCACTTAGATGTCCCCACCCTCTGTGTCAGGGTGCTGGGTTTTCCCAGCTAAGGACCCTGACTTTCGCATAACATACCTGCCTCAGTTGACCATTCAACTATCCTTGAAATTCAGCTACTCTAATGATCAAATGCTGCGTTTGAGCTTCGCCTTTTTATGCTCACCACTGCATGAAATGAGAGTATCTGTAAGCTAAAGAGACTCTTGGGTTCTCACATTTAGTTTTTAATTGTTATTTGCACTCAGCTTTCTATTATCTGTTTTTAGGGCATCAGTGTGACTGAATAGCAAGTATCAGTTTCCATTTTCTTTATATTTATAATTCTCCCATAGAATCATTCCACCAGCTAGTGTCTCTTCTCCACTGGCACATGCTTCCAAAACACCACAGATGAAAGCTTTAACAATTAGGCTGCTGCCTCGTGCCAGGGGCTGTCTGGGCATAGCTTCCCACCGGGAATAGGGTCCTCATTATGACCCTAGGGGTGAAGGATCCAATCCTTGAACCCCATCCACAGCCTGCTTTCTTGGGACCACTTCTGCTACCAAATGTCACGGGTTAGACTCTCAAAGAAGCAGGTGTTGAGGAGTTAGGAATGCAAAAGGCTAATTAGAGAATAACAGCTGGGAAAGAAGAGGGACAAAGAAGCAAAATGGAGCATGGGGCCAGCAGACTGTGGCGTGGACCTGCTAAAGTCTCTACCAGCCCAACGGGGCTTTCTGGAATCAAGATTGCTCATTGGAGAAGTCCTGTGTTGGGTGGACATGACTAGGTTCTTGTACCACCGATTTGCTTAGTCACTAGCTGGGGGTTACCGGGAGAGAGTGTGACTTTATCACCATTTTGCTCAGTCACTGGCTGCAGGCTGCCCCAATAAGAATGTGATCTGAGTTCAAAAGCTTAGGTGGAGTCTGAAGATGCTAACAGCTGGAGGCTGTCAGGTGCCTACACCGCTTGCAGCTGGGCAGTAAGTCATTTCTTCAAGGGGGAGGATGAAGAGTGCATAATTATGTCTGCCACATGGACTGAGCCTAATACCGCTGTGTATGAGCTAAATTTATCTGTTCCGACTACAATTTATGTTGCCCACCCCCTATCCAGTGGTGAGTCTCACAAAGGAGATTAGATTTGCATACCTGAGTGTCCCATGAGTGAATACATGACCTTGGAGGAGTGTAGCAGCTTGGGGCATCGGCCAGGGAGGAGACCCATAGGGGTGGTGATGGTGCCCAGTGCAGGAGATACTCTGCATCCAAAGGAAGTTGAGGGCCTGGCTGCTTGGATAGCTGGAGATGAGGTGGGGCTTCTTTTGGGGGATGAGGGACATTGAGAAGATGGCAGGATTTGAAAAACTACCTTTAATGATAATGATGTGGAAGGTGGACTCCTTTGGTTACAGAGTTTGTGAGTTTTTTTCATTTTCATTTTGTACAGTATAAGGTGGCACTTCTTCTCTGTCCTCAACACTGCTTCCTAAGTTATGCCTCTGGGTTATTTTTTTCATTTCCACATTCCATTCATTTGTTCATCAAACATTTACAATTCTGTTTCACTTATGGAAATGACTAAGAGAGACTCTACCCACGGTGTCAGCCAGTGATCTAGTAGGGAAGACGATATAACATCTTAGCACTAGGAAAAAGGCAAGTACTACTGGGACAGAATACTGAGAAAGAGTCTGTAAACCAATCCTGGGGGCAGAGGACGGTCAGGGAAGGTTTCCCAGAGGAAATGATGCCAATTTGGTCTTAAAGACAAACTATGAGTTAATTAGGCATAAAAGTGAGGGGAAGGGACTCCCAGGCAGGTGGAGAAGCGTGTGCAAAACCACGGAAGCACGAAAAGACACGGCAGAGCCAGGAATGTTAAGCAGTTGGATATGACGAGGCCTCAGTAGAGAATGGAAGTGAAGGGGTGGTGAACAAGGAAGCTGAAGAAATAGGCAGGAGGCAGATTATGAAAGGTCTTTCATGGGGGCTCCTGGGTGGCTCTCAGTTGGTTAAGTGTCTGACTTCGGTTCAGGTCACGATCTCATGGTTCATGAGTTTGAGCCCCGCGTTGGGTCCTGTGCTGTAGGCTGTGTCTCCCTCTCTCTCTCTGCCCCTCCCCTGCTTGTGTGCTCTCTCTCAAAAATAAATATACATTAAAATTTTTTTTAAATGAAAGGCCTTTTATGATAAACTAAGGGATTTAGTCTTAGCCAAAGGGCAATGAAAAGTGATGAGAGCCAAAGAATCATTCTGGCTGCGGAGTGGAGGGTGAATTGGGGGATTAAAAACTAGAAACAAAGGGAACGGTTAAGAGACTGTTGCATTTGGCCATATGGAAAGTGTCACAAGCTCAAACTAAACTAGGGATGGATTATCGGAGCCAAGACTTGTCTGAGGGTGAAAATGAGGGAGGGTGCGCACAAGGTTGATAACCAGGCTTTGGTTCCTGGATTGGGTGTTTGGGTTTATGGTGGTGATTACCACCCTGTCCCATGGTCCTCTCTGCACGGCCCAGCTCTCTATGGCCGTGGCAAGGATAAGGAAGGAGCACCCCCCCCCCCCATCCTTCCCTTGTTCTTTCTTTGATTCCATCCGGGTCCTACCTCATATCTCTCTGAGGGTGATCAGAACCATCTTTTTGTATTATGTTTCCAAAAGTGATCTAGGTAGCTTGTTTGGAATGTACACATTCCTTTTTTCTGAAATGTTTATTTATTTATTTTGAGGAGGGGGAGTGGCAGAGAGAGGGATGGACAGAATCCCAAGCAAGCTCCGTGCCGGCTGCCAGCACAGAGCCCAATGTGGGCCCCGAACCCACTAACCGTGAGATGATGCGCTGAGCTGAAACCAAAAGTCAGACACTTAACTGACTGAGCCACCCAGGCGCCCCTGCATGTTCCTTCTTTGGTGACAGCTCTAGTTGGTTTTCTTTCACATGAGCACAAACCGTATTATGATTCTGAGATCCAAAAGGTAAGAAAAATCATACACTTACTTTTCACTACATACATCTTACAGCTGTACAAGTTGATGTTAAACTGACCCATTTGTTTTTTCATTGTCACTGTACTGAGAATTCTGCTTCTAAGTGCAAGCCCATTTTTCCTCAGATTGTTACACCTACCAATTTTAAAGTTTATTGGATTTATTCTTCTATCTCACTCTACTCTCTATCAATGGGGTTTTAAATCAGGATGGAGACTTTTAGTGGGAACTGGTTTAGTAGTGGGGTGAGGGTAAGAGCAAACAGTTCCTGTGTTGGGCACATTCAGTTTGATGTGCTTATGGGATTGTCCAAGTGAGGAGGTACCACAGACATTGGGATATACTGCCTTGGTGCTCAGGAGAAAGTTTTGAGATGGAAATGAGGACTAGAGAGACATCATAACATAGGTGGAAATGGAAACTATGGGATAGCACCCAGGGAGAATGTACAAAGTGAGAAGAGAGGAAGAAACATGGTGGAACTCAGGAGAACATTGACATTACGATTTAGAAGAGGAGACCAGGAAGCAGGAGAGAAATTAGCCGTAGCAGGGTAGGAGGAAAACCAGGAGAGAGTGCTGTCATGGAAGTCAAAGGAATAGACATTTTCAAGGTGGGACAGGCTAATAGCATCAAATTCTGGAAAGTGGCCAAGTAAGACAATGACTATCGAATAGGGTCCAGTAAGGGTTAGTGAGCTTTTTATGTAAAGAGCAAGTTAGTAAATATTTTAGGCTTTGTGGGCAATACTGTTGCATCCTTTCAATTCTGCCATTGGAGGCTGAGAGTGGCCACAGACGAGATGTAAGTGAATGGGTGTGCCTGTTTTCCAATAAAACTTTATTAATGAAAACAGGTGGTGGGCCACATTTATCCTGTGGGCCAAAGTTTGTGATCACTTGCTATAAAGTATGCTGGGGCACCTGGGTGGCTCAGTCAGTTAAGCATCCGACTTCGGCTCAGGTCATCATCTCGCGGTTCGTGAGTTCGAGCCCCGCGTCGGGCTCCGTGCTGACGGCTCAGAGCCTGGGGCCTGCTTTGGATTCTGTGACTCCCTCTTTCTCTGCCCCTCCCCCACTCACGCTCTGTCTCTCTCAAAAAATAAATAAATGCTAAAAAATCAAATAGGAATACAGTTTACTGATGACCTTGTCAAAAGCAGTTCTCGTAGAGCGGTGGGGTGGAAGCCATAGTCCAATGATGGGGAATAACAAGCTTTTCCAAAACTATATTGTAAGTGGGGGGGAAATGTAGACCTTACGAGCCACTACTAGGTTGGGAGAGGGTTTGCAGCCTTTCAAGAAAATTAGCACTCTCATGGGGGAAGATGGCAATGTTGTTTGGAAGTATTTGCAAAATTGTCTCCCCCATCAGCCTACATTCAAGCTTCCGGTGAGCTACTGCCAGGGCTTTGGCTTGTTCAGGCGTAATGCATATTTATTAGGAAAAATTTAAATCAGTCATTTTTGCTCCAGGATTGAAACTCAGTGAAACCACTGAAAGGCTAATTTTGTCAAATCTGCTGACACGGGGAGAGGATTATTTCTTAGGCTGACATTGCAGGTTCTTTTATACTTTGATAGTGAGGGCATCGTGAGTCAATACATAAGCAAATATCCGCTGCTCAGAGGGTGGGCAGACTGGCAGGAAAGTGGTCATTGTGAGGTTCTCGGCAGCTAGCGGCCTGCAGGGCCCAGGTGTGACTCCTCAGTTGAAAAGGCTCACGGCTTTGGAGGCACAAAAGTTCCACCTGTTTATATTAGAAATCAGGCTCCACCCGGGTGTATTAGGAAGCACGGATCCAAGTGAAGAGGCAGACAGCAAGTCTTCACTTTAGGCTCCTTACAGTTCTTTGTCTGAGCAAAGCGCTGGACATGAATGGATGTCGGTTCATCCTCTACCTTTCCACCAAGACTGCAAGCCTCCTGAGGGCAGGAGCCAAGTTTGCTACCGTATCATCTGTGAAGTTACAAGGACAACACCTGTCAAAGAGCTTGGGCGTCTTGCCCGTCCAAATGAGTTTGTGAACCCTCGGTTTAGAGGATGCTAAGGAAGCAGCAGCAGGTTCGGGACAATGACAGACCTCGCATAAGACCTCCCTCCAACCTCTCCTGACAATAGCGCCCTCCCAGGGAGCCTTTCGAGAAAGCCCAGAAGCGTGCCACACGTCTTCACTGAATAGGAACGTCATGTCTCGGACTCCGAGTCTTAGGTGTACAGGAAGTCTCTTAGCGCCTCATTCTTTCACCTTCAGCTCTAGAGGCAAGTTCCATTGAATTCTGGGCGCCACTGGTCACTCTCTTGCAAGACCTTGCCTTTCTTCCAGTCCGAAATGATGGGGGTGGGGAGGGGGTAACTGTAAGTCCCTCCAGTGGCCCCGGATTCAAAAGAGATTTCCTGTCGGGTCGCCAAGTGCTGTGTGTGCCCACAGCCGAATGCAGATATACTGCTGCTGGGTGTCATATCTGCCAAATGACCTGCTGGTAAATTGCTTCCCCAAAAGCTCAGTCCAGGAGGGTAAGGGTAAGAGGGGAGGGGTCTTGCCCAGAGTAGCCGAATAGCTGGCTCTGGCTCCAGTGGAGAGTAACTTTTGGTGGTGTAACTGGTTCACGACCGTTATGGGACCGAGGATTGATAGATCTTCTGTTTCACTGAGTCTGCATTCTGAGGAATAATGCTTCTGCTTCTTGCTTCTAATTTGTTCTCCTCCTCCAGGCTCATGTCCCCAAGTCACAGTGAACCCTTTGTCCCCACCCAATGGCAGGAAGGTGATGGGCCGCGCTGTTCTTCCACAAGCCTACCAAGGTTTCCTTAAATGTCTTTGCCCTTCCTTTTGGAAGATTTTACCATACGGTGCAGTCAGATGTGAGTCTTGACAGGCAAGGAGACCAGTGCAGGGACCAAAAGGCATTGTCCTTTTGTGCGCAGGGGGAGTGTGACATTTGAAACTCAAGACCCGTTTGCAGACCTGGTTGGTGGGCAAGGATGACCCTATGTGTAAGCAAGATATATAGCTGCCTACAGTCTGGCCTGAGAAAGACTATCTTTTTTGCTTGTCCCTTCCTCCACGGAGGAAAAAAACCCCAAACCCCTGCTAACCCAAACTGCACTCTATCGTCATCTGCCACAGTACCTGAGAGTGGCTATTCCTTTGGGGTAAGGGATTGAAGTTCCCGTTAAAATAGGAATCTATCATTTCAGAAGATCCGGGGGCATCATTTGGTACTTGAATTGATTTTATCAGCCAGCTAGGGAACCATCACTCCAATCTAGTCACGGAATCTGCTCCCTAGAGAATCAGTTCTCTTCTGGTGGGACCGCGGTGGGTGACCTAATCGAAGAAAAGGAAAGCAGCTGAAGAGCTGTAAAGCGTGACGGTTCGCCAGCCAATCGGCATTTCTGACGACGGTGAAGATTGGAGTAATGTGCCGAAGCCTCCAGGCCAAATTAACCTCAGCGTGTTTATATCAGCCTATACTTCAGACTCTTCTGGGCGATTTCCTTTCCCACTCTGAGTTTTCTTTGTCTCCAAGGCCTCCTGCTCTCTTTTCCACACTCCCCGACCCCAGATGGCTTCCTTCCTTCCTCTCTCTAGCATCTCAGCTGTACTTTTCTTTGTTGCTGGCCCAGCCGCAAATTATCCCTTCCTTTCCTATCATTATCTCCTGTTTTCTAGGGCGGCCATCATATAAAACTGGCCTATATTTAAACACTTGCTTTATGTATTGGGTAAAACTGTACTCCATGTTCAGAGTCTACAAATCAGACTTGATTAGCAGCCTTTTGTCTCTCCCTCAGAAACACTGTAGAATCAATATAGTCCTGCATTCATTATTTCTCTCTGAACTCTAGATCGGTGACGCTTGCTGGAATGAAGGTTTTTCCAATGGAATGTGTAGTTAGGATGAGGGCTCGGAGCGTGACTGTGGTCGCAGATGAGTTGGGGCGGGGGGGGGGGGGTGGTGCGGGGGAGGGGAGCGGCGTAATCTTTTATGAAAACCACCGGCGAGGTAACTGTGATATCATTGGCAAAGCCTCCGGTGGGAAGTAAATTGATGAATAATAACTTCCTGGCACCTGTATCCACGTCCGTTTTAAACTGTCAAAGCACAGAAACAGACTTCTTTCTTTACAATTTTATTTACAAAATGTATTAAAACTTTGTACAATACCTCACGGCAATGAGGCTCCGTAGTTTATGCCCACACATGCAATTTACGCTTTTACGGCCATTAGTTGGCTTGGCAATTTTTCTGTTCACTGAAGTACAGCTTTAACAACAAAAAGAAAAGAATTGGAAAAAAAAAAAATCCTCAAGTGACTACCGCCAAACTCCCATAGCTTGAAGTTAGTAGCAGAAATTTGAAGCAATCAATGTTTGTTTTTTAAACATGCAAGTTTTTGAAAAATAACAAACCAATTTATCCGCCTCTTCATTCCCAGCAAAGTTTCTTCTGAAAAACTGATTTGAGTCCATAAACATACATTTCTCCTTATACAGTGCCTACGAAAACATTTGTGTGTAGGTCGGTTGATTTGTTTTATACAACTTCATATTTGCACAGCGTTAGCTTCCTGCTCTGGACATTATAGCATTCAGAAGTTGAAAGTCACAGTTTCATGAAAACAAAACAAAAACGAAAACACAACAGCTTCCTTTTTTTTTTTTTTTTTGTTCAATACCATTTAAAATTTGACAGGTGAGTTACTCGCTTATGACACCATTTTTGGAATGAAAGTTTATATTACACTTTTCTGGAAACGTTTCATCGGAACGAGACTTCCTCCTTCCTTTTCTGAAGACAAGAGCAAATGGGCAGCGAGTCAACTAGGCATCTAAAGGTCACACTTGGGAAACGAATTCAAGCTCCTAGTTTTTACAGTCTGGAAACTTCCCAATGCACGTCACTGATGAGAGCAAACTACTGAACTACAGAAAGCATACGTCATTATATAGGAGGTAATTAGTGAGCGGAGACTATTTCCTCTGACTGTTCTGATGATGCCAACGGCAGGTACGCAGTTAGTTACTTGATAGCCCGTGGAGCAGTGGCGCGATCTTCTGAGAAAGTCAGTGGAGAGACTGCTCCGAGCAAGGACCTGGGAGTGTTGCTGAGGCCCTTGGTTTAGCAGTAGGTTTGGGAATGCATTTTAGTCTTTGCAAACTAGAAAAGGACACATGCAGTCTGACGGAGAGCCACGGGCAGTCACAGGCAACAGCTGGGAAGACAGACCTAGCAAGAGTAAAGTCAGACTGACAACCGTGGTCTGAACCCACTGGCCCGCCTTGCAACGCGGTCCTGTCTCCGAGGTGTACACTTGAAAGGCATACTTAGCGGAGAAAAGCGGAGCTTAAACACAGTGTTGTTTCTGAGAAAGATATTCTAAACACATTTGGGAGTGTAGGCAGCATTTCCCTCACCTCAATGCTAAAGACTCAGCTGTATTGACTTAAAACGCACACCAAAGCAAGAAAAACAGATCTGTGAGCTGCAATTCCAGGCTTCTTGGAAAGCCCCGGGATCCATTGTAGGAAAGCACCGAGAGGTACGCCTGATCGTGCCTCGCCCCTTGCTACACACACAAGTCCATTTCGAAAGCTCTGGGAATCCCTTCACCGAGTGGGAAGTTATCAAAGCATTCGCACAAAACCATTTCAAGAACACAGAGAAGTCACGGTTGAGTCCCTTTTCCAAAAGTGTTTGAATTTTCTTAAGTGTTGCATTTACATTCTAAAGATATACACATTTCAGCAACGTTGAAAGGAAATAGGGTGCACAGAACATCACTACCAACAGGAAATACCAAAAACATCTGGTCAGCAGATCCTAGAAGAAATGCCAGTCTGTCTTCCCAAACACAGGGAGTCAGAGATTTTTTTTTTTTTTTAATCAGGAGGAATTAATTATTTTAGCTGAGATGGGCCTATTGGCTGAATTGGAATTTTAAATTTGTGTGCGTGCGTGCGTGTGTGCGTGCGTGCGTGTGTGTGTGTGTGTATTAAAGAACATGGTGTTTGTATACTGAGCAGTGGTATCAAAGAATGGCTTTTGTTGAATTGACTTTTTGTAATACGATTTTTTTCCGCATACTGGAATCTTGCATGTCCATGTTTTTTGTTGGTCTTATTTTAATTTTTTTCAAGCAAAGCAAAACGATTTCAGTGATGGTTTGCATTGTCGCGAGTCTCAGAGTGTTCCATAAGGCACTGAAGGGAAAAACAATCCGTTTTTCCTATTGAAAGGTCATTGCACCATCAACAATATTCGTGTCATGCCCGACACCAGGGAGAGTGAAGTCTGGCTCAGGATCCTTGAAGCGGCCACGTTTTCGGTGATTCCTCTCATCACATGCCTCCAACGGGGCGGGATCTGCAAAGACAAGGGGAAACTTACATTTGAACGGGCTTTCTTGTAGGGATTGCAAAGTCCATTATGGCTCAGTCTATGTTGGACAAGAACCGTGAAAGTTTTCTCAGATGGGCATCTCTGAGGCTGCACCCAGATTGACTGGCTTTAGGCAACAAGTCTGCTTAAATTCTTTGACCTGATGCAAATGCTTTGCAATAGGTGAAATTACGTTCCTTCTCCACCAGGCATTGCACTAAGGAATATACAGACGTTACATGAAGTCTAACTTAGGGCACTGATCACTTAGGATGCAGGTATACTAGAAAGCCTTAGTAGCACTTACATGTAGATATTCAGGACAACTAACCCGCGGAGTGTATTCTGATTGCAGACCCTATGACAGAGGACTGTTTACCTAAGACAGAGGATAAACAATGTTCTGTGGCTTGCTTGACTGGAATCCATTTGACTGTGAGAAGGAAATGTGCCGTTCATTGCCGGAAAGGTGACAGCTTGGCTCTCTCAATACCTACAACCTTAGTTATTCAAATCTGAAAATAGCACACGGACTTCAAAGAGACAGCACATTCCAGAAAGGGGCCAGAACAGTGATACCCATGAAGGGGCTTGGCTGGCATCCGTGGGGTCTTTGCCCAGATATTACGGACCTGATTGGGATGCTGGTGCTGCCTTCCTGTAGGAGGCATTCACTAGTGCAGGGGATTCATTTGCCCCTGACTCTGAAGATTTAAGGGCGCTTTTCTGCCTTCACTTTTCTGCCTCTTCTTCATCCTTTCCCTATACACGAAGGGAACCCTTCTTTTTGTCTTGAGCTAACAATGAGCTTTGCCCGAGGGAATGACATAGTCACATTCCGCCGCTGGCCCTGGAAGGCAAGTATCTGTAAGAAGAATGTCAAAGACGCGCCTGAAGGCCAAAAGCCCCCAAAGAGGGCAGAATGAGAGTAACATGGAAGTAGGTAAACCTCTTCCTTGGAATCTCTAGAGTCCAGAGTCATATTTGTCTCAGAAGCTTGGAGAAATTTTTGTATCTAGAGCGGAAAGATCGGAGTCCCTATCCTCCCTCTCCATTGGCCATGGCATGTCATTTCATAGGTGCATAACTTTGGGACAGCCCCTGCATCTGTCACTGCCTCTGTTTCCTGCTTTTAAATGGGGACCGATGAAGTATCATCGTGAAGAGTCCTCTGGGAACAAAGAACATCACCACCTCAGTTATCCAGAACGTGGTTTCCACGTAACCTTGAGATGAACTCTTCAAGTGGGAAACTTTCCCCAGCAAATGGTCTGGGGAACCATAGCCCCAGCCTATGCATAGGCTGCAGAAGGAAAATTGATCCTTTTGAAAATGGGTTGTTTGAACAAAGTTAACATATTCTGGGAAGGCTAAGCAGAAGCATCGTAGAGGAAAAATGGAAATCTTTTTCTTTAACTTCAGGCAGCTTGAGGTCTTGAAAATGA
Organism: Leopardus geoffroyi; assembly: GCF_018350155.1. Lineage (NCBI taxonomy): Eukaryota > Metazoa > Chordata > Mammalia > Carnivora > Felidae > Leopardus > Leopardus geoffroyi. Next base: position 102,108,825 of record NC_059343.1, on the reverse strand, counting down.
GAAGCATTTCAAAAACATTGTTGAAGAAACCAAAGAAGCTAGAAGTAGTTCTTGACAGCAATGAGGAAATTGGGAAGAGTCTCTTGAGACAGTTAGCAGCGTCAACCCTGGGGTGCGGTGAGTCAGTCACCGACCAAGGCGCGCTTTGGGGACCACGCTTCCGGGAGTTGGTCAGTAACCCAGAGAGGCAACAGGCAGTCGGGAGGCTGTGTGCTCCCTCCTGGGCGCTGGCTCTGAGGCTGAGGCACGCCTTCCCACAAGTCCAATAATCCTGACTATTCTCACCCATACAGAAGGAGAGATGACTCTGCTTTCAAAGGACGTGTTTGGTTTTTTTTTTAAGTTTATTTTTGAGAGAGAGTGAGAGCACAGGTGTGCGAGTGGGGGAGGGGCAGAGGAAGAGGGAGCCAGAGCGCAGAGCCTGACGAAGGGCTCGAATGCCAGAACCGTGAGTGCACGACCTGAGCTGAAATCAAGAGTCGGACGCATACCTGACTGAGCCACCCAGGCACCCCAAGGATGTTTTTTATTAATCACGTTTCAGCTCAATCATATTTTTGCAGGTGATTTGCCCTGGGGTCATGTTTCCTCAAGAGTTACTGGCACCCCTAACTCCTAAGGCTGGCTCTGATAATTGGCAATAAAAGTCCAATCTCAGGGTGCCTCTTGATCTCTGTGCCCCTGCATAGACCTTGACAGATCTAGGCCAACTCAGAGAACTTCCTGGGAATTAAAAGATGAATGGATAAAGGGCTCACCCTTCACTTAACCAACATTCCCCTACCATTACATTACCAAACTGGCTGAGGACAGCAGAGAGGTTTCTGTTTCCTGCTCAGCTTGCTTTGTGCCTCTTGGACTGACACATGGAAGGATTCTTCTGGCATCCTGTGAGGCTTCTCCTTCTTGTCTGGGGACTTCACATAGGCTCAGAGGACAGACTTGTTTGTAGAGGCTTTTCTCAGCTTTTCTTTTCATCCTAGGGATAGTTGCCAAGGTACTAGCTAACTGGGCCGTAACCACACTGGCACTGATGTCTATTAAAATGTGAGTTTTGTGTCATGTAGCCTGAATTTTGCTTCAGAAAATGGATCAACCACCAAGGTGACTAAAGAAAAGAGAGCAAGTCAGAAGTTGTGGCAATTTCACTTCAGGGCATTCCCTTCAGGACTGCAACATTCTGCCCACAGGTTTGCTGACCCCAAGTTTCTTTCTTTCCCTTTCTCTCTCCCTCTCTGTCTCTGTCTTTTCTTTCCCCTCTGTCCTTCCCTCCCTCTCTCCTTTCTTTCCTTAAATTACATGCCCTGAGACAGTTTTCTCTAGAATCTTACTGCTCCCTGGACCAGCGGCACCAACAATGCCCGGGAGATTGTGAGAAGTGTAGCCTCTCAGGTAACATCCCAGACCTGCTGAATCAGAATCTGCATTTTTTTTAAAGTTTGCGTATTGAGAGCAAGCACAAGCAGGGGAGGGGCGGAGAGAAGGAGGGACAGAGTCTCAAGCAGGCTCCGCACCGTCAGTGCAGATGCCGGATGTGAAGCTCCAACTCACGAACTGCAAGATTATGACCTGAGCCGAGATCAAGAGTTGGACGTTTAACTGGCTGAGCCACCCAGGTGCCCCAGAATGCGCATTTTTATAAGTTCTCCAGGTGATTCACAAGGCACACTGACATTTAAGAGGCACTCTTCTGGGGCTTGAATGAGAGATTGAGGCTATTGTGGTCCAGCAGAACATGGATTCTCAGATGGAATGGCTGCTAATAGAGAGGGTCTGGAGGCTGTGTGACCCTGAGTCCTGATCCTGTCTCAGAAAGAGTCTTTGTGGGGAAAGTAGGAGAGATTGACTATACTACCTTGTGTCGAATGCATAAGAAGTGAGGTGTGTGCCTTTTTTGTAAAAAACTGGGACACAGACTTTGGATCTGCCTTCGGTTTGATGGGATCCCATTGGAATTTCAAGGTTCCTGGAAACCACCAGGCCGCCGGTGGTTAGAGGCAGAATGGATTTGTGAAGAGACTACTGTAGGAGGAAGAGCGTCTGGGCTCTAGTTCCAGAACTGCCACGAAAGGGAAAACACTTTGCGACCCCTTACCTCAAACGAGGCAATAGATGTGAAAAACTTGAAAACCTGTTATGAGGATTTCAGATGTATTCTTTTTTTTTTTTTTTTGGATGCCAGTATCTCAGAATTTGGGATAATTAAAGTAAGCTGAAATCACCCAGCACTACCCTACGGAAAAGCAGATCATGTGCCCCAAATTGTAATGGACCAATAGAAGCTACTCAAGAGTAAAATATTTTAAGCACCCTGAACATTAAACACTTGCACACAAACAACACTAATTACAGACGAACCTGTGTACTGTACAATCAGCGATGTGCTGGGAACACTCAGGGGGTTAGCTCGGTGTACTGGGTATGTTGTGGCACAGGCTTGCAGTCTATAGCAGGAAAGGACAACCAGCAACTTCCTCAAACAAGATAATACTTTCCGTGGTGAAGACACAGGATTTGTTTGGACGAAATATTATTTAAAAATTGGCTGAATTTAGCTCCACGGTGTGAAATACAACGGGACCAAAAACACAAATACTGCATTTGTAGAAATTCAAGCGCGTTCAGGAAATTCATGGTGTCGTTGATTTGTGGGGTAACAAATCTCCCATAAGTAAGGGCTACGAAGTTGCTAATTGTTCTCTTTCCTTGCAGAGAGGCATGTTGGTGATGACAGATGCACTTGAAGATAACAGCAAGACTGTATTCTTTTTAACACGTCCCGAGTGGACAGATAGATGATCATTCTACTTCAAGCTTGCCTTTGCATGTGTCTGAGTTATTGGTTAGAGGAAGGCTGGGGAGTTGGCTGTAGCTCCCAGTCAAGGTGGCACCAGTCAGGTTTATCTAAGTATGGATTTGGAGCACCCAGCAGCAGGGAGCCTCAACTGTTCTTTGGGAGACACTTACCTGAATATCGCTTCCAAGAAACGGACAACAAAGGGACTCAAAGATTCGAGAAATGGTCTCAGGCTTACACTTAAGAGAACCGCCGTGCCCCATGGAAGCACTGCCTTTCTGAAGGTGGCAACGCCCTGCCTCCATTCCTCATTTTACCATCAGTTCCAGAACAGCTGCTCTCTGTAGAACTGCGCTGTCCAAAACGGCAGCCACATGTGACTACCGAACCCTCAATAGGTGGCTAGGACATGTTGAGATGTGCCATGAGGATAAAACACACCCCAGATTTCCAAGACTTAGGGTGAAGAAAATAATGTAAAATATTTCATTCGTTTTATATATCGATAACATGTTGGAACGATATCTTGGGTATATTGGGTTAAATACAATGTCTCATTAAGTTAATTTCACTTGCGTTGCTTTAAAGAAGTGTAGCTACTAGAGCGCTTCAGATTACACCTGTGGCTCACATGTGCAGCTCACAAATATTTCCACGGAACAGCGCAGCTCTAGAGAATTTCTCTTCCTTTTGGGTTGCAGGCCACAGTATAATTACGACGGTGCTATTAGAAAAGCGCTACTGCCCGACGAGAAAGCACAACCATTGTTTTCAAAGAAACAAATGGTTGCAAAGACTGGACAATACTTGAAACAATAAACCGAAGTAAAAAACACAAAGAAAGAAAAAAGAGATTCACATACAGTCATGTAAGGCTGATTAGTTTACTAGACCTTGACCGTACCCCTAGATCTTAACACTCTCTGTTCCATACACGTTGTAGCCTTCTCTGTATGTAGCGTAATTTTGAGTGTTGGTGGCAGGAGCAGGCTTAAAGTTTTGGGTGTTCTTTGTGAGTTTCATGCGTTTGGACTCTGCCCGTGATTTGTAACAGAATTCTATCAAAGCCACCATCATGGCCAGCCCCAGACCTCCGACAAGTATATAGAAAACGCCTGCCACATTGCTCAGGCTCAGAGCGCTGGTCTTGTCCTAAGAGAAATGAACAACGTGATTAGTTCTTGGGGGCAACAAAAGCAATGGGACATTATAACACATGACAACAATATAGGATAGTTCTCAGTTGTAAAACAACTAAACATTGATGTAAGTGTTATGGCTCGACTCTGGCAACGGGCTGCTGTTTCACAGTGGCCCGCAAGATGGTAGATTGTGCTTCTGTTGACAGTTGTGATCCTCGCCTAGATGTTCTTTTATTTGGACTCCTTAATTCCTTCGGTGCCTCCGAATGGTGTCAGCAACTAAATAAAACAGCACTTGGCCATGGGAGCAAAAGTGTAAACACAAGCACAATGTGTTCCTCTGCCAGCCTCAAGGTGCCATTTGCCAGAGTTGAGCCGTGGCATAATCTCTATAAATGTTAACACTCTTCTCATTTGGGGACTTGAAGCACTCTTTCCCCTCTCTGGCCCGCAACACCCCTTTCTCCCTTGTTCTCCCTGTGACAAACTTGTCAACGGCTTGTCTTTAAGCTACCAGGTGAGAATATTAGAGGTGCCTGACACTCTTATCTGGGGAGTGACTTCACAAGGGTTTGTTTAAAAGGGATTATTAGCTCTCCCCTTTCCCCTGGTGGCTGAGAAATTGCTCCCTTCGGGGACTGGTTGCTAAGTTCTCATCCTCAGGGCGGCAAGTCTTTGTGCTGCTGGAACGAGGGCACAGCATAAAGAACTGGCTCCCTTCCATCTTCCTGAGAGTTTAGGGAAACTGTCAGGAGGACCCACTGGGTCCTGAATTGGCTCCACACACCAATCAGAAAGCTTCTCCAGGAGGCTGATGATGAAAATAAGTAAGTAAGCAAGTAAATAAATAAATCCAGCTCGTTTTTAGCTTTACTCCAGGGAATGTAGTGAGTAATTAAAAAAATCCTACACTTGTCTGTTTTCTATTTAAAATCGGGGGGCGGGGGGGAATTGAGGAAGCCGGTCAGTGACTTTCAGGTCAAACTGTGCAAATCTGACTAAGCTATCTGCCTGTATGAAAGAGCAAAAACTGAACTGCTGAACAATGGAAAGAAAAAAGTTGGTGTCTTGAGCCCTACCTTGAGGTAGGACACACCAAGGGCCAGGAGCCTTTCTTTGAAAAAAATAAATAAATAAAATAGCATTTTGTAGTCTTTTTAGAGGGAATGTAACCATTTTGCTGCTGAATGCAATCGAATGGAATGCCCACATTGTTAAGTGGGTGAATTGAGTATCTTACTCAAATGACAACACGGTGAGCAGATTGATGGCTGTAAGCTGGCGCTCAGCACTCCTGTGGCTCATCTAGTCCTGGTACCATTTAAAGAATTAAATGGAGAGATGACGTGGCCATGTCCTGATGCTATTTTTATGAGAGCCAGTCCCATACTTGTTTACCTCCATAAAAAGGCCAATAGGAATCGAAGTGCACGGCTGGGGAGGGCCGGGGTATGCGTGCCTCATGTCCACAATAAACTTGCAGATAGTCACTCTTCCAGGATAAAAGGCAGGTAACTGGAGAAGTGGTAAGAGTTTCTGTCACTGATGAGACAGTGGATCATCTCCTGAAGGAGGCTGGTGAGGCTATCTGCCAGGAGGTTCCACAGTCCATCTGGAGATGGACCAGTGCTGGTAACCCTCCCTCTGCCAGGAGATTGTTCTATGCATGCGGTATTTGACGGGGGAGACGTGGCCTTTGACAGAACCCATGCTGTGCTGTAGCAACAAGGAAGAGTTTTGCGTTCTTTGCATTTAAGCTTCACAGAATTTCCCGTTGTGGGCTGTGGAAAACCAGTAGCAAAATGGTTCACGGCACAGGGAAAATGAGTGGCACTTCATGAAATGAATTAACTGATACCACAATATTAGTTCAAAAAAAGGCGAGGCAAAAAACTGAAACTAAAAAGAACTTTCTTAGGGGAGCAAAGGGGGGCAGGAAGGAGGCGGGGAAGAGTGTTTCATGCTTCTCAATGTGATGTTATCCTGACAATGTATACCCTTAAGGAGCATGCGACTCAATTTCAAAAGTATTACGTACAGAGATTCAAATGACACCTTTGGAAGAGAGGAGTGTGACAGACTTAATTATATTTGAGATCCAAATAGAGGCTGAACTCAATACGATAGCAGCTGGGAGGAGACTAAGCATTCTGCTTACAGAGACCAGTCTTGGTTATTTATTTCTTTGACTGTTTTCAGATGGGGATTGACATAATATATTAACAACCAAAGGAATTTACAACTATAAAGTCTCTGACACGGTAACAGGTAAAGAAAAAGTACTGTCACAAATGGATCTTTTTTTGGCGGGGGAGGGGTTGTTGTGGTTGTTAGATTTTTCTCTTTGAGCTTTCGAAATGTGAAATACAGTAAAACCCCTTTATAACACAGCTCGGTATTTTACAGCTTTGGAAGTGCGTTGGGCCGGATTGCGTGGCCATGTCAACAATTGCTCCTTCCGGGTCAAGGGTTGATGTCACCTGGCAGGCCTAGAGGCTGCTGTGGGCCTGGTCCCTTTAGCGCCGGTGTTATAAAGGGGTCCCACTGTGTCAGGGAGTGTGTGTTGGGAAGGAAAGCCGTTTGGGGGTGGAAAATAAACAGTGGTTCAAAACGTGATTGCTAATCAGTACAAAAAGACCTTCAGCGACTGACCTTACTCCCGGAGTCCTTGGCTCCACACTCCCCCTTATCGTACCACCATTTGTTTTTCAGCTTGTCTAAGATGCCTTGTTCACTGAGTTTCAATACTGCAAGGTTTACAGGCGTTCTTCACGTGGGAAATAACATAAATAACATTATATTATGTTATTTTATGTTATTCAAGCTTCAAACTACTTTAAAACTATAGAAAGCGATAAAGCAGGGGGCCCTGGCCACAGAGTAATTTTAGACACTGCAGGCAACCTGAGCATTACCTTATAAAAAGTTAACACTACAGCAACGCTATGTTTACCAGGGCCTGCCCATATCGCTTTGAGTAATCGGCACACACTGTTAAATAATGAGGATAGGAAAAAACAAAGGCACTCCTCGGATAGGCTGTGTGTGGTGAGGGGGGGGTCTCCCCTCAGGTGACAATCGTCGGCGGCAGCTTGCGGTAGCTTTGTGACGGAGGTGGGTTAGGTTTGATCTAACCGGGTGTCTTGTTGTACTTCCAGACAGAAAGCGAGTTCTATGGAGGAGGGGGGAAGGGGATGGGGCTGGAAGGGGAAGCGTTTCCATACGCGGAACCAGACAAAGGGATGACTCTGAATAGAATAGGATATGGATTCTACGTGAGTAACATGCCTTCTGACCAGTTGTCGTTTAGTACACACAGCTGTCGCCCAGATGCACATGATCTCAGAAAGAACCGTACTATACACGTGTCGTCACTCCACCCTCATGCACGGACCGGTCTTAGGAGTGATAGTATAACGTGGAGCTCTGAGTTTTGGATGGGGGCGCTTTCAACAACAAGAGAACTGGCCCGTGGCTTCGTTTTGTTACTGACTGGCTGTCTCTCTGATGTGGCGGAAGGTCTGCAGTCAGCTCAGATGACCGGAGGGTGAAGCAGGTTGTTTAAAAGCGGATTATTAATATGGCCCGGTCTAAAATGGCCAACTGTGGGTAGTATCGTAGAGGAACACTTTAGGTAAGCTGTTCTAGTAAGAGAAGACTGCTTCAACTGAGAGGCTGCTGCATCCCCAGGAGGCCAGCCATGGCTCCCTAGCCCTCCACCTCTTAAAGTGCAAGGCCTGCAGTCAGAGCCACTGAGCAAACGCAGGAAACCCTACTGGTCCCCAGGTTAAGATTTCTTCCCTTCGCAATTTCTTCAGCTGCAAAATAGGAATAATGACCTTTACCTTGTCATCTTTCTAGAGCTAATGAATTTTAAATCAAGCATCTCTCACAACTTCAGATAACAAATGCATTATATAGAGAGGGTGGCATAATTGTGTTACGAGGCAATAAACTACCGTGTGTTCAGATTCACATGAGCAATACTGCCAATACCAGAGCGTGTTATTCTGAATGCCACCAACTTACGAGAAGGAAAGCAGACACGTTTCTGTTACTATGGACATGCCATAGAGTTTCTTAGCTTATCTGGGATAAGTTGGACCCACCAACATATCCACTCACTGGTAAGACTTTCTATAGTCCCAGAGATCTGGCCTCTATCAGCCTCTGACAGACCCCAAGCCTGTTTCCTTTCTTTCCCCCTTGGCTGTTGAGAGCAGAGAGACCATCTCATCCTGAGACATTCTGAGAAATGTATCATCATTTAAAACAATATGCAATTGCAGAGTACTTGAGATTTGAGAAACCGTAAACCTTGAGTGTCAGAGAGATGACCCTTTCTCGGTTGGTGCTGGGCCTGGCAGCCAGGACATCTGCATTTTGTATCTCACCGGCAAATTGAGGTCCTTTTTATACTTTAAACAAGTTCCTTCAATCATTGCCCAGAACCTTAGCCTTCTCAAATGCCAACCAGATTTGCTTGGGATGCAAAGCAACAAAAGATACTCAAATAAAACTTTGAGCCCCTTTAAAATATTCTTGGCAGTGAAAGTTAAGTCTTAGACTTTTAATCTCATTTATTTATTTATTTATTTATTTATTTATTATTTATTTATTTGTTTATTTTTAAAAATGTTTAGTTTTTAAGGAATCTCTACACCCAATGTGGGGCTTGAACTTATATCCCTGAGATCAAGAGTTGCACGTTCTACCAACTAAGCCAGCCAGGTGCCCCAAGTCTAAGACTTTAAAAAAATTTTTTTTTAAATGTTTATTTATTTTTGAGAGAGACAGAGACAGAATGTGAGTGGGTTAGGGGCAAAGAGAGAGGGAGACACAGAAGCAGAAGCAGGCTCCAGGCTCTGGGCTGTCAGCACAGAGCCCGACGCGGGGCTCGAGCTCACGAGCTGTGAGATCATGACCTGAGCCGAAGTCGGACGCTCAACCGACTGAGCCATCCAGGCGCCCCAAGTCTAAGACTTAAAGGACGGACAGGCCATTTGTGGCCCTGAGATCAGTGTTGGAACTGCCTTCTCCCCTGCTTCCCGCTGTCTGGCCCCCTTTGGTTTCTCCTTTCCCCTTATAGGTTTTGTGTTATCACCACCTCTCCCCCAGTGCTCACTGGCACACAGGCTCAGATGGCAGGGGGATGCTTCCCAATAGCACCTGGGTGCCCGATTCCATCAGGACCACAGGAAAAATCACAAAGCATGTTCTTTCCCCTTTCTGTGCTTCTCTTTGTGTTCCTGCAAAGGGCGCAGTGTCCTCATCCTGCTCCCTAAGTCCTTACCAGTCCCTGTCCTCCCTCAAAGTACTATGTTCTTCAAATGACTTCACCCCATTTCTTCAGTACAGTGGCTCTCACTAGATCTCAGGAACAGAGCAGACTGGTCTAAGGCACTCACACTATGGTCCAAATAGCGATCTCTCTCTAGAGATCCTGGGTTTTAAAGAAGCTTGTCAACCATCAAGGGAACGAGGTTGATAATAGTGTTTGTTACATGTTAGCTCAGAGTTATCGTTCTCAACGTGTGGTCCAAGAACCCCTGGAGAAATCCCTGAAACCTTTTCATCAGAGGGTCTGCCTGGTCAAAACTCTTTTTATAATAACACTAAGACATCCCTCACCCTTCTCGCTCTTATTGTCTCATGAGGTACAGTGGAGTTTCCTGGAGGCTTCATGACATGTGATATTGCAATGAAAAAGCAATTGAATGAATTGCTTGAATTGAATTGAAGAGAATCCGATTCTCTTATAGGAAGCCAGATATTAAAGAGATTTGGAAATCATGGGACTCCTTACTAATTTTGTTTTGGAAAAGTATAATTAGTTTTCATAAAAAGCATGTTATTTATGTTAACATATATTGGGTTTTTTATTTTTAAAATAAATTAATGAGTACATTCTTTTAAAATTCCATTTTAATTTCAGATACGGTAAATATTAGTAGGACACACATCAACAAAATCTTTTTGGAGTTCCCTATACTTTTTAAGTGTGTAAAGGGGTCCTGGAACAAAAGAAAGTTTGAGGAGCACTGGTTTTGGAGGATGGAAGGCTTTTCCCGTGCCGGGGCCTGTTCTGGGTTGCCACCGTCTGCTCTTACCAAAACCCAGGCTCAGTAGGTCAGCAATTTGGGGTCCTACTTCTGACAAATGGCCTGTCCCTGGTGTGGGCCATCCAGTGGCTTCCACAGAATGGCAGCTAACTGCTCTCCGTCGCTACGGCCTCTGCGGTCACAGTGGAGGTGAAGTTAGTGCAATGGTTCTCAATCAGGGGTCATTTTGTCCTCCAGGGGGATATTTGGCCAAGTCTAGAGTCATTTTTCATTGTCACAGCTGGGTGAGGGGACCCTGCGGGCATCTAGCGGGCAGAGGCCAGGGATGCTGCTCAACGCCCCACTTGGCACAGGACAGCGGCCACAACTAAGCCCCGAGTGTCAATTGTGCCGAGTTCGTCCCAGAGCAGCCAGACCTCATCCAATGCCCAGGGACTTTAGAGAAATCTGACAAATGATATACTTTTAGAAGTTTAGTCTTTGGGGAAAAAGAAAATCACAGGGCTTATGAAATCTGCAGCAAACCAATGGGCGTGTGGGAACTTCTAAATAAAAATGGAGAAAAACAAACATTCCAAGCAGCAGTGCAGCCAAGGAGCATGAAAACGGTCATCAGAAATCACAGATAATACCACTGAACAAGGTGAGGATAGCTGCCAAGAAAAGAAAATACTTTAAAGGCCCAAATCTCCTAGAACTGTTGGTTGCTGCAGGGGGGAATAAATTTCCGAGATGGCAGAGCAAAACTGCCGTTTTCTCTCTTACTGTACTTTACTGGATGTACTGCCCAGATCAATCCAAATCAAATGAATGTGTTCACACCCTCCCCCAACACACACACACACACACACACACACACACACACACACACACAATTTGGTATTTTAAAGAAAGAGGAATTAGGTGGGCATTTGGTCATTTTAAACATCACTTTCCCCATGAAACCATTTCTCCCCACCTCAATATTTTCTTCCCTCCTTCACCTTCTTCCTGGCCTTATAATTTATAACTCCCACTTGTAACTTATAATCTTGTAACTCCCACTAGACCATGTGCTTTCCAAGTGCAGGGACCATGGCTTAGGTATTTGCATCCCTGCTTAGAATCATTCTCTCAACAAATACTTGTTTTGAGTAGATAACTCTCTTTTAGTGCTTTGTTTTCAGCCTGGTGTTTTACAAAATTATCATAATTATTGTTGTTCGAGCTTAACGATTACTCTAAGAAGGTAGATTTATGGTCTCTACTTTGTAAGTGAAGAAATTGAAGCACAGATAGGTTAAGCAATCTGCTTAAACTTGCACAGCAAATTATGGGGCTGGCCAGAGGGCAAATTACTATATATTCAACTCTGCACTGTGAATTCTCCAATGGAACACACAAAAGGGTAGCAGTGCTCCTTAAATTTGTTCTTTGCGCTTGGATGTTCATAATGAAGTTTGTCTTTGGGGACCACCGTACTCCAAGTAGCTCTCAACCTAGCAAGGGCGTATCTTGCAGCGGGCCGTTCAGCGTGCTGCGGCTATATGTCTCCAGGGGAATGTTTCACAGCAATTACTGCAGGCCCTTAACTAGTACCTAAGAGAATTATAAGTCAGAAATATTTATTGTACTCACCTCAATAGAGAACAGAAAGAATTTAAAAAGTAGGTCAGATTCCTATCATGGAAATTAGTCAGGCATTCTCCCCTCTGAAGGGCTGGCTACGAACCTTCTGCTGAGTACAGCCCTCCCAAGACAAAGGCAAGGGTCAGGAGGCTCAGGGAGAGAACAGGAGAGCATGGTGATGTAATTTCAGGGGGTCTGGGAATATCCCCCTGTCCCAAACTATTTTCCTCACGGGTACCTGAAATTCCACCATGAGAATCACACCCCTCTACGTGTGGACATCATTCCTCGTTAAAATGCAAAGCTTCTTGGGAAATGGGAAATGAACCAGAGTAACTACTTACAAACCCCAACCCTTTGTTCCATTTTGTTTAAACAATGTTCAGAGAGTGTAAAGCTCCCGCAAGGAGAGAACGGTGTGTGTCGCGCCCGAGTCACAGAAATGTATATGGATTGTGGATCGGATGGAGAGGGTAAGAGCAAATGTGAGTTAGAGAGTCATTTAAAAGGATGTGAGGGCAGTTCTGAGCTGTGGTGGGACAGTGGATCCTGAGTATGGGGGACAAGCATGGAGTGGCATCTCTCTTTCGCTCTCTTTTAATAGAGGTAGTCCTATAATTCGTAGCGCCGTGAAAAGGAGTTCTACTTTTGAAACAACAACAACAACAACAACCCTAACTAGCTGATACAAATTTTTGCTTATCTCTGCCATCCACACTGGGCAGTACCTCAGCTACAAAGGACTGTGCTCACTAATCCAAAGCATCCAGCCCCAGGTGGCGATTGTCCAGGTTCCCAGCTCATTCCTGGGCTGTGCCAACCAGTTCAATGTTCTCTCAGTGATGGCCAGCATTGCATCTGGAGACTATTTTAGGACAAGAAGACCATTTTCTTTTCTGTGAAGGTAGGAACTATTTATTTAAAAAAAAGTAACTAAAATTTTTGCTCTATTTCCAAAGAAGTGTCCAATTTATTTATTTTTCAATTTCAAGTTCAGGAAATGCCCCAAATAGGCAGTTTGGAGTCATGAACAAAGAGAGAAATGTGCAGAGTGATGGGAGGGTGTGGAGTCTCGCCAGAGGGGGAAAGAAGAAAAAATGGCCTAGTGAGTTAATGACCAAGCTGATTCCTCCAAATGACGATCCTGAAAGGGTTGGTATAAAAATCTGTACTGTAGATATATGTCTCTGAGCCTGAAAAATATAGGAACCTGGGGTGCAGTACAGTTTGTTTACCCTAGAGACTGTGGGATAGATCCTGCTCTCAGTGGCTTCACTTCTCGTCTCTGAGCGGGGACACCTAAAGAGCAAATGTCTGCTTAATTAATGACGCCAGAAGATCTTCAATGGCGCCCTTAGGAGGGAGAGGGATAGATATATGGGTAAATATGTAGGTTACAGAGAAAGACAAGGAGCTCACAGAGAAGTCAAAGAAATAGATGAGTAAGGGTGGCGTATTTGCATAATTAAGAACCTGCTCTAACAAACACAGTGTCCGGATGATGAAAATGGAAGCTTATCACAACCTAAGCTGGAAGCCCTCCCCTCGCCTTATGCCTCATCTAAACCTCACTCCAAGTTACTGACACTTGCTTCTTGGTACCTAGTGATTTTTGGGGGGTGACTTTTTAGAACTGCCTGCAGCCTGGTGGAGGGAGGATATCCATCGTCTCTTTCACTGGCTTTTCTGCTGGAGATCTTTCAGGTTTTCATGGTGACAACTCACCTTTCCCAATCGCTCACTTCCTTCCCTAGCTTTTCCTGGAAAACTCCTAGCATCACTCGGGAAATCACAGGCATGTGCACACAGGCAGCTGTAGACAGCTCTGCCCAGGTAGGTCTTGATTTATTAAGTTGAAGCCACCTGATGACCAAGCAGGAGAGGATTCCTTGCTAGATGGAAGGATTTGCTCTGAGGTCCTTCATGTTGTTTTCTGTTTGTTATCTTGGGATATGTGACCTCTCCGTACGGTAGCTGTTGGAGGTCACTGCAGCTCAAAATATGCCCTAGACTATACCAGAATCTGGAGTCTTAAAAAAAAAGTCTCTATCTGATTCTTTTCACAGGGCTTTCTGGATGTAGGATTCTAGGAGAATGAGGGTTTATTTCAATTCTTCTACCCTTGGATCAGCGTGAGCTTTCTCCACAACCTGGGAGCACGTACCTATGACTGCTGGCATTACTGGGCTCTGGCCACCCAAGCAACCCTCAGTCCCAGGGGCAGCCCTGATGATTGGCAGTCATGCAGAGCTTAGTTGCTAGAAGCTCCCTCTGAGTGAGAATTTATATCTGTGTAGTTCACAAATGTAGCTCAAACCGATTTAACTCCTTGCTAATGAGATCATAATTTAATATAAGTGCAAAGAGCAAATTCAATAATGCATGCATATAACATCGGGAGTTGAAAGCTGTGAGTCATTTTACTAAGGGCCTAACAATGCTAGTGACTGAAACCTATTGATGAGCATCTGAGCTACAGAAGTTACTTGTGGATATGTGAGTGAAGCCAGTGCATTTCCAGATGATAATCTCTCAAATTCAACGGGATAGACCCCTTCATTCTACAAGTTGCAAATTTCACTGATGATTTCTGCCAAACCCGGCCTTTGTCCAACCTCTCCATGTGGAACAGGAATCCAAAACCATGGTTGCTCGTGGACTATCTCACACACCCCAATTTGTCTGGGAAGACTCACTCAGTTCATCCCTGATGGAGAGAAGGGGCTCAGGGAAGTTAAGCATCTGGAGACAACAGTTTTGGTTAAAACGTGGCCACAGATATTTCCCCAAGTCATAACGGACATGATGCACTGGAAAACTCTGTTTTGAGATCCATTAAAAACTCAAACTATCAAATTTGGTTGGGTTTTATTATGTATAAATGTGTTTCCTTTGGTCCATCCCAGTGGCACCGAGAAAGAAAAGCATAGACTGAGAAGACAGAAACTGATCTCACATTAGATCGGAAACCCACATGACATGTGTTTCTGAAGATGTCGAGGTCATGCCCCCGACTCTAGGCAAAACGTTCACTGAGAGTTGAATATGATGGGTGCCAGCATCTTCTTTCTTCCCCAGCCCCCGGCCCCCCATAGGCCTCTCTTGACCGTGAGCCATAGAAAGATAATCAGTCTTAGCTTACACTCCATTACATCACAACAAATGGGGTCTGGATATCAGATCTGAAACCTGACTACTTGCTGCCATGCCAGGGCACATACCACCCTCTCCTAGCACGCATTCCAGCATCCACTTATCTGCACTTTCCAGCAGCGATGTTACTAGACAGGATGCACCAGCAGTCTGTCTTTTCCCTCTCATTCTCTCCCTCTCTTTCTTTTAAATGTAAAGTATGCTATTGCCTTAGTTTTATATTTTGAGAAATATTTGCTTCAAGGCCAGATGAAATGAAGCTTTAAGGTGAATTTAGCACTTGGAACACACTTTTGCCACCTGTGACCAATGGGGATTTGCCTCATGTGCCAAGGGCCAAATGCTATACCGCTCTCTAGAAAGTCAAAAGAGAATGGATTTCAATTGTTCTCCATAAATTTTACCCCCCACCCCCATTCCACCAACTTCCCACCCACAGTGCATGTATTTCAATCATTTCAAATCTTTCATGTTTCTTTTCCATGGCTGTCTTGCCTTTCGGAGAGTGTGGTTCTATAACCTTCTCTCCAAATGAAAGGAAACCAAACAATTTGGTCTTAGTGGGGCAGAAAGGGTATAGACACACACCGTTTCACTCTGCCATGGCAGCGGTGTCTTTCCTCTTGGCAATTGTACAATAGCATTCTTACCTTCAGGC
The DNA here is from genome assembly GCF_018350155.1 of Leopardus geoffroyi. NCBI lineage: Eukaryota > Metazoa > Chordata > Mammalia > Carnivora > Felidae > Leopardus > Leopardus geoffroyi. Next base: position 102,093,405 of record NC_059343.1, on the reverse strand, counting down.
CTTTCACTCCTGCTGCTCTTTCTGTAGCTCTGGTGTTGAACATTTGGTCATTATTTGTCAATAAGAAACACATTCAAGTTATCAGGATAACACCAAAGGCAACTAATCATGTCTTAATCATAGAAATCATGTTAAGGCCACGCAGTCAATTTAAAAAAAAATCATGAGAATGGATTAATTAATTTTTTTTTCTGGATTACATTTTTTTTTCCGGTGGTAGAATTTATTCTTTAACACCATCTGGCAAAATCAATGGTTTTGGCAGTCACTGGACTGGTTCAGTTCTTAAGGCAAAAAGGTCCCTTGCTTGAAGCAGCCACTTGAGAGAAAGTGAGGGTTTGCTCTTGGGAAGAAGACCTGAGTAAGTTCAAGGAGCAAATTTAGTCACTACCAGGAAAGAAAACTGTCAGGTTCTTCATACTTCCAGGAGGCAGCACCAGCACAGAGACATGCAAACCAACGAAGAGCATAACATACTCACCCTACTCCTTGATCCCAAACCAGCCTCGGTGATTCACAGGAACTTCTTCTAAGACCCAGGGAGTGCCATCGATCTGTAATGATTCTTGCCTACACACATAACAGTGTCAATAAAGAGTCATTGGGATCCGTCTTAACCCTGGGCATCCAAAATGTCTACCTTTAGGGATGGCTCCTGCCAATAAAAGGTCCATCTTGTTGCAGGTAAAAGGCAGATGTAGATTCACATCCGTTACCCAAGGCCCAAGAATGTCAAAGAATTCTGGGTGTGGAAGAGAAGCGGTTAAGAGACGGCGGCATAGGAGAGGAGGATTGTAGACATACATGGAAGAAGAAATACACACAAAACGGAGGATCTCATTTATACATATGGGAAACATAGCACCACCTCATTCATCTAAGTACCACCAACTTTTTACTATCTTTGGATACGAGACTTGCTAAGCAAATGCCTGAGGTTTAAAAAAATGTCTGCTAGCGATTAGAAGGAAGGATGACTTTGAATTTCTTAAGAGAACAAACTCTTTCCAGGTACTATAAAAGCACCCACGTGAAAAGAAACACAACTCATTTTCACTGCAAGCCACTTTTTGAGTTTCTGAAAGCAAGTTCCCTAAGCGCTTCCTTCCCTAGGGTCACATTGGTTAGTTTATTCTAGTCTCTGTATAGTTTTGAATATAACCCCGCTGCATTTCTCTATCAATATCCTAGAAATCATAATGATCATTCAACCACTTCTTCAATCGATCAAAGTTTAACTGCATATCGCATCGTCATCGCTTACTTCCCTAGACGCCTTGCAAGCTAAGGCACCTATCATACAGCTCTCCTTCCGGTCAAGGGGTTCAGAATGGTTCCATTTAAACGTTCTGCTCCAATGTTCCCCCAAAGCACAAAGCCTGCCGGTTTCCAGCTTGCAACATACAGACACTGGAAGTCTGAATCCCTAGATGGAACTGAAGCCAGGGCCACTTTAGGGTGAGGTAGGGTAGGGTACATAACGCCTTGTCACTCCAGTCACAGATAGCTTCTTTCACAGACCAGACCCCCTCTAGTAAGGTAAGTCTACTCAGGAAAGCTAAGCTGGTGCCCTTTCCCCAAGAGTAAGGGAGTGAAGCAGGGTGGTGGGGGCAAATCAGAAGAATTTGAAAGTCTGAGGTGACCGGCAGCTGTGGAGGGAGGCTGACTGTGCTTATGTAGTCATTCAGCAGCTAAATCCCCATTCTGCTGTGATTCACAGCGACAGGCTTTCGCTGGCTGTGTCACAAAGCCCTGGTGCTTGGGGTTTATTACCAAAACAACCTACTGGCTGTTAATTACCGCATTTGTGCACACGCCATGATAACGCGCTAACACAAAGGGTGATTTGCAGGTTAAAAATTCCCCGACCACACCTCTAACTTTCATGATCCTTGCCTGTACATTTGTAGTCCATCAAGGAAGGATCAGGTATGATTTGTTGGGGTCCTATTAGCCCAGGTTCAGGAAACTGGTGAAACCAAGCAGTATTTCAGTTCTAGCCTATAGGTCTGGCTCAGGGGCCACCTCAGTGACTGACCTTGTCTTAATCCCCTGTATTCAAAAATGGAGTAAATATCTATTTCATTAGTTTGGGCACGTGCACATTTAAAACAGCCCGAAAATATTGCTGGTTCCTTCCAAAGAGGAGTAACTTTTTTGAGACTAGGCTTAGAACGCATGACGGCTCATGCCAGGGGGTTAAAGTCAACAATTTAACATAACTGCCCATATTAGCGTTATTTTAAGGTCGCAGGAGAGAGACCGAGAGTAAGTATTACAGGTTTTTCCACCTCTCCCCGTTTCAGAGATAATAGGCGTGGGAGTGTTTTTGCAAAAGTAAAAGCACTCATAAATGTCAGGCTTTGTGATTATTGTCATTTTTAGTAATCAGTACTGAGGGCTGAAATGGCTTAAATATGCCATTTGCCTTGTAAGCCAGGTAGTTGTGAATGAACCTGATTCTTAGGGAAATCGATCACATGCAATCAGATTCACATTGCTCATTGGATGGGTACATGTGATAAATTGCTGTCTGCAGTATCATCGCAAGAGGTGACCCTGAAAGTCAGCAGAGATTTGTGGCAGCATTAGCTGTGTGACCTTCTCAAAGTCACCACCATCTCTGGGTCTCATTCTCTGTGAAATGATGGTATATATTCAACAGTCAGTTGTCATGTTAACTGGGGATGGGATACAATCAGGAAGTGTAATTCCCAAGCCATTTTACTAATTCAGTTAAACTGCATGGATCTGGACTGACGGAGGGGAAGGACTGTCTGACTGGGAAAGTCCTAAATTACAAAACAGGTTTGAAGAAGGACGGTTTTATTACTTTACGTCTGTTTTGTAATTCAAACTCACTATACTACGTTGCCACAGTGGAGGTCCTTGTGAGAAATACTTTAGCGGATAGGTCTGTGACCGATATGATTGTATCTAACACATGCTTGCAACATTTGAGAAAAAAATTTGTTCTCTTAAGGAAAAACTTCAACTGATAATCTAAAGTCTTCATTTGCTTAACAAACCTCTCTTGGCCCCTTTCCCGATACTTTTGCTCACTCCCAGAGAACCGTAGGTAGCAAGGAGGAAGAAGATAAAGGCAAGCTCCTGGTAATCCGGAAACAGAATAAGCAATCGTTGGATAGGCAGCACTCATTTTACTATTATCCAGAGCTGAGAAAAGGGTTGACTTATTTCAAAAGGCTGGCTGGAGGGATGACCAAAACAAGCGATTTGAGAGATGCCTGGCAGGTAGCACTAACGCCAAAGAAGTTGGAAACATTTAGGCTCTACTGAGATCTTTCTCTATTTGCATATCAAAAATCAGATAATCTGGAAATCGTGGGCTGGCAATAAAGTTACTTGATAACTTTGCAGCAGTATCAGCTGAGGAAAGAGAAAAGCTTGATTGCTCGTTGTAATTAGCAAATAGCTGGTCTAAAGTGCTAGGGGTCTTCATGATATACCAAAACATCTGGGTGGAAAGTAAACATTCGGCCAAATACATGCAGATTTTTTTGGTTTGTGTAACATCACACATCTGGTTATTTGAAAACTTCTGGGCACTTGGCATCGTGTGGATCTTGACACAGTCCATGGCTCCTTCGTAACCATGCTGAGTGAATTCTCGAGAGCAGTGTATCCAATCCAGCTCGGGTTTCATCCTGCATGATCTAATTAGGTTCTCTGTGGCCTGCTAACAACATGAGAAAAAGACCAAGAAGAAGGTGCTAAATACTCTAGGTGTCAGGTTAGCCATTGTAAACCTCAAAGGAGCCCAAAGCTTGGCTAAACTGTGATTGTCATCAGTTCACACTGGTGGGAAAGGAAGTTACTGCTTTCTGACACACAGTAAAACCTTGATTAATTGGAATCCATAAGGGATGAATGGAATTTTCGATAAGAGTACTCATTTTGTTTCATTCTTGGCTAATGACATTTTTTTTTTTTCCTCAAAATGCTTGTATCCACTTTCTCGCCTCCGGGAAGCAGCCTCTAATGTTTGAGGGTCAATCCAGATAGAAGATATGGGAGACAAAGCTGAATGTGACCTAACCACAGGTCATCTCGTGGCAAATGATTAACAATAACAACAAAAGATCAATTCGTTGCAGTCTTCTGTTTTGGTACTATTGCTGCTTTCTCATCAATGTGGAGTACTGAGGAGGGGCAATTCAGTTAGTTGGGGTAGTGGTTAGGTGAGTTCTGGTTAATCAAGGTTTTACAGTAAAAGACCTCACCAATGCCTGGTAAGATTATGTGTTGAAGAAAGTTGTATTTGAATTTATCACTTTGAAAGTGCTCTGTGCTCTGTATCAGTGTTTCCAAACCCATGTTATCCTGCAGACTGGCAAACTAACTTTTCCATCAGGATCCTGCGGAATGGAGAGAGAAAGAGGAGAGCAGAGGTGTAACCATTGTCTCCGAAGGAGAAAAGGTTTGGCTTGCCTGTCTGTTGGCCTGTGTGTGGGAAACACTGTTCTTCACCTTAAGAGATGCCCATGGTATCTTGGTTGTACAAGAGTCGATCTTACATGCTTCAATATAATTGTCATGCCCTTTGGGTCATGGAGGATTGTGTTCTCAGGTCCTCTCCTGTACTTACCCAACGTGTCCTTCCACTACTTGCTGTCATGGCTTCTGAGCTTGCAACTACTTCTCGTTGCTTGGATGAGGGTTATTCGTTCTTTCTAGTCCCGAAGAGCATTATGGAGCCAAAGGAATGCCAAGTGAGATGGGTTTTCTCATGATAGCAGCCTGGATAACAATTAGACCTACCTGAACCAAGAACACGGCTAAGGAGAAGCCAAATCAGGGATTCATACACATGGAGTATCACGGTTAGGCGACGCGCTTGTTTAAAGATACAAAATATCTTTGCCGAGTCTGTATATGGGGTGGCCTACTGAAGAAAGACCCCATTTAACTTGAAACCGAGCTCGTTCTTTGGCTTTTCAAGTTAAGTGGGGCCAGCTTAAATAGGCCACCGCATATGAAGAACAACATCTCATCACTCATACACACGACTGAAGAAGGCAACTCTAATCAACCAATCAACCTCGGTGAGCAACCATCATGCCTTAGGGGGAAAAAAAAGGCCATAACCCGACTTTTCAGTAGATAGATTTGACTTCTCACACCGCTCATGTGAGGCGGGCGGGGACAGTCTCAAGGAAAAGCCTTGGGCTCTTGAGAGCCTAGGCCGTGGAGACCCACACCGTGGCCTTCATAAGGCAACCGGTCTGGCGTGTGAGGGGAAGGGAGGGGTGTGGAGGGGGAGCCTCTGTCTGGGAGTTTAAGAAGGGACCCAAGTTAGATCAAAAATGCGGGCAGTGCCCCAAAGTCTTTCTGGTTCCCAAAGCTGCCAGGCAGCGGAATAACCTGGTCATTCCACTCTCTGTGTGCGTCTTGTGCTCTCTCCTCAGTAATAAGATAACAGTCTTGCCGATTACTCGTCACTAAGGGTACCCGGTTGTGGTGACATTGAGGCTGACCTTGGAGTCACCGCCCCCGCTGCCGCACTCTCCTTTGTCGTACCACCATTTGTTTTTCAATTTGTCCAAGAGGCCTTGCTCATTCAGTTTTAATACTGCCAGGTTAACAGCATTTCTTGAAACGATAAAACATAACTTGTAAGAAAATGCACAAATGCGTAGGAAATCGTTAACGTATAAAAAGGAGCACAAGAGGACAAATTGGCTAAATTTCACAGAACGTGGAGCTAGAAAAATGTCTGTACAGCGAATACAGGGTTAAATATTGGAAGGTGGCATGGAGGGTAACATTTGCTCAAAACCGAAGTGTGCGGGATGGGGAAGTTGTCTTTGAGAAAAAAAGTAACAAGAACACCACATCCATGCAATTAACATTCGTCACATATGGCACCATAACTTGGCTTTTACCATTTAAATTGAAAAAGCCGTTGAACTGTAAAATTAAAACAGCAACAAACAGTCAGAGAGGACAACACAGAGAGAGAACATTAAAAAAAAATGGATGCATTAAATAGATGAAACCATAATTTACCGTCTTATTTAACTCCATGGAATATTGTAGATTTTAAACTTTTAAAAGTTACCTCAAAATCCACAAGAAAGAAAATGACAACAAAATGCATCAGGGTAGGTGGAATACTATAACAACACGGATATTGTTATATTATTCCACCCACCTTAATGCTGAGCCTTTAGGGGTTGCCACACCATAGCCTTTGGAATCCAGATTTCCACCAACTTTCATGGTATCACACGGTTTTCTCTGCTCAATGTACTCATTCATGGTTGACTCCAGCAGGAAGGCGAACTTTCCCTTGGACTTCCGCACCCGGGCCACTCCGTCTGCTGTTGTTTTGGTAAACACAGATGGCTCTGCTGATTTCATGTAAGACCACATTTTCTCATAGACAGCAATTTTGGACCTCTGCAACAGAGACAAGCATTCTTAGACACCAGATATGAAAACTGGAAAAGGTCTCGGTGCAGTGGGTTTCAAACAATTTCGATCGCAACCCACGGTAAGAAGAGCATGTCACGCTGTGGCCCAGTAGGTACATTCATACATATGTAAACATGGTTCCAAAATAGGCTACTCAACACCGCACTCATCTTTGCATCTTTGTGACCCGCGATGCTCTCTGATACTTTCTATTGTATTCTAATTCACCGGAAAAAAGAAAGAAGCGCCAATCAGGACCCACCAAATTGATTTCATGGCTCCACTAATGGGTTGCAATCTAGTTGGAAAAACACTTCCTCAGTTCAATCTTCTTCTCAATTCAGAAATCTCCCCTACAATATCCTGCTATGTGATTACCCTTTACCTGCCCGGGGGGAAAAAAAAAATGCGATTGGAGGGGAGTGTACAACCATTTCAGTTAGCCTACTCCAGCATGGGACATTAATTATTGTAAGAAAGCACTTTCTTATTCTGAGCTGAAATTTGTTTCTCTAGGACTCCCAACCTTTAGCACTATCTGCTAGAGTACGTAAAGCAATTCTGTTCCTTCTTCTGCATGATGGCCCTCCAAGTATTGCAAGGCTGTTGTTATACCCCCCTCTTCATCTCTCCATCAGGTTGAACTCCACTGGTGTCTAATACTATTTCTGGAACACTCACAATTTTGGTCTATCCCCCACAGGATTCTAGTTAGCAATGCCTCTCTTCAATTAGATTGTCTAGAAATAGACATGGTACCCCAGATATCTGATGAAGACAGAATGAAAAATAAACTGTTTGCTTCTTGTCACGGGAGCATTATTTCCTAGCATAACACTGCCTGAGTTTGCGTTAATGTATTTAGCCTTTCATCCATCCTTTTAACAAATATTTGTGGAGCACCTGCTGTATCTAAAGCACTCTCCTGGGTGTGGGAAGAGTATGATAGAGTGAATAGTCCCTCTTTCAACTCAGGTTGAGGCCAAACTGTTAGTTCTTTCAACCAAGCCAAGTTTCCCTCATCTTTACCATTTTGGATTTTGAATTTAATGCCACTAAATGTCATCTCAATTCAGGTGGTCCTTAGAACACATGCTAAATGCTTATAGATCTATGATAGGCATTCTGGAGAATATAAAGGAAGCATGGTCTTAATGACCCCATGACTTCCAGTTGAGTTGGGAGTTATGTCCTTGGAAATGAAAACCCAACAGAAAAATTCTAAAGTGCTATTTGACCAGAGGTGAGGTAGCATGGTAGAGACTACTGACATGCCAGGATTTCAAGTGTCCTTTTATGGGGTTTCCGGGCCCCTGCCTCAGCTTTTTTGATTATTTAGTTGCTCTTCTCTGGACTTTGGCTGGCTACATTCTTGAAGCCTGCGTTGACCTGCTTAAATAATTCCAGAGGGCTGGAACTTTCAGAGTTATCGCCATGCAAATTAAACATTGTTTTTATGGTGATCGGACACCCACTGAGGACCTTACTGAGTCACTCAAACTGTTCACTTGGATTGGGAATCTGGATTCCATAGTTGGTTTGCAAGAAGAACAGGAAAAAAAAAAAAAGCCAATATGGCTGAAGCCAAATGAGCAAAAGGGAGAATGGTAGGAAATGAGTTCAGAAGGATAATCAGAGGTCAGATCTTGTAGGGCCCTGTAAGACATGGTAAAAAGTTTGGATTTATTCTGTTATTTATTTCTGAAATTTCTGAAAATTTCTGAAAATTTCTGAAATTATTTAAGGACTTTGAGGAGGCGTGTGATAAGATCTGATCTAAAAATTTAAAGCAATACTCTAGCTGCTGTATGGAGAATATGCTCTAAGGTGGGCCAGAGTGGTTAGGAGGCTATTCTAATAGTCCAGGGGAGAGATGGTGGTGACTTGGACTAGGTTGGGAACGATGGAAGTAGAGACAAGAGGTTGAAGCCAAGGTATGTATTGGGGAGACAGCAAACAAGCCTTGCTGATGCACATCTCCACCTGATGGTCCTGTAGACAGTTTCAGATTAAACATTTCCAGACCAAACTTACTATCTTCCTTATAAAGCCTGGCTCTCCTAAGTTCTATGAGGAAACCACCAAACATCCAAGCTTGGTTTTTACTCCTTCCTCGGCCTCTTATTATGCCTTGTTTATTCAGACATAGAAATGTCCTCTCTGTTCTTTTGTCTTCTTTCCATTCTCATTACCATTGCCCTGGAGCGGGCTCCCACCATTTTTTGGTCTGGACTACATTGCCTCCCAATTACTCTCCAGGCTTCATCTCTCTCTTCAGTTTATCTTCCAGTGATCCTTCCAAAATGTGAACCTGACCATTCTTTAAAATCTTCTCATAGTTCCCTGAAACCTACAGAACAAAATTCAGACTCTTATGTATGATATTCAAGAGTCCTTATGATCTGGACTACACTCTCCTATGATCTAGTCACACTGGACTACTCACTGTTCACTGGAATGTGCCACACACCTTCACGTCTTATGCCTTTGGTTATGCTTTTGCTTAGGCATAAATTATCCCTATTCAGCCTATGAGGTCCAGAGCAAATACCGTGTCTTCTGTGAAATCTTTCCTGACTCCTGCTCCCACATAAATGCTTTCTTGGATGTTCCTAAAGCACTTTTGCTCCTACTTTGGCTACAGAGCTTACTGTACTGCATTATGGTGAGTTGGCTATGTGGCTGTCCTACTCACATTACTGGGTGTTCTTGAGGACAGAGTCCACACCTGATTCATTTTGGTAGCCCTCTTGGCAGCCAGCACAATGTACATAGTAGGCATTTAAGATGTATTTGCTTAATAACTGAAGCTTAGCCGGATCAGGGTGACATCTAGATTGTTGGTCAAAGGCATCAGAAGGTTGGTGAAAAATGGTTACTAACACTGGTTTTATAGCCCTGTAGAATTCTAGAGCTGAAGTTACTCTAAAGATCGTTGACTCCAACTCCCAGCTAAACCAATCAGGATATATGCTTTATAATCCACTTTGTTTTGTTCTTGTTTTTGCCACTGAGCTTGCCTTTGTTGTCCACACCAATAACTTTCTCCCCCAATAATCAAGGTCTTCTAAGATTGAAATCTCACCCGTTGACATTTATGCTCATTCCAGAGCACGTTATCCTCATCTGACGCATGAAACAATTTCGAAACATCATAATGAAACACACTCTCAATGACTTAATTTTACCTCAGTAGGAATTTCCTAGTCAGTGGCTCAAAGAATTTTATAAACTAGTAAATAATTCAGCTGCACTGTAAGATATGAAACATAATGTAAGGACACCTCCGTACTTGCCACAAAACTCAGTAGAACATTATGAAGTTAGTTGAAGTCTGCCTATACTCCCCTCTCTAACTCCATACCCTTCCTCCAGGCCAGAAGTAACCATTATCCTGAATTTGGTCTTTATCATTCACTCCCTTGCAACTCTTTATATTTTTATGAGAATAAACATCTCTTTTGTAATGACTGCAGAGCATTTCCAGCTATGGCTACACCATACTTTACCCAATCTCCTATTGAAGGACTTTTAGGTCAATTCCAATTTTTTTTTGGCATTGGAGACAAGCCTGTGGTAGGTGTGTATCTCCATGCACTTGCAAAGAGGTACTTTGTGTTCATCTTGGTCCAATTGAACCTGAGCGAAAGGGGGAGGGGGTAGACCAATTTGTCTCTTACATTATTTGCAAACGGGCTATTACATCCAAAGATAAATTTATAAGGCAAGGGCAAAGGGTTTGTGAATTCTGATCTGAATGCACTATAATTTGGATTCATTTACTTCATCATTTACTTGAGCTCTTTGATTGCTGATACAGGTTAAAAGGGTTTATTCCCTTAGGTAATGATGCATTTCTAGGAGAATAAATGGCGGTGCTTGAAGTGGGCACTTTGAATGTGTGCAGTGTACAAGCAGCAGATATTAATGAATTCAGGAAATGAAAAGTTAGTTGGTGGCAGAAATGACTGGCTCCTGGTTGATGACTGAATTCTGAAGGAGGTTAAGAAGGGGAAAAAGCAATGGCTCACAAGTGAGAAAAATTGAGCTGAAATGTTTATCTTCCTAACTGGTATTTAAGTGACTGTATAACATTTAGACCAAAAAGAAGAAAAAAAATATCACTAGCATTTTTTTTTTTTGAAGTCTGTCTTATTTTGGCTGAAATACTGAAGGCAATAAAAGGAATTGAATCTTAGCTCAATCATCTGGGAGAAATTAAAAAAATTATGGGCAGGATGTGTAATAGCAAGTTCATTTTTCTCAAACCTGCCACGATTCATTTATTTCATCCCACAGAGCACCATTTTGTACCTCAGAACGAATAAACAACGGGTATGCAGAGAGGCCACGCAGAATTCTCTTAGCACTGCTAGAAATTAACATATGAAATCCAAAAGGAGAAATACATGAATGGAGGAGGAACAGATTAATCCAAAACAGGAGATCAAACAGAGCTCTAGCATTCATGGATTCAACAATCACCGTTCCAAGTATTTGTCACAGGTCATGAAGGTCAACTGTACAAAGAAATTTGCTTTTGTTGAGTGGAAATTTGGATCTTGGGCCCAGTGAGGCTGATGTGTAGAAACGAGTGATTAGTGACCACACTTAGCCCACCACTCAGACTTTGCCTCTCTCTGCAGTGGCGCTGGCTGCCCCTCATTGCTGCGCATGACTGTTTCTCCGTAGACCAGGCGCACGACGTAAATGTCTGGTGCCATGTTTGAGAGTGTGGAGTCGCGTTGCTTGGGTTTGAATCTCACTCGCTACGTGTCGAAGTTATCGAGCCCCCACGTGCCTCAATTTCCTCATCCATCAAATGGGATAATTTTTTTTAAAGTGCCTACTTCAAAGATTTCTTGAGAGAAATGACATGAGTTAATACGTACATGTCACTTAGAACAGTGCCCGGCATACGAGAAGTGCCAAAAACATTACATATTTTTCTAGCACTGAAAGCATCATTTGTTTTAGTGACAGAACTTAATAGCATGATAAATTACTTTAATCCCCTATTTAACAGAATCATTGCTTCATTTTATGGAGGGAATTCTATGTTCAAGTGTTATTCATATATTTGGGTCTTCGGATACATTCCGGTGAATGCCCATGGTCTGCCATCAATAAAAGTAATCATCATTTGATTTGGATTTAAATTTTTTTTTTCAACGTTTATTTATTTTTGGGACAGAGAGAGACAGAGCATGAATGGGGGAGGGGCAGAGAGCGAGGGAGACACAGAATCGGAAACAGGCTCCAGGCTCCGAGCCATCAGTCCAGAGCCCGACGCGGGGCTCGAACTCACGGACCGCGAGATCGTGACCTGGCCGAAGTTGGACGCTTAACCGACTGCGCCACCCAGGCGCCCCTTGATTTGGATTTAAAAAACGTTTTTGAGGAAGACATATGGGGAGGATGGCAAATTTTCCTTTAAAACTTACGTTTGATAGTTAAGTTGAGGCTCACACATTAAAGTCCCCATTAACCAGAACACTGCTACTGGGGAGACCTGGTGAACGAAGCTTTCTGCTTCCCTAAGAGTTAAATGAGAACACCCGCTTGATCAATAGAACATCCAATTGGAATCAGTAGTGTAACAGCCTTTCTTTTAGAAATAGAAGAAACCTTCAAAACCATCTGGTTCAGCTTCTCACCCGATGCAGCCTGGCTTCTCTGATCAAATGTCTCTGGTGGTGAGGCACTCCCGAGCACAGAAGAGGCTCATAACTTATGACAGTTCAAATTGATAGAAAATTCTTTTTGTTGGGCTGACATCCTTCATGACAGTCTCTCTCCCCTCCAGTCCTATCCTGCCTTCTGCCTGAATTGGGCGGTCTCTTCTTTCCGCTTCCGTTTCTCCATTGTACTGCTTTCTCATGGTCATCTCCAGTGCAACCTGAGCTCCTTGGGAGTAGGAATTACGTCTCTCTCTCTCTCTCTCTCTCTCTCTGTCTCTGTATTCCCAGTGACTAGCATAATGCCTGGCATGTATGAAACCCTCACTATGTGTCTGTGGGATGAATGAATATCACAACTGCAGTTCCACCTATGGGTCCTAATTCTGCACTCTGCAGTACATCGAACAAATATGCCCTTTTCTACATGGTGTGCCTGCTGAAGATTACCACTGCCGTGTCACCTGTTAATTGTCTCTTTTGCCGACTAAACATTATAAGGGCCTTCATTTATTACTCTTATGACATGAATTCCCGTCACCCCCCCCCCCCGCCTCTTTCTGGGAAGCTCCATCTTCTAGATGCTTTTTAATTTTTCAAAGTCCCTCCTAAAATGGGGCCCCAACAACTGATGATAACGTGCTCGATATAGCGGCACTAGCACAAAGGACAATAACACACTCTCTTCTCGTGATGTGGACATGAACACAATTTTTCATTTCAACAGGATTCAACAGGCGTTTTTTTGATATGTTGAGAGTCGAGAATTAACATTAACACAACAGACCAATACATTGGAAGCTAATTCACTCACGGTATTCATTTGCTGTCAGCATGTAGACAAAGTATTACCTTTTGCAAAAAAAGTATTGGTGTTTGTGACATCCCTATGTCCCAATCATGTACAGTGTGTTCTAAGTGAATAATTTGAGAGGATAGAATGAAGGAAAGGTCAGGGGACGATGGTTTTAGGTACCTTTTTGGGAGGCAAGATTTACTTTTAAGTAATCTCTACACCCAACATGGGGCGAGAACTCACAACCACGAGATCCAGAGTTGCCCGCTCCACTGGCCAAGCCAGCCAGGTATGCTGGTTTTAGGTATTTTGTACTCCAGCATTCCCCAAAGGGGAATGGGCTGGCTTTATGCATTTATTTTTTGGCCACTGCAGGTATCATGCCTCTATTGTCCATTTCCACCACTGTATGTATAAAACTAGCTTTGTACATGCCACAGAGAGGCTGGGTTCTCAGTCTCTACCTCTCTCACCCGACTTCACTGTCTTTTTGGCTCAGAGATCCATTCTGTCCCTCCTTTCTGGCATCAGGAGTCTTGGTCCTCATGGAGGTAGTCACTGATGTTACAAAGGTTTCTGTTACCTTTGAGCAAGGGATCCTTTTTATTTGAATAGGGGATGGTGTCCCAGAAAGGGGAGTGAGTTTCTTGGCATGGTAAAAGGTGCTGTTCAGAGGCTGGAAAAAGCCGTCCCTGCGAACAGGACACTAACAAAGGGGAAATGGCATGTTTCAAACAAAAATGCCCTACCCTCCTTCATTTTTCCTTCGCTATCTACTATTATTGTAGCTTATTTATTGCTTAAGAATTTGGTCCATTTCTTCTGTAGGTTGTGTATCTTTAGTTAAGAGAACATCATTAAAAACTATAATCTGCTTTTTCTTCCAAATTATTTAGCCCCCTCTAAAATTGCTACTTTTAATAAAGGCTCAGGCGGCACTGCTAGCTGGTACAAATTTGAAAAGGTGGCTTCGGTCTGCTGTCTGCCTGAACCAGGCACTATAGACTCCTGTGCACCTCCTGGGCCCTCCTTCACCTTCACGAGTAAATGTTGTGTCTTTGCGTTTCTCCAAAACTGGGATATGGACAGGTGATCCTTGCAAGGTCAAGTACTTGCAAGGTCAAAACTACTCGAACTTTCACACTCGCCTAGCAGTCCACACGGTCCTTTTGTGCACAAATTGGATCATGTCATTCCTCTGCTCAAACCCCTCATAATGGCTTCCTATCACACACAGAATAAAATCCAACGTCCTTACCAGGGCTTGGGAGGCCCCGCACAATGGGCTCTGGTTTGTCTTGTCTGTCCTCATCTCTTACCCTTCCTTCCCTCTCTCGCTTTGCTTCGGCCACGCGGGCCTTCATTCTCAAACTGACCAACCATGTTCCCTGGTCAGAGCCTTGCTCATGCCGCTGCATCTGAAATGAATTTCTCCCCACCCCCTCCACCTCATGTTTTCATGGCCTGCCCCCCACTTCATTTAGGTGTCTGAGCAAATGTCACCTCAACAGAGAGGCCTTCCTCAATCAGCTGAGATAAAATAGCGTTCCCGACCTGTTGTCTCCTTACCTGCTTGTTTCATTTCACTTAACGCCAACTGAAACATACACGTTATTTACATATTTGCTTATCTTTTTTTTTGTCTCATCCACAAAGACAATGTCCAAAAGGACTTTGTTTCATTTGAGGACTTAGAACAAAGGCTGTCACATAGAATGCCCTCAGTAAGTATTAACTGAATGAATAAATGAGTGAAGTAGCTGCGATTTAAACCCAGATCATTTGAGGGGCGCCTGGGTGGCGCAGTCGGTTAAGCGTCCGACTTCAGCCAGGTCACGATCTCGCAGTCTGTGGGTTCGAGCCCTGCGTCGGGCTCTGGGCTGATGGCTCAGAGCCTGGAGCCTGTTTCCGATTCTGTGTCTCCCTCTCTCTCTGCCCCTCCCCCGTTCATGCTCTGTCTCTCTCTGTCCCAAAAATAAATAAACGTTGAAAAAAAAAATTTAAACCCAGATCATTTGACATAGAAGTCTATATTCTTGATTACATTGTCATCATTAGTCTCCCCTACCATCCTTCAAAGCTTAGAGAGGTAAGGTGATAATTGCATAGGTGCAAAGTGGCAGAATTAGCCCTCAAATCGGGGTCTGTTGGGTTCCCAAACCCGTTTTTTCCTACTACTCCACACTGCCTCCCAGGGAAGAAATTGCTGGTGACTACATTGAGCAAAATGCCGGTGACTTCACTGAGGTTTACATCTTTAACCTGTCATTTTGACATGATTTTATATAGCCTTCATCTTCTTTGGTTCAACTTTGAAGCCTGTTAAGTATGCTATGGTGTAAAAGGCACCAATATAATACTCCACTAGTCTGTCACAAGGCCCTAAATTCTACCATTATAGATCATGCCTTCTGTTGGACTTGGACAAATTACTTAAATTCCTCTGACACTCTAATAATTATCTCTGAAATGGAGATAGAATATGAAGTGAGATCATTCCTATAAAGCACCCAGCACAGTGCCTGGCATGTAGTAAATTCTCAATAAATTAGATTATGCTATCGTGGTAAATGGGAGGGTAACAAAACTCACACCCACCACCTTTGTATAATTTGGTTTATTAGAGAATTTGTGCCAGAGGAATATGGGAGGGAAGGAGAATCAAGATAGGTCTTGGGGATGGCAGGCAAGCTGGGATGTCACGGGGTGATAAGTCAGGGGCACACTGAGGGCATGGGCACATGTGGGCGGGAAGAAGGATGATGCCAAGTTATGTGCTGTCAGTGCTATTGAGGCAGAGACTAGGATCAAAGCTAATTCATTAGATGCTTAGCAGAGAATGCCTTATAAGTCCAAATGGGGCCACCAAAATGTTCAATTTCAATATATTCACATTTCACCATCTCCCGTGGCTCTCAAGTTTGAACAGTTGGGTTTAGATTTAAGTCTTTTCCTTCTTGCTGTTAGGAGTGTTCCAGTAAGTATTCTTTTTAATGGTGCTACGCTGATTTAAAAAAAAAAAAAGTGGCTGGCTGGGGTTTTGTCTGGCAAACACGCTGACTGTGAAAGCTGCAGGAAAATTGATTTTCTGGCGTTTGTGTGTCCTGGCACAAACCCTGCGGCATGGAAGCTTGAGTTACAGAACCTTCTGGTAAGTGCAGCTTGCGGGGGTGACTTCAAAAAATGATTAGGTTTCACTAATCTTCACCACTGGGGGCCAACGGCAATGGTCTCCATGTGTAAAACGGTAGTTAAGGCTACTACTTTGCTGTTATTTCATTTGGAGAAGTAGTCAGCCACCTAGTTTGATACCCACACACAAACACAAGCCAACATACTTCTTTACACCCCCCATTCTTCATGCTCAGGCCTTGATCCCAACCTGTCTTTATTCTGCCTTGACCACATGAGTCCCGTGGAAAAGCTACCCAGTCACCAGCGTTCTGTGAGAGGCTGGCCTGTCCGTGGTGAAATGTGCAGTTACGTATTTTCTTTTGGTGGTGCATAGAGCAGAAGTTAAGAATGTAGGTCCTGAAGTTATAAAGACCTGACTTTGGTACTTGTTAGCTGAGTGACTTTGGGTAAAGCATTTAAACTCACTGAAATGCCCTTGGGCATACACAGGAACTAAAGAATTAAAATTCTTTTAAATTTATTCTATTCATATAACATTGAAAAAAGATGAACTCCTGGGTCTAGGTATGCCATGAAAGAATATTCTCGTTACCTCAGTTTCCTTATCTGAAAAAAATGAGGACGGTGATAGGATCTACCTCACAGTGGTCTTGCAATGATGAAATGAGAGATTGCTTATAATGGATTTAGCACAGCTCTTGACAACATAGTAAGCACTTAGTTACTTCATTGGGAAACTTAGTTAAATTCCGCCCCCCCCCCGCCCCCGTCCCCCTGTTCAGTTGTATCAGGCATTGTGGTAGAATGGTATAGGGCATGGAGATGTGGAAGATATGGTTTTCACTATCAAGAAACTGAAGGAACAGTCAGAAGCACGGTCCAATAGAACTTTCTGAAATGTTCTATATCTGTGCTGTCCAACATGGTAGCTTCTAGCCACACATGCCTGTTGAACACTTGAAATTTGGCTAGTGCCACTGAGCAACTGAATTCTAAATTTTATTTTAGTTTTAATTTCTTTAAATTGAACTAGTCACATGGGGTTAGTGGGTACCATATTGGATGGTGCAGGTCTACAGCTTAAGTGAAGCAGAAGGCAAAGAGGGACTAGAAGGCAGCAAAAGGGCACCAAGAACGACTTTGTCTGTCTCACAATATTCTTCTTGTTTGCTCTGATGGCAGAGGTGATGGCCATGTCGATGTCTGACGGCACCAGTTGGAGGGATTGGCTGTAGCCTAAGTTGAAGGGCAGGGAAGGAGGAAGCGAAACTCCTGCCCCATTCAGGTCTGAGCTGTAGCTCTGGAACAGCCTACCCAGACTGTTGTTTATGAAAGGCCACTTTAGAGAAAGGTAAGCTGTATTATTTGCGTGGGGAAAAATCCCTTGGGGGTGCACAGGAACTGGTTCTTTTAAATTTAGTCTATTCATATAAAATTGAAAATAAATGAACTCCTGGGTCTAGGTATGCCATGAAAGAATATTCTCGTTATTGCTGCCTGAGAACTATACTTTCCTTCAAAAAAGCAGATCATTATACAAGGAAATATTTGTGGGAAAAAAATAGAGTATGCTTCCTAAAGTTCCACTTAGCCTAATTTTCTCTTTCTGGCTCTGTGAGTTGTTACATTAAGTTGTTTGGACACCCTCTCTCTGGTTCTCCTTTCCAAGAGAAGAATTCCAACAGAGGTGGGCAGGCAGGTGACACGTTCACAATTTCCCTCAGTTTTTCAAAAATAGTACTTCCCAGTATCAGCGCTGATAGATGGGTTGAAGAATTGAGTGTAATCAAAATTGAAAGTGGTAGAATCTCCAGAGATGCTTTCCACTAAAAATTCCAAGTAACTTTGTCAAGTACTCATTCCAAATGCCTTTGCCTAGCATTTTCAAACTGTGTTACAATCATATTAAGGTCACAGCTGTAAATTTGCCTTTTCTGAGTCACCAAAGGGAGGACGGGACCAGCATTTCATATGGAGGTATGACTGGGGGAAATTAGACAGGTTGAATGTTACGGCCACTCGGCTTGGTTAGAGTCATACGGTGACCAGGGTCTTGAACCAAGCATACCAAAAGGCCCACACTGAAACCAGTGCTGCCAAATCGCAAATTTGCAAACCAAACCCCATTAGGAAGAAGAAAAAAAACCCCAGGGAACAGATGCATGAGCTGAAGCAAAATTGTTGTTTTTAAAGAATCATCTAGAAAACTAGGCCTGTGTATTCACTGCTACTATTGAACAGAAACAAAACCAAAGTCTAAAAACTCTCCAGGGTAAACCTAAGCAAACCATTATTTCATTTGACTTGCATTTCTGATAGAAAAACAGTTATCACCTCCACTCAGTAAGGATCAACAGTCAAACTGCAGAAGGAAGCCATGTTGAATCCTAAAGGATTTAGAAGAGTAAAGGGAACTTGAAAGTCCAGGTTGCATTTCCAAATTTCCTGTTTTCTAGCACCTGTGAAACCTGTGGTCTGTGGGATAATTTATTAGGAGTCGTTGGCTTGAAATGCATTCTCCTTAAGTCCTGCCAGCACCTTATTACCAAAGAAATACAGGTGCTGCCAGCACCTTATTACCAAAGAAATACAGTAACTTGAAAAACAGGCCCTCGATCTCTCAAGCAAGACCATTATCATCTGGGGCTATTCCAGAAGAGTGGAGGAGGCCAATAATACTTTAAAAAAAAAAAAAAGTTCTTTATTTTTCCTCTAAGACTTTCCTGCTTGCCCTCTGTTCCAACTCTGAGCAACCAATGGCAGCCCTTTATCAGCTAAAATGCTCACTGCTCGCTACCCCCTACTCTGCACCCCCGCCAGTGTGCCACTAACAATAGTGAACTCAACAAATTAAAGGATGTTTACGCAGACCCGTGTGTTTTTCAGAGCCCATTAGGGTAATCTGTCACTAGGAGTTATCTGGTTTTCTTTTTCATAATTAGATGGCTTGTTTCTATTAACGCAAGATTTTTTAAGTCACTTGCAAATTTTAATTTCCGTCAAGGTGCCTCTTCCTTCACAGTCCTGCATGTAAAGACGACAGACTATTTAATTAAGAACGCTTCTAGACAGTCGTCTCTCTTTGAGGCTTGCTTTCAACACCTTCTGCCTCGAAATTGTTTGTCAGTATGGTGGAAAAAGTGGACGCCCCTCCCCCCTCCCTTCTGTGCCTAATGGCAATCTGCATTTCTACTGATTTCTATCCAGGTCATTCATTATCCGCTCACTGAAAAGTATGTTATTAATGAGAAGCAGGTAGGAGTCATGCTGTCCTCCCCAGGTTTAAATGAATCTTTAAGACGGTACAATCAAACAGATATGCAAAACAGGCCATTAATGCAACATTAAGGTTACAAATTTAAATACAAAATCAGGGAATGCGGAACTTTTTAATTCCGTCTTGGCAACATGAGACGTGCTGAATATATGGTACAGTGTTGGGAAGACACGGATCCAAAGTATTGAAAAAAATAACTGATGTTTGTACGGGAGACTCCAAGATTAGCTACCAGACTTCTGGAATGCTGTAACCATATCTATGTAGATTGGCTCAACTTCAGTAAGTAAGTTTTTCAACCCCTTTGAACTTTTCTTTCCCTGCTTGGTGCTGCTATGCCTAGATAAGAGTATGCCTTCCATCATGTAACAGATGAATTCCTAGAAAAAGCTGTGCCATGAATTAGATTCATTTTTGAAAATCAAATTTTATTTCTCTTTCGATGCATGGGCTGTTTTATGTTTATTTCTGACAGCCCTCCTCTTAGGTTCTTCCGACAAGCAGTTAATGATCTGTAAACACCAAAATGCACTAGGGTATCTCCATTTTCCGGGGAAGGATATATTTCTAATATGAGTAATTACTATTTATCGCTTTCATCAGTTGTGAATTTTCTGATATATGGATTAGTTAAGGATGGGTCTGGCTGTGTTGCGGAGCCACAGGTTTGGCAAGAAAAGGGAAGCCTTAAAGGTAACAAATGGCTTTAACTAGCCCCTGTTAATCTCTAGACTGGCGGAAGGGCAATCCCAATAATTGCCCAGGAAGACGAAAAAGCCCCTACAAAGCCACTTAAGGCGGGAGGTCCTGATACAGTGGATCTTGTGCCGTTTCCCCCACAGTGCCCCTGGCCACTGGAAGAGGTATCCGTGGCAACAGCAAGGACCCCAGGGGGACAGAGGGGAAGAGGACTGGACGCTAGCCTGACAAAAACTCATCTGGTCCCCACGGAAGAGAGCAATTACTCTTCAGTGGGGGGGAGGGTCGCAAGTCTCTTCTCCGTCCTAATCGGCATCCACACTTTTGGTTGGGGGATGCTGGCACCCCAAGGAGGAATGGTTCCTCTCAGGTACTCATCAACAGCTAATCTGTGGTGGGGATACTCTACCTACCTGGTTAACATTTCCCCACGCCGGCTTACCCCGTAGGAGTCTTGGCAATGCCCCCAGCCTGCACTGACTGGAAAACCGACCGACTGCCCTCCGACCGATGGCGTGGGTGAAGGCAGGGCAATCTGGTCTCTGGGCTGGAGAGCATTTGTCTCCTGCTTGGGAACCGGAATGGCCCGACCGGCACCCTGGTGCATCACACCTGTTTACCTGCTGCCCACAGCATGCAGAGACGTAGAAGTAGCAAAAGGGAGGGAGGAAGAAGAGAGCGCAGCAATTTCGCTTCAGTCTGGTTACGAATGTCCACCATATACCACTCCTTTCTAGAAAGATGAGCCGTCACTAACCCTTCTTAGTAGAGACACCAGAAGGAGGGGGCCCGCTGAAACTCCTCTCACCAGTCACCTGCACTCACTCCCAGGAAGCCTCACCCTGCCATGTGGGTACTCGGGGCTGTCCACTCCACAAGCCTCCTGTGTGGGGAAGGTCGAACCTCTGGTGTCCCTAATGCCTCTGTAAGAAACAAATGCAATTGCATTTGTTGCCCGAAGCCCAGGCCCAGGAGATAAAGTAGGGAAAGGGAACGGGTAAGGAACAGAGGGCGATGCACTAGAAACACGCTTCCGGCTTCTGAAGGAAGCCTTCTGGGCCAGTTTTAAAATACATTCATCTTGCCTTTTTAAATCTTTTTTAAAAGTTGATTTATTTTGAGAAAGAGAGAGAAGGAAAGAGAGAGAAAGAGCATGAGAAGAGGAGGGGCAAAAAGAGAGGGAGAGAGAGAGAATCCCAGGCAGGTTCCGCCCTGTCAGCACAGAACTTGAACTCACGAACCATGAGATCATGACGTGAGCCAAACCAAGAGTCAGATGCTTAACCTGCTGAGCCCCCCGGGCGCCCCTAGAATACATTCCTCTTCCTGATAGCATTTAGGTCCTCCTAATTCTGAGCTCTTCGCAGTGACCGGGTTCATGTCTACCCAGCTAAGTTCCCCCGGGTTGGGAACTTTGAGGCAGGAGGCTCCCTGAAGCATCTGAAAAGCAGTAACATGGTAGGGCTACCACATCATAAAAAGCATGGAAAAGGACCAAGAAGAAGGGAGGCGAGAGGTCATGTGACAGTAGAGAGTGCCTTGGCCCATGGCCGACAAGAGTTCAAAACTCTTGTTGAAATTTCTCATCCTGCCCCTTCATTCTTAAGGCCGTTTCTCTCGCCCATGGTTTCCAACTGTATTTTGAAAGATTTTTTAATTTAATTTTTTTTAGAGTGAGAGTGAGTGAGTGAGTTGGGGAGGGGCAGGGAGGGAGAGAGAGAGAGAGAGAGAGAGAGAGACTCCCAACCAAGCAGGTGCCAGCCACACGGTCAGGGCAGAGCCCAACGCGGAGCTCCAACCCAGGAACTGTGAGATCACGACCTCAGCCAAAACCAAGCCGGTTGCTCGAATGACTGAGCCATCCACGCGCCGCCCGCCCCCCAACTGTATTTTAACAAACTTCCGGAAGTGAAGGCCGGATGTTCTGTGTGTCTACCTACTGCCCTCTGGCCTGGGGCATTGGGGGTTTGGGATTGCCTGAAGCCTCTGTGAAACCGCCAAGCCAGCAGCCCCGACCATGCAGGTCACAGGGGGACAGAGACTGAGGGAGTGCTGGCAGCTTCTGTCACATTGGCTGGTGGTTTCTAGCTCCTGAACGGTCTCTTCCCTCTGTCCCATTGTTTTCTTTCTCTTTGTGAAATGTCTTGTGCCCCTGCTTCTTTCGAGGTTTGACTGCTTTTGTTTTTCCGCGCTGACTAGCCCCTAGGGATGCTTACCTAAGTTCTTCCGGGTAGGGAGGGCCATTCGAAGTAAAGAGGTTCTCTGAAACCTTTATAAAAGCGCAAACATAGCAGCCCTGACCACTTGGGACCCAGCAGGTAAGAGAAGGAAAGAAAAGGGAAGGAAGGGGCAGTTATAGGAAAGTAGGAGAGCGCTCCTGGTCTGTCTTCTACTTCTGTCCCATTGTCCCCAAGAAATTCCTCTTACTCTTAGCCTTTACCTAGGTCATACCGATCACCATCTCCACCTACGACCAATGCCTGTACCCGGTCACCTGCAGCCCTCTAGGATGGGAAGTTTGAATCAGGGGCTTGCTGTAGGGTGATAAAGATGCTAATACGATGGTCCTGGTCACCCAAGACCCATGCAGTAAATGAGCATGGAAAAGGAAGGGCGTCATAAGGATCATAGGAGAAAAAATTATAAATATTTCAAAGCTTCTGGACATTATGCCCCTGCCGTGTCATTTCTTCCTCACTTTTAGGACTTGTATTACCCATAGTCAGATTCCACTGCTTGAGCTTCCCTGTAAGTATCTGTCTGCACTTGGGGTCTCCCAAGGCCTCAGGTTCCAGTCCCTGAAACAATCATCTCCCATTGGTCCCTGTGGATCAGAGGAAAGTTTCTTCCTTTCTCTCCCTCCCTGACAGGAACACTGGGAAGGGGAGGCCACCACTCAGCCAGTCAGCTGTACTCACTCTCGAGATACCTCTTCCTGCCAGACAGGCCTAGCTACTCCTACTTAGGCTTCTCTCTGCCCTGCAGACCCAGCCTCCAGCCTTCTCCCAGCATCCTTCACATAGGAATCATAGAAAAAAGGCAAATCCAAATCATCAAAGTATAAATTATCTTATATGCTGTATAGTCAAACGTTCTTCAAAGAGTGGCTCTTAGTCATCTGTGTTAGAACCACTTGGGGTGCTAGTTTAAAAAATGCAGATTAAGGGGCGCCTGGGTGGCTCAGTCGGTTAAGCGTCTGACTCTGGCTCTGGTCACGATCTCACGGTTCGTGGGTTTGAGCCCCGCATCGGGCTCTGTGCTGATGGCTCAGAGCCTGGAGCCTGCTTCGGATTCTGTGTCTCCTTCTCTCCCTGTGCCCCTATCCTGCTCATGCTCTCTCTCTCTCTCTCTCTCTCTCTCAAAAACAAATAAACATTAAAATTTATTTATTTATTTATTTATTTATTTAAAAAAAAATTTTTTTTTTTCAACGTTTATTTATTTTTTTTTTGGGACAGAGAGAGACAGAGCATGAACGGGGGAGGGGCAGAGAGAGAGGGAGACACAGAATCGGAAACAGGCTCCAGGCTCCGAGCCATCAGCCCAGAGCCTGAGGCGGGGCTCGAACTCACAGACCGCAAGATCGTGACCTGGCTGAAGTCGGACGCCCAACCGACTGCGCCACCCAGGCGCCCCTAAAATTTTTTTAAAATGCAGATTAGTAGAACCTATGGGATCAACATGAGGGGAGGAGGCATGAGACCCAATAATCTGTGTTTTAAAATAGCTCTGGAGGGGCGCCTGGGTGGCGCAGTCGGTTAAGCGTCCGACTTCAGCCAGGTCACGATCTCACGGTCTGTGAGTTCGAGCCCCGTGTCGGGCTCTGGGCTGATGGCTCAGAGCCTGGAGCCTGTTTCCGATTCTGTGTCTCCCTCTCTCTCTGCCCCTCCCCCGTTCATGCTCTGTCTCTCTCTGTCCCAAAAATAAAATAAAACGTTAAAAAAAAAAATAGCTCTGGAAATGATTTTACACACAACCAGTGTTGGAAAACACTGCTCTAGTGCAGTCATTCATCAGATTATTGAGTCCCCTATTTGACATCCCTGACAAGTGGCCATTAGCCTAATCTTGAATCCCTTCAAAGATGAACAGCTCGTTATCTATGGAGACAGCCCATTCTATTTTTGGATTGCTCTATGAGAATCTTCTTTTTACAATGAGCCAAAAATCTCTATCCCTGTAATATCCACCCTTTGAGTTTTGTTCTGTCCCTTAGGGCCCCACAAAACAAGTACAATTCATCTTTGAAATGTCTACCCTTCAAATATTTTAAGACAATCCTAATATATTCCACTGCTGCATATTTTCTTCAGGCTAAATAGTCTCAATTCTTGTGATGTGAAAAACAATCTTGTAAAAAATTGTAGACTGGTCCCTGTAGGTCAGCTCTTTGGGTGATTCGAGCTAGGAGTGTTTTAAGATAAGGTCAACAAAGAACTATGAGAAGCCATGCCTGTCCTCTTGATGTCAACTCTAAACATCTGAAGGTGTCCTTCAAGCACTTGCCTCTTACTTTTAACAACTTTCTATGGCTCTGTATTACATGAATTTATCTAAGCCTCCTTGAATTTATTTATATTTCTCCTCAGTCATTGACCCTGCTATTCTCAACCTTCTTGCTCATCCAATTGACTGAAACCCCAGGCCAAGAAAATAAAGCAGAAATGTTCTTCAGTATTTGGCCAGTGGGGCAGTTGGCTCCCTGCTGATTTCATATATAGTAAACTTCAGTTATTTGTTAATCACATTTACCCAAATGGTGGTGGTGGTGGCGTGTGTGTGTGTGTGTGTGTGTGTCTGTGTGTATGCACACTCGTGTATGTGTGTCTTGTCTGGAAGAAAGGGGCAAGATACAAGTATTTGGAATCAAACTTCAAAATTTTGTGCAAAGGGGCTTTCATATGATTCCCTTCATGATTACCTCATTAGTACTACGACATTCAGGAAAGGAGCTGTTTATTTTGGTGAAATAATGTCTATTGTAGTGGGGTTATTTTTAAAAATGAAGGGTTGGTTATGAAATCTTTCATTTGGTATTGTTTTCCAAAGCAGAGATAGATTTTGCTTTTCAACACTGGTTCCTCAAACTCATTTAAAAGAAAGCAAAGTATTCCTTGGAGAGTCCCTTGTTAATGAACCTCATCTTCACATGCCAAATGTGAATTATGAAATTGGAAATAAGACAGCGCTCAGAGCACCTTGGTCTCAAGCAGTGATTTCCAATTTACCTGTGGCAGTCTATAGATTGGTTTCTACCATGATACTATTGTTTCAAAGCAATATTTTTTTTGGAAACTGTTTTTTCCATCACTAACTCCCTTCCCCAAACTATATACATATGCTATCTTATGCAGACAAATGTTAGTGTGAATCCTACAGAAACTAACAGTTCCCCAGTCAATAGTAGCCATAGTCTAACATGATATAAAGTCATGGTCTTGTTGTTTATTTGTTCTTGGGGGCTTTTTTGGGTCCCACATATATTCTCACAAACCCCTTGAACTATTTTTAAATTCTTTTCTCTCCAAATATTTTTAAGATGTCCTTTTCTCCAGAAATCTTTCCTGATTAGTCCACCCGACTCCCCTATTGTCTGCATATTGGACTCAGGGGTCTGGATGGCGTCTCCTACTCATGCCCAGAGTGTGTAGGACAGGGTTCTTTACTCAGCGGGTTGGAATATCAGTGCTACTGAATGATACAGGAAATAGTCTGTAACCCAGATGGGAGACTCAAAGGAGACAAAATTGAGACTCAAATAAATCAGGCTGTGAACACATAAGAATTTTCATAAAGCTGGGAAGTAAGATTCGGTTCTACAGTGCAGCTTTGT
Source organism: Leopardus geoffroyi (assembly GCF_018350155.1). Lineage (NCBI taxonomy): Eukaryota > Metazoa > Chordata > Mammalia > Carnivora > Felidae > Leopardus > Leopardus geoffroyi. Next base: position 102,067,549 of record NC_059343.1, on the reverse strand, counting down.
TAGGCATAGCAGCTAACCACCTTCAGGAACCTCTTCATTAGGGCACCAGGAGTGTGCAGATAGATTCGTTTTGGGGATAATGTACAGACAGATGCTCACAATCAGAAGAGGGAAGAAATGCAATAGATCATCACTATCCAAGTCCATCCTTCAGACAGGTGACATTCTAAACCGTTTCAAACAGAAAGAAGATGGGTTTCACTCTACCATCCAGCGGCTGCCTTCTGGTGCCATCTTGCTGGGGCATCAAAGTTGTAGCCCAAACACAGAAAGAGAAAGCATGTTCCCTCAAAGTTTTGTTATAAGCTGGAATCGGTAGCTAAAATATCCAGGACCCTCTGTACATATGTGTGGTATAGACAGGACTTCAGGTTTTTTTCAACACTTACACACATACACATCCTCCTCCTCAACTCCAGTCAAGATGTATCAAGATAAAACTTTGTGATACTAGCTAAAGCTCTGCCCCAACAGCAACTACCTAGCGACCCTCTTCCTGTTGGGAGAGAGGCATCTATGGCCTCTGAGAAGATTAGGATCGTTTGAGCAGCAACGGGAAGAAACCAGAATAGAAAATGCCCTCATCTTTTGTATCAAAATAGACCCTAAAAGTTATAAAAGACAAGCAAAGAATTGTCGTACGATCCAGCAATTCCAGTCTGAAGTATATGCCAAAAGGAATTGAAAACAGGGATTTGAAGAGCTGTTGGTACACCCATGTTCCCTGCAACATTACTTGGATACGGTTAATCCTCAAAGAATTTTTCAAGTCCGGAAGTCCCTAACGATTCATGCCTCTAGTGTGTCTTACTGCTTTCTTCTCAGAAGACAGTTTTGTGGTTGAAGCGTATTTTCACAGAGGACTAACTCCCTTTTGCGAAAACGTAACTATTATAGCCCTGGTGCCTAACTTGATATTATTGACTCTCAAGATTTATTTACTCACTGTTTAAAAAGGTAGAAGACTTTGAAGACTGGAATGCATATGACCACAGGACATCACCTAGTAGTTTTTTTGAAAAAAAATTCATAATGAGATGCCACCGCACACCAGTCAGAGTGGCTAAAATGAACAGCTCGGGAAACAACAGATGCTGGTGAGGATGCGGAGAAAGGGGAACCCTCTTGCACTGTTGGTGGGAATGCAAACTGGCACAGCCACTCTGGAAAACAGTATGGCGATTCCTCAAAAAATTAAAAATAGAACTACCCTACAACCCAGCAATTACACTATTAGGTATTTATCCAAAAGATACAAAAATGCTGATTTGAAGGGGCCCATGCACCCCAATGTTTATAGCAGCACTAGCAACAATAGCCAAAGGATGGAAAGGCCCAAATTTCCCTTGACTGGTGAATGGATAAAGAAGATGGGGTGTGTGTGTGTGCGTGTGTGTGTGTGTGTGTGTGTGTGTGTATGGAATGCTACTTGGTGATGAAGAAGAATGAAATATTGCCATTTGCAACAACATGGATGGGACTGGAGGGTATTATGCTGAGCTAAGTAAGTCAGAGAAAGATATCGTATGATTTCACTCATATGTGAAATTCGAGAGACACAAGAGATGAACATAGGGGAAGGGAAGGAAAAATAAGATAAAAACAGAGAGGGAGGTAAATCATAAGAGACTCTTAAATACAGAGAACAAACCGAGGGTTTCTGGGTGGGGGAGAACGGGTGATGGGGATTAACGAGGGTACTTTTAAGGATGAGCACTGGGCATTGTATGTAAGAGATGAATCACTGGGTTCTACTCCCGAAGCCATGACAACACTGAATGTTAACTAACTTGAATTTAAATAAAAAAAAAAAAAATTAATTTTGTCCCCCCCCCCCCAAAAGAAAAAAAGTCAGAGCAAGGTTTTGTTTGTGTCAGTTGCTTTTTCCTTTCAAAAGTGGAGTGCAACCAAGCATTCTAGTTAACCTAATGTTTTTATTAGTTGAGCTTCAGGATGTTGAAATTTTATTTGATCCCGATGGTCAGGTTTTTAGACGTCTGCCTGGTGATGAAGGAGAACTTAAATAATTAACCTGCGCAGGCTTGCCAGGTGAACTCAAGGAAGGTCTAATTGAACAGATGGGCCCAACCCCTCCAACTAGAAGCGCTGAGGTGATTTGATTTTGTCGGCTAGGAAAAGAAAGTGAGATCCTGAGGTGAATTACTCTCAGAAAGAGGGTTGAAGAGTTCTCCCAAAGATCTGGGGATCCTGCGTGGTGTTAATTACCCTGGTGTTGTCTGCTTGTCTGCCAGAGTCAGCAACCTCAAAGAAAAGGAAGACTTAACTCCCTTAGGCTTTCTGGGCTGTGAAATGCTCTCATAAGCAAGTAGGTTACCTGAGAGGACTAACAGAGCTAGGCTAATGAAATCCATATGGTTGGTTACTTTGGGCAGATGGCCTGCGTGCCCCCTTGGAAGCACCTGAAGTTTCTAGGTGGTCTTCAAGGGCGGCTCTAAATTGTGTGTTTTGGAGTTGTTGAATCTGCAAGCCACAAAGGAATGACTGAAGATGGAGAGATGAGGTCAGGAGTAATATTTGATAACGGGGGCAGGGATGGGATCAGGATGGGGGGGGGGAGGATACAAATGAACTTTCTCTCTCCTCCCAAAGTCAGGAAAAAACCCACGTCTCTTCCACTGAGCCAGCAGAGATGATTTTATTTTATCTTATTTTATTCTTGAGAAGTACCCCTCCCTCACATCTCCACGGAGCCTTGCCTGGACAGTCTTTATGCTTTAGTTGCTCTATTGTTGGGCCCTTTCCCTAAAGTCTCCTGGCATTTGTAGAAACTTTCATCCTTTTAAAGAGCTTTTTGTGATATTATCCTCTTACCAACCCCATAAGGAAGGTAGAGCAGAGAATATTCCCATCGGTACATGAGGAAACCGAGACCGAATGCTTCTCACCCAAAGAAAAACAAGGAAGTCGTCAGTGGATGTGGAACTAGAAATCATCTTTTCCCTCTCTCTTTTTCTTTCCAGTTTTATCCAGCTATGACATAACCCTGGGCATATCAGAAAGTATAATCAGATGTGAATTATAGAGGTTTGATGTGTTTGTGGCATTCGCTATAGTTTTATGGATGACCTCCTTTTCCTTGGCTTCTTATCCTGGATCCTTTTGAGGCTATCAGAGCATGGGAAAATGTCATTTAAAGTGGGTATAGGTTCTCTTTTCTAACTGACCCATCAAGGGAAATAAAAGATCAACCAGGAGATAATACAGATGCCTTAGCACATGCTGCACCAGAAGCTTGATTCATGCCTAACGCCCCCCGTTTCTGTGAACACTCACACCAGAAGGGCACTGAGACGGGCTGGAAAGGGGACCCAATCTGGCCTCAGAGTTCTAGCTCCTCCCCATTGAGCCCAGTGACATTCATCAAGTCACAATGTCATTTTGTCTCACATGTACTGCAGCATTGTTGTGTGAATTGAATGTGGTAATGTGTGTGAAAATGTGTTGAAAATTGGCGGCCCTCTAGATTGTGAGCTCCCAGAGGGTAGAGGCCGTTTCTGCTTTATTCACCACCTAACTGACCCTAGTGTTGGGTTATGGAGAATCATTAACCCTTTTGTTATTCACCATGGAGTGTAGCCATAGATTGGTGCGTGCAGAGAAGTAGCAATATAAAAATAAACACTGTCAGCTGTCCTGGAGGGTGTGATCATCTAGGTTCCTGAGATGCCTATATTTCAAGTCCATCTATCCCCCAAAATCACCTCCAAATATGGTGGAGGGCCCTGTGCAAGCATTTTCATGCGATTTGGTAAAAGACAGACAGAAATTTAATTTTGTTTACAGAGATGGATCCTCAGTGCTTAGCCTGGAACTTGGCACCTAGAGAGTGCTCAAAAAAAGAGTTATTGAGAGGCGCCTGGGGGGCTCAGTCAGTTAACCATCCAACTCGGTTTCGGCTCAGGTCATGATCCCACGGTTTGTGAGTCTGAGCCCCACGTCAGGCTCTGTGCTAAGAGTGTGGAGAGTGCTTGGGATTCTCCCTCTCCCTCTCCCTCTCTCTCTCTGCCCCTCCCCGACTCACGCTGTCTCTGTCTCTCTCAAAATAAATACATAAACTTAAAAAAAAAAAAGAGTTATTGAAAGAGTGATGAATAAATACTAGAATCTAGGGCGTTATTCGTAGCCTGTCTTCATTGCTGCATTTCCGCCTTTCTCTTGGAGACAGATAGGAGGTGTGTGGTCGGTTGTGCACAGTTGTCAGGTCAACCAATGTCTACTCCTTTGGAGAGCGTGCTCTCCACCCAGCTTGAGAGTTGCCTGCAAGGAAGGCCTATGGAACCACAGACCCCTGGCCGCTGAGAGGCGGGAAAGGCCGATGGCCGTCTGAGTGTCTCTTTCCCTCTTCCTGAGGCCTGTTCGGTCAGGCCTCGGCAGCCTCACCTTGTGTCTGGTGCCCCACCCCAGTCTTGACCTGTGAGGTCTAGGAGTCTTGTCGTGCAACGTATCATGTGACATTGGGACAGACTGGTTTTGAGAAGGTGGCATCAAAAGATCCACGTCAAAATTAAAAAAACGGATTTTCTTTTTTAAAAACTGCCAAGTAGTAGGCCCAACAGATGTCTCTGACCTACCATCCCTTGGTGTCAAACTCCTCTCTTGTTGTCACTATTGTGTGTTCCCTAGTATGTGGTTTGGCTGTGTCCCCAAACATTTGGTCACATCATATGTGTCTTCAAACTAATTAAATCTGGTTGCAGTTGTCCAAGTCTATTATCTGTCAAAATTGCAAATCCGTTGTAGTACTTGGTGCGAAAATTTTTAACCAAAGGCTCTCATATGGTGGCGTGTTTCCTGAGTCTAGGGGATGGGTTAAGGGGTTAGGGAGGTCCGACGTGTACATAGCTCAGTTGTAACATGTAACAGAGCGTAAAGATCAATGGTTGGTTTTCTCGATCATGTGAAAAGGTCAGCATAGCATAGGTGCAAAGGAGACTTCTCTCCTTTCCCCGTGTACTTCAAAGGCCCTGTAATAGATAACTGAGAGATGTGGAAATGTGGACTCCAATTGAAAATGTGTGTGTGTGTGTGTGTGTGTGTGTGTGTGTGTGTGTGAGAGAGACAGAGAGAGAGGGAGAGACACACAGAGAGTCTGAATGTGTAAGCAGGATCTAAATACTATTAGTAGGGACTACTTTTCAAATCAGTTCGAGAGCTCTTCATTTACAGCCTACATTTAGAAAAATTAATATGACCGATGACAACAGCTCGTCATAGACTCTTGCGTTCCAATAAAACAGTTTGCACGAGTAAATTCAGCTGTGCCACGTGGTACAATGTCTGCAAGTCAGAAGATGGGACAGTCCCCTCTGTGGTCTCCAGATAAAGTTCAGTTTCTCTGTCCTGCCCAGCACGTGAGAGCAACTTATTCTCTCTCCACTCCTCTCCTTTTATATTTAGAATTTCAAAGGGCTTTAAATTAATATTAAACATTTCATTTAAAAATGCAACCTTCTTTAATGCCTCGAACTACCTTTAGTGGGGATTCGGTCAGGTATCTGGAGAAGAAATCAAGCATCATAGTCATCGAATATTTCCAGGGGTCTGGAGGCAGAGAGAATTTTGGAATTGCTTTTTCTCCAGTGCTACTTTTTAACATGAATCCGTATCAGGTTAAATTTCCAAAACCTAGTGGAGAATGATCATTTCGGTGCAGCTTTCCAAATCATAGTGGCATTTCTCTGGGCAATGACAATAAAGCTGTCGACGTGTTTTTTAGCACGGGTGCCTCCACTGCAGTTGGGACATTTAGTTTTGGAGCTGCTGTCTAAGGAAATCAGTTTTCAAGTCGAGAGGGCTCACGGTAATATTTCAGATGTCTCTTCCAGCTACATGCATTTTGCTCAGTCCCTCCCTGCCTTTCCGGATGGAACAGGTCTCTCTGTGCCAGTGACTTTATGTGATTGTAAGATAACAGCTAAGGATAGCTGGAAAATGAGAGAAACAAAGGAATCATTTTAAAATACCGTCATTTCAATGGCAGCCTTATCCAGGAAGAGTAAAAATGTCTGCAGGGCAATTAGAAAGGAATTGTATTTTATTTATTTCTCTCTCTTAGTGGAAGCACTAGAGGGCTGGCCCCGGGCTGTTTTATGGTATTACTATTTGGTCTCTGTGGTTTTAGTATGCAGTGAGAATGGGAAGAAATGAGCTTATGTTGTGTTTGTAAATGCTGCGCGTGATCTTGTTTTAGTCTCTAAAGTTCAGAAGGCATGCCATCTGAGGTCCTCCCTTTTCCTGTGTGCGGAGGAGTGACCATTCTTAAAACTGCCCCCAGATCAGTGAGGGCTGGGGGAGGGGTGGTGACATACTAGTTCAGTGGAGTCCCTGGGAGAGAGAGGAGGGGTTCTGGCTGGCTGTCTTCTCAGATCTATGTGGTTCAAGGAGGGTGGGGTGGAGACCATGGAGGGTACAAATGGCTTCAAGACCGATGGGTTGGGCTCCCCTGTATTACATGAATACCAACCTTACCCTTTGTTAGGTTTACATAACATTTCCAGCACAAGCAGGCTTAAAAAGTTGATTTTTCTAGATAGCTCAGTTCCACGCTTAGATCATCAACCTTCGTGTGCTGCCCTGAAGAACTTCCCCACAGAATCCTAATGCTGTCACGAGCAACCAATTGGGGAAAACGAAAAAGTGGTGCGTGAGAATTAGAAAATGATTTGCATTTCCTTATACCTGGAAATATCCAGCTCCCTCT